>NC_091665.1:40892500-41580000 GCF_042453785.1 Malus domestica
GAAGTTCGAATGACTCAGTCAACCGATGAATCAAGGGTTGTCTATTGACCTGATGACTACAGGTCCTTTTCTATTTGCCGGAGTCTCTGCCCTTTGGCTTTTAGTTGCCGTGACTGGTGCTGATGACTGCAAGTTTTACAGTCTGCAGTCCTTAACCGCGTACATACCGTACCGTTTTAAGGACTGCAGTCTTTGATGCTTATTTTTGAAGTTCAAGTACTAAAATTGGTAAGCCAATGCAGTTGCCCTCCAACTCAGAGTTGCCAAACTAGCTGTCATAGTGTTTGTTGTAATTAAGGTTCCTTTTTCAAAACTAATTTTCTTGAGGTTTGCTGATCTTCTAAATTATTTTATGCTAAACTTATTGATAAAAAGTGCTGTAGAATTTTGGTTTCAAAGTGTTTTCTATTTCATAAGTAATTTTGAATGTACAATGCAGTATATATAGGCGAGAGGAACTGATGGTTAGCAACCATTTTTACGTGGAACCCTAGAGACCGGTTAAACCTAGGACACAAGCTTTTCCTTAATTTAAGGTGATTTACATCAAATCCAAGACTAAGAAGTAATCAACAAGTTAAGTGCCTTAAATCAAGGAGTTGGAAAATTGGCGGTTGACTTGTGTATCCATGATTACTTGTAGACTTGAAATGAGACGACATGCTAGGGTTGTTGTTGCTAGTTTAGTGTGACTGGTTCCAACACTCCCTCTCAAGCTAGATCATGAAGTGTAGTCGAGCCAAGCTTGCTCAAAAGCATGTTTAACTGAGAAGAGGGTAAAGCCTTAGTGAATAAGTCAGCCAATTGATCATGGCTTCGAGTGAATTGAGTCTGAATGACTTGTGTTTGAACTTGAGCTCGAATGAAATGGCAGTCCACCTCAATGTGCTTGGTTCTTTCATGAAAAACAAGATTAGCTGCAATGTACATGGCAGCTGGTTATCACACATTAGAGACATGGGGGCTTGATGTGAGAACCCTAAATCTGAAACCAACCCTTTAAGCCAAATCGGTTCGTATGTAGTGGCTACCATTTTTTGATACTCCACTTTAGCACTAGATCGTGCTATAACAGTTTGCTTTTCACTCTTCCATGTCACAAGGTTTCCCCCAATGAAAGTGCAATATCTAGCGGTTGATTTTCTATCAATTGTACTACCTACCCAGTCTGCATTTGTGTAAGCATTGATTTGTGTGGACTGATTGTTTGACATAAGAATGCCTCTGTCTCTATAGCCAGAGCACTATTAGATGACGCTGGATCTGCGGAAAAAAAATTGGGATAGACAGGGCTCACAAGGAAATTTGAGCTTTCGTCAAATAAAATATCCTTTTTTTTTAATTCATGTTAATTTATAGTAATTTATTTTATTTTATTTGGTTTTTAATTCTTTTGTTGTTGTTTTATGATTATGGGGTTTTGTTTTCGGACTCGAACGCCGTTGTCTTACGAAGTCCTCTGTAATCAAGGTAAGCAATTTGAAAATTTTGGCAGATTGAAATCAGAGTTTCAATTTACACATTTGTTTAGATTTGATTTTATTGAAGCAAATTTATGCATATTTTCCATCAGCTTTTTCTTCTGTTACTTTGGATAGGTCATGTTGTCCAGATTTTGAGCATCTTCTTTTGGGAGTGATTAATACCTGCTGTGACAGGTTAGTTTTATACTCTTTCTAAAAAAAATTTATGCATAGTATTTAAATGTTGTGGCATTTTAAAATTCTTGCTTCTGTGGTTGTGATATGATATTATATATTTGCTTTATTTAATTACAATTTAGGTGTGATGAAAAATTTAAAATTTCATTTCATTATTTTCTTCCCAGCTATCAATCTGTAGCTTGGCATTTACAATTCTTTTGCACATGATGCGAAAAAGAACTAGAAATAGCAAAAGAAATTAGGGGATACAAGAAGATCATACTTCTGACACTGCAAATGGAATAGAAATGTTTAATGAAAATTTTTGCCATGCTGATGGTGCACATGCACAGGTGATGGCATACTAATATAATGGTTGCTCTTTTCCTTTGATGTAGAAGTAAGAAGATTGTTTTGCCTCTTATGTATCCTGCTTCTTTCTACGATATTTTTAGAGCGTCAATAGCATCTCTATTTTTATATTACTTACACATCCGCACACACATATATATGCAAGAGTCAATTTCTACCATGAGGAATAATCTTAAGATTATTCCAAATTAAATACGCAAGAATCAATTTCTACCATGAGGAATAATCTTAAGATTATTCCAAATTAAACTTGACAACAATGCAGGTTGAAAAAAGACTTTACATAAAAGCCTTGATGTTAGTTCAAATAGTGAAAAAGCAGAGAAATGAGTTACGATTAAGTTAAGTTAAAAGAAATCGGTTTCTTTCAGTATAACCAAAGAAAAACTTTACGGTACAACTAAGAAGTAAATAGTTCACATGATTACATCCAACTGAGAATGGATTCTATCCAAATGTAAGATCCAAGGAAACATGAACACAAAATTAACTAAATTTCTTGGTCTTTGTTTCAAAAATTTGCACAAGGAAATAAAGTAGATATATGGGTGGGCAAAAAGCCATCAGAAAACAAAGAGAACTGGGAGGGATGATGGATAGGTTAGTCCCAACTTGACCAAAATTGATCCCAAAGAGGGGGCCAAAAAGGCACAAAAACTACCAAGCAAGAAATATTGGGGTAAGTGGGGAAAATAGGTTTTCAGTGGTGCGCCACTATCCTCAAATCTTATTGGAACCTAAGAAATATGTACAGGGATGGGACTTGGGAGTGTTAACTACATTGGAGAAGAAGCAAAGATGAACAATTGTAAACCAAGAAATGAAGTTTTACAGAGAGAAGAGAAATGTGAGAAAGAATGAATGAAGGTTTTGTATTGAACTCAATGAACTAACTTTACTATTTGTTTACCATAACTATATATAGCTGACTAGATGACTAATTAACTCTTTCAACTTTTACATCATCCAATCCTTTACAATTGTTTTGATGAGCTGGCAAAGATGAGTTGGTCGTGATATATTCAACATCCCCCCCCCCCCCAATCTCAACTGGGTTTCTAAGTTTGAGATTGAATGAGTGTTTTGACAAATGTAGAACTACAAAGTGCTTCTTGTTCATGTACTCCTAGCCCTGCTCCCATCATCAATTAATCCTCTGTTCTTGGTGTTTAAGGGTGTCTCAAATAGCAAACACTGAAATATGGACAAATGGACGCACTGCAGATTGATCCTGAGCTTGAAAATGCATTTAGCTATCACTTGCAGGACCATTGGTTTTGTATCTGGAAAATGAGTGGAGAGTGGTATAATTTCGATAGTCTTTATGCGGCACCATTGCACCTCTCAAATTCTCAACCGCAATATCAAATTCCAAATTTCATTTTTTTTTCTCAACTCTCTCATGGGTTACTGTAAAAGTCAAATCACATTCAACTGCATGATCTGCACCTTCCTCAAACTGATAGGTATCCATACTCAACATGCTACTTGCTCACTAAACTGACAGGTATTCAGAACTTAAATCCATACTTTGTAGCTACTATTTTCTTTGCTCATCCCTCAGCAAGATTATGGAACCATTTTGTATGCAGAACCCTCTGTTTCCAATAGAATACATAATCAAAGAATAGCCTTTTATAAAGTTGTAACACACCCTCATGCCGGTTATTACAATTCCTTGCGGGATTACCCTTCGTGGGATTTACCGTCATTAACTTCATTTAACATTGGGCCTTTAAAATAGAAAATTAACAAACTATAGTGTGGCATCGGCCTTAACTATAGTACCACAGGATCGCCCCTTGTGGATTTTACCAAAAAACAAAAACAACTACTCTTAATAGTGGCATCACCCTTTCACAATTTCAACAACAGAATATCAACATCTATGTAGGATTACCTTTCGTGGAATTTACCGTTTACAACTTCTTCAAACGTCATCGTATAACCGGACTTACTGTAGATTTATGCTAACAATTGAGTTGGTTAGACTCGACATTATAGGCTGTGATAAGAAATATACTGCACAACTCCTCAGTTAACACCATAAACTTGGCTATGCCAGAATGCAAGAATGCACACCCACACATTCTCATGCATCGTCGTCTTCTTCCCAAAGTCTGAACCTTTCACAAGAATTAGTATCCCAACAAACCCCTGTGATCAGGAACGTAACTCTGCAAGGTCAACTGTTGCAATGGAGACTTAGTCCCAACACATCTATCTACCCAAATCAAACACTCATCAAAACATTCACAAGAAAGATGAACAAAATCAAATATCCGTTCATCAGAAACTTGGCAACAGTCATCACCAAATCAATCTTCAAGACATCAATATTACGGGACTGAGATTCACAAACACTCATCAGCATAACTTGGAAAATTAACCCGACCGGAATCGATCTCCAAGACATCGTGCACCAAATGAAATATCTCAAATATCACCAACACTGATCTTGAAGTAATGACCAATCTTGAGTCCAAATATCCCAAATATCACACTAATATCCCAGAAAAGATTCACAAGAAAGATGAACAAAATAGTGAACGTTTCCTTGTTGAAACATTTAATCAAACATATTATGTGCACTGTGAAAACCAAAAATCAAGAACCTGATAAGAACTTCAATCTTGACCCAAATAATGATAAGGAAGCAAACCAATCAATCTACTGACCAGCAACAACATTGGCTTCCCACCAAAAAATTCAGACAATGATTTGAGCAGACCACCAAGAAGAAAGAACCAAATCTCCAGATCTCCGATCTCCTCGTGGCATTTAGTTTCATTTAGGCATTTTCACAAACACCAAGCATAACCCCAAATTCGATATTGTAGAATGTAGTTGGCAAAGGAAAATTAACCCAACAATCGCCGAAAAATCAACCCAAGAACAATCACGGAAGCACCAAAAAAGTAATGGAAATTTCTGAAGAAAATCTGAAGAGAAAATAAAACTAGAAAAACGATGAAATCTAATGAAAAACGGAACCACCAGAATCCATGGCGCGAGCCTGGTGGCTATGATACCATGTTAACTACATTGGAGAAGAAGCAAAGATGAACAATTGTAAAACCAAGAAATGAAGTTTTACAGAGAGAAGAGAAATGTGAGAAAGAATGAATGAAGGTTTTGTATTGAACTCAATGAACTAACTTTACTAGCTGTCTACCATAACTATATATAGCTGACTAGAGGACTAACTAACTCTTTCAACTTTTACATCATCCAATCCTTTACAATTGTTTTGATGAGCTGGCAGAGATGAGTTAGCAGTGATATATTCAACAGGAACTCCATCAATCCATGTCCCCACTATTTCCAGCACCTCAAAAAGCTAATAAAAAAAGCATCCAAATTAGTGTATAACTAAATTATAAAAAAATAATAATAATAAAAATAAAAATAAACAAGAAGATAGTGACAGAGATTTGAGCAAGTCATGCTCACATAAAGCAACCAGTGATCATCTGCAGCTTTTGAGAATAGCATCAGCTTTTAACCGAATCCAGCACCAAATACAAGTGTGCCACAAACATGTCTGCTGATTGGTTGTGAGGGGAGACGCAAGAATTCACCATGGATGCATGCATGGCCATCATGTTCGCGTTCCTGGATTTCCAACGGATGAATGTGAGAGGTATGGAAAGGAGATAAAACAGTGACGTGTCTCTGAATCATGCGACAGGATTAAACGGATCGTTATGGTTTCGTTTGGTGCCTGGAACTAGATTGTATTGGATTACTAAATATATTAAAAGCACGTTGAAGGAAGAAATGCAGAAATTTAATACCGCTTGAAAAATAGAAGTTGAAATAAAGGAAACACATCTTTTCAATCCCGCAAATTTCCACGGATTAGAAGGAATACGTTTGTTTCATGTCAAATCCCTTCTAATCTTCGCAAAATGCAAAATCATTATATCATCATTATGTCATCGATATAACTAATATTTTACGATATAGCCTATTCAAATCCATCCCAGGGACCGAACGAGTATAAACAACAATGGAACATCAAATATAACTAACAGAAGCAAATTGAGTTACTAACCAACAGATGCTGGAGTGCATGGTTACATAGCAGTCGACAGCTGCAACTTGCCTTACGAAATTAAGTGAAATACAAGAAAATGAGTATGCATACTACAAATCATAATACAAATCAAAGAGAGGTCTGGAATACACTTCAGGAGCCGGACGAGAGAGCTCCAAAAACCAGATTCAGAGTGACAACAGCACAGCCATTACGTTTAATGGCCCAATACGAGGGATAATCGCCTTCGTTTAACAGAGCGGAGGATGATAAATAACTACAGGAGTTTCCGTTATTACCACCATAGCTCAAGTGCACGTTCAGTTGTTCAAATTCTCAACTCCAATCTTCTGCAGCTCAACCTTGAGAGACTTCAAGTACTGAACAGCTTCGTCCAGAACAGCAACGGTGTTCATTTCATTCCCACCAGGTACAATCCCTCTCATTTTCTGGCGTTTCCTTTCACTGTTGCAGCTGCTGCTGCTACCAACGCCAGAAGACTTTTCAAGTGAAGAACGCAGCCTTTCCTTCTTGGTTTTCAAACCATAACTGGAGCAAGAATCAGAGAATGAGTTCCCATAATTTCCATGAGTTCGTGCTGTACTGACCTCTTCCTCATCATAATCTTCCAGCTCTTCCTCACCAAGCTCAACAATGTATCAATATCATTGGAATCCTCCTTCAGAGTAGATTATGCTTCTCTATCGTCATTATTTCCCTCGTTCAATCTGTTGAAATGTAATCTTGTCTTGGCCCAAGACAATTGATCCGGCCTATACACAAAAAAATATCCATGCACATGCTAGAGAATTCTAGCAAATTTCAAAGTTGGTGGAAGGGTCTAGAAGAATGGTGAGGGTTCCACCAACATACAAGATTAATGTAGATAATTCTAGCTTAGAAGGTAGTGGAATTATCTAGATATCTCTAG
This sequence comes from Malus domestica, assembly GCF_042453785.1. Lineage (NCBI taxonomy): Eukaryota > Viridiplantae > Streptophyta > Magnoliopsida > Rosales > Rosaceae > Malus > Malus domestica. The sequence goes on from NC_091665.1 coordinate 40,899,486, forward strand.
CATGATGCTTCCATGCTTCTCCAAGGTTCCATCCATGCCTATAAAAGGAGAAGGCATCCACACCATTTGTAACAACCAAGAGAGCAAGTAGTGAGAAGTGAGAAGAAGCAACAAAGCTTCTAAGAGTGTTTGAGTGTTTCCTCTTGTACTAGTTTGTGAGTGAATAAAAAATTTTGTGTAAAAACTTTGAGTGTTCTTTCTTTCTCTTGCCTATCAATTCCGCTGCATTACATTCCTCTTTGTGAGATAAACATCTCCAAAGTAGTGAAGTCTTTTTAAGCCCCAACACAATCCCAGATTGTCTTGGATGTAAGCTGCACAGAGGTTAAAGGCAGGACCAGTAATTTTGTGGGCAATTTCAGGATTGAACATAACCTAACTTCGATGATCAGTCTGGTCGAAGATAATGAAATTCTTCGAGCAGATGCTAAAGGTTTGAAATTCAACACCATGGAAAGGTTTAAAGTGATTTGCCACATTAGGTAAAACTACCCCATACGCAGAAGCAACTGGAATGTGCATTACCCACTTGATTTGCAAAGGGTGGAGCTGCCTTGTTGGGGTCAAACTGCTGGTCACTCTGCATCAAAAATTCATACTAAGGCTTAACAGACGAAGTTTTAACCGAAGTGTGAGATTCTTTGACTTGTAACTGGATGAAGGTTCGCAAAAATAATACGAGAACTATCTGCAAATCAAGTTATTTCCATTTTGGACATGACGACCACCTATTCCCAACCAAAAGCTACCACAGTAACTACAACTGCCTTCTTATGTATGTGTTTGGGCCAAAAATATTGGTTTGGGCCGAGTTTAGAATTGTTCTCGGCCTAGAGGCTGTGATTAAAAGTCGTTGGGGGTTATCCAACTCGTGGGCCGTTGTTTCGGTCCAAGGACCTCACTTAGAAGTCGTTGGGGGTTATCCAGCTCGTGGGCTGCGTTGTCAAAGTTGACCGTATCCCATTGGGAATCTGTGGGATGTGAGTGAGTCCTATTGCGAGAAGTAGTCTCGACAAGATAAAGATGTTGGAGTTTGAGGATTGTATACGACCTGATAACGAGTTGGGTTCAAAGTCTTGGTAGAAGTAGGATTGACCGAGATAAGGTTGGATCCGAGAAAAGAGTTCTAATTCGAGAATGATTGTGATTTAATGTAAGACGATTATAAAAAGAGGGAGGAGGACATCATTGAAGCTCTCTTCAACACAACACACAAACTGCCCTGCACAAACCCTCGCTCTACGCGAAACCTCTCAACAACCTTGAGATTTTTATTTTCCTTTTCGCTGACACATCTTCAATTTGGATAAACAGCACTGTGAAGGCAACCGGTGGTATCTTCAGTTTGGATAAACAGCACTATCGTTGTAGAACCAGCTAACCGCGGAACATCTTCAGTTTGGATAAACAGCATTGCGTCAAGATCGACTGGTTATCTATCCAAGTCTCAGTCAAGAACGATTTTCGAATCCTTATTTGCAGATGTCATCTCATCAGCCTTTTCGACGAAGTGGGGTGTTACCAGGTTACTACATTCAGCACCCTCGGAGCTGAATTTGATATTGAACTTCGCAGAACTAGCAGCCTTGTCTTCAGGCTCTAGAACCCGAAGGCCGAGGTGTGTTCCTTCCTCTGCCGCAGTCGCGAGATTCAGAAGTCAGCAGCGCGCTCAACGCAACATCAACATATTTTACTCCTCGGCCGAGCTCGGTCGACGAGTTGGCACACCCGCATACAACCGAAGGACGTAGTTAGCTTTTTAATTACTCGACCTGCGCGCCACGTAGACTTGGTAGTTTTTAGGGTCAACAGTATGAATACTGCAAGAGTGAAAGTTTGTCCCAAATCCCAGAGTCCAGAGGGCTTCTGATTGAATACTACGTAACAAGTTTAAGCAGCTGACGGAAATATTCAGCCTGTGAGATCAAACTGTAGGATATCGACAAATTAGTTTTAATATCTTCATAGTGGTACAATCAAGCATGTACGTCAAGAACAATCATTCGAATGCATATCAATACATAAGTCCTGGTAAAGACAGCACTGCTAGAGGGAATAAAAGTTAAATACAAATTTTGTAAAGAATGCCAACAACTATGGAAGTCCATACGAAACCGCAATGACAATCTTCTTTCATTTTTAATGTAAGTGAATTCAACTGAACATTTTATTGCAATCAATCGAAGCTGAAAGAAGACAAACAACGACAGGGAAATATGAATATCAGATGCACCTGACAAACTTGCATCTGGTGGAAGTAGGCAATGACCCCAACACTCATTAAAATCTTCCCGACTTCCTTAACAGCTCGATATTTCTTTACATTTACCCCAATGTTCATTCTCACTCTTCCAACCACCCCCAAAAATCACCAAATAAAAGGATTCTTCGAAAACCGAGTTTTACCTGCAACAGTTAATCCACAAAGCAGCATTGTTAGAATGAGACCAAAAGAGCAGTGCGAAACCGAAATACATCATCAATGCCACACTTGATAAAGAGTACGAAAACATCAACTTGTTCCAAGAACGAAAAGCACAAGGGAAAAAACTTCAGTTCATCGTACTGACGTTTTTGTTCCACGATGACAAAAAATTTATAGAAACACATACGGCAATCAATCGGTTACATTAATCCTTTACAAGTTTCAATTTTCACACAAATTTTTATAACCTTATAAGCCGAATTGACGACGGAGAACTAACAAAGCAAAATAAACTGTAATCTCACCAAAGTGAAGCAATTTACAGTATGACACGGAAGAACACCACCAAGCGGACGCAGTTCCTGCTGTAATTCACAAAAGAAGACGTCCACGGCATCTTGAATTTACTTCTTCAATTCCAAATCAATAGTAAATGCTCTCACTCTTCCACAGGAAAAACTAAATGGAAACAAAATCCTAGAGTTAATCAAACATTATCCGACACTTGGCACAATAAACACAGAGAGAAAACCCAATTAGTCTAACGAATCAAAATTTCAAAAAAAAAAAATGAAGATTATTTCATTAGTAGAACAAAGAAAAAGCTCATTATCAATTGACAGCACAACAATCAAATTAAAATAATTTATTAATTTGAGCAGTTTCCTAGCAACATAAACAGAAGCTAATAACACAGAAACACTTACAAAACAGACAATCAGCAGAATTAAAAATTACTTAAACAATGCAAAGGGGGTTCCAAGGTTGGGGTTGCCAAAGTATGAGTGGTGGTCTGAGGCACTCCACGGTGTGTCAAATGTTGGTCCCGGGACTTATTTCGATGATCTTATTCCGGGTGCAACAAGCTTCCCCACTGTTACTCTTACCACCGCAGCGTTCAACCAGTCTTTGTGGAAGCAAATTGGTCAGGTATACATTGTATCACTACATTTTTGTCAATGTTTTTGGTTGGAAAAGATGACAACACTAGACAAAGCTATGGAAATTACTTTTTATTAATAAAAAAATGCTCAAAGCTATACTTTTCGTTTGCTGGAATTGTATAAATATATTAATTAATATAATTTGATCTTGTACTAAATGAATTTTTTTTCTTACGACTATTTTAGGTTGTTTCAACAGAAGCAAGAGCCATGTACAATCTAGGAAGAGCCGGGTTGACATATTGGAGTCCCAACGTTAATGTAGTGAGGGATCCGAGGTGGGGAAGAGCCACGGAAACACCCGGTGAAGACCCTTATGTTGTTGGCGTTTATGCCTCTAACTACGTCAGAGGCTTGCAGGATGTTGAGGGCACAGAGAATGCTACAGATTTGAACTCTAGACCTCTCGAAGTTTCCTCATGCTGCAAACATTATGCCGCCTACGATGTAGACAACTGGCTCGGTGTTGATCATTACCATTTTGATGCCAGGGTAAGTCTATAATGTTAGATAATAAACCACGTATAATCAACTAATTAAAGTGATACAAAATGTGTTTCCTACCATATTCTTATTTCCTTTTTGTTGTGAAAAGGTGACGGAGCAAGATATGGCAGAAACTTTCCTAAAACCATTCGAGATGTGTATTAAGGATGGCGATGTAAGCAGTGTAATGTGCTCTTATAACCGTGTTAATGGCATACCTACTTGTGCTGATCCGAAACTCCTGACACATACCATTAGAGGAGAGTGGGATCTTCACGGGTACGTATGCTAATCACCTTTAAAAATATTCTCCTAAAGTTTTCATGGATATGAATAATTTTTTATTTTATTCTTTTGTCTTGCAGATATATAGTCGCGGATTGTGACTCTCTTGAAGTTATGGTGGACCACCACAAATGGCTCAGCGACACCAATGAGGATGCTGCTGCACAAGCTTTGAAAGCAGGCCAGTACTCCTTGCAAAATTTACTTACTGAACCGTTTTTGTTTGGGAAATACTTGTTGGCGTGAGGGGTTTTGTAAAAAGGGCATATAAATTATTGTAAATATTAGGAATCCTTTATTAGGAAGGATTTGTGAGTCTTTTATTGTTACCTTGTAGAATAAGGGTTGTATCTTGTATATATTTTTCCTTTATGCAATACAATGAAAATTAATCCGTAAAATTCAAGTTGGCATCAGAGCCTACCGTACCGTAGAAAAAATTCCCACCATACCCGTGTATCGCAAAGAGGAAAGCAGCAAGGTTTCTAGGCTGTCGCTGCATCTCTATAGCAAGCCAAACCCTTGTGTGTAGCTGTTGTGTTCTGTGTTGCTGTGCCGTATACAATTTGGCTTAGGCAATAGAATTTGTATCTACTGCAGTAACTTCAAGTTTGTAACAAGGCTATTTGACGTGCTTTATTGCTGTCTTTAGTGCGGCTGTAATCAAAATTGCCGTCTGCGATTCGCTTTAACAAGGAGTTGTTTACTGATGATGTAACAATTTTTTGCTGCTTGATGTCCAGTTTGTTGCAGTGAGTATAACTACAATTCTTTTTCGTGCTACACTTGAATTGTTCTCAAGTATCGTGCCTCTGTTCTTGTTCTCAAGTAATTGATTGATTCAGCATGTGGTTCCGTAATTGGTGTGGTGTTGTGATTGTCGTGTATTACTGTCTCGTGAGTTATTACAATGATGAATGCAGGTTGGATTTTGGATTCTGGTGCAACAGATCATATGACGTATAATAAAACCTTGTTTCAATCTATGACACATCCTCATAGAAAGTGTGTGGCAACCGCCAATGGTTCTACTGCTGCTGTTGTTGGAGCGGGAATAGTGTCTCTTACACCCTCTCTTCCCTTACATAATTGTTTATTGGTTCTGTCATTGTCCCATCACTTATTGTCGGTACCTCAAGTCAATGAACAATTGGATTGTGTTGTATTAATGTATCCTTGTTTCAGGATATTTAGACAAAGGAAATCATTGGGCATGGCACTAAGAGAGAGGGTCTATATTATGTGGATGATGTGGTTCCTAGAAGAGCTAATTTGGTTCATGCGTCACATAATAGTAGTCTACAGAAGGTATTGTTATTGCATCATCGTTTGGGGCATGCATCGTTTGGTTATTTGAAACATATATTACCTGATTTGTTCAGTGGTATTGAAGACTCAGAATTGAAATGTGAAGTATGTATTTTAGCCAAAAGTCATCGTGCTTCATTCCCTCCAAGTATGAATAGAACATCTTCTCCATTTGCGCTAGTACACTCTGATGTGTGGGGGCCTTCCCTTATTAGTACTACTTCGGGAATTAAATGGTTTATTACATTTGTTGATGATTGCACTTGTATGACGTGGGTTTATCCGTTGAAACATAAAAGTGATGTTAGTATGATTATTCGGTCTTTCTCTTAGATGTTGGTTACACAATAGTCCTTCGTTATTAAGGTTCTTCGTACTGATAATGAGGGAGAATATGTTAACTCTGAGCTATCTACTTTTTTCCGTGATCAAGGAATTCTTCATGAGACAACGTGTTCGTATACCCTACAACAGAATGGGGTAGCTGAGAGAAAAAACCGTCATATTTTGGAAACTGCTCGTGCATTGCTTATTGGTGGTTCTGTGCCCAAAAGTTTATGGCCAGACGTCATCACCTATGTCGTGTATGTTATAAATCGTATGCAATCCCGGGTTGTAGAATTTCGTACTCCACTCCAAGTGTTGACGGAACATGTTCCGGTTGTTTCTACCAATACTCTCACTACTCGAGTGTTTGGATGCGTTGCTTATATTCATATTCACAAGATTCATCGTAGTAAATTGGATCCTTTTGCTCTTCAGTGTGTCTTTGTGGGTTTTGCATCCACCAAAAAGGTTACAAGTGTTACCATCCTGCAACTCGCCACATGTATATAACCATGGATGTGACTTTCTTTGAGTCAGAATATTTTTATACTCCCGTATCACCACCCTTCGATCACAAGGGGGAGAATTCTAGTTGTGATCTTGATAGTGTTTTTGAATGGTTGGATGTACAAGAGGTAACAGTTTCAGGGGGAGTGCATGGTGCCGTGCCGAGTGATGCAGTTGATGCTCGGTCTCCTCCTATCGAAGAGCCTATTGTGAGTGTTCAGCAGCTTCTTACCGAAGAAGAGGCTGCCAGTCCGTGTGTTGGTGTTGCCGAAGAGGTTTGTACTGATGGTCAGTCAGCTGTTGCCGAAGCAGCTTCCTCTCCTCTCTCTAGCTCAACAGTGCCGTTGTCCAATACATCTTCTCTGGATATCCCTGAGGCAAGCACTAGTGATACTCATGTAACTAATGATGTTATAAGTACATATAAATTGCCACCAAGGCAAAATCGTGGTGTACCGCCTAACAGGTTCTCTCCGGAGGGAAAAGTGAAGTATCCCATAACCAATTATGTGTCCTGTAAAAACCTTTCATCTGAACGCCAAGCTTGGGTGAATAATGTGGATTCAATTCAAGTACCAACTCGAGTAGAAAACGCTTTGAAGAGTCGAGAATGGACAGAAGCAATGGATGAAGAGATGAGGGCATTGCAGAAAAATAATACATGGGAAGTAGTTGAGCTGCCAAAAGGAAAAAAGCCAGTTGGATGCTAATGGGTTTTTACAGTTAAATACAAGGCTGATGGATCACTCGACAGGTATAAAGCAAGGTTGGTGGCGAAAGGGTATACTCAAACATATGGAGTTGATTATCAGGAAACTTTGTCTCCCGTGGCTAAGATGAATAGGTATGAGTCCATATCTCACTAGCTGCAAATTTGAATTGGCCACTGAAACAGTTTGATGTAAAAAATGCATTTCTTCATGGACATCTAGAAGAAGAAGTGTATATGGATTTTCCTCCAGGGTATAGCAACGGAGGAAAAATGGGAGTGTGCCAACTGCGAAAGTCCATTTATGGGCTTAAACAGTCACCATGTGCATGGTTTGGGAGGTTCACTCAGGCCATGAGAAAGAATGGGTATTTTCAGAGTCATTCTGATCATACTTTATTTGTGAAGCGGATGAACAATAAAGTAATAGCCTTGATTATTTATGTAGATGATATGATAATAACAAATGATGATTTAGATGAAATTACCAAGCTGGAGAAGAACCTTTCTGCCGAGTTTGAGATGAAAAATTTGGGTGACTTAAAGTATTTCCTTGGTGTTGAAGTTGCTCGTTTGTCCAGAGGTATTTTCTTGTCTCAACGAAAATATGTTCTAGATTTATTGAAGGAAACATGTATATTTGGGTGTGAACCAGTGGATACTCCTATTGTGGAGAAACATTACTTGGGAATTTATCCGGATCAAGAACCAATGGATAAAGGCAGATATCAGAGACTGGTAGGAAGACTAATTTATTTAGCTCATACTCATCCAGATATAGCCTATGCAGTAAGTTTGGTGAGTCAGTTTATGCACTCGCGGAGTGTGGATCATATGGCAGCTGTTATTCGAATTTTGGCTTATTTGAAGTTGGCTCCAGGAAAAGGAATTTTGTATAAAAATTCAGGTCATCTGAGAGTTGAGGGATTTACTGACGCTGATTGGGTAGGTGATGTGACTGATAGGCGCTCTACTTCTGGATACTTTACGTTTGTTGGTGGAAATCTAGTTACATGGAGAAGTAAGAAGCAAAATGTGGTGTCAAGGTCTTCAGCTGAGGCCGAATTTAGAGGTATGGCACATGGGATATGTGAAGTTCTTTGGTTACGTAAGTTACTTGGTGGTCTAGGTTTCAAAGAAAAGAAGGCAATAAGCTTGTATTGTGATAATAAGTCCGCACGGGAGATTGCAGAGAACCCGGTACAACATGATAGAACAAAGCATGTGGAGGTTGACCATCACTTTATTAATGAAAAGCTTGAGAAGAAAATTGTGTCAATACCATTTGTGAACTCAGAAGAGCAACTTGCAAATATCCTCACTCATGCCGTGTGTAGTAGGTTGTTTGGTGACTCACTTGTCAAGTTGGACATGTGTGATATCTATACTCCAACTTGAGGGGGAGTGTTGGCATGAGGGGTTTTGTAAAAAGGGCATATAAATATATTGTAAATATTAGGAATCCTTTATTAGGAAGGATTTGAGATTCCTTTATTTTTACCTTGTAGAACAAGGGTTGTATCTTGTATATATTTTTCCTTTATGCAATACAATGAAAATTAAGCCATAAAATTCAAGTATACTTATGTTCTTGCTTTTCCGTACTTAATTACTAGGTTTGATTAATTAAGTTCCATGTTAATTACTTTAGGGATGGATTTGGACTGTGGAGACTACTACCCAAACTTCACTCAAAGTTCGGTGAGGCAAGGGAAGGTGAAGGAGGTAGAAATCGACCGATCACTCAAGAACCTTTATGTGGTGCTTATGAGGCTAGGTTTCTTCGATGGGAATCCCACTTTTAAGTCTCTTGGCAAGAAGGATGTGTGCTCCAAACAACATATTGAATTAGCAACAAAAGCAGCAAGGGAAGGAATCGTTTTATTGAAAAATGTCAATGAAACTTTGCCGTTGAAATCGAAGAAAATAAAAAAACTAGCCATCGTCGGGCCTCATGCCAATGCTACTGCAGCAATGATTGGAAACTATGCAGGTATTGAATCTAAAAATGCTCTTTGAATTAAGTTCGACATGTCAAACATAATATACTCATCAATTAAACATACAATTCCGATTTTGTGTTCAGGTATTCCTTGCCAATTCACTTCACCTCTCGATGCATTTTCATCCTATGGAGAAGTTAAGTATGAAATGGGATGTGATGGAGTTGCATGTGCAAATGATAGTCTGATATTCCCTGCCATGAGGGCCGCGAAGCACGCAGATGCATCCATAATTTTTGCTGGGTCAGTTGAGGCAGAGAGCTTGGATAGGGTGGATCTGCTTCTTCCTGGCTACCAAACCCAGTTTATCAATCAAGTTGCTCAAGTCTCCAAGGGTCCAGTGATCCTTGTAATCATGTCAGCTGGTGGTGTTGATATCAGTTTTGCCAAACAAAATGATAACATCAATGCAATATTGTGGGCTGGGTACCCGGGGGAGGAAGGCGGTCGTGCCATTGCAGATGTTGCTTTCGGACATTACAATCCTGGTAAGTACACATAAAGCTAAAAGAATCACATTTTGAGTCCACATTAGTTGATGATAATGTTGCATCATTTAACATAGTTTTTTTCCTAAATGTATTTCTTAGCTTTTAACTTGATCACCAAACATCTAATGTATATGTTTACTATGTTACAGGAGGAAGATTGCCTCTTACATGGTATGAAGCTGGTTACGTGGATATGCTACCCATGACATCCATGCAATTGAGACCAATTGATAGCCTAGGCTACCCCGGTCGTACATACAAATTCTACAATGGCTCCACAGTTTACCCATTTGGATACGGCCTTAGCTACACCCAGTTCAACTACACTCTGCGATCTGCAAAGAGATCTCTGGATATAAACTTAAGAAAGTCCCAACACTGCCGCGACATAGAGTACAAGGATCATGAATACAAGCCACCTTGCCCTGTAGTCCTTATTGACGACTTGCAATGCAACCATGAATTGGGGTTCGGGGTTGAAGTTAAAAATGTGGGTAAGAGGGATGGAAGTGAAGTCATCATCGTTTACTCAAAACCACCAAATGGCATCGCCGCTACGCATGCCAAGCAAGTGATTGGGTTTAAAAGGGTTTTTGTGAAAGCCGGAAAAAGCGAAACTGTTAACTTTGTGTTCAATGCCTGCAAGAGCTTGGGACTTGTCAACTACAATGCTTACAATCTTCTAACATCAGGCAGACACACAATTTCGATTGGCGATGATGTCGTCTCCTTCCCTATTCAAGTCAACATTTAAGAGTGAATTTTTATTGCAAATGAACTCCCAATGGGGTATTAGGCTTATTGTGAGTAAATAATTATTTAGTAGAATAATTAGAAGGCTAGCTGCTGATGCACCTCCTTTCCCTCTTCAGATCAGATCAGCTTGTAAACGGTAGCCAGTTGATTTCTAATTTTCATCTACTTCATGTCTATTTGATCATCTATTGGCGCTACACGATATCTAAACAATCTCTCCAAACCCACCTTATTAGCAGAGCCAAAGAATTTGGTAATTTATATGGTCTCATCCAACTGCTAGTTGTTTACTCCTGTTTCCTGGCATCGAACGTTTCATAGCTTTTTTTTCAATTTCCCAGCTATTTCCTCGGCATTCAAAGATTTTCTTTTGAAAATTACATGATAAAATTTTGGGCGAGATTCAGTGAAGATTTCCATATCATATTATCCACAACACCACTAACTGAAGTTAACAGAACTGTTACAACCACCCCCAATTATATGTATTTTATGTAACCTTACCCCCAAACGGCCACGTGGCAGTCATCTAACTCACCTCTCTTTTCTCTCTTTCTATCCCCCCATCCCCCGAGACCTCTCTCTTCTTCATCTCTCTCTCTGTACTCTCTCTCTCTCAGCTCTCCCGTACCTCTCTATCTCTACCTCTCGCCTCATTCTCTTCTCCTGGACGCTAGGACCTTGTCACCACCAAGGGAGGCTCGCAACAAGCCCAAGACCTCCTCCCTGTGAGTTCGACGGCACGAGAGCAAAAGCTCCAGCGAACCCTCTCCTTTTTCCGTTAGGTAAGTCACAGATCTCTCCCTATCTCCGTTAGTGTGATGCTTGGTGGTGTTTTCTGAGTTAAACCCTTACCTTTTTACGTAGGTTTTGCCTTGGAATCGAGTTGGATTAAGCACACCCGTTTTCCGGCGAACCCGTGAGCTTCAAGGGGATTTCCGGTCACCTCCAACCATGTCACGGTTATTTGAAGGTAGCAACCTCTTCCCCTAACCTTGCTCTTCATGTTCGTACTTAGATTGGGGTCTAGAACCCTTGTTTTCAGGTGACTGGAGCTGTAGCAGCTCCGGCCTTCTTCTTCGACAAACTAGGCCTTTCAGGCCGTTTAGAAACCCCCCATCGGGCCTTAGCCATTTTGGGCCAGCCCAGTACCCTAGCCCGCATGATTTTTATTTTTAGTTTAGGTTTTAAAAACCCAAAAGGCCACGGGCCTTATACTGTAGGGCTTTGGGCCCGTAATCAAAACCCAGTCCATTCTTTTAATTGTTTTAAAGGCCTTATAGTCTTGGGCCTTTATTATTTATTTGAGGATTGAAGCCCAGCCCTTTTTGGCCTTAAGGCCTTCGGGCCATAAGTGTGTGGGTGTGTGTTGTGGGGGTATGTGGGGGTGCAGCCCGTGTGTGTGTGCGTGTGTTTAGCGTGTGTGTGTGCGTGTGTTTAAGTGTGTGTGTGCGTGTGTGTATATGCATGCCGTGCATGTGTGTGTGCTGGTGGTGTGTGTATGTGTTTGGGCTTAAGCCTAAACCCCATTCCTTTACCCTAAACTCTTTTAACCCAAAAACTCTAGGTTCCTAAAACCCATTAGACCCTAACCCATCCAACCCAAATCCCTTAATTTATTTAGTTCAAGCTCAATCTTTTAGAAAATCCTTTTATTTATTTATTACATTTTGGTGCTTAGGTAAAGTTACTAGTGGAGAAATTCTTAATCCTTATCCGCGCGACTCTTCTGCTAAGGAATATTTGTGAGTGGACCCCTTCTAAAATTACATGATTTTATAAATTAATTGCATAAATGATTAGCATGCCTACGAATTTATGATTCGATTTATGTTAAGCCTGTTTACTGAATTTATTGATTTTCGTCTCGTGTTTTTGGTGAGGAATTAACTGTTAGCCTATTTTTGAGCTATATTTATATATATATATATATATATATATATATATATATCGTATTTTCTATAAAAACCATGATCTGGTAGACTATCTGATGGATGACGATAGGATGCTAGAACATGTTTTAGAAACCCCTCTTTATAGTATAGACGATGGATGACTTTATACTATGAAGTGGTTATTTATGAGAGGCGTAACTATTTGTGCGTACCTAGAGGACACTATGCCGCCTGGGGCGAGGATTTGGTGTTGGCATTTAGGCCGGGAGAAATAATCCCTAGCTACGGGCTGAGGGACATGGAGCAGGCATTGGGCCTGGAGTTGGTAATCTCTGGCTACGGGCACAGAGACCATGGAGCAGGTATTGGGCCGGGAGATATATTTATTCAGTGATCTTTCTAGCAGCACACCACGCTTACGAGACGATCTACAATACGTTTATTGTTTTGATGTCCGCGATGTTATGCCGCGGTATGATTTTGGAGATATTTTTGGCATGCTAGGATTTTGATTAAATCCATCACTTATTATGTTAGTAGTTTTCATTATATAAAATGTGGGGGTTAGTACTTTGATAACTGTTTTATTATTATTGTATTTATGAACTTGGTCCACTCACCTTTGTTTTTGCGCCCCCATTCAGGTCATAGAAACGAGGACTACGACTCGATGTACGAGGCATTCCCTTACCAGTAGCAGTCTACTCCTCACTTGTGTGATATCTTGTAATGATCTTTCTTTTTGTAAATCTTGTTTTAGATTGTGTCTTGTACACTCTAGACACTTCCTTAAACTTTGTTCATTACTTCTAGATTCTAATATTTACTCATGAATATTTTCTCCTACTCATTTCTCTTGTAATCAATTAATGGCTTTCATCACCCTCGGGTGTCGGCCAGCATGTGTCTATCCTGGTATTCGAGGAATATCAGGGTCGGGGCGTGCCAGAACTGACCTTATGAGATCGCTTGCGATTACGAAAAACAGAAATATACCGTTCAGATAAGATGTCAGTAATTTATGGATAATGTGTTCCAGCATATAATTAACTAATTTCTTGAGTTTTAAATGATAAACATATGATTTCAGTTAATTAAGTTCCATGCATTCTAATTAATCAGTACAGGATTGGGTTTGGACTGTGGAGCTTACTACCAGAATTTCACCGAAACGGCTGTGGAGCAAGGAAAGGTGAATGTGGTCGACATAGATAGGGCACTGAATTACCTTATGTTTTGCTTATGAGGCTAGGCTACTTTGATGGAAACCCTACTTTCAAATCTCTTGACAAGAAGGATATAATTATATGCACCAGAGAGCATATTGAGTTAGCCACACAAGCAGCAAAGAGAAGAAACAATGCCAATGAAACTTTGCGTAGAACTCTGCTAAGTTCAAAACCCTGGCCGTCGTCAGGCCTCATGCCAATGCTACTACCAAGGTCATGATCGGAAAATATGCTGGTATTGAAAGTGCAAAAAATGTTTCCAAACTCTTACGTGTTTTACAGAACAAATGTGTTACATGTAAGTTTGTAACATTATTACTTACTACATTGTGTACGTGTTCCTTGCAGTACACTTCACCTCCTGATGCTTTCAAATCCTATGGAAAAGTGAGGTATGAAGTGGGATGTGATGTTGCATGTCTACATGAGAGCTTGATATATATATTCCCTGCCATGGCAGCCGCCAAGGAAGCTCATGCAACCATAGTTATGGCGGGATTGGACTTACCGGTTGAAGCGGAGGGCTTGGACAGAGCTGACCTCCTTCTTCCTGGTTACCAAACTCAATTATCAACCAAGTTGTTCGCCAAACAAAATGATAATTGTAAGTACAAGAATTGTTAATAGAACTGCATTTTTAGACCACATGATGCGACAATTAATATGTTAGCCAATATTTAATTATAATAAAGATAATAGATGTAATAAGTACATATCAATTGCTTCGTCATGTGATCAGCTAACATCCTAACATTATATGTTGACTATATTACAGGAGGAAGATTACCTCTTACATGGTATGAAGCTGGTTACATCGAAATGCTACCTATGACATCCATGCCATTGAGGCTAATCGATACCCTAGGCTATCCTGGTCGTACATACAAACTCTTAAATGGCTCTACCGTTTATCCATTTGGCTATGGCCTTAGCTACACTCAATTCAACTACACCCTCATAGCTGCAGTTGAGTTGATGAATATTTTGTTGAACAAGACCCAACACTGCCACAAATTTAAGTACCGCGATGAAACATACAAGCCATCCTGCCCAGCAGTCCTTTTAGATGACTTGTAACACGATTTTTCAGTCAAGGTTGAAGTGAAACATGTAGGCTAAAGGGATCGGAGTGAGGTTGTTTTTGTTTACTCAAAGCCCCCAGATGGAATTGTAGGCACTCATGCTAAGCAGGTGATTGGGTTTGAGAGGGTGTTTGCGAAAGCTGGACAAAGAATGGAGGTTAATTTTGTGATCGGTGTCCCTAAGAGCTTGGGAATTGTTGATTACACTGGTTACAAGCTTTTTACCATCGGGGATACACGCGATCATGGTTGGAGAAGATCATGGGATCTCATTCCCCCTTCAAATTAACTTTGAGACCAGGTAAAATTGGTTGTTAATTGACAATTGTATTCAACTTTTAGTGCTAATTAATTAGGTTATTTCGAATGACTAATTAGTAGACTTTTTAATGCATTTACCTCACTTTTCCTCTGTTTAACCTTCAACATGTATACAGTTCACCCTAATGATCAATAAAGTACTCTTTTCTTCTCTTTTCATTTTGGTTCCTCATTCCTCTTCAGATTCTAAAAGTCATTATGCACTTTTGTCTAGTCGTCCCTCTTTTATTGTTCTACTACGAAACAGTGTATAACAACATTTTTAAAGCGTCAATAGCATCTTTGTTTTTATATTACTTACACATGCACACACACATATATATATATATATATATATGCAAGAATCAATTTCTACCATGAGGAATAATCTTAAAGGTTATTCCAAATTAAATATGCAAGAATCAATTTCTACCATGAGGAATAATCTTAAGATTATTCCAAATTAAACTTGACAACGATGCAGGTTGAAAAAGACTTTACGTAAAAGCCTTGAGGTTAGTTCAAATAGTGAAAAAGCAGAAAAATGAGTTACGATTAAGGTAGGTTAAAAGAAATCGGTTTCTTTCAATATAACTAAAGAAAAAAAATTACGGTACAACTAAGAAGTAAATAGTTCCCATGATTACATCCAACTGAGAATGGATTCTATCCAAATGTAAGGTCCAAGCTAACATGAACACAAAATTAAGTAAATTTGTTATTCTTTGTTTCAAAAATTTGCACAAGGAAATAAAGTAGATATATGGATGGGCAAAAAGCCATCAGAAAACAAAGAGAACTGGGAGGGATGATGGGTAGGGTAGTCCCAACTTGACCAAAATTGATCCCAAAGAGGGGGGCCAAAAAGGCACAAAAACTACCAAGCAAGAAATATTGGGGTAAGTGGGGAAAAGAGGTTTTCAGTGGTGCGCCACTATCCTCAAATCTTATTGGAACCTAAGAAATATGTACAGGGATGGGACTTGGGAGGAGGCAATACCTCCATCCATCCATGTCCCCACTATTTCCAGCACCTCAAAAAGCTAATAAAAAAGCATCCAAATTAGAGAGTGTATAACTAAATTATAAAAATAAAATAAAAAAATATAAAAAAACAAGAAGATAGTGACAGAGATTTGAGCAAGTCATGCTCACATAAAGCAACCAGTGATCATCTGCAGCTTTTGAGAAAAGCATCAGCTTTTAACCGAATCCAGCACCAAATACAAGTGTGCCACAAACATGTCTGCTGATTGGTTGTGAGGGGAGACGCAAGAATTCACCATGGATGCATGCATGGCCATCATGTTCGCGTTCCTGGATTTCCAACGGATGAATGTGAGAGGTATGGAAAGGAGATAAAACAGTGACGTGTCTCTGAATCATGCGACAGGATTAAATGGATCGTTATGGTTTCGTTTGGTGCCTGGAACTTGATTGGATTGGATTACTAAATATATTGAAAGTACGTCGAAGAAAAAAAGGCAGAAATTTACTACCGCTTGAAAAATAGAAGTTGAATTAAAGGAACACATTTTTCAATCCCGCAAATTTCCACGGATTAGAAGGAATACGTTTGTTTCATGTCAAATCCCTTCTAATCTTCGTTAAATGCAAAATCATTATATCATCATGTCATCAATATATCCAATATTTTACGATATATCCAATTCAAATCCATCGCAGGGACCGAACGAGTATAAACAATAATGGAACATCAAATATAACTAACAGAAGCAAATTTGAGTTATTAACCAACAGATGCTGGAGTGCATGGTTACATAGCAGTCGATAGCTGCAACTTGCCGTGCGAAATTAAGTGAAATACAAGAAAATGAGCATGCATACTACAAATCAAAGAGAGGTCTGGAATACACTTCAGGAGCCGGACGAAAGAGCTCCAAAAACCAGATTCAGAGTGACAACAGCACAGCCATTACGTTTAATGGCCCAATACGAGGGTTAATCGCCTTCGTTTAACGCGGGGAATGATAAATAACTACAAGAGTTCCGTTATTACCACCATAGCTCAAGTGCACGTTCAGTCGTTCAAATTCTCAACTCCAATCTTCTGCAGCTCAACCTTGAGAGACTTCAAGTACTGAACAGCTTCGTCCAGAACTGCGACGGTGTTCATTTCATTCCCACCAGGTACAATCCCTCTCAGCGCCCTCACCATCTTCTTCATTTTCTGGCGTTTCCTTTCACTGTTGCAGCTGCTGCTGCTACCAATGCCAGAAGACTTTTCAAGTGAAGAACGCAGCCTTTCCTTCTTGGTTTTCAAACCATTACTGGAGCAAGAATCAGAGAATGAGCTCCCATAATTTCCATGAGTTCGTGCTGTACTGACCTCTTCCTCATCATAATCTTCCAGCTCTTCCTCATCCAAGCTCAACAATGCATCAATATCATCGGAGTCCTCCTTCAGAGTAGATGATGCTTCTCTATTGTCATTATTTCCCTCGTTCAATCCCAGATTGTCTTGGATGTAAGCTGCACAGAGGTTAAAGGCAGGACCAGTAATTTTGTGGGCAATTTCAGGATTAAACATAATCTGACTTCGATGATCAGTCTGGTCGAAGATAATGAAATTCTTCGGGCAGATGCTAGAGGTTTGAAATTCAACACCATGGAAAGGTTTAAAGAGATTTGCCTCATTAGGTAAAACTGCCCCATAAGCAGAAGCAACTGGAATGTGCATGTAATTATTACCCACTTGATTTGCAAAGGGCGGAGCTGCCTTGTTGGGGTCAAACTGCTGGCCACTCTGCATCAGAAATTCTAACTAAGGCTTAACAGACGGAGTTTCTACCGAAGTGTGAGATTCTTTGACTTGTAACTGGACGAAGGTTCGCAAAAATAATACGAGAACTGTTTGCAAATCAAGTTATTTCCATTCTGGTCACAAGAGCCACCTATTCCCAACCAAAAACAACCACAGTAACTACAACTGCCTTCTTATGTATGAATACTGCCAGAGTGAAAGTTTGTCCCAAATCCCAGAGTCCAGAGGGCTTCTGATTAAATACTACGTAACAGGTTTAAGCAGCTGACGGAAATATTCAGCCTGTGAGATCAAACAGTAGGATATCAACAAATTAGTTTTAATATCTTCATAGTGGTACAATCAAGCATGTACGTCAAGAACAATCATTTGAATGCATATTAATACATAAGTCCTGGTAAAGACAGCACTGCTAGAGGGAATAAAAGTTAAATACAAATTTTGTAAAGAATGCCAACAACTATGGAAGTCCACACGAAACCGCAATGACAATCTTCTTTCATTTTTAATGTAAGTGAATTCAACTGAACATTTTATTGCAATCAATCAAAGCTGAAAGAAGACGAACAACGACAGGGAAATATGAATATCAGATGTACCTGACAAACTTGCATCTGGTGGAAGTAGGCAATGACCCCAACACTCATTAAAATCTTCCCGACTTCCTTAATAGCTCGATATTTCTTTACGTTTACCCCAATGTTCATTCTCACTCTTCCAACCACCCCCAAAAATCACCAAATAAAAGGATTCTTCGAAAACAGAACTTTACCTGCAACAGTTAATCCACAAAGCAGCATTGTTAGAATGAGACCAAAAGAGCAGTGCGAAACCGAAATACATCATCAATGCCACACTTGATAAAGAGCACGAAAACATCAACTTGTTCCAAGAAACGAAAAGCACAAAGGAAAAAACTTCAGTTCATCGTACTGACGTTTTTGTTCCACGATGACAAAATTTTTATAGAAACACATACGGCAATCAATCGGTTACATTAATCCTTTAGAAGTTCCAATTTTTACACAAATTTTTAAAGCCTTATAAGCCGAATTGACGACAGATAACTAACAAAGCAAAATAAACTGTAATCTCACCAAAGTGAAGCAATTTACAGTATAACACGGAAGAACACCACCAAGCGGACGCAGTTCCTGCTGTAATTCACAAAAGAAGACGTCCACGGCATCTTGAATTTACTTCTTCAATTCCAAATCAATAGTAAATGCTCTCACTCTTCCACAGGAAAAACTAAATGGAAACAAAATCCCAGAGTTAATCAAACATTATCCGACACTTAGCACAATAAACACAGAAAGAAAACCCAATTAGTCTAACGAATCAAAATTTCAAAAAAAAAAAAGAATATTATTTCATTAGTCGAACAAAGAAAAAGCTCATTATCAATTGACAACACAAAATCAAATTAAAATAATTTCTTAATTTGAGCAGTTTCCTAGCAACATAAACAGAAGCTAATAACACAGAAACACTCACAAAACAGACAATCAGCAGAATTAAAAATTACTTCAACAATTAATCCCAATTCAAAACCCTAGATTATGAATCCAAACCAAACTATGAAATCAACAGGAACTACCTCAAAAGCAAACAAATCAACCTTCAAGCCCCTTAAAAACCAAAACCCACAAAAAGATACAGCAGAAAAATGCAAAGATCAAAACTTTGAGAGCAGAACCTAGGTTTTAAGAAGAAGATGGCAGATTAGAACCAGATTATCGATTGCAGAGGATCAGATTTCGGATTTGGGAAATGAGTAATTGTCTCTGAGCAGAAATTTCCCTAGATTTGCGCTGCTGAACAAGATCTACCACTACCGGTTCTAGAGAGAGAGAGAGAGAGAGAGAGTTTGTGCGAGGAGAGAGAGAGAGAGATGGGAGGGCGTGTTTGGGAGTAGTGGGTATTTAATTTTGGGGTCTTCGTTGGGATATGTGAAGGGGCCGGGACAGAGGAGTCAAACACGGAGCGTGGGAGCCGTCGGATTGGGGGCCTTGGAAATGCTTTCCGTCTATTGCGGGTGCAATGATGGCCGTCGGATGGAGCACGCGTGCAGGGGGCAAATGTGGGGCCCTCCTCTGCGAGGTTTGACGATTGCGTATCGTGGAAATGACTCCTCTCCTCTTAGCTCGTGTGAATGCCCCATTTCCCTTTGTTAATTACCCCCTTAATCACTTCTATTATGCTTTCCATAATTTGCTTTTAGTCAGCTTTTTCTCTCTACAACCGCACCCCATCCACTTTAACATACAACACTCTTCTAAAAACTAAAATAAACTCTTAAAATTTAGTTACACAAACAAGTGATATTCAGCACTAATTAATCGAATCAAAATAGATATTCAGCATTGCCAATGAGGATTGGCTCAGTTAGTAAGGTCTTTGTCTTGTGAGTCGCCCCCATCAAGATTTGAGCCTTGCTGCAAAGTTTTTGTTGGTTCGCGATCTATAAATTCTTACAACTAGAAGCTGACAATTAATTGTGGGTATGCCCTGACACTAGTGATGAGAGTAACCAACTTCCCTCTACACTTTATAAAATTTCGACATATATCTAACAAAAGCAAATTGGCATAAGTGTTTATTAGGGATTTGGATCGGATCCAAATTGTGGGGATCTTAGGGATCCTCACATCTTAATCATTCATCGTACACCGTGCGGTCAGAAATTATTTGATTTTTTTTATTTAAAATTAAACACAAATAGTACCTAACAAAAACTAACATCACGATATACGATGAATGACTACTAAGGATTCCTATAAAATGAATCCGGAGAGTATCATCTTCTGTTTATTCCCTTAATATAAAGAGAACCGAGAGATCGGGAGGCATTAAGACAGCAATAAAGGCCGCTAAATTCTAATGAGAAATGATAGAAATATAAAAGTTAGTACAAATGCTGATAATTTTAATTTATATACTAATTATTGATTTAATCTCCATTAAGTTATATTTTTGTTTATAATTTGAACTTGTTGTATTTATGTGTTGTTTTCTTTTCGTTTTTGAGTTGCATGTTATCTTTGACGATTTTATTAATACGTGAATATGACCCCTCAAACTCAAGGTGCATGAAAGACGAAAAGATGGTGATGGATGTGTCAATTTGTCAATTGGTGTAAAGTATAGGCTGCCAAGTGGCAATAACTTTCTAACCACGCACCAAACTTGGTGAATTGACAGAAGTGACAAAAGCCCCATATTATGCATATTCTTTTAAGAAAAACCAACAAAAAAAAGTATGAAAACTTCGAATGATAAAAATAAAATAAATGGTAAAGTAAATAGTACTATAATTGACTTTTTAATATAAAAATATGAATTTTCGTTAAAATAAACAGTACCAGAAGCTTTTCGTTAAAATTCTTTATTTAAAAAAAAAAACTAATGAAAAAAGTTTGAAAATTCTGAGTTTTAACCAAAAGAACAAAAACATGTTATAAATGAATAGTATCAAGAATGATTTTTTAGAGTAAACATATCATTAACGTTAAAAGTGAACAGTACCATAAGTGTTTCATTAATACTCCCTCTTTTTTATGGAATAATGTTGGGAAAATTAAATTCATAGATAAAATTTATGAACTAAATAATACACCTGTCGTCAATAAGAATTAGTACGTTTATTAAGGTTTAAGTAATAACTCAATCATCAACTTTCATATCATTCAATTCGTAAACTTTTATCTACAAATTTAATCTCTCTAACATTATTTTTTTTATATGTTGCATGGGAAATCGAGAGATTATTTCTTAATTTGTAATAAATTATGTTTTTTATTTTATTTTTATAGTTACTTATTAGACAAGAAAATTAAGTATTTTTTATATATATATTTTTTTTCTCGTTAAGGCTTTAAGTTATTTTCTCTAATTAAGCAAAATATAATTTAGGGTTTAGAAGATTTTTGTAATATTATTGTTGAGTATTGCTCTTTAAAGAAGCAAGGCTTTTCCGTGTGTCTGTTTCATGTGCAATTGTTGTTATTGTTGTGTGCGCTTCCAAATCCGCATCACTTTACCTACGAAAACAATGATCGGATTGGATGGATGATATTAATAATTGGATTTTGAAGTAAAAACAAAATTGAAGGGGATTCGCACAAATCAGGTTTGCACTATGTTCAGCTTTTTTTTTTGGCAACGTTGTATAACTTGATTTATAAGAGACACAAAGCGAGATATCATAAGTCAAATTTGAGTTTTTGGGTAAGAATTTTTGTTTAAAAAACTAGATCTTCAAATTAAACAATCATTAACGATGACCGTCATGTGATTACAAGTTTCAAGCAAGACATACCTATACCCTTTTTTTTTCTAATTATTTACTCTAAAAGAGAGGAGGTAGGCTTAGTCTCTGTCTCACATTGGACTAGCAATAATATGGTTCAAATTTGTCTTTGATGAGAATTGAACCTAAAACATCTCGCTTACAAGTGAAAATAAATACAGTAAACGGTAGTAGTAAGTGGCTACCTATACCGTTTGTTAAGTTTAACTTTTAACGATTTAGCTCTTAACTTTTACCCTTAACCTCATAACCCCTTTCTCTCTCCCTAAGAAGAAAAAAACTTTCAAAGAAACAATCCTAGCCGTTGACCCCCATCTTTTGGTTTTAGGATTGGTTACAATCTTTTTTTTATGTCTTCTCTCTTTTCCTCTCTGTTCTGGTTGTGGTCGTTCTCTCGTTCTGTTGAGAAGAGCCTTTGTAATTGTGGTCACTCTCTTGTTTTTTCGAGAAGAGTTGTTATGGTTATGGTTGTGAACGTCGAATCCTAAAGCGGCACCTATTGTTCTAATATGAGGTGATGATTTTAGGATGCTCGAGTTTGTTGGAGGTGATTCATAGCAGGACTTCTTTACTGACAATAGCAAAAATCATCAGCAGATGGTGCGGTCTTTTTTTCGTGGTGCTGTAGTTCTTTGGCTCGCAATTTACGTTTAGTCCTCGTGGCAAGGCTTTAGGGTTAGGACTAACAGTCCTCCATGGCTGAGAAATTGTATTACACATTTGATGAGTTTGCAATTGTGAAGTTGGTGCATGTTTGGCCTTTTGGATTATTCTAAGTATCCCGTTTGACATGCTTATTTTATGTATGTTCAATTGATCATGTTCTTAATGAAATTTCTTAACCTCGCAATCAAAATACTTCATATTTTGTTAAATTAATCTAAGAATTTGTTGATTGTTATGAAAATATGGTTTTCAGCTGGCTTACCTGTGCATTCATCAGCATTGAAATCTCTCATGCACAAATATTGAAGTCATGGATTATATATAATTAGGCTATTTTGGCGAGAGAGCATTATAATTATTAGTTTGGCCAAAACACCTTTTTAGTCCCTTCACAAAGTCGCACTTTCGTCCTTTTATTTTCAGTTCCATCCAATTTGGTATTCGTCAACTCCGTTGATTCCTTGTAGATCGGAGGTAATTTTGACAGATTTCATACAAGAAATCAACAGAAGTTGACGGATGTACTCAAACTGGAAAAACGTTGGAGCATGGACCAAATTCATTGCAATTGAAAATACAGCGACGAAAATGTAACTTCATGAAAACTATAGGAATAGGGGAAAGTTTACAAATATAAAATGCTGCATAGAGTTATGAAAATAAAAAGGAAAAACTGATAACATTGCTAAGAAATGTAGAAAACTTAGGTATGAAGAAAAATAATGAATACCAGAGAGAGAGAAGACAATCTTTTGCAACAGATTTTTCTATTACTGCTAACTTAATCAATACAATGCAATCTTGCTATTTATACTCATACAAAACATAACACCCTAGAGACAAAACTCAACAGCCACTAATACAAGGACAAGTGGTATTCTCTACATAACTCAAATGGCTTATACTCTAACATTCCCCCCTCAATCTTATGGTGGGAAGCCCCAAGCATAAGATTGGAACAATGATGAAGAAACAAAGGTGAACACAAGCCTTTGGTAAGAATATCGGCATATTGATCAATGGAGGAGACAAACTGCAAAGAAATAACTCCCTGTTGAACCCGTTCTCTAACAAAGTGACAGTCCACTTCGATATGTTTAGCTTTGGAATGAAGAACCGGATGGGTTGCCAATGCCATTGCTGAGATATTATCACAATGCAACAGAGGAGGTACTGAATTCAGAATATGCAAATCCTTGAGCAGTTGTTGTAACCAAACAACCTCAGCCGTGGTAGTGGCCATTGCTCGATATTCTGCTTCAGTGGAAGAACGACTCACTGTATGTTGTTTCTTGGAACTCCAAGAAATCGGATTGAAACCGAGAAAGACCACAAAACCAGTGGTAGACCGGCGGTCATTGGGATCACCAGCCCAATCTGCATCATGTAGGCTCTAATATCAAATGATCCAGGTCAAAAGCAAACTCTCCAATCAAGAGTGCCTTTGAGGTAACGCAAAATTCTTTTGACAGCAACAAAATGAGAGTTCAATTGAGTGTGCATGAACTGACACACTTGGTTAACTGAATAAGCAATGTCAGGTCTTGTGAAATTTAAGTATTGAAGAGCCCCAACAATACTTCGGTAATGAGTAGGATCAGAATAGAGGGGACTACCATGATTGAGTAATTTCTGATGTGGATGACATGGAGTAGTGCAAGACTTGCATTGAACCATGTCTGTCTTCTGCAACAAGTCTTGTACATATTTAGACTGATGAACAAATAACCCATGTGGATGATATTCAATTTGCAGACCTAGGAAATAATGAAGAAGACCTAAGTCTTTCATATCAAATTCCTTGGTTAAATGCCGGATCACAGATTGTATACTATCAGCATGATCTCCAGTAAGGATGATATCATCCACATATAACAACAACACAACTATATGAAGACCATCATGCTTGACAAAGAGAGATGGATCAGCATAAAAAGCTTTAAAACCAAGAGAAAGCAAAACAGAGGTAAACTGATCATTCCAAGCTCTTGGAGCTTGTTTAAGACCATAGAGAGACCTTTGTAACTTGCAAACATACTCAGGGTGATCTCTATCCACAAATCCCGGAAGTTGAGACATATATACTTCTTCCTCAAGAAAACCATGTAAAAAAGCATTCTTAACATCAAATTGATTCAATTTCCAACCTTTAGTTGCTGCCAAAGATAACATCAGTCGCACTGTGGTTGGTTTAACCACAGGACTGAATGTTTCATAGTAATCAAGTCCTGCTTCTTGAGAAAACCCTTGTGCCACTAGTCGGGCCTTGTGCCAAGCAACAGATCCATCTAGATGTCTCTTGATCTT
Organism: Malus domestica; assembly: GCF_042453785.1. NCBI lineage: Eukaryota > Viridiplantae > Streptophyta > Magnoliopsida > Rosales > Rosaceae > Malus > Malus domestica. Next base: position 40,924,303 of record NC_091665.1, read on the forward strand.
ATAGATCCACTTACAGCCTACATAGTTTTTATGTGGAGGAAGAGGATAAGTGACCAAGTCTTCTGTTGAATTAATGCATCCATTTCCTCTTGCATAGCCTGTTTCCACTCAACAGACTTAGAAGCTGCAGCAAAAGTTTATGGTTCTGTGCTATTATAAGATGGAACGGAAGTTGTGAACCCTTGTTTTTTCTTAAAAATGCCAAACTTGGATCTAGTCTGCATAGGGTGACAATTTGCAGCAGCAAGAAGCACATGTTATAAATCTGGAACCTGAGACATTGTAGTGTCTGGATTTAATTCTGATACAGGAGGAGAATCAGAAATACCATTGACTGATGAAGGAGCACTAGCGGAGACAAGATCACCATGTGAGAGAGAACTGGACTGAGTAACATGAGGAGATGCAGCAGGTGTCTGAAAAACATTTGGCAAGGGGATAGGGATAATGGGATACTGGTGAAAGGTATTAGGATGAACAATATGTGGTGGTGAGGTAGAAAAAGTGGAAGAAGAAGATGGCTTAGAAAAAGTAGAAGACAAGATAGGATACTGAGTTTCATTAAATAACACATGTCGAGAAACCATCAATTTGTGTTTGGAAACATCAAAGCAAATGTAACCTTTATACTGTGCAACATAACCCAAGAAAATGCACTGAGTGGTCTTTGGATCAAGTTTAGTAGTCCTATAAGGTTTTAAAGAAGGATAACAAGCACAACCAAAAACCCTTAAGTGATCTAACCTAGGTGCAGAATGAAATGGGACTTCAAATGGAGATTTCATTGCAAGACTAGGTGTAGGCATCCTATTGATAAGATAGGTTGCAGTAGCACAAGCATGATACCAAAATGGATCAGGTAAAGAAGCTTGCTGAAGAAGAGTAATAGCTGTTTCAACAACATGCCTATGCTTTCTTTCAGCTAAGCCATTTTGCTCAGGTGTATATGGACAGGAAATCTGATGAATTATGCCCTTGGATTTAAGAAAAGACTGAAAAGAATTACTAAGATACTCTCCACCACCATCACTTTGCAGAATTTTAATAGATTTATCAAAGAAATTGACCACATAAGCTTGAAACTGAGCAAAGAGACCAAACACAGAAGCTTTATTAATAAGAGGAAAGATCCATGTATATCTAGTACATTCATCTATGAATGAGACATAGTACTTAAAACCTTCTAAAGACATAGCAGGAGCAGGGCCCCATACATCCGTGTGGATTACTTCAAAAGGAATTGAAGACTTAGAAACATGTATAGGAAATGGCAGCTTAGTGAATTTGCCCTTCAAGCAAGAAATACATGTCTGAGGGTTTAAGGTACTAGAAAATGGAATTGAAGACTTAGTAAAGGCAAGTTGTACAATATTATTGGTAGGGTGGCCGAACCTACTATGCCATAGAAGAGAACTAACTTTTTGGCCAAGAAAAGCTGCGGGAGGACCAGTTGAAGGTTTGAGCACAAGACTAGGATAAACTGCATTGCTACTCAGTCCGTGGAACAATGTTCTCTTGGTAACCTTGTCCTGTACACAAACAGAGAATTCATCAACAATACATCTGCAATTATTATCTTTACACAATTGATGCATAGACAGCAAATGTTGAGACAATTGAGGAACATGCAGAACAGAATTCAATCTGAAATTGTGAGACTTAGTGTGAAGATTAGAATTGCCAAAATTAGCAATAATTAAACCTTCACCATTTGCACCAGTGACAGTATCATTAGCAGGATACGGAGCCGCAACATGGAGATTAGACAAATCACTAGTCATATGATTGGTGGCTCCCGAGTCTAGAAGCCAATACTCTGGTTGTGGTGCAGAAGGTGATACTTGAGCCCGCATATTCATGGCAACTGGAGGATTGTGATATGAAGTTCCAGAATGAGGAAAGAATTGAGGAGACCCGGGAGAAGCTGAATTGTATGACATATGAACTGATCCATGAGTTGGAGCTTGAGACTGCACCGAATGGGGATGTTGCTGAGGATAGGCATGGTAGAACTGTGAAGAAGGAAATGATGGATTGGGAGCTGAATTTCTGTCAAAACATGTAGCTGCAGTATGCCCAACACGATGACATATTTGACAACCATGTTGAAAACAAGTAAGTGCAGTATGACCTTTTCCTTTCACATATCTGACACATTTGTTGAGGATTATGAGAAGATTGTGTGACTGGAGGCTAAATTGAGGACTAGGAGAAAGGATTGGCACCATAAGTGAAGGGTTGATTATGAGAAGAAGGATCGGCACCATAAGTGAAGGGTTGATTATGAGAAGATGAACCCCCAGAGAAGAATTTCTTGCCTTTCCCTTTGGATTTGAAGTTGTGCCCCCTAAAATTATTGTAGGTACCCGAGCCAAATTGAGACACAAAAGCCTACTGGCCAGAAACTGGAAACTGAGGCATAAATGGCATTGAGGCAAACTGCTGTGGAAATGACAGCACAGAGCCAGATGACTGACCAAAAACAGAACCTAAAGAATAAGGTTTTGTGCTCGAGGAACCACCAACATAAAAAATAGCACCAGTGGATTGAGCACGCATGGCAGACATAAGAGGAATCTGTCTAGTGGTCTTATCTAATGTAGATTCTTCAGCCCTCAGTTGTGATCTAAGCTCTTTAAGAGACACCAGATTTTCACGACCACGAATCATTGCTTTGATGGTATTATACTCAGGAGGTAAGCCTCTCAATGCAACAATAACAATGTCTTCATCAGAGATGAACACCCCAACTGCAGCCAATTGATCCCTAGCATCTTTGATTCGTTGCAAATATGCATCAATATTCTCAGAACCCTTCTTAATATTCTGAAGATCAATTTTCATTTGAACAATGCTAGTCCGAGTCATATTGGCAAATCTTTCACGAAGAAAAGTCCACATGTCTTTCGAACTTGTACAACCAATCACACAAGACAATGCAGCAGTGGACAAAGTAGCAGTAATGAGTGTCATCAAAGTCTTATCATGAATCTTCCAGATTTTATATGCATCAGTTACAGTTTGTTCATGTTCCACAGTATCATTATCAGAATCCGAGTCATCAAAACGTGCAGGACAAGGAATTGAGCCATCAAGAAAACCTCGAATTCCATTACCATCCAATAACAATTCCAGTTGAAAGTTCCAAGTAACATAATTGGAATCATTAAGTTTAACCGTAACAATATTACCAACACTGGGAATCAATGAGGAAATCGGAGATTGTGTAAGAGCCAATTGAGCAGTGGTAACCATGTTTGTACAAATGACAATCAACAAATCGTGAATCACAAGAGAGTATACCACAAATAGTCGAAAAGAACCAAGAATCAAGGAGTAGTAATATCACAGCAGAGAGAGAATGAACAAAAATCAAGAATCTGCAACAACAATTTCCACATATTAGGTTTGCATTAGAGATCTTCAACAATTAACAGGGATTCAACCGTAACATAGAGAAGAAATCACCTCAGCAACTAGCGACAATGAACAACAGCTCAAGAACACCAAAAATCCCCAATTTCTAGGGTTTTGCAGAGCACCAACTTCGAAGACTAGCGACAGAAGTCAGAACCCACCGACTGCGACTGAATCGAAATCCACAACCTAAACACCGACGACGATCGACAAATCATAGCAACAATCCAAGAAAGATAAATCGAGAGCGGAAGCAAGAATGATCGACAACCGAAGGTGTTAACCGTATCGGCGAAGATACCATGATAACATTGCTAAGAAATGTAGAAAACTTAGGTATGAAGAAAAATAACGAATACCAGAGAGAGAGAGAGAGAGAGAGAGAAGACAATCTTTTGCAACATATTTTTCTATTACTGTTAACTTAATCAATATAATGCAATCCTGCTATTTATACTCATACAAAACATAACACCCTAGAGACAAAACTCAACAGCCACTAATACAAGGACAAGTGGCATTCTCTACATAACTCAAATGGCTTATACTCTAACAAAAACTAGTTTTGCCGCTTAAGATCAAATGGAAGAATCTCGATCTTACCTCAGAAGAACAGAAGAAGGATAGAAAAAATAGGACATGGCAGAGCTAACTCAGCCATTTTTGCTGTACTATGTGAGCTAGTCTAACTCTGTGATGGAATTCATGTAGAGGGGAGATGAGTCACTTGTAGCAGTTACAATATGATGTGCTCCACTTAGTCCAGATTGCATGAAGTTTGGCATGACAGTACTTAATTTGAGGCCACCTGCGGCACAGTTTCTTTGTTTATTTTCTTGGTCATAAAGCTTTTTTTATTGGTTACTAGATATTACAAGAACCAAAGGGTCCAATTTTTCATGAGGTTTTGCTTTTTTTTCTTTAAAACTAGGTTTTGCCCTTTTTCTCTTTAAAACTAGTGCCATCTTAGATATTGCTTGGGATTATGTTAATATGTCTGAGCAGATTTGGAGAGTCGGTGGAAAGAGATGGGAAAGCATCCGACTGTGTTCCTTTTTAAGATAGCTAATTATAAGAGAGAATGTTTTGGAACTGTGGCATGTACACAGTTGGGATAGCCTGCATGCACTGCAACCAGTAGCAAGAACAGGTGGTTACGCCTCTAGTGATCACAGAGAAACAATGGGGCATGTATTGAGCAGCTTGAGATATTATTAGGGGTACTTTTGATCTAGGTCTAAAAATTTGAGTTGTTACTGTGATGATATATGTATATGTGAGTGTGTATATATATATATTTATGATATTTATAAAAAGGAGACTAACGGATGAGATGTTTGTTGGCGAAATGAATTTAAAGCAATGGATTGCAAATTCTTTAATTCGAGATAATGCAGTAGTTGAAGTGGTGGATGCTGATTTACTTGGGACAAAACCGTGAGCAGGAGGGATAGCATATCATCCACTATGGGATGAGCTCTACCTTGTTCTGCAGAGTTGCTGGAGGAGAGGATTAACATGAAAGACACTGGTTGCTGTTTTCTATTGGCAAATGACTGGTTTGGTTCTTCTGGTGATGAGGATGTTTGGAAAAAATGTACTCCTCTAGTCGTACAATCACTATTTGGCCCATCAATATTATTGGTTGGTCAGGACAGTGCTTCTACCATTTGCATCCGAGTTTCAATCTCTTCTTGTAAATTAGAGTGCCTAGGACTATGACTTGTATCAAAAACAGTATATTTTGCAACATGCAGGCCTAATTAACCTCCTTAACAAATCTTGAGGGAATCGTAATCTTCAATAATCCAACATCACTTGCTACAGCTAGGCTTAAATCCACCGTCCGTGATTGTATATGTACTTGTACTAATCTTTTCAGCACACCAATTCACCAACCAATTAATAAAACGCAACTTCTAATTAGGGTTAGAACTCCAACTCATTACTTTGGCTTTTACATGCAAGTTGTGCGTACTGCGCACACGGTGTTTGGTCGAAACCGCGTTTGGCATGACACACTCAGAACCATAATCTGCTCAGTTTATAGAATTGGGAATTCAGACTCCCACTAGAGTCCTAATCACACGATGCCCTATAGTCTTGTATTCGAGTGCCAGAACGAAAAGGGAATACCGTCAACCAGATTTGTCAAACTTAATTTGATATAAATGTTTCACTTGTTTACTTACTTGAAACGAAGGAAATTGTGAATTTGAGAAGTCGGTAATTTTTGAACATGTTTACTTAGGTAATAAATTACGGTTTATATTGTAGAATCCAAATACTTAATATTTCAAATATGTTAATAAACATATGAAGAGTCAAGAATCGAAATAATTATAACCTTCATGTGCTAGTAAATACATAATAATTCGAATGTCAATCCAAATAAGTAAACATGCGATGTATCTTGGATTTTGCTGTGATATGTATATAATGCCAAAGTGGCTATTAGTAGTGGGTAGGCAGTTAGCCTTTCCGGATTTATATACTTTCTGAGTATCAATTGTATTAATAATAGTAATTTGGGAATTTATTTAATGTCCTTTTTTTAATATTCTTTATTTAGTTAATAAATAAATAAATATATAAAAAATAGGACATGGCAGAGCTAACTCAGCCATTTTTGCTGTACTATGTCAGCTAGTCTAACTCTGATGGAATTCATGTAGAGGGGAGATGAGTTACTTGTAGCAGTTACAATATGATGTGCTCCACTTAGTCCAGATTGCATGAAGTTTGGCATGACAGTACTTAATTTGAGGCCACCTGCGGCACTGTTTCTTTGTTTTTTTTCTTGGTCATGCAGCTTTTTTTATCGGTTACTAGATATTACAAGAACCAAAGGGTCCAATTTTTCATGAGGTTTTGCCCTTTTTTCTTTAAAACTAGTGCAATCTTAGATAATGCTTAGGATTAAGTTAATATGTGATTACTTGTTCAAGGCTTTAAGCTATCTCATTTATAAAGAGAATCTGAGCAGATTTGGAGAGTCGGTGGAAAGAAATGGGAAAGCATCCGATTGTGTTCCTTTTTAAGACAGCTAATTATAAGAGAGAAAGTTTTGGAACTGTGGCACGTATACAGTTGGGATAGCCTGCATGCACTGCAACCAGTAGCAAGAACAGGTGGTTACGCCTCTAGTGATCACAGAGAAACAATGGGCATGTATTAGCAGCTTGAGATATTATTTGGGGTACTTTTGATTTAGGTCTAAAAATTTGAGTTGTTACTGTTATGATATATATGTTAGTGATGGTTTTTCAGATTCTGAATTAGGAAGAAATAATGTTGGGAGTTATGAAGAAATACATAGAGAACTCGAAGAAGGAAAAATGGAAGTTTTCCGATCAAAATTTTATAGAGAATATGACTCTGCAATTCCTTCCTTTAAACTTGCACACACTGAGCATATGAGCTCATACAAGTCAAATATAATCGTTAGAGAGAAGAAAGAGAGTGGTACAACTCAAGTTTCAATTTCAGCCATTCATCCTATACTACACTGAGATTAGAACACTTGTCACTCATCAAGCCCTATGAGACTTAATTAACTAATTACATTTTAATCAGATAAGCTCAACCTATGAGCTGAAGCTTTACACTAATCAAACTTGTAATCCTCTCCACATCAGTTCATCAATTTACACATCAACAATATATATGATGATATTTATAAAAAGGAGGCCAACGGATGAGATGTTTGTTTGCGAAATGAATTTGAAGCAATGGATTGCAAATTCTTTAATTCGAGATAATGCAGTAGTTGAAGTTGTGGATGCTGATTTACTTGGGACAGAACCGTGAGCAGGAGGGATTGCATATCATCCACTATAGGATTAGCTCTACCTTGTTCTGCTGATTTACTTGGTTGCTGTTTTTCTATTGGCAAATGACTGGTTTGGTTCTTCTAGTGATGAGGACGTTTGGAAAAAATGTACTCCTCTAGTCGTATAATCACTATTTGGCCCATCAATATTGGTTCGTCAGGACAGTGCTTCTACCATCTGCATCCGAGTTTCAATCTCTTCTCGTGAATTAGAGTACCTAGGACTATGGCTTGTATCAAAAACAGTACATTTTGCAACATGCAGGCTTTGTTAACCTCCTTAACAAATCTTGAGGGAATCTCAATCTTCAATAATCCAACATCACTTGCTTCAGCTTGGCTTAAATCCACCGTACCCGTGACTGTATATGTACTTGTACTAATCTTTTCAGCACACCAATTCACCAACCAATTAATAAAAGTCAACTTCTAATTAGGGTTGGAAATCCAACTCATTACTTTGGCTTTTATATGCAAGTTGTGCGCAATGCGCACACGGTGTTTGGTCGAAACCGCGTTTGGCACAACACGCTCAGAACCATAATCTGCTCAGTTTATAGAATTGGGAATTCAGACTCCCACTAGAGTCCCAATCACAAGATGCCCTATAGTCTTCTATTCGAGTGCTAGAACGAAAAGGGAATACTGTCAACCAGATTTTTCAAACTTACTAGTTTGGTATTACTCTGCTTTGAAAAAAAAATTGTTTTTATTATGCTGTGAGAATAAGCAGCTGTGAAATAAAGCAGCAGAGTATTTGGTAAACTTTTTTTGTAAAAATGTTTTTGCCTTTTGGAAAGAAAAAAAAAAGTAGTATTATAGTGTTTGGTAAACTTTTATGTAAAACAGCTGTGATCGTGTGAAATGACCAAAAATGGTATAATACTAGATGTGCCATTAATTTAATTTTCTTAACAAATAAAGGTGAATTACTTAATATACTTTATTTTTAAAAGAAAAATATTTATAAACTTTATCTTAGATATTAATTAGTATTACAAACTACTTCAATTGAAATATTTTAGACTGAATAGCTAGGATTCATTAGTACAATATTGTTAATGTACTTGAAAGTAGTCTAATTAGATGCATTCATCAAACTTGCCGCTATTCTATTTCTTAATGCTTCTATCTTATGTGATCCTTCAACTTGATAATTTTGGTATTCTTCATCATCATCATCATCACTACTATCGCTCGCTTCACAAAAGTCCATAGGGTCATCAAAATGATGATCACGTTCAGAATACCTCCTTATGTAGTTATAAAGAGCCATTGTAGCAATGACAATCTTCACTTGCTTATTGAATGGGTAATTAGGCATATATATCCCTTAAAATTGCCCATCTTTTCTTCCATACCCCAAAAGTTTGTTCAATGATGCTCCTAAGAGAAGAATGCATGTGGTTGAATACCTTTTTATGACCCATTGGTTTGGCACCCCTATGAAAATCCGGGAGATGATATCTTTCACCTTTATATGGTCCCAAATAACCTCTCATTTATGGGTACCCCACATCTACCAAGAAATATTTTCCTGACAATTGAAAATTTTGTTTTGTATTGTAATAATTATACAAAGCAAGTATGTAAAATGTTGTAATAAGTATAAAGATTACCATTTGGAGGCTTAGAAAAGTTTAACTTTGGAGTCCGTAGCACAGATAGAAAAACCCTTGTATCATGTGCAGTGTCTTCCCTAGCGGCACAAGCAAATGTGAATTGCATGTCAAAATTACATGCAGCCATAACATTTTGAGTCGGCATTCCTTTCCTACCAATGTATGGAACTTGATCCGGAGGTGGTATTGAAGCCTCAACATGTACTCCATCTATGGCACCAATACAATCCTAAAAATAATAACATAGAAGAAAACCGTCAACCTACACTTATGGTTTGCAAATAAGTTAGAAGACAAGTCAAACTTTACCTTAAAATGAGGTATGTATCTGGTATCTTTCCTTATTTCTTGGAGAATGTCACGAAACTCCGAATCCATCGGTTTGATAATATATATTGCTATCTTACATACGATATCCAACATAGCATCAAAATATCTACTAACAGTCTCACCAGAATGTTGAAATCTCTCTTGCGCTAATCTATTTTTCACACCATGTCTCAACATATGCACATTTCTAATATTTCAGTTGCATTCATTCTCCTTGAATCTTTCAATTCATAATTAGCTTGCAAGTCATTGGATAATCTATAAAAGACATATGTGTTCATTCAAAACATTCTATAACATTGCACGTCATTCCCTTGTAGTACTTCCATTAACCAAATATTATCTGTTTGGGAAAAATTCAAATACAGAGTTTTGTGGACATATTTTAAATAATATGTTTCAACAGCTATCGCTATCGCTACAATACGCCTAACATCACAAACAATATGGCATTGCTTGACACTTAGATCCAACATTTGACTCTTAGCAAAATAGTTTGAATTGCAGATGTAAACGTGAAGGTTCATGTGATTCATGGGCTACATTCTCAGATTGCTAATAAGGAGACTTTGACTGGGCTCATATTAATTACCTAAAACCAACTACAAACCAAGCTCTAAAAGCTCTGGAGCTTTATCCGTTCAAAACTAAAATATTCGAGGTAACATTTGATGCAATACTGTTTGGGCCCAAAATATTGGTTTGGGCTGAGATGTATTCTCGGCCCGGAAAGCCGTACAAAAAAGGTTAATGTGGATCATGTAGTTCATGGGCTTCCTAATATAGGTCGGTCAAGTCATGCTGTGAGACGAGTAATTGAATCCTTGCGCAATAAGAAGTCTCGGCAAGATATGGATAAGAAGTGAATCCGATTTGATAAAGGACTAGGTTCAAAGTCATAGTGAAAATAAGATTGGTCGAAATGGTGTTTGATGAGAAGAAGAAATCATAATCCGAGTAAGGTTTTAACTCGGTCTAGAAAGTGCTTGGTGCTAAATAGAAGAAGTTGTGCATCGTTCAAGCCCCCTCCAATTCAACACATAACTGCCCTGCACAAATTCTCTCAACAACCTTGAGACTTTTTCCTTTTCTTTTTTCGCCAACACACCTTCAGTTTGGATAAACAGCACTGTGAAAGCAACCGGTGATAACTTCAGTCGACATAGATAGCACTGTCACCGTAGAACCAGCCAGTCTCGCAGCATCTTCAGTCGGCATAGATAGCACTGTGTCGAGGGTGACTGGTTACCTATCCAAGTCTTGGTCGAGAAGGATTTCCGAATCCTTATTGGTCGAGGTCATCTCATTAGCCTTCTCGGTGAAGTGAGGTGTTACAGTTTATTAGGCTCGGCACATTGCACGCCGAGTTGGTTTATGATTGGATACTCTTAAGTGGGATTTATAGTTCGGCATTCCGAGGGCCGAACCACGTTTATTGTTAAGACAAATATCCGTTTTGAGTATTTGTGCCCTTATACCTTGGTGTCTATTCGGCGTGAGTTTACTCTGACAAATACCATCACTATGACCGAATCCGACAACGACGACGATTTGTGAACCTCGTAAGAATAGTAGCCTTGTCTTCAGGTTCGAGAACCCAAGAGGCCGAGATGTGTTCCTTTCTCGGTCGTAATCGCGAGACGTAGAAGTCAGCCGCGTACCCAACGCAACATCAACAAATTTTACTTCTCGGTCGAGCTCGGCCGACGAGTTGGCACGCCCCGTATTCAACCGAATGACGTAGTTAGCTTATAGATTACTCGACCTGCGCGCCACATAGGCTTGGTAGTTTTTAGGGTCAACATTTTGGCACGCCCAGTGAGACCTAGTGCTAAACTACGAAGTTCATGCCAATTGAAACACGATCGGTTAAAAAGAAAACAGCTATGGGAAAATCAACAATCGATTTGCCAATTTAGAATATAGGACAAAGTGTATCACAAGCACAGAATCCCCTTAGTGCCATGACACCTAAGTCCACAAGCACGACTCGCCGAGAAAAGGAAATTGGTCTTGATGGTCAGCTTTGCAGTCTAGAAATCCCTAACAAGAACACATGCGTCCTCAATGAAGGGATAGTGGATGATTGTGATGAGGATGGTGGTGAAGGCTCTGATCCACCAACAAGATCGTTTCTTTGAAGATGACTTGACGAACAATCTAGGGCAGTTGAACAGACGTTTAGTCGAGGAATTGATAAACTGCACGATGTGATACGCAATAACAGTGAGGTACAAAACAGATTGCTTGAAATACTGGTTAGCAAGGTCTGCGACGACAGGTCATTCGATCTTTACTGGCACTTACCACCAAGGAATAATCTGTTGCCAGTAGTACAAGCCGAGCCAATTCCTACTCGGCTCAAGCCAATTGACTTAGAAAAAAAGAAGGATCGAGTAGCAGGACAGATGGACCTAACCAGAAAGTAAAAGTAAAGTTCGTCGATATAACCGAGGTCCAGCGGATGATTGATTCGGCCATGAAAAAGGGGCCGAAGTTCCCTAAATCCATCCACTCATATCCAGCTTACGTGGAACGGTTTGAATATCCTAAAGGTTTCAAAATTCTAGATTTTAGTCTTTTCACTGGAGAATCGCCTTTATCCTCGTTAAAACATGTGGCCCGTTTCACCGCGCAATGCGGAGATGTCAACAGTGATTTTCACAAGCTGCGACTATTCAATTTTTCATTGGCAGGTTCAGCATTTTCCTAGTATATCAACCTTCCACCTAATTCCATCCAAAGCTGGGAGGAATTGGTCGAGAGATTTCACGAGCAGTTTTATCGGCCAGGGATGGAAATGTCAGTTTCGTTGTTGGCAAGGATGGCTCAAGCATCTGATGAGTCACCAATGGATTATCTTACCAGATTTAAATCGGCCAGGAATTGGTGCCGAGTACCTCTCCCTGAAGTTGAGTTTGTTAGACTTGCTTTGAACAGACTCGATGTAGAATACAAAAAGAAATTTCTGGCGGTAAACTTTCGGGATATGTATGAATTAGCCCAACATGTCGAGCAATATGACTATTTGCTCCGAGAAGAGAAGATGTCAAAACCCCCATCTCGAGGGACGATTTACAAAAATCCCACGGTCAATTACGCGTCGATCGAAGGCGAGGAATCTCAGTACTTCAGCGTGGACGCGGCCGAGATAGTAATAGATAAACCATACGTGTGTAAGGCATTGACTCAAATTAATTTCAAATAAGTCAAAACCTGTTCGGCCACTGAAGAAACAGCAAAAACATCAAAAGTTTATACCTTTGATATCACAAAGGCCGAAGCAATTTTTTATCAATTGCTATCAGCAAAGATCATTAAACTTCGGCCAGGGCATAATATTCTCAAGGCCGAAGAACTTAAAGGAAGGACATATTGCAAATACCATAACTCGACAAAGCATGCAACAAACAATTGTGTCATATTTCGTGATGATATCCAGAGCTGGATTGACAAAGGCAAGCTAAAGTTTCCTAAAAAACGCATGACGGTTGATACGGATCCATTCCCTTCAGTGACAGTCAGCATGGTAGAAGCCCATTTGTCCAAAAGTAAAGGAAAAGAGAAGGTCGAATTTACCCCAGTACAACACATCCGAAAGCAAAGCTCCCAGCCTTGACTCAAGATCGATCTATTTTCCAACACACCACCTACCGAGCTATCAGGATCGGCCATAGTTAAACCAATGTTGAACTACAACAACGAAGAAAATGGCGGGCCAATAGTACCACAGATCCTAAAGAAAGGTTCCTAACCTCGACTCAAGATCAACTTGTTTTCTAATACACCACCCACCGAACTCTCAGGACCTGCCATAGTCGAGTCCATGTCAGACTCCAGCGAAGATGGAAATGGTGGGTCGATAGTTCTGTGTAGCAATTGTAAGGCATGCGTTGTATTAACCTAGCCCAAGGGGAAACTGTCTCCGATGCAGATGCCGACATCACAACACCAATCGGCGACTACAACAAAACTTTAAAATGAACTTAGTGAAGGCCAGCGCCAGAAAGTTTTCGATAGGCTCGACCAAAGGAAATAGACAGATGGACCTACATCGGTCAGACGGCACCTTGATTTCGACGTACCGTTTTATAACGAGGACTATTATTCCCGCAATTCTAGTAGTTCGAGCTCATCAGCAAATAAAAAAACCTTCAGGCCACCTGAACCACGTGACCAACGTTGGTACAACTACAATTCTCCTACCGACATGTATACCGCGTTATCCAACTCTCAGAAACGTCGACGTCAGCGTATAGATTGCTTGGCTCGATGACAAGCTGCCTAGCCTATTTCGGCCACTAAATGGCATCCGAGAGAGACGGTAGGAAGCAGAGATGATCGACCAACCCCAACAATCATGGCTGAATTACAAGGGCAGAAGGAAACCAATCGGGACTTTGAAACTACCATTGAAGCAACCGAGAAGCGCATCAAACTTCTTCTTCGGCCCGGGGAAATGAAAGCTCGTTTCGAGCAATTTAAGAAAGAGGCTGAACGCCAACTGCCTCTGTTACCATTGAAAGAACCTCTAATCAAAGTTCGACGGAATCTGCACCCTCCATTCCTTGGCGAATCATTGGAATATATGAAAGAATTTCACAAGAAATATTCCGCTAACGACTTATATGGGTTGCCGAAGGCTTGCCAAGAAGCTCTTGACCTGGCATTAACTTGCCCCGATGCTGAGCAGATCATCCAAAAAACCATTGATCCAGCAATGAAAGCCAGATTCCAGCACATTCGAGAAGCTAAGGTTCTCGGCTTCGAGGTCGACCCATACACGGATATTGACACAGCCGAACTCCATTTTTCTCTTGAAGACCTTCAACACCTTCGGTATCACTTCGAAGTTTTTTCAGTCGTTTCCTTGTTCGGCTTAACGGTCGATGAGACAGAGCCTGTGGCACGACTGGACGCTTACTTGGACACCAGGAATGCCCGGATCGCCTATGAAGAACGAGCTCGCAAAATACGGCAGGAGCAGAGCCCGACACCAGATGCATGCAAACCCGAAGACGACAGTCAACATGATACATCGTCGGATTGTATGGCGCAAACGCCTGAATATGTTGAGACACATAGCGAGCCGGCCGTGAACGCTTCGACACACGATGATATAGTCTTCACAACTCCAATGGGCCATTTAGTCATGGAAAATATGGAAATCAAGATGGTCCATGTTCTACCGGCTGAATTTCAGCTGACTACACGCCAACCAAGTTCCTTGGATGGCAATGTGGTCGCCGAGGAAGCAACACAAGTTGATTTCGTCACTACGACGGAGGATGAGTCACCACACGACGACGATAAACTTAAAACAGCCTTGGATATCTTGTTTCCCTGTTCTTCCTTGACTAATCTTCAGCATTTAAAACCGTTGTATGTCACGACCCATATTGAAGGCTACCCAATCTCTAAAATTTTCGTTAATTGCGGAGCAACGGTCAACATCATGCCTGTATCCATCATGAAAACATTATGACGATCCACCGACGAACTCATTCCTTCAAGAATAACCATGAGTAGCTTTGTCGGTGACAAGTCTCAGACAAAAGGGGTACTTCCTCTAGAGGTAAACATCGCAGGTCGCAATCAGATGACCGTATTTTTTATTGTCGACTCCAAAACCGAATATAATGCTTTGCTCGGTAGGGATTGGATTCATCAAACGAATTACATTCCTTCTTCTTTATATCAAGTTCTCATTTTTTGGGATGGTAAATCAGTTGTGGTCCACCCGACCGACACTCAGCCGTTTGAAACCAACATGATTCAGGCCCGCTATTATGATGATCACGTCGGCTATATTACCTTACATGGTTTTAATGAAGATGGACGGCCGACCCGGATCTCAATCTAAAAAGCCATCGAGGTAGGCGCCGAGACTGTCCACTAGGATTCGGTGAGACTCGGTTTGGCCAATTTACTCCCCACCACTGATGATTGACATCAAAAGCGAAAGGCATCGGGCTGTGGTTTCATCCACGATGGAACGCCTGCTGGCCCATTGGTATGCTAGTGCCAAGCACCCGCATTCGGGCATCAACTTAATCGAATGTTTGGCCAAAGAAGATAACGACCCCGTACTATTGTTAGATAAAATTTAGGCTATACCAGCCGAGCTCGACGACAGCCGATCCCAAGTAAAGGATCCTCTAGAGGAAATAAATGTTGGAACGGCCGATGATCCTCGGTCGCTCTTTATTAGTGCGTTACTGCCCCATGCCATGAAAGTTGAACTTCATCAATTGCTTCACGAGTTTAAAGATTGTTTTGCTTGGAGTTATCATGAAATGCCGTGTCTCAAACGAACCCTCGTCGAACATGAATTATGTATCAAACCTGGTTGCAAGCCTGTTCGACAACCTCCTCGGCAATTCTCGACCGAAGTACAACTCGGCATAAAAGACGAAATTGTCCGACTATTAAATACCGGGTTTATCCGAACCGCTCGATACATCGAGTCATTGGCGAATATCGTACCCGTACTCAAGAAAAATGGGGCCCTACGCATTTGTATTGATTTTTGAAATTTGAATCTGGCAACACCCAAGGATGCATATCCCATGCCCATTTCAGATTTGCTTATCGATGCCGCGGCTAATCATGACATGCTGTCATTTATGGATGGACATGCCGGTTATAACCAGATATTTATTATCGAGGCCGATGTTCATAAAACTGCTTTTCACTGCCCGGGGGCACTCGGAACCTATGAGTGGGTTGTCATGCCATTCGATCTAAAGAACGCTAGTGCCACATACCAACACGCGATGAACACCATTTTTCATGACCTAATCGGCACTACCATAGAAGTGTATATTGATGACGTCGTGGTCAAATCGAAAAATCACCGAACGTATATTGATGATCTTCGGCAAGCTTTCATTCGCATGCGACGACACAACCTTAAGATGAACCCGGCCAAATGAGCCTTTGGTGTGTCGGCTGGTAATTTCTTAGGTTTTCTTGTCCACCATCGGGGCATCGAGGTCGACGTAAACAAAGCTCGCGCAATTATTGACGCCCCACCACCGACAACCAAAAAACAACTCCAATCCTTGCTCGAGAAAATAAATTTTCTTTATCGATTCATAGCTAATTCCGTTGGCAAAATGATGGAATTCTCTACACTATTGAAACTCAATGACTCAGACAAGTTTGAGTGGCGTGAAGAACATCGAGCGGCTTTCACACAAATAAAGGTTACTCTCGCAACTCCACCTGTCCTCGTACCGCCCCGACGTGATAAACCCCTTAAGCTTTACATTTCCATAGCCGAAGAATCCGTCAGTTGCCTCCTCGAGCAAGATACCGATATTGGGCAAGAACAAGCTATTTTCTATCTCAGCCAAAACCTCACTACTCCAGAGATCAATTATTCACCCGTCGATAAGCTTTGCTTGGCTTTGTTCTTCGCCGCCTCCAAACTTCGACACTACATGCTCCCATCCGTTACGCAGGTCATCGCCCAAACAGATGTCATTCGATATATGCTTACTCGGCCAATAGTCAAAGGTCAAATCGGGAAATGGACACTGGCACTATCGGAGTTTAATTTGCAGTACATCCCACAAAAAGCCGTCAAATGACAAGCGCTTGCTGATTTCTTAGCCCATCACCCTTCTCTTTATGGGTTCGGGGGCAATGATGTTGAAATCAGAATGGTGGGAGCACGTGACAATTATTGGACGATGTATTTCGATGGTTCCAGCACGTCAACATCGACCGGCGTGGGGATCGTCCTCCAGTTTCCACCCCAACACCGTTGGTTCTTTTCCCTTAAGTTGGATCTCGATTGTACCAACAATCAGGCTGAGTACGAAGCCCTTGTTATCGACCTTAGCGTGCTTCATGATTTGCACGTTGTTCGTGTCCTCATTTTCGACGATTCAGAGCTTGTGATCAACCAACTCAATGGCACTTTTCAGTGTATGAGTTGCACTCTGGCGCCCTATCACATGGTGGACAGTTACTTGGCTGAGTCGTTTGACGGTATCACGTTCAAACATATTTCCTGTGGACAGAACACCGTCGTAGACGAACTCGCTCAGATAGCCTTCGGAGCACAACTCCTAGGGGGCAACAGTGGACCGATGATACCCGTTTTACGGTAATCATATCTGGCTTTGGTTAATCAACAAGTCTCTCAGCGTGACCAAGTCATCCGTACACGGGTAATGTCCTTACCTTCGTTATTGGAACGGGAGGATCCTGTAGATGTTTGCGCGGTCAAGACGCTACCAAACGACTAGAGAAGGCCAATTATGCAATACCTTGATGATCCCAGAGGTAAACAAGACTGAAAGACAAGGGTCCACGCCACAAACTACGTCTCGTACCAGAATGAGTTGTATTGAAAAGGCGAGGATGGATTATTACTGTTATGCCTTGGCCCACAAGAAGCCGCCCAAGCAATCACAAAGGTACACGAAGGAATTTACGGAGCCCATCAATCAGGACGCAAGATGCGTTGGCTACTTCGCCGACATGGTTACTTTTGGCCAAGCATATTGAAAGATTGTATCGAGTATGCATGAAGATGCGTCCAGTGTCAAATTCATGGACCCATCCAAAGGGCCTCGGTCGAATTACTTCATTCGGTCACCAAACATTGGCCGTTCAAAGGATAGGCAATGAACGTGATCGACAAAACCACACCATCTTCTGGAGCAGCGAAACATGCATGGATACTCGTGGCAACGGATTATTTCACTAAGTGGGTCGAAGCAAAATCATACGCCGAATTAACATCCAAAGAGGTTTGCGATTTTGTGGGGGAACATATTATGACCAGGTTCGGCGTGCCAGAAACGATCATAACTAATAATGGCACAGTCTTCACAGCCAAAAGGTTCAAATAGTATATGGCGAGCTTAAAAATCCAGCTCGACCAATCCACACCATACTATCCACAAGCGAATAGACAAGCCAAAGCAAGTAATAAGGTTTTGATCGGTATTCTAAAAAAAATGATAAAAGAACAACCTAGCATGTGGCATTTAAAATTGAATGAAGCCTTATGGGCATACCGAACTTTACCCCGGTCGGCAACGAGGACCACCCCATATGCGTTAACCTATGGACATGACGTGATGTTACCAGTCGAGCTAAGTGTAAATTCTTTACATGCGATCAAGCAGAGTAGTTTGTCCAATGCCAAATATAATCAGGCCATGTTACAAGAGTTAGAAGATTTGGAAAAAGATTGGCTTGACGCTTACAATCTTCTAGTGGCACAAAAGAAAATTGTCGAACGAGCTTATAATCAAATAGTCAAACAAAAAACGTTCGGCGAAAGAGAGTTAGTTTGGTAAACTGTGTTACCCGTGGGACTTAAAGACCCCAGGTTTGGCAAATGGTCGCCGAATTGGGAATGACCGTTTGTCGTCCATAAAGTTCTCGGTAATGGGGCATACCATATTAGAGATCGAACCAGTATTATTCACAAATTACCAATTAACAGAAAGTTCTTAAAAAAATACTACCCAGTCACATGGGAGATGCAAGAGTAAAAGCTCGTTTTATTTCATTAATAAGATGGTTTACAATCAAATTATTCTAAGGCGATGAAGGAAGAAGAGTTCCAAGAAGTGCATTCAGCTTCAGCCACCTCACCTTGCCCATTATGACCTTGGCCTGCTGTTCTTCTTATCCAATTTCAGCTGCTTGACTCGCCTCGCGTTCGCCGCAAATTCAGTTAGACAAGATTTCCCGCCCGACTCAAAGTCCCTCGTAAGCTCAGAAGCAAGGGCCGACCTTTGTTTTGCCAGTTCGGCCATTTGACGGTCGAGGTTAGCCAAGGCTTTCCCTTTCGTCTTTAAGGCATCGATTTTCGGACGAAGGGTTTCCTGAACTGCCAGTGCAGTTTTCAAGTCATCATCAGCCCGAAGAGCGTTCTCGAGAATATTGAAAAATTTCCGAACTCGCTTCAAGGCGAACGACGCCTGAACGACAGCCTCGGTGCTCATTTGACCATCTGCTCCGAGATCGTTTAGGCATGCACCCAACGAATTGAGCCATTTGTGCTCAAGGACTTGTGACGTCGAGAGAGATAAAACTTCTTGTAGCCGAACCAAAGCAGCTGAATCGGCAGGTGCAGTCGTAGCGGCCGAAGGACCAGCCGCTCCAGAAGTGCTCGACAAGAGAGCATTAAATTCGACTTCCCATGAAGGCTGCACACAAAAATCATGTTAAGTATAAAGAAATTATGAAAGAATATAGCAAGAAAGTTTTTGTTTTAAACCTGCCGATAGGAGACTTCAGCCATATCTTCGGGTTCGTTGCTCGAACTTAAAGAACTTAATGGCCGAGCCCAGTGCCTTAGACTGCTTCTTAGTTCACGTGGCCGATGAAGGTTATCTACGTTCGATGGCCACGGAGGCGGCCAAGAAATATAAATAACACCCTTCGGCGCATAGAATGTTCGATGAAAATAATGGGTAGGCACTTGACATTCAGGATCTTCCTGGTTTAGAGATCTAAGGCAGAAAACTAACCAAAGAAAGGCGGTAGGGGTACTTACGAAGGTCGAAGTGGCTTCTTAGGGAGGAATGTTGAGGTCCTGGTCCTGCGGAGAATGGATGTTTCCGTCATCGCTTCTGGCTCGACGGCAGGTCGTTTGCCACGATCAACCGTAGAAGGGCCAACTTGGGCAACCGCCTCTGACGCAGGGGGATGCGGATCGCGTGGTTGAAGGTGACTCGTCAGTGGAATCTCATTGCTCATGTCGCTCTCTTCTAGAATGACTGTCGTGGGTTTTGGATTTTCAAGAAGTTTTTTCTCGGCCGAGGGGATCTCCCCTTCCAAGACAAGCGCAGCAGCTGGCTCCAAGGTTGCAGGCACCTCGACTAGTGGAGTAGCAACTGGTCCAGTAACTTGAGGAACCGGCCGTACATGGGCTGTTTCTCTGGCCATAATTGGTCTTCTCTCTGTCGAAGCTTGGATGACAGGGGTAGAAGGGGAAACACTAGGAGTGATTACTCCCGTAGTTTGACTGGAGATAACATGAATCTCCCGTTCTTCTTTCCTCGCCAGCTTCTTGACCTATTTTGCAGGGTGAGGAGGGTCGAAGGTCTTCTCGACCTCTTAACGAGGTCGTTTGCTCAGCAAGGCCTGTGCGGTAGTGTTAGCCCTCTTAGAGATGGTTGATTTTTTCCTGGCCACAGCCGCAGCGACCACTTCCACTTTTTTCAGCAACCGACCACCTAAGAAAGCAAGAGCGAGTTAGTAGAGTTCAAAGTCGAATGAAGAAGGTAGAAATAGACTGTTACCTTGATATTGGGAGGCAGAAGCCTTATTGGGTCGATCGTCGAATATCTTGTTCAGGACATCTTCGACCGGAGCACCAAAAAAGCTTTGGGTATACTCTTCCCACCAATCACCGAAAGTGTCAGTGCTAAGAGATTCAGGAACGGTTGGTCGAAGGTGGAATTCTTGGTACCGCTCTTGAAACTCCTTATTGGCATCCTTGCACTCCTTATCTAAAGAGCCAGATAGGCGTCCTCGACTCAGCAGGAAGCGAGAGGTAAGAAGAGGCACCGGGCAACCCTGAAGATAGCCGAGTTACCGAGCAGTGAATTGGGGGTGATATATTTCCCAACTTGCTCGGTACACATCACACCCAAGAGGAAGGTCGCGGGTAAGCACAAACGACCCCCAGGATTGACGAAGATCAACATCAGCATCCGCACTCCATGCTGATGTGGGGAGTTTGATCGATAAAGGATATTCTCGACGACGGCAGATCAAGAATTTTTTGTCAGAAAGAACATCAAGGCTAAAGAAGTATCTGAACACATCTTCAGCTTGGTGAAGCGGTACTGGTCGAGGGGCCACCTGAAGACCGAGCACTTCAGTAGGTTAGAAGCTGGCAAGCTCTGGCCGAATGGTGATAAAATAAACCTGTAGCCAGAGCTGGAATACCCAGATGGGACCACTCTGGTGTGGGTCGATCTTGTGAAGAGTCATCTCGGCCAAACAGCGCAGGAGATGGGCAAGAATGGCTGAACTGAGCGCCAAGGTATGACCACTAGCCAGGGATTCGACCACCGGCATGTTCTCAACTAAGCATTTGTTGGACTTGGTACAACAAATAAATTTGTTATACCAGTAGAAGATGAAGGTTTCGTGTTCCCCCTACCGTAGGTTCTCATCCCCTCAGCCGGCAAAGTGGGGATAGAGAGTGTTGTAGTTGAGGAAGTTCTTATAAAGTTTCTGAACTTCCTCATTCGAGGGTTATTGGCCCTCTCCGCTCAGCATTTCAATGGCCCGATCATTGAAAAAAACCTTCAGGTCAATGGTCGACAGGTACCCGGAGAGGGTAGCGTCAACTGGGATACCGAAAGGGGAAGTCCCTAAAATCGCGATGATATCAAGGATAGTGGGGGCCATGGGGCCGAGGGGAAGGACCATGGTGTTGGTAGCTGAGCACCATAGGCTTGAGGTTGCCATAAGAAGCTCTTTGTCCATGACGAGTTCCATGGACAAAAGACGAATGGCATCGTAAATGCCAAGAGCTTTCCATTGCTCACCGAAGATCTTTTCCATCCGAGTAACCCAGGCTGCCCAGGTCGTAGTGGTCGAGGGCCAGGAGCCCTGGGGTTTCGCCAAATCCCACATCGACCATTCAAACCCTGACAGTAGGGGTGTTAGGCATTGATCCTTGAAGAGCTCGGTAATGGCTGGTGGCACTGCGTCATTGAAAAGTGGACCAAGGATTTGGTGAGGGGTGCTCATATCGCTCTCAAAGCGCAGAGTCTTAATTGAGCGCTGATCGATGATGGTCCCACATTTGTCGCATTCCTTAGAGAGCTTGGAAATGAAGGAGGCCATTAGAAATGGTTTCGAAAGGTTTTTTTTCTGGGAGAAAGTCAGGAGGTTTCTTTTAATCTTTGAGCAAGATAGAGTTTGGAAAATTTGAAAGCGTAAGAATGAATGATAGAAGGCCAGGTATTTATAGACTCGTGGAATGGAAAACCAAACGGGGATAGTGATCGAGAAGATCGCTAATAATGATGGAGTGATGGAGAATATTGACAGACCCAGGAGAAAGAACTAAAAAACTCGCAGACTAAGGGGTCATGATGATATCGTGACGGCGTCATTTTATAAAGAAATGATGTTTTGGTGTCCGCACGATCTCGAAGGTACCGAAAGATTCGCAACTCGAGATTATATGATGGCATGCGGCAACAAGTATATTAATTTGAAGACGTTTGGACATTCGCACGTCTTGAGGAATTCAAAAAATCTCGCGGATCAAGCGGGTAATGATGAAAGGACACTTCAGGTCGGGCTAAGAAGATGACACTTGGCGAGATATCTGATGAGCTCAAGATCGTGCAATCGTGCTTCATAAATGCTCATCGGGAAATGAAGTATCGTGTCGCTTCTTCAAGGTCAGGGCTCGGCCAGAGACTTCAAGCCGAAAAGTCCTCAGAAGCGAAGGGGCAATGTTTGGGCCCAAAATATTGGTTTGGGCCGAGATGTATTCTCGGCCCGGAAGGCCATACAAAAAGGGTTAATGTGGATCATTTAGTTCATGGCTTCCTAATATAGGTCGGTCAAGTCATGCTGTGAGACGAGTAATTGAATCCTGGCGCAATAAGGAGTCTCGGCAAGATATGGATAAGAAGTGAATCCGATTTGATAAAGGACTAGGTTCAAAGTCATAGTGAAAATAGGACTGGTCGAGATGGTGTTTGATGAGAAGAAGAAATCCTAATCCGAGTAGGGTTTTAACTCGGTCTAGAAAGTGCCTGGTGCTATAAATAGAAGAGGTTGTGCATCGTTCAAGCCCCCTCCAATTCAACACACAACTGCCATGCGCAAATTCTCTCAACAACCTTGAGACTTTTTCCTTTTCTTTTTTCGCCAACACACCTTCAGTTTGGATAAACAGCACTGTGAAAGCAACCGGTGATATCTTCAGTCAGCATAGATAGCACTGTCACCGTAGAACCAGCCAGTCTCGCAACATCTTCAGTCGGCATAGATAGCACTACATCGAGGGTGACTGGTTACCTATCCAAGTCTCGGTCGAGAAGGATTTCCGAATCCTTATTGGTCGAGGTCATCTCATTAGCCTTCTCGGTGAAGTGAGGTGTTACAGTTTATTAGGCTCGGCACATTGCACGTCGAGTTGGTTTATGATTGGAAACTCTCAAGTGGGATTTAGAGTTCGGCATTCCGACGGCCGAACCACGTTTATTGTTAAGACATATATTCACTTTGAGTATTTGTGCCCTTACACCTTGGCGTCTATTCGGCGTGAGTTTACTCTGACGAATACCATCACTGTGACCGAATCCGACAACGAGGACAATTTGTGAACTTCGTAAGAATAGTAGCCTTGTCTTCAGGTTCGAGAACCCAACAGGCCAAGACGTGTTCCTTCCTCGGTCGCAATCGCTAGACGCAGAAGTCAGTCACGCACCCAATGCAACATCAACAAATTTTACTCCGAGGCCGAGCTCGGCCGACGAGTTGGCATGCCCTGCATTCAACCAAATGATGTAGTTAGCTTATAGATTACTCGGCCTGCACGCCACGTAGGCTTGGTAGTTTTTAGGGTCAACAAATACACATGGAGTAATTCAGAAGCAAACTTCACAACATTTACTAGTTATATATAACCTTCTTCTCACAACATTTACTAATTCAGAAGCAGAGCTTTATCCTTTCGTGATCATGATTCATACAATTACTAATGATATATAACCTTCTTCTCACAACATTTTTCTACAAAAGGAAAAGAACCGTTGATGCACTTAAGGGGAGGTTCAAGGTCTCACCT
Source organism: Malus domestica (assembly GCF_042453785.1). Taxonomy (NCBI): domain Eukaryota; kingdom Viridiplantae; phylum Streptophyta; class Magnoliopsida; order Rosales; family Rosaceae; genus Malus; species Malus domestica. The sequence goes on from NC_091665.1 coordinate 40,948,304, forward strand.
TTTCAATACAGAATACCTAAACCCTAAGATAAATCAGAAGCAAAGTTCGCAGATCAATTCAGAGCAGTTCACAGATCAATTCAGATAATGATAAACAAGAAATTAATCTAAAAAAATGTAATCAACAACTATAAACATGTTTCCTCCAGACCTTCTGAAAAAAAAAATGAATAGAGAAGTAATCAATTTTTCTTACTTCTCTCTCAATTTTTCTTGTTTCCTCCACAAACCCTAATTTTTCCCCAATTAATTTTTTCCCGACCCTCTATCCCCAACTTTTTTTTTCCCGACACCCATACACTCATCCCTTCGCTCTTCCCACCCCTCTTTCACTCACTCTCCCATCTCCAAATTTAAAAATCCAAACAAATAAATAACGAAATTTGGGGATGGGAGAGTGAGTGAAAGAGGAAGGACACCGAGCCGGAAAGCGCGACCTGGAGAACGAGAGAGATCGCTGGGAGGAAGGATGGTTTCTTTCAGATATGGTGTAGCAAGCTGAAAGCTCCAATCTTTTCATCAAGTTTTAGGATCTGTATAATAGCAGAAAACAATTAAATGAACCAAGAAAAAAAGAAAGACTTGCTTAAAATATAAAGGATTTTTTTTTTTTTTTTTTTTTTGAAGAGATGGCTTCACACCTGAAGGATTTTTTCTGAAACAAAGAGGGGAAGTGAGAGTGAGAGAGAAGTCTCGGAATTTGGAAGTCTTCGAGTGGGTTCTGGGGAAAATGGGGAAGAAAGCATGAGAAATGAGAAGGTTTTGAAAAATTCATTAACTTGTTACTGTTGTTCACCCATGTTTTGTTGAAATAAGCTGATTTTTGAAAGCTACCTTTTCCAGCTTTGGACTTTTAGCTTTTTTTTCACTCATAATTTTGAAAATAAGCTGATTTTAAGTGTTTACTAAACACCTAAAATGTCCCAACTTTTTTTCATACCCACTTTTATAAAAAGATAAGCTAAGCCAAACTAGGGCTTAATTTGATATGAATGTTTCCCGTATTTACTTACTTGAAACGAAGGAAATCGCGAATTTAGAAAGTCGGTAAATTTTGAGCATGTTTACTCAGGTAATGAATTACGGTTTATACTGTAGAATCTATATACTTAATATTTCAAATATGTTGGTAAACACGTGAAGAGTCGAGAATCAAAATAATTATAACCCTTATGTGCTAGTAAATATGTAATCATTCGAATGTTAATTCCAGATAAGTAAACATGCGAAATATCTCAGATTTTGCGTGGTAGTGAGCTAGCCTTTCCGGATTTATATACTTTCTGAGTGTACAAGTAGAGAAGTTGGTGGTAGGGTTTGGTCCTACTGGGTTGAGTTCAAACTTCAAAGTCAAATTGTACTCTCTTTGATGATTCAAAGAATCACAATCTTTTTTACTTCCTTCCTTTGATCATATGTAGTTTAACAAAGTTCACTTAATTAATCGTGGGGGGCAATGATTAGTCGAAAAGCTTGTGTATAAAAGGCATTATCCTCACTTGAAAGCTTATCTGCTACAAAAATGGTGTCTCAGAGATTAAGTTTGGTCGTAGTCTTACTCTGTTCTGCTCTACTTACTGTTCATTCGGCTCAGCCAAGCTTGGAGGTTGAAGTTGAGGCCTTGCATGCATTCAAGAAATCGATCCACGGCGACCCCAACAGAGCACTTGCAGACTGGACAGATGCAAACCATCACTGCAATTGGTCTGGTGTTGCCTGTGGCCCTTCCACAAATCGTGTCATTTCGATTTCCATGTATGACAAGCAGCTCAGCGGTCAGATATCACCGTTCCTCGGAAACATCTCAGGCCTCCAGGTTTTTGATTTAACTTTAAATTCATTCACTGGACATATTCCAGCTGAGCTGGGGCTTTGCTCCCAACTCTCTGAACTTATTTTGTATCAAAATGCTCTTTCGGGTCCAATTCCTCCAGAGCTAGGCAACCTTGGAAATCTTCGGGCATTAGATTTAGGTGATAACTCTTTAACTGGAAGCATCCCGGAGAGCATTTGCAACTGCAAAAACCTGTCACAGTTTGGTGCCAATTCTAATAATCTCACCGGAAAAATCCCATCAAATATAGGAAATCTTGTTAATCTTCAGCTCTTCGCGGTGTATCGCAACAACTTGGTAGGCTCAATACCTGCTTCCATTGGTAGGTTGAGAGTTTTGGAAGCTCTAGATTTAAGTCAAAACCAGTTGTCAGGTGTAATGCCCAGAGAGCTAGGGAATTTGTCAAATTTAGAAATGCTTCTCTTGCTTGAGAATTCCTTTTTCGGGAATATCCCTAGCGAACTAGGTCGTTGTAAGAAGCTTGTTAATCTTGAACTCTATGACAATCAGTTCACCGGAGGCATTCCTTCTGAACTTGGAGATTTGCTTCACTTAGAAACATTGAGATTGTACAACAATGGTCTAAATTCCACAATCCCACTTTCCATTTTTCAGTTGACGTCGTTAACCCATTTAGGACTTTCACAGAATGAGTTAACCGGAACAATACCAGCCGAGATTGAATCTTTAAGATCATTGCAAGTACTGACCCTGCATTCCAACAAGTTCACCGGCGAGATCCCTTCATCCTTGACAAGCCTGACAAATCTAACATATTTGTCAATGGGCATCAATTTCCTAACCGGGGAGCTTCCATCAAATATCGGGTTGCTTTATAATCTGAAAAACCTGACCATGAACAGCAACTTTCTTGAGGGATCCATTCCATCAAGTATCACCAATTGTACACATCTTTTAGTTATAAGCTTAGCTTATAACAGAATAACAGGGAAAATTCCACAGGGGCTGGGGCAGTTACCAAATCTTACTTTCCTTTCGTTTGGATCAAATAAGTTGTATGGAGAAATCCCAGATGACCTCTTCAATTGTACAAGCCTAAAAACTCTAGATTTGGCCATGAACAACTTTAGCGGTTTGCTGAAACCAGGAATTAGAAAACTCTCAAATCTCAGGCTTTTTAATGCCATCTCAAATTCATTTGTCGGGCCAATTCCACCAGAAATTGGCCAATTAAGCCAACTTATCCTCCTTTCACTTGCTGAGAATAGCTTTTCGGGTCCGGTTCCACCACAGTTATCTAAGCTCTCTCAGCTCCAAGGGCTTTCCCTGCACGACAATGCTTTAGAAGGAGCCATACCTGAGGAAATTTTTAAACTGAAACAGCTAACCAATCTTCAGTTGCAACACAATAAACTGACGGGTCCAATTCCAGATTCTGTGTCAAAACTTGAGTTGCTTTCATACTTAAACCTCGGGCATAATATGCTCAATGGTTCCATTCCAAAAAGCATGGCTGGCCTTAATCGGCTGACAACCCTGGATCTCTCTCACAACCGTCTCTCGGGATCCATTCCTGGATCAGTGGTCTCAAGCATGAGAAGCATGCAGATATATCTGAACTTCTCATACAATTTCTTGGATGGCACCATTCCGGATGAGCTTGGTAAGTTGGAAATGGTACAAGCCATTGACATTTCCAACAATAATCTCTCTGGAATCATTCCCAGAACAATAGAAGGCTGCAAGAACTTGTTCTCTTTTGATCTATCGGGGAACAAACTTTCTGGTTCAATTCCAGTTGAACCTTTTGCCCAGATGGACATCCTCACAAGCTTGAATCTTTCAAGGAACAACTTAGATGGTGAAATCCCGGAAAAGTTATCAAATCTGAAGCATCTTAGTTCCCTTGACCTTTCTCAAAATCATCTGAGAGGCATTATCCCTGAGAACTTTGCCAATCTTTCCAGCTTGAAGCACTTAAATGTCTCTTTCAATGGACTTCAAGGCCATGTTCCAGACAGTGGAATATTCAAAAAGATGAATGTGTCCAGCTTGATGGGGAACCCAGATCTCTGTGGTAACAAATTTCTCAAGATATGCAAAAAAAGTTCACACCGGCTGTCCAAGAAAACCAAGTTTATCCTGTTGGTGCTTGGATCTGCTTCTCTACTTCTGGTTCTAGTGCTCAGTATTCACATTCTCCACCGCTTCACCAACTCACATAGACCAGAAAAGCTTGAGGATCCAGAATATGAGTATGCTTCAGCATTGACCCTCAAGAGGTTTGATCAAAAGGATTTAGAAACTGCCACCGGTTGCTTCAGCAAAGATAATATTATAGGTGCAAGCAATTTGAGCACTGTGTACAAGGGTGAACTAGAAGACGGGCAGATGGTAGCCATAAAGAGATTGAATCTGCACCAGTTCTCTGTCGAGTCTGATAAATGCTTCAATAGAGAAATCAAGACACTGTCCCAACTACGGCATAGGAATTTGGTGAAGGTACTCGGTTATGCATGGGAGAGCATGAAGTTAAAGGCCTTGGTCCTGACGTACATGAAGAACGGGAACCTGGACAGCATTATACATGAAGATGAGTTGAATAATTGGAAATGCACATTATCTGAGAGAACCAACATTTTAATTTCAATAGCAAGCGGATTGGATTACCTGCATTCGGGTTATGATTTTCCGATTGTTCATTGTGACTTGAAGCCTTCTAACATATTGTTGGATGATGACTGGGTGGCCCATGTGAGTGATTTCGGGACAGCTAGAATGTTGGGTGTTCATCTCCAGGACGGGAGTAGCCTTTCCTCAGCATCAGCTTTCCAAGGAACAATTGGCTACCTGGCACCAGGTGACCCTTTTTAGTCTTACCCTAAATTCCAACTTTAAACAATGAAAGTTATAACTCATCTCCATTGCTTATATTTTATATGCTGATAGTGTTCATGCAAATATGCAGTCAATCAGTTGGAAACAACTTACACCAGACTTTTCTTTTCAATTTCAGAAACTAATATTCAAAGCAAATACATTCATCTCTCTTTCTCCTTCTTTTAGTCTTGCTCTAAATTCCAACTTTAATATGTCTGAAAATACAATGTTATCACTTTCCATGGTACTCACCAGCTTAAAACATGCCTCTGCAGAATTTGCATATATGAGGAAAATCACAACTAAGGTCGACTTATTCAGCTTTGGTATAATAGTGATGGAGCTGCTGACAAAGAAAAGGCCAACAGGACTTATGGAAGAGAATGGGCTGCCAGTGAGCTTGTCTCAACTTGTGGAGAAATCCGTTGCAAATGGAACGAAGACGCTTCTTCAAGTTCTGGACCCTATGCTAGCTTCAAATATCTCAACGGAAGGGGAGAAAATTGCAGAAGAGCTACTTAAGATAGCCTTGCTTTGCACCAACCCGGATCCTGACAACCGACCTAACATGAATGAGGTGTTGACCACCCTTCTGAAGCTGAAAAGGGAAACATAGTACAACCACCATGGTGATTATATTTCACAGTTCAATAAATGTTGAATCAGTTTCAGCGATGGAAGATAGGAAGAATAACGTTGTCTCATCGTGCAATAGTTATTGTGCAATGAAACGTATAAACTTCTTATATGTTCCACAGACATATTCAAGTTTCACAATGTTTTGTAGAATCGAACTCTGATGTATTAAATTCCATTTAAAGTATAGCAGTCACTTGGATGCCAAAAGAACATTTCCCAATGAAAATTGGGTTGAAAGATTGAAAAACAACCGAATTTGATGAAGAAAGATTGGATCTTTCACTTAATTGTTGCATAAACCATAAAATAATGAATACATGTAAACAACAGTTAGGAAAAACGAATTACATAACTACTTTATGCTAAGAAATTCAGATTTATGCAGAAATTCTTACAGTTCAAGACAGAGAATAAGATAAAGAGTAGAGTTTTGGTGCCTTGATCAATCTGTTGGGGGAGGATCTTTGAGTAAAAAATCCCCAACAGTCGAAGGGAATTCCAAGCCTCCAAAACCATGATCAGCACCATCAGAAACAAAAGCAGCTTTTCCCAAAAGCAAATGTGCCAACCTGAAAGGTTCAATACTCCCCTCCCCACCACCATTCATAAAGCACTTAATCCAACCCTCCAACCTCTCCACTTCTTTCCCACACTTCGGCCCCTTCACCCCAACAATCTTCTCATAAAACCCGCCTTGACAACGACAAGAACCACCACCAATGCCGCTACCACCACCACAACAATCACCCCTTTCTTCCTCTCCTCCTTCACAATTAGACAAACCCAAGAGTTCAATTAACTCTCCAATATCGCCGATTGCATAATTTTCGGTGTCATTGATGGTTTCGGGTTGATGCAGGGTATTCGTTTGAGGTGGGTTTTGTTGGGTTGGTGGGAAAAGTAGGGAGCATGAGAGGAACGCCTCTGGAGGTTCACCGCTCTCTTGCAATGCGTTTAAGCTCTGATTGTTGTTGTTATTGGACTGGTCAAAGTGGAGATGTAACGGTGAGCTTAGTGATTCCTCTTCTGTTAAAAGCTTGTTGCTTTGTAACAATGGTGATGGCGAAATACTGGATTTTTTTTCTGGGTTCTCTAATTTCAGTCTCTTCTCAACCTATGGAATTAAATACCAAGAAAAGAAAAACAAATTCAAGACCAAGAAACACACTAAACTAAATCCATAAAGTAATGTAAAAAATCTGGGAAACAGAGAAATAGATGAACCTGTTTCAGGGAGGAGAAGAAATTGGAGTGCAGAGACGCTGGTGACCGTCCATCTTTCATGTTTGACTTGTGTTTCAGAGGGTTCATACTTGATAGCTTATATAGTACCGATAAAAATTTAAAAAAAATATTGCTAGGCAGACTGCAATTTGTAAATTACCCTTATATCATCTCTCAAATACAAGAGGTCCCTGTTTAGGGTTCGTTTTAATATTCTTTTAAAATGATTGAAAACGTTTTTAGATAAAATAATTTTGGGTTCCAAAAGTACTTGAAGTACTTTCTACAAGAAGTCTTCCAGAAAGCACTTTAAGTGCTTTTCCAGGATTTATTTGCATATTTACTAAAAATTGGTTCTAAAAATATTTTCATTAAGAACGCTTTCAATCATTGTAAAAACACATCCAAATGAGCTCTTATATAGTGAACCTGTCTACAAAAAAAAAATTGGGGTGTCAGGAACACGAGCAGAAATTCGAAGTGTCATAATACAATTGATTAATTTTTTTTTTAAGTTTCTAATCAATTGTAAAGACACTTAATATTTCGAGCTATATTCCCGCCACACTAAAAGAATCTCTCCTTACTTAATGTAGTTTAGAAAATATAATCTCTCTGACAATACCAATAGAAAAAATGTAATCGCAACTAATTAAATGATAATGTTAAGGAGACTACATTAGTAGACAAAATTTTAAAAATTAAAGTATATAGAAGTTAATAATTGGTTATTACTTAACGGTTGATAAACGTGTTCATTCTTATTGATGACATATCATTTAATATGCAAATTTAATCTCTCTAGTATTGCTCTTATCCTTTTAATGTAGCTAAATTCGTTAGGCAGTGCCCTCTGCTCCGAATCACTTAACAATAACAGTACAGTAAGATATTTTTTCCAAGAGGATATTTTTTTTTTTTAGAAGAGCGTTAGCATTAGTGGATTAGGTAATAAATGGTTAGAAGGATAAAATTTAGTGGGACCGAACTCATACCAGAGTGTATAAACATAATTGCAGAATGCGCGCGTTATCTTAAACTACACTAGCTGGGCACACACAAAGTGTGTGAGAAAATTTTTTATTTTTGTTTTTGAATTAGAATGAGAAAGGAAGAAAGTGATAGAGAATGTGGGAGTGAGAAGTTTTTTTTTTTAAAATTAGAGATATGTTAGGATTACATGCAGGGGAGGCTTTGAGAAAAAAAAATAGCAAAATTTGGTTGTGTGAAATTACATTTTTGCCCCATATTTCTTATTCATGTTCTATTTCAATTAGAAGGTTAAACTGATAATTTTATAAGATCTTGATTGACAATAAGTGTTTTATTAATTAGTACAAATTAATCCAGGAGACAAGAGTTAGGAGCAAGTTACATTTTACTAGCCAACTAGTAACTTAAGCCACATTTGCTCGAATGTTGTAACTTAGATTAATTAGATTAGAATATCCTCCAAATAAACAAACGGCAGATATATTTGACAAATGTTGAAAAAAATTGAGAAATTTACTCCATTCAAATTCAGCATTACATAAATAGATAATTCACATTTTTGTGCACTAGGGTTCGCCCACCAATCTACAACATGAACAAATTTCCCCACTCAAATCCACACTCAATTAAAGGGACTCGCAACATGTCTTCAACACTTCTCATACTCTCACTCACTTTCCGGGTACAAAGTTTGTGGCGTAGTTCCAGGCATTGTTGGCAACTGGGTCTGCAAGGTGGTCGGCAAGATTCTCCAATGGTCCCTTTCCGGTGACGATGGCCTGGACAAAGAATCCAAACATGGAGAACATTGCCAATCTTCCATTCTTGAGCTCCTTCACCTTGAGCTCGGCAAAGGCTTCTGGGTCGTCAGCAAGGCCCAAGGGGTCGAAGCTTCCGCCGGGGTAAAGGGGGTCGGTCACCTCTCCGAGGGGTCCGCCGGCAATTCTGTATCCCTCAACCGCTCCCATCAACACAACTTGGGTAGCCCAGATGGCCAAGATGCTCTGTGCATGGACCAAGCTAGGGTTTCCCAGGTAGTCGAGACCGCCCTCGCTGAAGATCTGGGCTCCGGCCTTGAACCACACAGCCTCGCCGAACTTGACACCGTTGCGGGACAAGAGCTCGGGGAAAACGCATCCAAGAGCTCCGAGCATGGCCCATCTGGAGTGGATCACTTCGAGCTCACGGTTCTTGGCGAAGGTCTCTGGGTCGGCTGAGAGTCCAGCGGTGTCCCAGCCGTAGTCACCGGGGAACTCGCCCTTGAGGTAGCTTGGGGGCTCACCGGAGAATGGGCCCAAGTATTTGACTCTGTCAGGGCCGTACCATGGGCTGCCAGAGGAAACTTGTTTGGTAGCAGTTTTCCTCATGGACACTCTTCCGTTTCCGAAAAGCTCGGTGGCTCCCGGGGAAAGTTGCACGGCTTTGCCGGCGAAGGTTGGGGAGGAGAGAGCCATTGTGGAAGCAGCCATGGTTGAAAGAGAGAATTGAGGCTTGATTGATGGTTGGTGAAGTTAATTCGCATTTATGGTGCGTTAGCTATCAAAGCCATTTATCTTCAGAAAACTAATGAAAATGGCTTGAAAACTTTGAGTTTTAATGATAAGGACAACATAAAGGGTAAAGTGAATAGTACCAGAATTAACTTTTTAGTGTAAAAATATAATTTTTCGTTAAAATAAACAGTACCGAGTTTTTCGTTAAAGTTCCCTTTATCTTATGCTATCTAAAGCTTTAATCTCATTGGGCTGCCAAGATTTTTCTCTTGTTTTCGTTTGCCACATGTCTGTCTCTCTAATCCACCACGTCCTCAAATTCAATCCCTGGCGTATAACCAATGTGCCACTGACACTCTCTAACAATCTTGAAAAAAATCTACAAGCTGGTAGTTGGAGAAATTTTTTACTTTCCGGAACGGTACTACATTATGTGTTATATATAAAGAAAAGTTGTATTTTTCAAGTTCTTAATTTCTTATACAAATATTTAATCATTTGTATAGGAACATGTAGTTTACTAACTCACATTCCAACCATATTGAAATTTTTTTTGGTACGTTGGTGCATTCGATAAGATATAGTATGAATTATGGTAAAATTAAAATCTAAAAAAAGTAATTAATGTCGCTGGAGCGTTACAGATAGGAGTCGTGAGAATGCCTTATCAACGTCTGTCGAATATGTTAGGGTTGATTATAAGGAAAACTAATGAAAAGGGCTTGAGAACTTTGAGTTTTAACGATAAGGACAAAATAAAGGGTAAAGTGAATAGTACCATGATTGACTTTTTAGTGTAAAAATGTGGTTTTTCGTTAAAGTGAACAGTAGCGGGAGCTTTTCGTTAAAGTTCCCTTGATTATATGGTAACCTTCAGAAAAAAGTTAATGAAAAATCGAGTGGTGGGCAGAGGGTGTGAGAGAAAAATATCTCTGCAGAAGAAGAAAAAATCTTTGTGTTAATCTTGGTCCACTTCCCAACTTATTTTAACGAACCGCATAAAATTTGGAAGCAAGCCATTATACCAAAACTAACGGTATTTTTTTCGAGAGGCTGGTAGATCGGTATTCATTTAATATTATTAATATTGTCTTAGTTTAATCACTTATTATTAGGTATGAGTTTTATCACAAATAGTTTCGATGATATTACAAATGAAAACTCACATATATTTATATATTATTTTATCTAATATGATCGATATGGGATCTTATTCTTAAAAAATATATATATACAATTTGAAGTTGTCTCCTATTAAAGTAGGAAACATGATTTCAGAACAAAAGGGTTATCGTGAAAATTCTGCAGCTGGCTATAGAAACATATTATTTGACTAGTTTTTATTTTTTATTTACTTATTAATTTGGCTAGTTGATTGGCAGCCATTGGAAGTGGCTTCATTAATTCATGCCTAGCAATGCAGCAATATTCTGAGAGGTCCAGAATTTGGAAACACGTAGGTGTACATTTGCATGGTAGAATTAGGGTTTGGTCCTACAGAGGAAATCCTCTACCATCTCCAAGCACAGAAAGCCTATCCAATTGGAACAATTGGCAATGCCGGATTAGACAAACTAGTGGTGCCCATGCATGTCTTTAGATTTTTCAAACACTGGACAGAGATCCACTACGAATCAATTAGCCAATCTAGACTATCTGACGGTTCTATTAACTTAACTTCTTCTGTTGGCCTACCTCATCACATAAATCAAGGGCTTCGATTTCTCATCGCACAAACTAAAGACTCGAATTTCCGGTCACTAATTAAGGTCTCAAAGTCCAAACTGTATAATCCAACGACTGTTGGTACTGGTGGTAGAGGGTGCCAACCAGACAAGGAAAATCCACCATCAAAATCTCACAACCAATGAGAATTAAGATGTTGATTTTCTAGGATAAGGGCACTGATCTATATAAGCCATGAAGTCAATCACAACCACCCATCATCCTCTCTTCCCTCAACTGTTTTTTCCTTCTACTTGTATCAAAATTAGTTTTGCAATGGCTGCTTCCATGGCTCTCTCTTCCCCAACCTTCGCCGGCAAAGCCGTGCAACTTTCCCCGGGAGCCACCGAGCTTTTCGGAAACGGAAGAGTGTCCATGAGGAAAACTGCTACCAAACAAGTTTCCTCTGGCAGCCCTTGGTATGGCCCTGACAGAGTCAAGTACTTAGGCCCATTCTCCGGTGAGCCCCCAAGCTACCTCAAGGGCGAGTTCCCCGGTGACTACGGCTGGGACACCGCTGGACTCTCAGCCGACCCAGAGACCTTCGCCAAGAACCGTGAGCTCGAAGTGATCCACTCCAGATGGGCCATGCTCGGAGCTCTTGGATGCGTTTTCCCCGAGCTCTTGTCCCGCAACGGTGTCAAGTTCGGCGAGGCTGTGTGGTTCAAGGCCGGAGCCCAGATCTTCAGCGAGGGCGGTCTCGACTACCTGGGAAACCCTAGCTTGGTCCATGCACAGAGCATCTTGGCCATCTGGGCTACCCAAGTTGTGTTGATGGGAGCAGTTGAGGGATACAGAATTGCCGGCGGACCCCTCGGAGAGGTGACCGACCCCCTTTACCCCGGCGGAAGCTTCGACCCCTTGGGCCTTGCTGACGACCCAGAAGCCTTTGCCGAGCTCAAGGTGAAGGAGCTCAAGAATGGAAGGTTGGCCATGTTCTCCATGTTCGGATTCTTTGTCCAGGCCATCGTCACCGGAAAGGGACCATTGGAGAACCTTGCCGACCACCTCGCTGACCCAGTCGCCAACAATGCCTGGAACTACGCCACAAACTTTGTTCCCGGAAAGTGAGAGCTCAGGAGTTGTCTTGTACTTTCGTTTGTATTGTTGTCGGTGATGTAAATTTGGTACCAAGTATTGGACAACAATAATTTGAACTATGTGCTACAATATGTGTCTGAAATTAAGAGGTTACATGGTTCAGATCCACCTAAAATCTTTCCTCCAAACTGGATTTTTTTATTTCAAAAAACCTCGATTCAATTTAGGCATAACTACAACTCAATCTATTCCTTTACTGGAACAACGATTTTTCTTGAGTACATACAAATACCAACATTTAGTATCGACACATGTTAGTTTGAGTGTTAATCCCACCCATGTACGTTTATCTTATGCTACTGGTTTGAAATCCGAATAAAGAAGAGAAAGTGCATAAGATAGTCGACAACCAACACTTTATTCTTCATATCGAATCCTTAAAATATGAATCCTAAACGAACATATCAGTTTGAGTGTTGTTTTTGATTCAACAGATTAAACTGAGGGACAGATGACCGTTGATCAAATATGTGCCGGCAGGATCCGAATCAAATCATTCCGAGTTTACGACCAGTGCGAGCTCGGTTATTTTAATTTGCTTCTACGAAGGAAAAAGATCCAACAATTAAAAGGTCGTACCCAGTGCACAAGGCTCCCGCTTTACGCAGGGTCTGGGAGAGGTGAATGTCGGCTAGCCTTACCCCCATTTTATGGAAAAAGATCCAACAATTACGAGAATAAAATATTGAAGCATTCAAACGACAATTTGTATTGCTCAAGATGGAGATGATTTTGAACATTTATTTGTTTAATCTCTCTTCTATATTTTGCGCAGATAAAATGGCCTGAAAGATATACAGCCAACGACGGCAACAACAAAGCCTTATCTCACTGAGTGGCGTGTACAAGAGTTTTGTAATTATAGTAAGAACCTAATCATTAGCATACAACAACAACAGCTGGTTTTATGAACAAATAAATGGCGATCGAATGTTAAAAAATGAACATTTGTACGAAGGCCGACTGTTAAAACCACCTCTGTCGCTACCAGCATTGAAGCATAAACCGTGCAGAACTTGAACATATTCGATCTCAAGCATGACCCTAGTCAGATTACTTCCTTTAAAAAATATGCATCCATATATTGAGCTTACCAGTCTTAGCTCCAACTTGTCAGAGACGAAGTCACATTTGTTTCGCCAAATAAAGCGTCGACATGTCTGGTTTAGCGAGGTATCGCAAAGCTCAAGTGCGAGCGGCTACCCTTGCTCTGGCCACAGACTTAGAGTATAGTTCTTCGTATTGTGATGCAGAAGTATCCCAACTGAAATCTATATTCATGACCTTCTGAACAAGCTGTTGCCAAATATCAGGGTTATTCGTGTAGAGGTCGAAAGCACGTTCCATAGCACCGTTTAATCCCTGTCGGCATTTCCAAGTCAGGATACAGTTAATCATGGACAGGGAAAACTAAAATACTGAAGTGGAGAAAAATCATGAGAATAACGGAGACAGATGATGCAAGGATGTCCTATCAAATTCCGAGCCTCGGGCACCACCAATGCCAGATAAAAAAGAAGAATGAAAGAAAAGAAAAACAAGAATGTGTATGTGTGCGAGATTTACCTGTTCGTCAGGAGTCAAGAACGAATATCCATTCCGAAACTGAAGAGGTACGGTGTCATCATCAACATCAAAGACACTGCAGACAAAGTATATAAGGAATTAAGTTTACTCTTTAACGAATATAACATAAATCGCTAGTAGAAGATACAGGCAATGGATACCCACCTATCATTTAGACCACCAGTTTTTCTTGCAATGGGTATAGAACCGTATCTCATGGCTATCATCTGCCCAAGAAAAATAAGACATTAATCCAGCAATACGTAGTGACTAGTGTGCAGAAGTTTTGCACAGGTAAGAGAACAGACTTTACCTGTGTAAGTCCACAAGGCTCAAAGATAGACGGGATGATGAACATATCAGAAGCAGCGTAAATGGTATGGGAAAGAGAATCATCATACTTCAAAATCAACCGAATATGATCATGATTCGCAAAATGACTTGCAATACCCTCAAATTCCCTCTACAGTAGAAAACACAGCAAGAAACCTTTCAGTTAATGGTTCTACTAATAAGTATTTACAACCACTTGTTAATCAAATAAGCCCGACAAACACACCACAAAGAACCCAACACACGATATTAAATTGGACTTGAACCCAGAATCTTAGTAATATATTCGATTAGAGAATAGGTATAATGTTTGATAATCCATTAATCTTAACAATATATTTATATGATAAGAGACTGCCCAGACATGTCCCTTCTTGAGCATATATAACAACATAAAATTCTAACAGTAACGAACATAGCCAGGATATAATATCAAAACGGAAGATAAAGCAGTGCCTGAATATGATGCACTGGGCTAGAACCGAGAAGAACAAACTGTCCTCCGAGCTCCAATGTTCGATATATCGCATGTCTGATAAGATGTACACCTTTCTGTGGCACCAATCTTGTTATGCAGCCCACCTATTCAAGGAGTGATCAAACAGTTTCAACTAAGGACTAAAGTTGCTTGACCAATCACTCATCTGGCTTACCGAAAATAGAATATGATGCCATTTTATGGAGTGCGAAAATCAAATTTAATAGAAAATCAAATTACCAATGGCCTCTTGACATCTGCCGAAGAAAGCCGCAGAATTCTTCTTAATGCTTCCTTATTTTCTGCTTTACCCTGACGATCATTAGCACTGTACTGTACTTTGAGATATGCATCAGTGGCAGGATTCCACGCATCAGCGTCAATACCATTTAGAATTCCAACGAACTTCTTAGAATGGAAGTTTAGTGTTGAATGGAGACCATGTCCTCCCTGTGATCATAAATAAACAACTATTTTTATACAAACGGAAGTTCAAGAATATCCAATAACATGGAAGCATGAAATGATACATCAGGCAAACCATATGACTGACACAAAAATTCGACAAATTGGCTAACTACACAAGACTTTTCACCCATAGCATCTTAATCAATTTCAAGGCTGTCTACCGTAAAGTTATTTTGACTATGCCATGAAAGTTCAAAACAGAGACCATGATGTATTTTTGCATGAGTAGGGAAGAGAAATGTTGTTCTCTTTTCTCATCTGTGAAGTGGTACTTATGCCCAAAAACAGAATAAAAGTGGGATATTGAGTGTCCAACAAGAAGAACCTATTGATTAGGAGCCACATAATTTACTAGAGTCCAACACCTGATGACTTCTATATCAAAGCTCTCATAGAAAAGCACATTTTTTAAAGTTTTTCTTTCATCTTGAAGAGGCCAACATCATCTCAACACAAATCCAAAAACAAAATCATACTCAGATGTTGTTATTCCTAACATGTCTGGAATCTGGATTACTACTTATACAAGAGAGACATATTTACACAATTTATGACAGAAATTAACATTTGGTGAAAATAATTAGATTCTCCAAAATCAAATGTTAAAAGCAAACAACGTCTCTAGGCTGGGACAGGGCAAGCAATTTGAATTTGAATCTGATATCTATAGGAACTCGTAAGTATGAGCAAAAGCCATACCTCAGCAGTCCGCACCTCTTGCGCATAGGTGGGCGATACAGTTGTCACAATATTGGAGAATACAACTGCACCCTTAAAGAGGAAAAACAAAAATGAAAATGGAATCAGGAAAGGTTTTGCCGACTCCTGAAAGATGCTGGTAATAGATGAATCAACAATTGCTGTACCTTAACAGCATTGATCCTATCATGTGCTGAGTTGTCCTGCATTCTATCTGGTCGATTTAGCTGGTGGACATCAAGACCACAAGATGCCAATTCTGAAGCACGCGCAGTCCCTTGGTATTCAAAGTTGTGGCATGTAAAACATATTCTACCTGAGTTTAATCCCTTTGGAGCATATAGATCCCAGTAAAGTGGTGCCTAAGAACAGCAACAAGTCAGTCACTGAGAGAACTAAGGCGGTCAAAGACAGCATGGTAAAAAAAATGAAGGGTTTAATGGTCCATACAACAAAAGCTGTCTGCCAATCATGGCAATGAATTATGTCTGGTTTCTTGCCAGATTGAAGAAGCAACTCAAGGGCTGCACGACTGAAAAAGGAAAATCGCTTGAAATCATCACGTTCCCCATAAAATTGTCCTCTCCAGAAGAACTTATCAGGATGTAGAGGCTCAATAAAATAAACTGGAAGACCTGCATAATCAACACTAGAGTGAGCATCCAAGACTACAGTGCGAATCCAAGACAAAAAAAGTCATGCAAACAGAAACTTTCAATGTACGAACCTTCAACAGTGCCAACCCACACTTTATTTTTGAATAGTCGACCATCAAAGTATGACTCCAGCACCACATCTAGGGCCTGCATGTTAACGTGTAATGAGACTCAACTAGAAAAACATCTTTTCTAAGATTCATTAAGTATTCAGTTTACCATTAGGTCAGGAACACGATCGTACTGCATGCAGTCATATTTGGGAAGTATAATTTCCACAAGGTGTCCCTTCTTCTGCAGTGCTTTACCAAGACCAGCCACAACATCCCCCAAACCACCAACCTGTAAAATTAACTAGTTATGTTGATGGTATGTTTATCAAACCAAATGAAAGATCATTGAGTTGTCCCTATACATTTACACAAATATTAATGCTTAACAAATTCCTGAATCTGAACTGCTGTAATAAAAGTTATTGTAGCTTGACAAGTAAGAAACCCCACTCAGTTATCTTAATAGAATAAAGCAAAGAAAGATACAGATGTATAAAGGCAAGCTAATCTCACCTTAGCAACTGGTGCCATCTCTGCTGCAATATGAACGACATGCAATCCTGGACTAAAAATCAACAAAGTCGCAGATTAAATAGAAGCTTAAATACGTAAACCCTGTATTCTTCTAATACTAGAACGTTCATACCTTGTTTGTGATGATATCAGTTTGAGAAATGTAGACACAGCCTCATTCACGTTCTTTTCCTTGCATGCCATGTATGAGTCACGAAGTCGTCGATCTCTCTTCCAGACCATTTCTCTCAACACCTTGGCATCATCCATTGATATTTTTTTCTCAAACAACCAACCATCGATCATAAGCAATAAACGACTCCAAAATTCCCACGGCATATCATCCACAGGTTCATCAACTGCCCTTCTCTTGCTTTCTTCTTTTAGAGTATTTAGTGTATCTTGAAATTCCTCCACAGATTCTTGATATAATTGAACATAGGAATGTATCTCTTCGTCAGATCTTTGAAGCCGGTCCTCCATAAGTTTTATCTTCTGCTGCATTAGCTCATTATATTGTTGCATCTTTTCTGATGATTCTTTATAGATATTAGCTGTTTCAAGAGATTCTTCTAATTTATCAACTTTCTTTCGAATCTCTTGGTTCTGCTGTAACACGGTAATAGCTTGATCTGCCTGTTTGGTTGACTTATCTAGCAGTAGCTGCAAACTCTCCACCTTCTCCCATAATCCTTTGCATTCGACTTTAAGATTGGATAGTTTGGAAACATCTTCCTGAGAAACTGACAATTTCAATTCCAACTCTTTCAAGGCAGACTCTAAAGTCGACCGTTGTTTTTCCAGCATTACCACTCGTTCATCCGTATTCTTCACATAGCTAAGCTCCTCCCTAAGTGCTTCTACGTCACTCCTGAGGGATTGATTTTCTAATCTCAATGCATTCAGATTGGTAACAAGAGCATTGATACTAGTTCTGTATGGTACAGGAGCTTCTTCATTAAACAGCTCGTTTTCATTCTCAAAAATCTCCACCTGACCTCTTTCGACACCACCACCACTATTAAGATTCAGATCATTCCGCATCTCATCTAATTGGTTTTCTAGAAGTTCCACCTTTATTTTTTCCTGGGCAGCTACTCTAATCCGTGCATCGGTCTCTGCCAATCTCATTTCCAATGCATTCATCTCTCCTTGCAATGCCTCCTTCTCGCCAAGAATCTTGTCAAGGTCTTCAAGCGCATTAACCCGCGCTTGGTTGAGAATATGGATATCTAAGGCCACAAAGATATATACACATTTCACAAATCTAATAGAAGAGGCATAAACAGTAAGGCCTGTTTGGGACTGCTTTTAAAGACTAAAAGCACTTCTGACCACATTTGAAAAAGAAAAAAACTTAGAAGCACTTTTACATAAGTCAAGTGCTTTCTCAACTGCATTTCAAAAATCATTTGAATTTCTAATAGAAATTTCGAAGTTTTCTAATAAAGGTGCTAGAAGTGCTTATGCCTGGAAGTGCTTCTAACAAAAGCAGTCCCAAACGGACCCTACATGAAACCAAATGAACAGGGAAGAGAAATATCATACTTTTCTCTGCATTTCTAATCATGTCAACCAAATCCTGTGTACTATACGCCTGTAAAGCCAACGAGTAATCAAATTTATGAAAATTGAACAAATATGTATATAAGAACCCTTGAGTTTCGAAAAGCAAAGGCGATGAGTTACCGAAGGATTTGCTTCATCAGACGGAGTCAGAGCCGTCGAAATCGAATCGTCTCCATTGGCAGTGCGAGCTTCGTCATCAGATACGCTTTCAATGGGGACGACTACGCCCGCCGAAGAAGCATTTTCAGATTCGGAGTCGTCGTCGCCATTGAGCTGGAAATCTGCAGTCGTCGAAGACTGTTCGACCGAGTCTTTCTTCTTCAGTCTCTGCCTCTTATTCACGCAATAGCAACTTCACAAGTTTGAAATTGAATCAAAATCATCATCAATCACTTGATCACGCAGATTGAACTTTGAGAATTTGATCGATAAACGAGCTCAGATAGAAGAGAGAGAGAGGGACCTGAGATTGCGGTGCCGGAGCTTGCAGGATGAAGCGGGAGTGCAGTGAAATGAAAAGCGGGAGCTCGAATTTGAGCAGTGCCTGGAGGTGGAGTTGGAGCCGCTAATGGTGAGCCCCTGAGTTACGAACCAGGTCGTTAGCCTGACCGCCATTGATGATCAACTCAAGCTTTCTCTCTCCTCTTTCCGTGGAGAGAGAGAAGAAGGAGTGAATGAGTAATATTATCTCTTTCTTCTCATCGTACGACTCGCGGTGTGTCCAGGCAGAAGCAATCTCCGGTCCAAGGAAGGTATTCGAATCTTCTCCCCTCTTTATTTTGTTATTTTTTATTTCATTTTTCACGGATTCAGTTTCTAGATCATTCTCTCCGTTGGATTAGTGGGAGTTAGTCAATAATAATTTAAAATTATTAAAATACATATGTGAGTCTTTCTCATTTTAAAAAGCAAATTGACGTACCAGAACCGCTCGTTAATTTATGAAATGAAAAATTAATTTGTCGTTAATTTGTTACGAGATAGCTCATATTCTAAAAAATAAAAAAAAATGAATTGGATTAGTGAGCAATATTGAGGAGGTGAGGCGTAAAATGTAGATGAAAAGTTGGGCGCATCACACTCTTATCCAAATCGAATGGTGATGGGTGTGGGTATATCATCTTCAGATCCCTTCAATTAAATCTTGTTAATCAATCAATTCGGATTTTTGAAATTTAATTCAACGGTTAAAAATAAGGGATCTTTTTAAAAATTATAATAACTTTAACTGTTAGATCAAATTTCAAATGTCCGAATTTGTTAATTGACAGGATTTGATGTAAGGGATCCGAAAAATATCTCTTTCCGTCGGTCAAAGGTCCATATTGGGCCCTTCCACAAAATTTGGAACTTAGGTCACATGAGATCAGTTCCACTCCTAGGGACATTAATTGTCGTCATTGTCACCTAAAGGGTTTAAACTTGTGAAATTGCAACATTAATTGTTACAATTAATTATTGTCATCGTTGTTACCTTTTGGGGCTGAAAGTTACTAGTTAATTAACTTTAATTTTTTTGCATTTTTACTGATTGGGCTTTGGCTATTCCTATTTTGTTGGGCTAATTTAATGTATTTATATTGGGATGAAACTGCTTACTTTGTTTTCGACCCAAAAAAAAAACAAATATTAAGTCTTGGGTGCTCGGATTCAGATAAATATTTATTAGTTTTGCTCGAGGCCAAAAGTCCGGAAAGATATTGAGAGAGAGAAGCAGGCAGGGAGAGGCAGAACCCAGGTGGGAAAAAAGATGGGGTGGAGTGAAAATGTTAACGGAAAGTTGACGGAATTATTAATTATGAGCTTTATTTTTAGCAGACTTTATCACAAAGATTTTAAGTTTGAATTTTTTTTTCTATGGTATTAACTTCCGATTATCCTATGACAACGGAGACCATTAAAAGCCATTATTTTGTGACATACGATAGTTAGGAATTGGAGTTCCTTGTGGTTCAATGCAACTTATATTTTTCTGGAGAATAGAAGTCACCTGTGAAATCGCGATTTATGGAACTTGGAAGCAGCGTTTCGTAAAGCCGAGAAATTCATAGTTTCTAAATAACTAGATAAATATCTTTGCAAAAATTCATGGTGCTGTGATCAGACACCGACGCTCCTGATGAACAAAGCCACCAATTTGTTCAGGAACCCATCTGTTTCTCTGCGCCTCAGCTCCTCCTTCTCGCACTCCGCTGCCCGGTCGCCTGCTCAGTCGCCGCACGACCTCGCTGCCTGCATAGCTTCCCTTCAAGCATGCGCCCGCCGCCAGAATCTCAGAAAAGGCAAGCAAGTCCACTCATTTATGCTCGCCAATGGCTTCCTCCGTTCCCCTCTCTCCACCACCAGCCTTATCAACATGTACTCCAAGTGCAACCAGATGGACGACGCCGTTTCGACTTTCAATTATCAGTCTTTTGACCACAATGTGTTTGCTTACAATGCTGTCATTGCTGGGTTTATAGCAAACGGGTTGGGTAGAGATGGGTTCGAGTTTTATAGAAGAATGCGGTTTGCCGGTGTTATGCCGGATAAGTTTACGTTTCCGTGTGTGATTAGGGGTTGCAGCGGGGTTCTGGAGTTGAGGAAGATTCATGGGTTGGTGGTGAAATTTGGGTTGGAGTTGGATGTGTATGTTGGCAGTGCTCTGGTGAATACGTATTTGAAATTGGGGTTGATGGAGGAGGCACAGGAAGTGTTTGACGAATTGCCTGTTAGAGATGTTGTGCTTTGGAATGCAATGGTTAATGGGTTTGCGCAGATTGGGCTGCTTGAGGAGGCTTTGGCGGTGTTTAGTATGATGGGTGAGGAAGGGGTTGTGCCGAGTAGGTTTACCGTGACTGGGGTCTTGTCTATTTTCGCTGTGATGGGTGGTTTTGACAATGGGAGAGCGGTGCATGGGTTTGCGACGAAAATGGGGTATGATTCAGGTGTTGAGGTTTTGAATGCGTTGATTGACATGTATGGGAAATGCAAGTGTGTTGGAGACGCCTTGAAGATTTTTGAGATGATGGTTGAGAAGGATATATATTCGTGGAACTCAATTATTGCAGTGCATGAGCATTGCGGTGATCACGATGGGACTCTGAGGCTTTTTGATAGAATGTTAAGGGGTGGAGTTCTTCCTGATTTGGTAACCATCACGACTGTCCTTCCAGTGTGTGCTCGTCTGGCAGCATTGATGCATGGTAGAGAAATTCATGGATATATGATTAAAAATGGGTTGGAGAAGGATGTGAATGTTGATGACGTGCAAATCACCAATGCAGTTATGGACATGTATGCAAAATGTGGGAGCATGAGAAATGCTTATATGGTTTTCAATAAGATGAGGAATAAGGATGTTGCATCCTGGAACATCATGATCATGGGTTATGGCATGCACGGATATGGCAGTAAGGCGTTGGATATGTTCTCTGATATGTGCAAAGTACAAATGAAGCTTGATGAGGTTACATTTGTTGGGGTTTTGTCTGCGTGCAGCCATACAGGTTTAGTCAGAGAAGGGCGTGAATTCTTGAGACAAATGAAGTCGAAGTATGGCGTGGTTCCAACCATCGAGCATTATACTTGTGTGGTTGACATGCTTGGTCGAGCTGGGCATCTTGAGGAGGCATATCAACTGGTGCTAGAAATGCCTATCGAGACCAATCCTGTGCTGTGGAGGGCATTGCTAGCAGCATGTCGACTTCATGGGAACCAGGATATCGCAGAGGTCGCTGTGCATAAGGTGATTGAACTTGATCCAGGTCACTGTGGTAATTATGTGCTGATGTCCAATCTTTATGTAGCGAATGGTCAATATGATGAGGTAACAGAAGTTAGACATTCAATGAGCCAGCAGAATGTGAAGAAGATACCGGGCTGTAGCTGGATTGAGCTGAAGGATGGTGTGCATGCTTTTATTACTGGTGATAGAGCCCATCCTAAAGCTAACTTTATTTATGCCGAATTAGACTCATTGACTGCTCGTCTTGGTGAGCTCGGATATGTGCCTCATTTCTAGAACTTGATTTGTACTGAAGTCCAGCGTGGTTGTTCTCGATGGATATTTTCCCCATCTTCCCCTCAATAGGCAGAAAACAAAACAAACAGGACAATTGACATTAAGAGTTACACCGGAGAGTGAAGAATCCATTTTTACTTGCATTTTTGGCCGAAGTGATCTTGATCTGCTCTTGCTTGGGGTGCAAGGTTGATCACTGCACTCACTGAACCGCAGAAGGGAATAGCTTACTACACTTGTGAAGAGACGGAAATTGAAGAGACATAAGAGAAACCAAAACTTATTTCGATGCTCTCATTTGGGGTGCTCTGAAACGCTATGCTGTGTTAGTCAGGATTGCTGAATGCTACTCGACCGTAGATCTCAAACACGAAATGGCTTGTGACTGTTTCGGTTCTTGGCAATGTTTAATCAGTGTTTGAAGACAGCTGCAGCAATTTCAAGGACTTGACAAGCATTTCTTCAGAACATTATGCAAAACAAACAAATTTTGAGCCATGAACATTTTTAGTATTTGTAATTTGTTGTTTTACAATGCAATATATTTGTTTCTTTTTCCATTTTTCCTTTTAGAAAGAGCAAAGAATGATCCCATATCAATAAGGCGACCCACTTTGCGAGAGTCGGGAATATCTATTGTACGTAGCCTTGCTCATGCTTTGCAAATAGGTTGTTTTCGTAATTTGAACCCTTGATCTTTCGTTGCCAAAGAGTAATCTTTTCATTGCTCCAACTCGTCCCCTCCTTAAAAAGGGACTAGCAATCGACACACGCGCTCTACTTGTACAACTAAATTTATTTTTTATTTTACTATGACTATTAATGAGCACAGATGACAACTCAAAAAAGAAAAAGATAGATTAAAAAAGGGAAGAGAAAAGGTTGGAAAATGTGGGGAATGTAGAGTGTGAGGGGGGAGAAAAGTGAGGTTTATTTATTTTTTAATTTTTAAATAAGATATGTTATATTTACATGGTTGTGCTTGTGATGTTAGTATGGAGAACAGTAAAATTTGTGTTAGATGTAATTACTAAATTGTTCACGTTTTTCATTTTTGTTTAGTTCTGGTGAGAGGGTTAGAGTGGTAAATTGTTAAAGTTTTGATTGACAAATAAATTTTATTAATATGTTGGAGTTAGAATAAAGGGAAAAAAATGGAACTTTAACGAATAAAAAGTCAATTCTTTTACTATTTAATTTATCTTTTATTTTGTTCTTATAGTTAAAATTCAAAATTTTTAAACATTTTTTATTAGTTTTACTGAAAAATAAAAAATAAAAAAAATTCCCGGGAATAAACCGAAAATTCCTGTTTGTTTCTTCGATCACTGCATCTGAGAGTCGCTTCCATATTTTCCCTAAAGTCCTCGCCTTTGACGGAAAGCAAAAGCCTTTCGATTCCCCAAAACATGGGCTGCGCCGTCGCAATCACTCTTTTAATCGCCGCCGCAACGCTGATCATCACTCGCTTCCTCTACGTCCTGCACCGAACCGGCAAACCCAGCAGCTCGAAAGGCTCAGCTCCCCAACCCCTCAGCACCCTAATCGTATTGGGCTCCGGAGGCCACACCGCAGAGATGATCAACCTGTTGTCCGTCCTTCAAAAAGACAGATTTGCCCCCAGGTTCTACATCGCCGCCGCCACTGATAACATGAGTCTCCAGAAAGCTCGACTGCTCGAAGAGAACGCCGATGAGAGTTCGAGCTCGCAGTTCATGCAGATCTACCGGAGCAGGGAAGTGGGTCAGTCTTATTTCACCTCTGTTTTGACTGCTTTGATTGCTTTGGCTCATGGGCTCTGGCTAATGATCAGAATCCGACCCCAAGTGGTAATCTTTTCACCTTTTCGGTTATTCGCAATTCCGCATTTTTTCAATTTGTTTCTGTTGATATGAGACGTTGGAGATCAAATTGTTGATGATCAATGCTGTTGGTGTTGCAGATTCTGTGCAATGGGCCTGGGACTTGTGTTCCACTTTGTGTAATTGCATTCTTATTCAAGGTTTGGATTGATCCTTTTGATGTTCTTTTCTCATATTTCTTTGTTGGGTCATTGCGGTTTTCTGCTGTTATGAATTTCGGGACTTTTTCGATTAGGGAGGTGATATCGGAAATGTGCAGGTTGTGGGGATTAGATGGTCGTCTGTGTTTTATGTTGAGAGTATAGCAAGAGTGCAGAGGCTCTCCCTGAGCGGCTTGCTTCTTTACAAGTTACGGATAGCGGATCAGTTCTTTGTCCAATGGCCTCAGTTACAGAAGAAGTATCCCAGAGCTCACTATGTCGGTTGTCTCATGTAGTTGATCCGATTCTGCTGCTGCTGCTATACGTGCTCTAACGTCCAGGTTTTCTCAATGTAATGTGCACTTCTCAAGTGTTTTTAAACGTCTACAGTTACTTTAAATTTAACTATAGTTGCCAGCATTTTTAACTTCTTACTAATTGAAGAAGAAACTGATATCATTGTGCTACGAGGATTGTGTAAAAATCGTTACGATATTTATAATCTTTCTTAGGGAATACTTGAAATCAAAAGTTATGCATAACTGGCTTCAACTTGTAACCTCATGTAATTTAACAATGATTTCATTCTAGTTTATCAAAACGCAGCATTATATCTTTACCTTTTAGGCTCTGCAGTCTTCCCTTTTCTAGTTCACACTTCCACGTGATGATGTTCTGTACATATTTGGCACTCATAATGTTTCAAAATGTTGACGTTTTAAACTTTTCTGTACATACTGAAGGCATATCTCTAAATCAGCATGTCATTGATAAAGTCGGTTTGGTTATGTCCAATGTACATACCGTTTTTGACATTCAAACTTGAAGGATTAGTTTTAGTTGACAAAACTTTTGTGCAGCAAAAAGACCCCGGTAACTACTGCAGACAACAAAGAAACTGACGTTATAAGAGTCTGTATCTTGTATAATTATTTGATTTGATGAACACAAGTTATGATTTATCTTCACAGCGAAGGACAATGCCCAGAACTTTTACTGAACATGAATGGAACAAATAGGTCCAGATGAAATGTTTCCATCTTCAAATAAAGTGTGTTTGCAGTGCTTTCTTTCCTTTGTTAATGGATGTCTGGTTGTCCATCTTATTAGTCGCTCAGCAGTTGACCTCTTTAAGTAAAGGAATCATTGAAATTTCTTCTACATGTTTAGTTTCAGATTTGGACTCTGAATCGTCAAGGTAGTGCTGATAGAGATATGACGCAAAGCCCCAGAGGGCCAACAACGTGGCAATCACCTTTATTCCATCCATGTTATCATTGAAGAAGATTACAGCTAGAACTGGAATGAAAGGTAAGCCGGAAGCACTTATGACATTGGAGACTAAAGAAGACACCTCAAATATCAATCCTATGGCGCCAATGTTGAAAGTTTGACATGCTGTAGCTGTACAAATCAAAGTCAGGAAATAGGATAGCCTCCCCAACGCAAACTCCTCCATCTCGCTCTTTAAACCCTTCCATTCTCCAGTGACAAAAAGTCCCACTAGTGTAGCACAGGTTGCAATTAGAGATTCGTAGATTATCATTTCCAATACAGTTACAAAAGTTTTTGCTTTTAGAACCTTTTCGAAGGAGAACTGTGTGAGGGAGAACATCAAGCCGTACCCAGCTGATGCACCAACAGTGCAAATGACCCCAATCGTATACCTCTCTTTGGAGACTCCTGTGAGGTTTGCTGAGTTGGGGTGAAACACAAGCAGGGTGGAGGAGATGGTGAGAAGGACTAGAGAATTGACTATAAAAGGAGTGAACTTTTGTGAATTAAGGCAGACCGAGAAGAAAGCATTGAAGGCCAACTGCGATGCACAAATGAGTGAAAAGGTAGAAACTGGAAGGTACAAGAGTCCCATAGAATACAACAAGCT
The DNA here is from genome assembly GCF_042453785.1 of Malus domestica. Classification (NCBI taxonomy): domain Eukaryota; kingdom Viridiplantae; phylum Streptophyta; class Magnoliopsida; order Rosales; family Rosaceae; genus Malus; species Malus domestica. Next base: position 40,974,379 of record NC_091665.1, read on the forward strand.
GTCTGCTGCGAGTAATACACCAAGAGAGAGATTCATCGCTGTCAGTACTGAGGCAGATGGTTGGTGCACATTGCTATGTGCGGCGATCTTTTTGGATGATAAGATGCAGTGGTAAGGAATTAGGATAGGAAACCCTGTGAATTGCACTAGTGTTGCCATCCATATAATTTTTCCACCTTCGTCATAGTACAGTCGGCCCAAGAGTATAGCTGCTGACTGACCGGAGAGGATGAATAGCGTATAGATGGTGATACGCACCCATCGTATAAAATCTCCGGGCTGAGAAGTTGTTACTTGGTGGGGGGTTTTCTTAAACTCAAGTGCATTATCTTCTTCAGCTTCTTTAACTGGTATGAAACACATATTTGGATTTCCATGGAATTAGCTTCATCTATGATTTAGTTCATTAATAAAATCTCATTTTTTCTCTCTATAGCTTATGAATATAATCGATCTGTCAACTATTCGGTGTTTTTTCTTCGTTCCTCCATTGCAGATATGTGCTATAATTCTACTGCTAGATAGTTAAAACCGTCGAAACAATTTTCCGAATTTATGCAGAAAAACCATATAAAAAACACGAAAACCAGGAAATCGTTTGTACATATAGAAATCTGACTTACCTACGATGTGGGGTTGCATATCTTGAGCTGTTCCCATGTCAGAGGTGTAATTTTAAACTGATATACCAGAGAGAGAGAGAGAGAGAGAGAGAGAGAGAGAGAGAAAGAGAGAGAGAGAGAGAGAGAGAGAGAGGAGGAGGAAGAAGAAGAAGAGCTCTTATGTAATATGGAAAACCTGAAATTCTTGCAGGTGATGGAGGTATCACTATCAAGACGTTACGACACCGTTTTAAACATTTTTGGAAAACATACAGGCTGCATCAACAAGCATCAGTCAGTATGTAGAGCTACTGGTATGATTTAAAACATGTTTCAGGCCGTTCGAAACAAGATTCAAGCGGAAAGCAACAGCCTTTCATCAGGACAATTGGTAAGCTTGTAATTCTATTCTTTTACATGAAACCAGAGATTGATCTACAAAACAGACCTCTCTATTCAACCCTTAAAGCTTTCGAAGCTTCATCATTTCCGGCGTTTCTATTCTCCGTCTTGGACTTACGATCGTCGATGTAGTGATGGTACGCGTACGAAACAAATCCCCAAATGCCCAAAACCATGGCTATTCCCTTGATTCCATTCATTTTTTCATGGAAGAAGATCACGGCCAGAACTGGAACGGCAGGCAAACCCAAAGCACTTATGGAGTTGGAGAAGAGGGAAGAGGCCTCCAAAATCAAGCCTACTGCTCCAACAGAAAAGACCTGCCATGTTATTGCTGTCCATGTCAAATTCATCACATAGGATACCTTCCCTAGCTTATACCCCTCCATCTCACCCTTCAAATGCTTCCACTCTCCGCTAGCGAAAAGTCCGACCACGGTAAAACAGGTTGCAACCATATTTTGATACACTATCATGTCCATGAGCGCTCTAAACGTCTCCCTTTTTATAGCCCTTTTGAAGGCAAGCTGAGTTAGGGAGAGCGTTAATCCGTATCCGGCGGATGCCCCTACAGTGCATAGGAACCCGATTGCATACTTTACCTTCGACCCTCCACTTGGATCATCGCCTCCAGATTCGTCTTCACCTTGGAACGCGAGGAGGGTGGAGGAGATGGTGAGGAGAACCAGAGAATTCACAATGTAAGCAGTGAACTTTTGCGCGTTGAGGAAGAATGAGAACAACGCGTTGAAGGCCAACTGAGATGCACAAATGAGGGAATAAGTAGATACAGGAAGGTAAGATAGTCCTACGGAATACAAGTAGCAGTCTAGGGCTATCAGGAAGCCAAGAGAGACATATACTGATGCGACGACTTTGGTAGACGGTGGTTTTGATGGGATAGGACTACCTTTTGGGGTTGGATTATTTCTGCTTGCTGGGATGAAATAGTAAGGAAGCATGATAGGAAAGCCACAAAGTTGTACTACTGTCGCCAGCCAATTGCTTTTGGCGCCTTTGTCGTAGTACTGTTTTCCCAAGAACGTTGCAACTGACTGGCCGGCAATGACGAGGAACGAGTAAATGGCGATTCTAATCCACCAGTTGACGCCTCTGCGCCGCGGCAGCAGTGATCGGTCGGAGGCATCTGAAGGCCCTGATGAATTTGTTTCATCTTCTCCATTTGCTTCCTTAACTATAACAACATATATTTACAAGGATCAGTATTAAGCTTAGGATAATAACAAGGTTGGGATTTTGTAGAATTCTCCCCCCCAAAACCACCCCCAACTTGTAACTATTATGACTCGCGTTAAGTTGTAATAAGAACATAATTCACTTCTCGTAATTTGATTCACTTAACATATATCAATCGAAAGTTCTAAATAGACCGGCTCATAGCATTGTCTAGGTGAATGAACAACTGGATATACGGTCAAGAATTCCGGTGCATAGTAGATAAACTTTAAATCAGTTGCTATATATACTCAGAAAAATCACATAGAATAGAAGTAGACTTACCTCCAATGCTGAGCTGAAGTTCTTGAGCTGTTCCCATGTCAAAGATGAAAAAACTCACAAACAATGGAGGAGAGAGAGAGAGAGAGAGAGAGGCCTTGTTTTCAACTCACATAAATTAAGTAAATGAAATGCATGCTGGCGGAAAAGGATCCTCTCCGGATTCTCTTTGCGGAGATCCAAGAGATCAATCAATCACGTCCGTTCATCGTACATCGTGTGGTCATAAATTATTTAAAATTAAAAATTAAAAATTGAATGTAAATACTATATAATGATTTCTGACCGCAATATGTACGATGAACGGATGTGATTTATTGATTATCCGAATCCCGACAAAGAGGATCCGGGGAGAGGATCATTTTCCCATGCTGGCTACGACTCATCTTGTAATTTGTATTATTGTTGCTTTTTTTATATATTTTTTTGTGTCCTCAGAAACTGCGAGCTACAGACAAGGATATCACATTCATGAAAAATAAAACGGACCAAATTGGATCACTCAACCTTGTCCGATACATGATTCTACCTGTTTTCAGGCGGCTGAGATCATTGAACAAACCCTTCTAATGCCGACACTTCATTTTGTGGGCCCCCTACGTATATTTGAGCACAAGAACTTCAACTCCTTTAAGTTTTCAATCTCGAAGATATGGTAGTTAGCAACTTGGCGTTTACTTACTTGAAAGGAAGAATTACTGTTAAATATATTATATATATTCTCCTTTTAAAAATCTATAAGAATAGCAATCCAGATTCTCTCCGAAATTATGGATTTAGAAATCTGGATCGTTGAGAAGTGAGAGATCCGCACCCTTAGTTTGTATGAGATAGACCGATAAAATGAACTAATAACGAACGCATGATCTGAATTGAGTGATTCGAATATAAATACGTTTGTTCCGAACGCAAAAGTACGGTGAGGATCTTAATAGCAACCTCCAAATTTGGTGTCTTGTAGAAAGTCGACTAGCAGTTGATCACGTTCTGAGCTTGAAAAATCGCTCATTAAATTCCAAAACAACAGCTTCTCGGTCAAATCCTTCTTACTGCAACAAATAAAAAATCACAAAAGAAAGCTGCCAATCTTTCCTTCCATTCCAGCAAAGCTGCAATTTTTTTACGTTATATATTGGAGAAATTCAACCCTAATCATAATTTTATCTTAAAATTCAAACAAAATTTCATAAAATATGCGTAGTGGCTCAGTTATTCCTTAACATTTATTTATTAATTTATTTACTTTCACTCGATTGCAAATTAACTTTCGATTCAGAATAATAATAAATAAACAAACAAACAAATCTTGATATTCATTATATCATGCAGTGACAAGTCAAGATCACGCCCTAGCCACCCTTATCTTCCTTCTATTAAAATTTCAACAAAGATAGGTACAATTATTTGTAGTCATGGGTCCATGACTTACCAGTTCATCAGCTGCTAGCTAACTACCAGCACACAAGATTATGGAATCGGATCCAACCATGCTGAGCCCACTAATCAATGCGTCCGGATCATTGAAATTTGATCCAACAGCTACAATTATTATAATTTTTAGAATGATCTCTTATTTGTAACCGTCAGATCAAATTTCAATGGCCCAAATACATTGATTATTGGGGCTCAGCATGATTGGATCCGGAAGGGATCCGGTTCCCAAGATTATAATTATATCATAGACCTCACAACAGTAGTAGGTTAGTTTAAGTTTGACGAGTCTTACAACCATACAACAACGTACGACAAACATTACATACATAAATTTTTTTTTTATTAAATAAAATTTATTTGTTTAGGTATTGAACTCTTCGATGTTAAACTTGATATATGCAAAAATAAAATCTCTTCCAACTATTTTCATTTGTGTTCTCCCCTGTTGGACTTTTGGGTCATCAAGGTAGTGCTGATAAACACATGAAACAAATCCCTAAATGGCCAAGTGGATTGGAGAGGAGATGGACCGATGGAAGTATAAAGGATGCCTTGAGAATTCGCACATTTGGCATCCGATTTGGCATCCGAGGCCACCTAGGCTTCCAAAACTGCGTTTTAAGTCTTGTGATAAAAATCGAACTTTTCGTTTGTCGCCCGATTAATGTCGTTTTGCTTTCATTTAATTTTGGAAACTTTAACGAAAAGCTCCTGGTACTGTTCACTTTAACGAAAAATCACATTTTTACACTAAAAAATCAATCTTGGTAATATTTATTTTACCCTTTATTTTGTCCTTATCGTTAAAACTCAAAGTTTTCAAGCAATTTTCGTTAGTTTTCCTTTTAATTTTTTGAGGCCTCTGAGTTACCCCAGGATGTTGTAATAAGCCATTGGCTGACTACTATTGTAATCATCTTGAATCATTAATCGAACAAAATCCTTTGGAATTTCTCCCAAAAATCTGGTGGGCTCTAGAATTCGTTCTTCGAGGGCTTACGTTGGTATCCTTATTAGCTTTGTGCTGCGTCACCATTGCCTTAATCCCATCCATTTTGTCATGGAAGATAATCACAGGCAAACACGCAACATTTATGGCATTGGAGAAGAGAGACGATGCCTAAAAAATCAATCCCACCATACCAACACCAAAGAGTTGACATGTTGTAGCTGACCATATCAAGTTCATGACATAGGATACCTTCCCTAATTCGTACCCCTCCATCTCATACTCAAACCCTTCCACTCTCCGCTACCGAAAAGTCCCACCAAGACGGCGCAGGTTGCAACGAGAGATTGGTACGCTACCATATCCATCACCACTCTTGGATATGATAGTGTACCAACCCGATTGCATACTTTGCTTTCGATCCTCCACTTGGATCGTCTGTAGGGTCGTCTTGGAACACGAGGAGGGCGGAGGAGGAGGTGAGGAGGAGGTTCAAGTTCGAATTTCCCTCCCCCGATGATTGAAAAAATAAAATCTTAATAATCATTTCTTCAAAGTTACGTCAAACAGATATTGCACTGCTCATGAAAAATTGAACTTTGACTTATAACAAACAACAAATCTATGTCACAGGGATCTACATTTTCTTCAGCGATTTAACAAAACTGTGGGACAAAGAAAAAGAAGATACAGAGATATACATTGTTGCTTCCTGCTTCCTCCCTCCGGCCAAACTTTCCAAAGCCAAATCTAAACATCATCCAAGCTTTCACACGGCAACGGAGAGTTTGCCATTCTCGAAACAAAAAAAAATGTTGAAACGCAAGCTTTGTAGGCTATATTCGCAACCGACATCTTCCAATTCCCTTATTGAAGTTCCTTCTATATTTGCACATCCAACAGGAAACATCTGTATAACCCACTTTTGGGTCTTGAACGGTTGAGCCTGTAGTGGTAGAACTCGTTAGTATATGGAATTATGAACAAATAAAGAGTGAGCGCATAGCAGAAAGGGTCTTACGGTTCAATGAGGTATCTGAACAAGAATGAACGAGACAAAATACAAACAAGTAAATATGGCTGCCCCTGCAAGAAAATTATGAAGCAGCCTTTGGTTGTCTTTGGTGGGTACAAACACTGTCTTAAGTGTATTGGTTAACTCAAAAATCCGATGAGATACCTGCAGAACCAAGTCAACAGAACAGCAGATGGAAGATGAGAATTTGTAAGTACCGTTGGCTTGCAAAGGTTTAAGGGCTAAATGAAGATTCTCTTACCAAAACATAGATGGCGGTTGTCAGCATGAAGTTGAGCAACGGGTATTCTGGAATGACAGAGAGAAGCCACTTAGGTTGTCCATTAGGTGTGTTTGTTCTGTACGAGAAAAGGAAAAGTTTCGTGTAATTCTTTATGAAAATAAGGCACTTGTAAAGACTAAGATGCATTCCATTGGTCAAAAAACGTATGGAAATAAAAAAATAGAAGTGTCACGTACCTCAACCAGATGTGGAACTGTGAAATATAGGTCTCCAAAGTAATCTTCCCAAGCCACCTAGCATTACAAAAGTGAAATTGTACACAAAATGAGTCAGCAAAACCTTTCATAAACATGAAAAACCACTGAGGACTGAACAATTATTAACCCTACAAAAGGGACTGCTGTGTTTGACTCTCAGATAAGAATACGTACGCAAAGAGAGTCAAAGAGACACCCCGCAACTGCTGAGTAAAGTTCCGCAAGCATATATATACACTGAAATCACAATAAGCAGAGGTGATGGTAAGTCGCTAGTATGAACTGAAGAGTAAACAACCGAAAATTGTGCCACCTGATAAAACTCCCAGAAAATCATTCTGTTTAAATTGAAAAAGAAAAAAAAGAGTTTTATAACACTCACGTTATTGGAATCCAGGATGTGTAGGGGTGCAACTTGTTGTATGAAACCTTGTCCAGCTTGTAAATATATTCATACCACAGATACCCAACCTAACAACAAAGAAATAATGAGCATGACATCAGGTTACAAGATCAAAACATTTGTCATTTTTGTAAGCGGATAACTGCCGTGAAGGATGAAACTTACAAATATAGAACTGGAAAATATTCCAGCTTTGATTGAGACTCTCCTTCTGGTATCAGATTCTTCCAATTTCTCCATCCATTTCTCCACCTAAGAGATATTACGTTTAAAATTTCAGCAGTCAGAGTATCAAGAGAGCAAAAGCAACCAGATGTAGATATTCAAGAGATTACATTAGGATGATAATAGGCATATATCATTCCAATGATCCATATGTAGCGATCAAGTCCAGATCTAAAATGCCATTCATGCAGACGATGGAGATCTGGTTTAGCAGGATCAGTATACCCTGCACGGTAGGAAACAAAGACGATAAGTTTGAACAATGCATGAACAGTAAGAAATTCATGCACGGAAACAAATCAAGAATCACATATCAACCTTTTCTTCGTCTTCTTTATATAAAGAATCTCAAATTAGTTTAAGACCTATATGTACAAGCGGGACTTCTTTTTTTTTTTGCCAAAACTTGAAAGTATTTGAACAGGTCAACTATTTAAAGTTATTCAATATTCAATATTCATGCATATATATAAATAATTCACAAGAGGATGACTATCTTTTATTTGTTATAAACTATTTTTCATACAATATTGGCCAAGGGTTCTGAGTAATGAGCCTGTCCAAAAATGAAAATTGAATAGCACAAAATCAAGACTCTAGGATGAGTTTGATCAAATTTTATCAAAAAGTCTGCCTAGAATCAGAAGAACAACCATGCCAAAAAGATGAAAGTTCCTGAGTTTTCCAACTGTATTTTTTTTTTTTTATTGGGTTTGAATTTCCAACAGTGAAAAACATAACATAAATAAAAAACCAGAAAGCTGAATGGGGTTACTCACCCAATAAGAATGATAAAGGAAGAAAGACTATTTCAAATACTCCGGGTATTTCCCAAATCAAGATAACCGCAAGAAAGCACCCGAGAATCTTCAAAGCCATCACTGATCTGATCTCATTGTACTTGCTAAAGATGCCAAGGGCTCCATACACCATAAGAGTATACAGAGTGTGCATTGGACAGATGTAATAGAGCATATAGTCATTGTTAAGAACAATACAGCAAAACGCCACAAAAAAATTCAGCCGCCACATCATCTGCATTGTACAATAAAGAATACAAATATTTCAGTACTCCCCAAGAACATTTGCGAGAATATACTGCCCAGAACTACATTTTACCTGAGCAAAGCGGGCGAGGCTAAAATCCTTTCTAATGTAGTAATAGGAAAAGTTTCCAAATCCAGTCATCCAAACATAAGCAGCAATAAAGACACGTATTGCATTGTAAATCTCACTTGCAGCAAAGTAATGGTACATTAGAAACAGGACCTGCCAAGAAGCAAAAAAGATGTATTATACTCATAGTACATTCATAATTAAATATTATAAAAAGTGTAGTGAGCGCACCAAGCTCTATATATAACATAGTTTAATGTTCAACTGGAAGAAAACTAAAGAGTACCATTGTAGGTTTTCGCATCAAATCTGATAAACTCTAAATGAATAAAAAGCCAATCAATCTACAGATTTATCTAGCATATAGTATCCAAATTTAGTTCAACCGATAACGAAAATATCAAAGGATGACACATGCTTGTTCCAGTTAGATGAGCATGGATAGTTCATGGTTATTATGTACAAACACCCGAACAGTAAAAATAACAGTGGCAGGTCACCATGAGTATAAGTTCAGAGTTCCCCTCCTAAAACAAAAGAGAGAAGAAATACCAAGAGCACACAATTCTTCCTTCCCAAAGGAAATATCTGAACCTTAAAAGTGATGATCTTGGTAAAGAGTACTTGCCTGCATCCACCCCTTCCATTCCTCAGTCTGATGCCGATTTAGGTAAAGTATGGATTTTCCAGAAAATGCTGATCTGTCAGTATGTTTCTTCAAAGATGTCATTGCTGAAACTATGACAAGGATAAGGTACAGGAAGATGAAAATATCCCGATTGTATTTCTGTTCAAAGAAGAACCACATAATTAATCAATTTTACAACAAAAAAACCAGTTTATTGTTCTTATAGTACATATCAGCATGTGATGATCTGAATATAGAAGAAAGAATTTTTGTGTTTATCAATGTGTGAAAATAGTAACACCGACATCTTAACTTTTTCTTTAATAGAAGCCATATAAAATATAGTATCCTTTTATATCAGGATGTGAAATAATGAGCAAGATAGGTGAACTCAGGGCACTTAGGCAGAAATATCAGTGAGAACGAACAGACAACGTGGAAAAGGCTAATAGATTAGGACCTTTGATGCGATGATAGACATTTATTATCATGATAATAGCGTCTGTGCAAGTTTTCCATATAAGTAACTAGTGGTAATTTAAGAATACATTCAGGAAGCAGACAAATGTACCTTTGTAGAATCTCCCAGTATATTTGTGCGGTCACATATGTAGAAATAGAACAGAATTGCACCAAGCTCAGACCTGCAATTGACATTGAGTGCAATATAAGTATAAATAAGAAATCTGGCCCTGAGAAGATACAAATTGTACTAATTAGTAATTACTTACATCACTCTAAGAGTTGCTCGGTTTTCAAGTAAAAAAGAGTCATCCATTGTCAGAAACCTAGAAGTTCATGAGAAATGGAATGTGAGAAAGACCTTGAAAATTAAAATCAACACAAAAATTCAATGAAGATACTGCATATTATGGATGGTAACCTGATCAAGTTTATTTTGATGGATAAACTATCAAACTTTGTAGATGCTGATCTTGAAAGACCTCCTTCAAGCAAAACAGCTCGTTCATCTTCCTTGATTGTAACCTTCCCCAACTCAACCAGATTAGTATCTGTATCTGAATGACTACAATAGGATAGGAAAAACTTAGTTGTTCCGCATTAGAGAATATTGGCCCGAAATATAATATCTTTGACAATCCTTGTATCTCATTTCTAATCAAAGACATATCTAGAGCACCATTACCACTCATCCAACGTACTCAAAATACTTTTAATCACTAGTTGATCATATTTATAACTAAGTTCTGTTAAACATTCAAAGTGGGCTTGTTTATTCATCATTGTCAGAATCCCTTAAAAGTCAGTGCTTTTCTGTTTTCTTCCTTTATTTTAATGAAAAAACCAAACAGACATGTTTCACTTGGACTTTGTACTAGACTTAATTATCAAGTACCATAATATATGACCACAAAAACTCTGCATGAGGCCTGGGTGGGCTCCTTTCGATTGAAAAGTGAGGAGGTGAAAAAGAAAAGCACTCCCTGTCACACTTATCTCATGGTCAAACTATGTTAACTAAGGAAGCCAGTATTACTGTATCAGCTAACATAATGGAATATAAATGAAATATTTAACTCCATATTTCATATTTCAATAAAAGGTATGTGGAAACATGTAAGTTGATGCCAATAAAACAAAGGACTAATTCATATCGCCAGTTTGAAGGTAAGGAACTTACACTTTAGGATGAGATGAAGATTTTTTATACTCCAAGTACTCTGAATATATCCATGTGACAAAAACAGGGATGATTCCAAGCAAAAACGACACCTGGAGAATGATATAGAAAGCTTCAGTAAATCTGCTCATTCATTTAGTTCTTACATTATTGATACCAAAACAAGATCTTTCGTAGCGTTTGAGACAAATCTACACAGGCTCAAAAGTGTAGCTAGTTTGATAGCATGTCAAACATTTAGAATTGCACAAAAGTCCAAACACATTGAGGCATTGCGATCCCATGCACCAACAGAAATGCGAGTCTCTTGGTTATGATATTACTAGAAGAAAAACAAGATCCTTGATCTATTTGAGTAGAAAATAAAATATTAAGGATTGGTTGAACAGAGCCATCGTTGTACAATGTTGCATTTTCTTTGTTACCAAGATACAAGATTTACTACTCCAAATAAGGCACCCTTTGTATGAGCTACTATAACCCAACCAGCCACTACAAAAGGCAATTCCATTACGAAATCACGCAACGTTCTTCGGATCAAGAACTTAAAATACAAAGCAATTTCTTATTGTTCAACAAAAATTAAAAACCAGTACTTCCTACACATTCACAGATCTTCATCAGAATTGAACAACTACAAATCAAACTAAGAAAATGAAAAGCCTAGGAATTCAATCAAATCATCAGAAGATCAAATTACATAAAACAAATTAACAGGCTTTGCATTCAAATTAAACTACCTGTCCAGGCGTAACTGGCCCCGCGTCCACCATTTTCAAAATCCCCAAATCGGCTCCGAACTGCAAAACCCAAATCGAAATTCAACAAAAAAAACAGTAGCAGAAATCGGAAATACGAAGCGTAGATCGACGCAGAGAAACGTACCTAGTCGAAGGAAGTTCAGAGACTGACTACTCTATCGAACATTGGGGATAAATATGAAAACCCTAGCTGAAGATCGAGCATGAAGAAGAAGAAGACGCTGTCGTTTTAGGCTGTTGCTTGAAGAATAGGGAAAATGTCGGAAGGAACGTCCCTCTCCAGTGAAGTTTGTCTTTCCCCAAGCGGTTGGTGGTGGTGGTGGTGGGTTGTTGTGGTTTAGTTGGCCTTTTGTTTTCTTAACAAAATTAAAACATAATTAAGTTGGTAATTTAATTATTAGGTGATAATTGCTATTTGTTTACTGTTTATGATTAAACCTAATTAAAGACAATTATTTCATGTTCAATAACTACTAATCTTTGACCACATCATTGACTAGATTTCCTAACAGAAATTTGAACAGAGAAATGTTAAGCAACTCGGCTCTTTGTAGACTTTTTGTCATCTCATATTTTAACACAATATTTTATAATATTAGCATGAAAATTGATTTTGATACAATATTTTATAATATTAGCATAAAAATTGATATTAAACAGTAAAATGGCTAAAAATACGTAAAAAGTTTCACTTTTGAAAAAGTTCTCTTACTAAAAATAAAGAATTAGCATTTCTCGTACTACGAATACGGCAAGAAAGACAAAAAATGAACTTGAAAACAGGAGAATAAAGAATGAGCATTGGATCAAATGCTCTTTTGATTGATCTAATTTTTTTATTTTACGTGTATTTAATTATAAATTTTAGAATGTGATTCATATATATCTTTATTTTTTATGTGTCAGTAAACATAAAGAAATTAGAAATCAAAATAATTTCGTTTCCTCTCGTACCTATTTTAGATGGAAGAGGATTCTTTTCGAATTCATTTTAGGTTCTCTACATCTTAACCGTCCATCGTACATAATACGATCAATTTTCGTCAGATATTATTTATGTTTAATTTTAAATTAAAAAAAGTTAAATGATTTATGACCGTACGATAAATGACTCAGATATGAGAATTCCTACAAAGTTTGTAGATCCGGATGGGATCCAATTCCATTTTATATGTAAACATATCATTACTGTCTTTGTAGTAAACGTCTAGAATAAACTTTCTTTATTTTATGAGCACAACAATGCCAATCTATACATTAGTATTGTTCAAGAAGAGAGTATTTTTGTCAGATATGTAAAACAGGCCGTCTAAATCAAGCAACCAGATCTGTGTTAATCAAACATTAAATAGTTAAGTTTAAGGTGGCATATATTGATCTCCGTTTAGGTTTTGTGCTATCAAACATTAAATAATTATTAATTACGTGCTAATTGCATGGTGATGCTTGCTCCCGGCCGAGGTCCCTCTAGGGATCATGCACCTTTAGATACCAAACAATTTTTTTTTATTTGTTAGACGAGATATAAAATTTTAAATTTGCAAGTTTATGTAGCACTTTGATTTTTATTGGTGATATGGACATTTTGATTTCTTCTTTGGAAATGCTCTTTGTTTATACTATACTTAGGGCCTCCGTATTTAGACCTCGTATAAATACTCGGAAGACTCAAATATAATTATGTAATAAAGGAAGGGGCAAATATGTAATAAGTGAGGAGCCCTTATTCTATAAAATGACTCATCACCCTTACAATTGGGGAGAGGCTATTTTCTTAGGCCATGGGAAGAGTTCTCTCACTCTCAGAAGCTCTCTCCCTCACTCCCTTCAACATCTCAGAGAAATACAATAATCAGTGGGGACGTAGCCCAAACATTGGGGTGAACCACGATACATCTTGTGTTATTTACTTTCTTACAGATTCAAGGTCAGATTTACGTTGTTCCAAGACCTCTGGTTTTGTGCATCAACATTTAACGCCGTATGTGGGAATCGACACGAAAAACTATGTCGGTTCTCTTTCATTTTTTCACCTCCACCGTAAATCTAAAAAATCTGCAAAAAAACCCAACAACCCAGAGTTTTCCCAGAAATCTAGACACCCACAGAAACTAATCTCTCTCTCTCTGACAACTGACCCGTGAGGCCACCACTCTTCACTCTCCCACCCACTCTTGACTGTCCAACCGAGATTTCAGTCCAGACCGTCAAATCAGCCATCGCTCTCATCCAACCCTCCATTATTTAGGATATTTAATTTCAAAAAACATCGAGAGGGTGTGAAAGTGAAAAAGACCAAAAGTTCGAGAACTGCTCTATCTTCCCCAATTTTTTCGATTCTCTTCTGTCTCTATTAATGGAGCAGAGCGAAACGGTTTTCGAAGTCGCGCCCAAGAAATTAGCGAGGCAATTGGATTTCACGACGCTGTGTCGAGCATCGGCAAGTGCGGCGGTGCCGAACGTACAGCTACAGCTACAGACACCGTCAGTGGTGCAACAATAGCCACAAATCTCACCTGCAAAACCATAGTTGAATTTGCATTTACAGTCGCCGCAGCCGGCGGTGGTCCATTCCCCGAAGCAATTAACGCCGCCTCCGACGATTCCGCAGTTTCAGAGATCGTGGTCTGTACCCGGCTGATCAAGTTGTCAAAGATCTTGAAGGAAGCTTTGCTTTTGTTGTCTATGACAGCAAGGGTGGCAATGTCTTTGCTGCACTGGGTTCTGATGGTGGAGATGGTGGAGAACAACTGTATTGGGGCATTGCAACCGATGGATCTGTGGTTATTTCTGAGGAATTGGAAGTCATAAAAGAGGGTTATGCTAAATCATTTGCCCCTTTCCCAAAAGCTTGTTTCCGCAACAATCCAAAGTATTGAAGATCAAGAAAAGCAAAAGATACCTGCAAAGCAACATGGGTGGACAGAGAATAAGCGAGGAGATCAGGAAAAGAGAAAGCAAAGAGATCAGGAAAAGAGAAAGCAAAGAGATCAGGAAAAGAGAAACAAAGCAGAAAAAAAGAAAAAAGCAAAGCAAAAAGTAGAAAAGAAAAAGGAAAATGAGGAAAGTGTCTGAAGAAGTTTGCCGAGATGGCATGCGCCAATTGCACACCAGTGAAGCAATCCAGCCATCATGTCACTAAGAAAAGCTACAGTGGTGGATAGATGCTCTTACTCCATCTGCAGGTTTGGCAGTCTGGACAGATGCTCTTATTTTGCCAGCCCAGATTTTCAGAACGACTAGTGAGTCTGTCTTTTAACAATAGGGAGGGAGAATGTGGGGAGGGAGCACTGTCGACCACCCACATGCAAAAGTAAGAAAAAGAAAAAGGGAGGCTCTCCTCGAGAGCACATGGGGACAACGCAAAAGAAAAAGAAAAAGGAAGATCTTACTAAAGCCAAAGAAGATGCCCACACTTTCATCATGCATGTTCCTATTTTCTAAGAAAGCTACGGGAAGACCTAGGAGGAAGATAAGGGTTCCTTACTTTAAAGTGATGTAATTTATTTTTCTTATCTTTCAGAGACATCTGTATAAATCCCATCAGAGAGTAATAATAAAAAATAAAACAAAAAAAAAAAAAAAAAAAAGGTCAAGCCCAATAGAATGGGATGGAGTGTTATGTGGAGGGCGAATGCCTATATGCCCAAAAGAGCCAGACCCTCTATTATCACCAACCAGGTGATCAAAAGTACGTCTAGTACTACAAAAAATTATTCAGCACCCCACCACTATTATCATCAACCAGGTGATCAAAAGTACACCCAGTATTCCAAAATTATTCGGCACTCTGCCGCTACTATCACCAACCAGGTGATCAAAAGTACGCTCAGTACTCCAAATTTATTCAGCAGCCTGCTACTATTACCACTAACCAGGTGATCAAAAGTACACCCAGTACTTCAAAATTATACATGAGCACTACTTATGTCAATCATACATAAACAGTCATGAGCATCACTCATATCAATCATACATAAACATTCATGAGCATCACTCATGTCAACATTCATGAGCATCACTCATGACAACATCCATGAGCATCACTCATGTCAATCAGCTTCAAAAGCTTCACTTACAGAACTCTAGCTTCAAAAGTTTCATTTACAAAAGCTCTAGCTTCAAAAGCTTCATTTACAGAACTCTAGCTTCAAAAGCTTCATTTACAAAATCTCTAGCTTCAAAAGCTTCATTTACAAAGCTCCAGCTTCAAAGCTTCACTTGCAAAGCTTCACCTACAAAGCTTCAGTGCAGGGTATACAAATACCGTTTCCGAACAACCGCCACTTCGGCCCACATAGATTCAATTTGAAGTCTCCAGCCAACAGACTCTATTGACCGAAGACTTAAGGGATTACATTATGTACCATATATTGGGCCTCAACTGGGCCTCATAAAAAATAATTGGGGAACTTAACCCATTATTTATGTACTGAGGAGCAAACTCTTATTCTATAAAAGGGACTCCCTCACTTTCATTAGAGAGCACCCATTATTCATGTACTGAGGAGCGAGCCCTTATTTTATAAAAGGGACTCCCTCACCTTCATTAGAGAGCAACGCCGCCAACTGAGCAACCGCCTCGCCGCGAGCATCACTCCTAACCCATTACTTATGTATTGAGGAGCGATCCCTTATTCTGTAAAAGGGACTCCCTCACCACTATTATCACCCACTAGGTGATCAAAAGTACGACCAGTACTCCAAAATTATACATGAGCATCACTCATGTCATTCATACATAAACATTCATGAGCATCACTCATCACCATGGAAGAAAATATCGATAATATCGGCGATATATCGCCGATATTATCGGTTTTTCCCCAAACCAATATTTTAAGTGGTATCCAAGGGGTTTTCATCAAAATATCGCGATATTTTGGAAATATCGCGATATTTTTTAACGGTGCAATTGGAGAAGAACGCCGGAGATGGTGTGCCTATTCCCGAGCCGATTTCGTCCCAAAAACCTTGCAAAAACACGATTTTGAACTTCAATTTCACATATAAGGTTCAAATTTCACGTATGCAAGAGGTAATCAACATAGGGTTTAGTCGGATCTCACCTAAAAACTTGGGTGTGCCTGGGTGTGGGCGCGATCGGGGAAGCCGAACTTCCTCTGCGCATCGCCGTGCTTCCCAGAGACGGAGGAAAGGGAGGGAGAGTTCAGGAAGGTGGTGGAGATGCTGCGCTGGCATCAGGGTGGACGGATTTGGGTGTGCCTGGGTGTGGGTGCGATCGGGGAAGCCGAGCTTCCTCTGCGCATCGCCGTGCTTCCCAGAGACGGAGGAGAGGGAGGGAGAGTTCAGGAGGATGGTGGAGATGCTGCGCTGGCATCGTGGTGGACGGATTTGGGTGTGCCTGGGTGTGGGTGCGATCGGGGAAATGGAGTGAGAGAACGAGAGTTCGAGAGAGAGATAGAGTTGAGAACTCTGAGAGAGTGAGGGGTCCGAGAGGGACTCGGGAAAAGAGAGAGAGATAGGGTGAGGGTTAGTGGGCTACCACGTGGCAGCATGACAGAGAGTGAGAATCAAGATGGAGGGTCCAGATTAGATTAAGATAAAGGACTCAATTGCACAATTTATATAATTTCAGAAAAAGAGTGAAAATATAAATTAATCTGGGGGTCTAGATTAGATTAGGATAAAGGACTCAATTTCAGGGAAAAAGTGAAAATATATAATTTCAGGGAAATAGTAGAAGTTGTATTTATTGGTTAGGCATATGGAAATGCAAAAAATTGTTTTTCTAATGATTCTAATCAATTTCAAGAAAAATAATGAATTTATAAGGGTAAGATGAGTCTATAAAAGTGATATAATGAGTCTATAAGAGTGTCGGTCAGTTAGACAATTTAGATTTTTTTAATCATTTTTGCCAATTGGCTTGTTATCGCCTTGTTTAGATTTTGCATCACCATGTTTTATATTAGGATTATTTTTTTATCAAATTGGATTATTATTCATTAATATTATGTTTTATTATCAAATTGGATTATTATTCATTAATATTAGGTTTTTTTTTATTATCAAATTGGATTATTTTTCATTAAATTGGATTATTATCAAATTGGATTATTCATTAAATTGGATTATTATCAAATTGGATTATTATTGATCACCATGTTTTATATTAGGATTATTTTTTTATGAAATTGGATTATTATTCACTAAATTGGATTATTATGAAATTAATTGGATTATTCATTAAATTGGATAACTACTCTTCACAATACACTCACTCTACACATAGAGATGATGAAGATAGTGAAAATTTTGAACCTCATAGGAACTCTATGTGGTACTAAGTCACTTATGTATCTTACCATGCAATGTATAAAGTGTAAAATATTGTACTAATTCATTATATATAAATGATTATGGTGTGTTTAGACTTCTTTCATTAATTACTACATATTTTCTACACTCACAATGTTTGTCAGCTCACTATATAATCAACTTGATAATGTTAAATCCATCATGCAATGCATTTCTTTCCAATTTTTTGTGATAAACTAATAGATAATTGACTAAATAAACATCCTACAAAGTTTCAATAAAAATTTCCAAGTTTTTCTTACAATTTCCGTGGTTTCCATGTAATTTTTATCGATATTGATATTTTACCGATATTTCCATCGATATTTCCGTGTTTTCGGACTACCGATATTTCCGATATTACCGATATTTTCTTCCTTGCTCATGACAATCATACATAAACATTCATGATCATCATTCATGTCAACATTCATAATCATCATTCATGTCAACATTCATGAGCATCATTCATGTTAACATTCATGAGTATCACTCATGTCAACATCCATGAGCATCACTCATGTCAATCAACATAAACATTCATGAGCATCACTCATGTCAATCTAGCTTCAAAAACTTCATTTACAAAGCTCTAGTTTCGAAAGCTTCATTTATAGAGCTCTAGCTTCGAAAACTTCATTTACAGAGCTCTAGCTTCAAAAAGATTCATTTACAAAAACTCCAGCTTTGAAAGCTTCATTTACAGAGCTCTAGCTTTAAAGCTTCACTTGCAAAGCTTCACCTACAAAGCTTCAGTGCAAGGTATACAAATACTGCCTTTTCGGCCCATACATGGATTCAATTTGAAGTCTCCAGCCAACAGACCCTATTGACTGAAGACTTGGGGGACTACATTATGTACCATATATTGGGCCTCAACTGGGCCTCATGAAAAATACTTAGGAGACTTAGCTCATCACTTATGTATTGAGAAGCGAGCCCTTATTCTATAAAAGAGACTCCCTCACCATCATTAGAAAGCATCGCCGCCCATTGAGCAACCGCCTCGCCATGAGCATCAACTCTAGCCCATCACTTATGTATTGAGGAGCGAGCCCTTATTCTATAAAAGGGACTCCCTCACCATCATTAGAGAGCATCGCCGCCTACTGAGCAACCGCCTCGCCGGGAGCGTTAACTCTAGCCCATCATTTATGTATTGAGGAGCGAGCCCTTATTCTATAAAAGGGATTCCCTCACCTCCAACGCCACAAGCCAAGTCAACCAAGGCAACATAAGCCGCAAGCTGCTACTTCTGGATGAGCATCATTTCGGATTGGGCACCACCTCATATCAAGTATCAGTCCTAGACGACATCTAGTTACTTTGGCCCACACATGGACTGGATTTCAAGTCTCCAGCCAAAAGACTATGTTGATTGAAGACTTGGGGGACTACTGTTTATACCATACTTAGGGCCTCCATATTTAGACCTCGTATAAATACTCGGGAACTCAAATGTAATTATGTAATAAAGGAATGGGCAAATATGTAATAAGTGATGAGCCCTTATTCTATAAAAGGACTCCTTACCCTCATAATTGGGGAAATGCCATTTTCTTAGGCCATGGGAAAAGTTCTCTCACTCTCAGAAGCTCTCTCTCAAACTCCCTTTAACATCTCAGAGAAATACAATAATCAGTGTGGCGTAGCCCAAACATTGGGGTGAATCACGATACATCTTGTGTTATTTACTTTCTTGTAGATTCACGGTCGGATTTACGTTGTTCCAAGACCTCCGGTTTTGTGCATCAACACTCTTAGGTGATTCATGCAAAAATGATATAAATTATATAGTCTATATTGGAAGAAAGTTGGCAAGGTTTCTCCTTTCACTAATGTAGGACTCTTTACCTTCATATCCTCACACGCTCCTTCACGTGTGACGAATTTTCAAGCTAGGGACAACACGAATTGGGTGACGTGGAGCACGTGTAGCCGTTGGTGTGCCATGAAAAAAGTTGGAGTTTCGTTATTAAAATCAATTGGCAATATATGGAGTAGCCCAACCTCTTATAAGCCCTTACAAAGTTTTTTTTTTCCATCAATGTAAGACTCTTTTACTTTTACATCCCCACAATATTAAACAAACTATATCTTATAAAGGTATATTTATTTATTAAATCAAGAAAGGCTAAATCACGAAAATTGTCCTTGAGATTTGCATAACTCCTCATTTTGGTCCCTGAGATTGTCCACCATCCATCATTTTCGTCCTTTAATTAAAAACTCTGTTAAGTGTCCTGGAGCTCTTAGCTGAAAGTTTGGGCAATTTTCAAAGCTTCGTAACTGAATCATTTCTTAACCAAATTCGACCTATAATATATCAAAATGAAGATAGGAAAGTGTAGAATAAGATTATACCTATTTATAAGCCCAATAGTTTCCAGAGATGGTCGAAAAATAGCTTCAAAGTTGACTGGTCCGAGGGAAAACTAGAAAACTCGTCGGAAACTGGTAAACTTTAAACGTTCATAACTTCTTCAATACTCAACAAAATCAAGTGATTCAAAAACTAAAATCATACTTCTCAACGAGACGAAGAGAAAGGTACCTTTTTTTATGGCTAAGTCGCCGTGGTTTAGCAAAAAAATGGCTCGAAAGTGGCTAACTCGAGACCAAGACAGCCACCTTCGAGCCGTTTCCGGCCAAACCACGGCTATTTAGCCGCTGAAAAATGTACCATTCTCTTCGTCTCGTCGAGAAGTATGTTTTTCGTTTTTAAATCACTTGATTTCGTTGAGTATTGAAGAAGTTATGACCGTTTAAAGTTTACCCAGTTTTCGGCGAGTTTTCCCAGTTTTTCCTCGGACCAGTCAACTTTGAGAGTATTTTCTGACCATCTCCAGCAACCATTGGGCTTCCAAATAAGTATAATCTTATTCTACACTTTCCTATATTCTTTTTGATATATCATAGGTTGAATTTGGTTAAGAAACGATTGAGTTACAAAGCTTTGAAAATTACCCAAACTTCGGGCCAAAAGCTTCGAGTCACTTAATGGAGTTTTTAACGGAATGACGAAAATGATGGATGGTGGACAATCTCAAGGACTACTTCTTTTGATTTGAAATCTCATGGACTAAAGTGATGTGTTATACAAATCTCAAGAACCATATTCGCAATTTAACCATCAAGAAATTAAGAAATAAATTTAATATTTTGCATGAGGTGCATCAGTGCATGTTAATTTTTTTTTTTTCGACAAAAGTGCGTTTATATATTGATTCAAACATTTTATATGATTATATGGGTTTCATGGATGCATGTAAAATCAAAGGCATGCTCGCCCAGCTTTAAATCTTTGTATTTTAACTTCCTGCAAGGTTTTCTCTAGGATTAATGTCCTCTTTTGCTGGCTGGATCGGGAAAAGACTAATCATCTTCGTTTCCGATCATGCTCAAACTAGATTGAATTCAATTATAGCCAATGCAGTTTGCAGCTACACACACACACACATGTTTGACGCAAAAGTAGGATTGCCTAAACCAACTGAGCACGAGGTTTGTAACTTAGTTGGTTAAAAATATTCACTCATGTTTTTGAGATATAGAGTTCGATTCTCCATTTCCAATATCGCTTTTATCAATTAGTGGATGCACTAGTCTCAGACCATCACATACGAAAGGTTTACATGTGTATATGCTATTTGAACGTGTGAAATACATTAATTTCAAGTACAAGTTGAAGTTCATCGTGATGATTCAGTTTGGAAAATAGTGCTAACAATTACTTTATGGAGGAAAACACCACCACCACCACCCTAAGGCTGAAACCCAAGTGAATTTCACAACGGTTTAAAACCTTAAAGGCCCATTCCTTATGGCACGTATAGATCTATTTTCTTTCACTCTTTGTAGCAATTCAACTCGGTGAATGCATGCACATAGAAAATTGAAGTATACCCTTCGCATTCGGTCCCTTCCCTTCAATGCTTATTTATATGGAACAGGAGAGTCATCTGATCAGTCAATGACCATTCGAAGACTGACCACAAAATTTCAAAAAATAAAAATAAAATAAAATAAAATAATCTCTCTCGCAGTTCCTTACCCATCCTGACATTATATATGATCATATTTTTCTCATATTAGTAATAGGATAATGCTTGTGTTTCACTCATGAGAGCCTATTTGTCCCTCCACTTATAATTAACGTATCTTCATCATACAAATATTATAATTCAAACCGTTCATTTTCTTTATTATCATCTAATGATTATATATGGGAAAAAAATCATATATGAAAATTAAATCACTCAATTTGAAGACTGTTTAACCGTTAATATGCATCAAACTAATCAATGGTATTGATAAAAGTAGTTTGGCTTTCACGGCCTTCACTTTTGTACTGTGTTTTCTTCGTTTGAATGAGAATCTTTATCGCTTTCATAAAAAAAAAAAAAAGATAATACTTACATTGCTCCTTTGGGGAGGAGCTCATTCCCGGTCCCTTACACAAAAATATATTTTAACCGTATAAATTTTTACAATCGAAATCGTTCAATTTCTTCATCTTTATTCGAAGATCACCTTTACAAAAACAAAATAAAACATTTTAATCGGAAATCATTTAGTCATTCAAATGTATGAGAAAATCGAGATGTAGGTACCAAATAATATATTCATGATGAACCATCAATCTATTTGATATGTTTGGATGATTAAAAATCTCCAATTCTAATCTTCTTTTTTTTTTTGTAGAAGTGATCTTGAAATGAATATTAATAAACTGAATAGTTTTGATCGTTGATTTTATTCAATCAAGATACGTTATTCACAAATAGAGTACAAAAATATCATCCCAAAAAAAAAAAAAAAAATCATTCATCTTGGCTATTCATCCTAACATGGTTTCACTCGCAAGTGCCAATATGGTTAACGCTGATCCGATTAAATTAATCATGTTTGACATGCATGATCATGTGAACCGGGAACAACGTAAATTCTACGAGAAGAAACTATTTGTTGGAATTGCGTATAAAGAAATTATTCACCAAGTTATACAGAAACAAAAAGAAAACTAGTATATATTCAACTCGATAAAAATCCCACCCTGCTGCATGAAAGTAAGGCTGCAGTGCACAGCAAGGATTTTACAACACATTAATCCGTAAATAAGAAAATCCTGTTGCACCCACTCGTAGTAAGACAAGCAAGCATGAAGCATGCAATTCTCAGTTCGCATGCACTACGTCCGAACCACTGTAAATAAACTCAACATCCTACAAATCCACTTAACCTCAAATAGATAGAAGCAGTTCGAGCTAGCAAATTACCCCAAATGGAAGACCGAGGAGAAAAGAATTCCCACTTCTGGATGATGCCATCTTCAATGGACTTATTTGTACAAGGACAGTCCGAATTAATCTTACACCGAGAGATCGGAGAAAGAACCGAACTTTCTCTTTGACGATAAGTGTGTAGGATAAGTGCTCTACTGCTCAAGCTATCCGTAACTTCCGCCTCATAAATATAAGTGGAATTCAAATGATTAGAAGTGAAGGGTACGTAGTATCTACTACCTAGCTAGCTCACTAATTAAAAATGTCAAGGATGATCAATCAAGGTCATGAGACTAGCTAGTATATATAATAATTAATCATATCTACAAATTAACGAGCTAGAGACGATCGAGAGGGAGATCATTCAAGGCTCTTGTTTGAGGAACATCGAAGGAACAAAGTCCTGCAAAAGTCCATACTGATCAGCAGCTGCATGAGGCAGTTGATATTGCTGCAGAAGATGATTAGGGTTTCGTGACGATCCCTGATTAACATTGCTACTGATCATGTATTGGGGCATTTGAAACAAGAGTTCCTGAGGAAAGGTAGAGCTCGGGCCACCAGCAGCCAAGTTCGACAGGTTTAGCATAGAAGGGGGGAACAATGCTGCAGCCGCATTTCCTCTTAGGGTTGCTGGAAGTTGGTGGTTGTGCTGGCCTTCATACGTTGTAATCACAATAGATGGGTCCTCGTACGACCTCTCTACGCGTTTCTTGACCCCGCATTTTTGTGTCGTGCATCGGTAGTAGCTTCTGCAAGAGACAACCGCAGTACATATATAATTAGAGAGTCGTGCTCAAATCAAACTTAATTTGTTAGGTTTTTTTTGTCAAAAAACTTTTTTCAGTTTTACTACCAAACAAATTAAGAAATGGCGGATTAATTGATTAAAAGGGTTTTTCTTGATTTAATTTAGCTTCATTACCCAATACACAATTTGCGAGATATATTAGTATATAGGACTAATATTTGGGATCATATATAACAAATTGGCAACCTTTTTTTTTAATTTTTTTGGAAAACCAAATTAGTCAACCTTTGGTTTTAGTGATTAGTATGTCTTTTGCATGACTTTTTGGCACAGTTTGGTGGAGTAAAATTTAAAAAATAAATTAAATCCTTGAAAACTATAGCACATGAATGAAACAAACTAATCAACTTTCGAATATATTGCTTATTTTTCCTGTTTAAGGGTTTTTCTTGGTGGGTTCTTTTAAGTGCAAACAAAGAAATAGCTAGGAATTAAAACACTATATATCCATTAATTACCTTGGATATGGACTATTTTTCACAGCTTTTTGTCCATATTTTCTCCACCTGTATCCATCTTCTAGATGATCAACCTCACTCTTGGTCATGAAGGCAAATCGTGGCTCTTTTTGCTTTTTCTCTCCCTTCTTTTTTGCTGGTTTGCTCCTGTTTGGTCATCAAATATATCAAACATGATCAGATCAGGTATATGTGAATGTCATTAATTACCCAGCCAGTAATTTTTTTTAATTGATACGAGCAATAGGGGAGATTCAAACTCAGGACCTCAAATGAAAGAAGAATTACTCTTAACCAACTGAGGTACAAACCTCTTTGCAACCTAAGACAGTATTAATATGTATTCAGTTCAAACTTACACTTTCTTAGAGCTATCTCCATCTTCTGATGACCCTTTTGGCTGCCTATCTTTCTTATTCTTACCACAGTCCTTATCAGCATCAGCCTCAGCTGAAGAAGAAGACACTGAAGAGTTTGGCGTCAAAGGAGTTTCACCGCCGCCACCGCCACCGCCTCCTAGATGATCAACAGCGTTTTGATTGCCTTCAACGGATGAAAATAGTGCTTCAGATGTTGAAGATGACAAGCCAAAAGCCGTGGCAAGTGAGTTATAGTCCACAGATCCTTTCGAACACTCTGTGAAGTTCATGTATGAAGGATTGACATCAAACCCCTGCAGATTTTGATGGTCGTTGATGCTGACCATCCCACCATTGAGGTGTTCATGAGCTTCATACTGAAATAGGTCATGGTAGTAGAGGTCCTTAGGTTCATGATCAGACATGGAGGAAGAAGAAGAAGAAAAAAGACAGGTAGAAGAAAGAAGGGTTTAGACAAGGGAATTAAACTATGGAGATTGGAGGACTGCTACTCCTTGATTCAAGACTTGAAATTTCTCTCTCTGGATATGGTTTGGTTTGGAGAATACAATATATATATAATAATGGAGAGAGAGAGAGAGAGAGAGAGAGAGAGAGAGAGAGAGAGTGAGCCTTTAAGTTTGAATGGACTTTGCTAGCTATCACTTTTATGAAGGAGGTTGACAAAGCACCTTCCAATTGGGAGGACCAAAAAGTGACTCCTCAAATGGAAACATTGTTAGTCCTTTGCTACTCCTGTTTATTCATACGAATAAAGTTACAAATATTGAAGGCATCATATTCCTTGACAATTTTAATTGATAATACAGTACTCATTATATAATTGATACGGTTAATTCTTAATTTAAAGTATCGTATAATATGATCATTATGAATTTAGAGGATGGATCATACGTTTTGGGGGTTCATTTTATATTGTATTTCAACGATTCGAACCGTTTATTTTTTAGGTCTTCCCTCAAAGATCATGTATATCTAAAATCACCAAAAATTGAAACCATATAATCATTGGATTAAGGGTTTAGGGTCTCTTTGTAGAACGGTATTCATCCTTTTTTTTTATTACAAATGAATGTCTTAATGATTTTGGATTTGTCTAATTTTTTTTTGTATAGATGATTTATGAACGATGTTCTAAAAGGCAGATGGTTCAGATCGTTAAAATACATTACGGAATGAGGCTAAACCCACTCCTTTCTCCCTTAGTGTAGATAATATCGATTGTTCAATACATGTCTTTGACGATACTGCTGCCGTAACATTTAAGTAAACTATACTACTTAAATAACAAAAATCACATATACTAATATGTGATTAGATTTAAATAACGTGACCTTCCAGGTATAAATTTTATTTTATTTTATTTACAATTTTGACCGTTCGATATAATGACAGAAGATGAAAATGTACAGTACAGTTAAACGGGTAGTTTTATTCTCATGAACTATTAGAAATGTAATTAGCACAAATAAAATGCAATCCAACAATCTAATTTTATTGCTCATTATAAATATTTCTAAGTAAAAATAAAAAAAGTAGGGCAAATTTATGTACAACAATAATTTTACAAAGCTCGGGAGAACAATTTGTATGATATAAATTTACTATTATAGTGACGTTTTGTGTGATATAAAAAAAAAACTACCACATATTTTTGTATTATTAACACAAGACGGAACGTCAAGTAACGACAAATTAGTCCCATGCAAGCCCTTCCGGATGATTTCCATGTGTGGTCAATTGTTCAAAGTTTCATTAGGAAGACAGTGTTTGGAATATTAGGCAATACGTGGCACAAGTGTCACCGGTATTTGACCGTAGTCCAGTCGGCAGCACTTAAAATCACGTGCTTGTCCCTGCTGACGCGTAACCCACGCCAGCCTTCTTTTTTCTATCCTCTGCCTTTCTACGACTCTTGTCGGCTCTCCTCGTAGTCCTTGATCAACAATATACTTTCATATTATTTTCTGAATTTTTTTTTTCGATTTTTGGCCTATATTTTTGTTAGTAAATGAATATACTGCCACGTGGAGTACATATTTAATAATACATTGTTATATAAAAAAATTATACACTATAGTATATCATTGAACAAAAAAATTACATAGTTATGAACTACGTTTCATATAAGTTGTCATTTCTTACATCAATGCTATTTACTTGATCATTATTTTAGCAAAATTAAAGGACATTATCTAAAATTTAAGTAACGTTTGAGAATTGAGAGCTTTTTTTTTCCCACCCACTATAATTTTTTTGCCTATATAAAGCCAGCACTTTAATATGATGAAGCTTTTAATATTATTAAGAATGTCCATTTCTTAAAACTCTTGAAATGGACAATTTAATGAAAATGGCAAAATAGTAAATGCCCCATCCCACGTTTTTCCTTTTCTCCACGTATTGAAGTAGTTTTGCTGAATTATTATTATTATTATTTTTTTTATTTTGTGATAAGATGCTAGCATATATAAATATCATTTAGGTGAGTACGTAATTGGTATGGTCATATGGTTATCGTTCATGCGTGAAGCAATAGACTAGTATACTGTATATATAAACATCGTTTAGGCAAATACGTAATTGGTATGCCCATGTGGTTATCGTGTTAGCTGGACAATACATGTGTAGTCTTCAGTACAACAGTGATAGATCTTGTCCACGTTGATGTACTCATATAGTACCAAAAACCAAGTAAAACATAACGCGTAAAAGTTTGTAGTGAAGAGAAGTTGGACCTAGAAGTTTTGAATTAATAATTATAAGATTTAGAATACATAATGCATTCTCACATTTTCTCAATAAAATTAAACTGCATATATACTAAGTACTGTACCAGTGGAAGGATTAAAATGAGGTATGTGATTCACATTAAACTATACCAACTATAAGAAAATAAACAGTGTTTACGTGATGGACAAACTTTCTCAACCATATGTATACAAAAGCAAGTTTAAGTCTAGTTTGAAAGTACTTTTAAAATACTTGAAATCGTTTTTGGTGTAAATATTTTGGAACCAATCCTTAGTAAATATGCAAGTGAATCCTGGAAAAACACTTCAAATATTTTCTGCAAGAAGCACATAAAAGCACTTCAAGTACTTTTAGAACCCAAAAATATTTTCTCTAAAAGCTTTCAATCATTTCAAAAGTACTTACAAATGAGCCTTTAAATTTTTGTATATATAATGCATTGCATGCTAAAACCAGTTATTCAAATTAATAATTCAATACATTATTGTTGACATGTATAGGTCTAGCTAGATTTACATTGAGAGATATAACATCCAAGATGTCAAACATAAAAAATTAACCCTATTAGCTAGTCTTCCTCAAAACCAAATAGTTGTCAACTTGTCAAGCACATCGTAGCAATACACAAAATAACACTTTTACTTCATTTTCGAAGGAACTTACTTTGAAATATTGAATACAGATAATAGAGGATTAAAATAGGAGTAATTAGGTTTTCATCCTTATTTTTACTACTCTATTGATTAAAACCTTATTACTTATCAATTTTTGATCAAGGTCCTTTGTATTAATAATATCATTAATTATTTCAATAATAAAATATTTTTTATTTATAAATATATTCATTTAATATTAAAAATGTTACAATTAGTATATTTATATTTATGGCTAAATTTTTTATCATATATTTTTATTTTTAGTTTGTACCCATTTTTAATTTGCAACCCTTTTTTAATTTGTACCAATTTTCCTTTCAATTTTAATTTGTACCCATATATTAATTTCTTTTTGTGCCCATATTTTTTAAAGTTTTGTTTGTATTGTACCCATATTTTTTTATTTATTTGTACCCATTTTTATTTTTGCTAAATGTACCCATTTTGAAGAATGTACCCATGTTTTGATACAATAATTTTTTGGTTATTTTTTATGAATGTACCCATGTTTACACACACACACACACAATAGTATATTTATATTTTAATATTTTTAATCCCACAAATTATGTTTTTTATTTAAAATCTCATTAATATAAACAACTATAAATTTTAATTTTTAATTTAAAAAATATAGTAACGTACATAGAAATAAATTATCAATTAATTTTAGGGACTTAGATCAAAAATTGAAAACCAACAAAGTTTCAGTCAAAGATTGTTCATAACTAGGGACCGCATCCAAAGTCTCCCATTAAAATATTCAAACAACGTCAACAACATTCTTATCTCACTAAATGGGTCAATTATATAAATCTTAGAACGTCATTGCATTCTGTTTTGCAGAAAGTCTTCCGTTAACTTCGAGTACTTCATGTCTTTTCTTAGATAACACCAACTTGATTGAGATCTTTATCTAATTCTCTATTCTTTTACAATATGAAAATATTGAACAAACAAAATCAGATTGATTTGAGCTAATACGTACGTACACATGTGGGAAAACCTGTCATAGTTAACACCAACTTAAGTTGAGGTTATTGGCGGATACGATAGTATTAGTTAAACGGCAGCAACTCCATGCATTAATGGAGAGTTGGTAGTTGATCATTGATGGGCACAGAAGCACCCACCACGATAGAGATTAATATAGACTACTCTTTCAACTACTTAAAGCAAGGTGCAATGTTAATTACATGTTTAAACTTTAATTAGGTGTGTAACTTGAATAATTATGTATTAATTACCTTCCTATCATACAAAGAAAACACCCCATAAGTAATTTGTGATTTATCTCTCTTATAAAATCGATCAATGTGGGAAAGGAAAAACAAAACAGAGCTTCCATCACCGCCTACTTTATGAGAAGGAAGAAAGATGCAAAATTACAAACATATCTGAACTTTTATGTAGTCAACAAAATTAAGCTTTTGTAGCTAGCAAACATCATAAACCAATTGAAATTATGAGAAGAGACCAATTCAATTCAATTAACTTTGTGATATTTGGTCAAACTTGGAAAATCAAGGGCCAAAGTTATTGCTTGAGAGTGACATTGTTCTAAAAGTCCCCGCCTAACATCGCTTAGGCTCCGTTTAAGTGTTAGGCGGTTGGCCACCATAACGAATAATCTCTAGGCGTTTATAACATAAGAAAGGGCTCTTAGACATAGTTAAGCGCCAGCTTAGCCCGTATAGATCCGCCTAGGCTACGACTCTAATTTAGACATAAAACAAATACCTTCCATTTTACATTTTAATTTTCCATTAAATTGTAAGAGAGACTTGGTGGATACTTGGATAAACAATCATATATGCTTGTTCCTTATGTTTTGAATCCTTTATAATTTATATGTCATTCTATGTTGCAATTTATGTATTTCAATAGAATTATGTACCTTTTTAAGTATAAGTAGACATTTATTTATATATTATAGAATAAATTTAATTAAAATTAACAAAAAAACGCTTAGACCCCCTCTACGTTTAGCCGCTAGGCCCCTGCCTGCCACTAAGTGCTAGATCCCTGCTCACCGTCCGACTAGCCCCTTTTAGAACCTTGCATTATCTTTTTGTAAATTATAAGCATTTTATTCGATGGGTTTGTAGCTCTAGACATTTCATGCATAAGGCATGCAGTTTCTTGAAAATACCTAAGTGGTTCGTTCATGTTTTGCACGATTCATGTAGGATGTGGCACCATAAACCCTTAATATGAGCTATTAATTACTCATGGTATGAATTGTGTTAGTTACTCTCTACTCAAAAAGAAGAAGAAGAAGAAGAATAAACACACATGACGTGCACAATGACTACTAGTGCGTCATGACTATCATCATGTTTATAATGAAAGAAACTATGTAAGTAAATTGGAAGATTAATGTCTAATCAGAAGGGTAATTAGCTTAGTGTATTTTGACTAGGTAAATTAATCAAAAGGCACTAGGCATATATACATGAATTAGGAGAGAGTACATAGTTTAAGCTAGTTAAATCTAATCAAAGCGTAAATCAATCCGATCGATGGGGTTGGGGCGGTTGCTTAAGATGGATGACTTTTACTGGAAAAAGTGATTTAAAGAAGAAAAGCATGAGATTGTTGACTTATTTTTAATTAGTTGCGTCCACAATAAGTGACATAAAATAGGGACCTTGGCATTGGTAATGGAAGTCGCTATCGATGTAGTAGAGGGCAGGTTTTTTGTTAGGTGTGCACACTGAGAAAAAGAATCTTTAGGATGTAGACACATTTGGGTTAACTTGCACCCAACCCTCGAATTTAAGGGCATCAAGCTGCATCTAACCTATGTTTTTGTTGTGATCAGCTGCCTAATCACTTCTCATTAGTGACAAACTATCTTATCCGTACATACACAGTATAACTTTCTGAGTCATATTTATCTACTACTTCGTAGGATATGGAGCTGTGAGCTGTGATTTACACGTATTAATAAGATAGCGTTTTCTTATAATCTAGGTCAGAATGAGTGAAAGTTAGGAGTGTAATATCCACACACTCATTTTTACTTTTTTCATACTTTTTTAGTTTTCTACCGTCGGATCGGATGAATTGAACAAGATTAACTGACATAAATTAACAAGGGGTATGTGAGAAGTAAAAAAGAGTGTGTAGATAGCACATCCCGAAAGTTATTGTCCCTATTCACTATGTTCATTTGCTATTTTGAACCATACTTATGAACTTACACACTATATATGGATGTGTGTATTTTATAAAGTTACCAACTTATATTAATAGGATAACGTTTTCTCATTCGTGAACAGACCATACAAGTACGGGTAAAAACTATTGCAGTGTGTGCCTAACTTTTCTGCTCAATAATTGATTCAGTTCACTTCAGACTGATATGACAATGCATATGTACTTAGTACTTTGTGTATGCATGTAAAATTATAAAGGGGAACCGTAGTCTGAAATATTGATAATATCGATGAAATATCAAGGATATTTCGATTTTTTTAAATCACAAATATTTCGGAACATATCTATGTACATATTGTACAAATATCGACACTATCGACGATAATATCGAAAAATATCGATGTCGATAATTTCTCTCACACTTCAGCAATATTTTGTCAAAATATCGGTGTAATATTGCTAAAATATTGAAAATATCGATGTAAAGGAAGGAACATATAATTTATCTCACACTTCAGCAATATTTTGTCAAAATATCGGTGTAATATTGCTAAAATATCGAAAATATCGATGTAAAAGAAGGAACATATCGTACAAATATCGACACTAACACAAAGGGGATTTGAACCCCTCCCATTTTACTCCTCCAACACCGTAACCACCATATATCACTTTATGTTTTAGTGATAATATGCTAAAATATTTATATTCATATGAGTGGCATGTTAACAATTACATGCAAAACTATTTTGGAGATTTATCATTTGATGAATACTCTTCACAATGAACTTACTCTACACATAAAGATGATGAAGATAGTGAAAATTTTGAACCTCATAAGAATTTTATGTGGTACTAAATTACTCATGTATCTTACCATGCAATGTATAAAGTGTAAAATATTGTAGTAAATCATTATATATAAATGATTATGGTGTGTTTAATCTTTTTTTTCATTAATTACTACATATTTTCTACACTAATCAACTTAAATCAGTTAAATTCATCATGTAATGCATTTCCTTCTAATTGTTTTTGATAAACTAATAGATAATTGACTAAATAAACATTCTCCAAAGTTTCAATAAAAATTTCCAATTTTTTCTTACAATTTCCGTGGTTTTTATTCAATTTTTATCGATATCGATAATATCTTGATATTTCTATCGATATTTCTATATTTTTGGACTACCGATATTTCCGATATCATCAATATTTTATACCGATAATATCTTGATATTTCTATCGATATTTCTATATTTTTGGACTACCGATATTTCCGATATCATCAATATTTTATACCATAGGGGGAACTCCAGTCCAAATATATTTGTATAGATGAATTGATCGCAAGCTTCACAAATTTCCAAACTATCATGTACACCAAGAAACCCTAACATTACATGTATTAATTACAATTATACATCATACCATTTTTTGGTTAATACACATCATACATGCATGCACATTTAGCTAAAAATGAGACTTTTCTATTCTACGAGAGGTGAGACAGCTGGTTGACTGACAATGCACCACTTGTCGACCAATTGCCTCACTTTCCCTTCTGATAATGTGGTTTAGATAAGGTTACATATAACAAAAGCCATTCTGCAGAAATAATGAACAGCTTCTCTTCCAGTCCATGTAACTTCTTCGTTCAACAAGTTTTACTTGGCACAACTTTTTCTCTTCTTTCTATTAGTCCTCTCTTTTCCTTACGGGTCAGCTTCAGATTGTTTTTAATTATATATGGCTGAAGAAATGCTGACAATCCAATTCACCAGAACCTTTATCCATCTCAGGCTAATGTTTTTAAATCCTGATATCAATGATTCCAATTGACTTGAAGGCCAATAGTCAACATTAGAAATGACTATTCAACATCCACTCCACTCAGAGTATTTCCTAACACATAAATATAAATATATATGTTAATATGTTATATATATATATATATATATGTATACATGTGTGTGTAGAAATATATGAGATGTGCCTGAAAAACCAAGATTTATGATGCCAATTGCAAATTTAATAAGCAAAAATACAGATGGGGTTTGTCTCATTGAAATCCTAGCGTAATATAAAAAATAAAAAATAAATAAAATAAAAGAACCCTATGCGATCTTTGGATCAAATGTGAAAGGAGCCCCACATCAAAAGATTCTTCAAGAGGTCAAAAATCTACTTGACCGGTTCTTCTATGAACTGCAGCTCTCCTTTTTACTTTATTTATACAATTTGAATTTTCTAATTAGCATAATGCTCCCACTATTTTTCGAACTGTTAAAGAACAGAAAACGAAACAAAAGACCTTCCCCTTTACCAAAATTTTAATGTATTATTCTTTGATACAGTCATAGGTAGTCATAAACTGCAGAGAGTTGATTACTTAAGCTGACTCAGCCTTGCCATAATATGTATTTATAAATATAATATATTTTTGCATTCTTTGTAGTTTTCTCTCCTTGTTGGGTAATCGCTGTAGATTCAAATAGAACATAATCTAAAGTTGCTTCCCAGTTAGTCAAGAATATCACTACGATATAGAATTCAAGTTTTGTTATGATGATTCTTCAAGTTAACTAGTTTATAATATAGAGAGAGAGAGAGAGAGTAAGAGACTTGGTATATATGAAGCATCTTAACACTAATTTTTAAATGCATCACATGATGTATTTAATTCACTCGTATTATAATACGTGTAGTTATTCAAGAAAGTATACTAGAGTTGTCCATACACTAGACAAACTATTCGTACATGCAATGATCTGAATATGATTTAAGGTATCTCCTGACATTGTTCAGGATGTTCTTATTCATGAATCCGTGTAATTGTGGTGTCATTTATCTATATATGACTTTCTTTTTAAAAAAATATTGAGCATACATTATTCAGGATGTTTTGAGTATGAATTAAGGATCCTCATGTCATTGTTCATGATGTTTTGATCCAAAACTCAGTGTAATTGTGATCTTAATTTTTTATACATCGTTTGATTCGTTTTCCTTTATAAAAAATGTGAACACATGAATTAATAACAACATAGGACCATACGTCTAGCTAGCAGTCGCACTATAAACTTCTTGTGCTCTTCCATAGTTTTGAATTCGTGGACATAGCTCTAGCCTGTTGAACACTTTCAAAGAAAGGGACAAGTTTCATAATTTTATAGCAACTTTTTGAAGGGAAAAAGAATAAAGCAATATAGCCAGTCCTTGGTCTCCTTTCAATTCAATCACCCTAATAAGTCGCAAGAGATGATGAGTGGATGTTGCTTTGCTGATCAAGCTTTTGAAACCGACACAATCAAAGTTGGCAGCAAATTATACTCGCAGATTTTCTTCATGAGTCTAAAATGCAAAACTTTAGGGTTTATCATGAGTGCCATTCATGTTTTCCAAGAAAAAGAAGAAAAGCATGGAACATCCGTAGGTGTGCAGTAATTCGGAAGCAAAACTTTCAATAAGAGTATGCAGTCAAAATTCAAACACACTGTATTGGCCTTTTTGAGCATAAGTTTTTGCCGCATTTAACTTTACTTTTGTTTCCAAATTCAGGGCAAACTTTTGTTCTGTGTTGGTGACAATGCATCGGCTGGTACCAAGTTATCAAGCCGGAAAAATCATGCCGTCGAGCGGCAGAACAACGGCTATTTTGAGTTATGAACGCAAAATAGTAATTTGCACACTTTGTTTTCTCTTTATTTTTAGGATGTCAGGTGGCATCATCATGTGGTGACAAATGTACAACAGATATTAATAGTTAGTTACTAGCGGTTAAGAGTTAATGAAATCGTATTTGGTATTATGGGAAACTATCATTCTCTATACAATTGTGGAAGACGGAAAGCAAGAATCTAACATTGGTATCAGTCAGTCGTTCGATTTCTCTCAATCCCTTTCCTTGGTCTCCTTTCCATTCAATCACCCTAATAAGTGAGCAAGTGATTATGAGTGGATATTGCTTTGCTGATCAAGCTTTTGAAACCGACATAACCCAAGTTGACAGCAGAATATACTTCTTGCAGATTTGGAATGAGTATTCTCTCCAGATCCTCTCTGTGAGGATCTTCTCCGGATTCTCTTTGTGAGGATCTCAGAGATTCTCAAATCACGTCCGTTCATCGTACATCGTGCGGCCAGTTATTGTCAGGTATTATTTATATTCGATTTTAAATAAAAAAATTCACAATAATGTATGACCGCACGATGTACGATAAACGGATGTGATTGGAGGATCTTCAGAATCCTCACAAAAAGGATCCAAAGAGGATCCTCATTCGCAGATTTGCCCATTCAATTCACTTTTATATATGTATATGTAAATGTGTGTGATGTGAGAGGAGAATTGTAAATCATGGGTCGAAAATGCAAAACTCTAGGGTTTCTTATGATTGCCTTACATGTTTTCCAAGAAAAAGAATAAAAGCATGGAACATACGTACGTGTGCAGAAACGTGGGCAGCAAAACTTTCAATAATAGTGTGCCGTCAACGTTCGAACACACTTGTAGGCCTTTTTCAACACAACCTTTCCACATTTAACTTCTTACTTTTGTTTCTAGAGATTTAGGGCAGACTTCGGCTGGTACCAAGTTATGAAGCCGGAAAAATCATGCTGTCGGGCGGCAGAATAACGGCTATTTTGAGTTATGTGTGCCGAATAGTACTTTTCGCTCTTGTTTTCTCTTTATGCACTCATCCAGTCATCCCATTGCTTATGTCCGTTGATACTCCTTTAATTCATTCGTTTCAAACCCAATTCATTGACACTACAACTCATGACCTGCTGATGCAGAAAAAAGCAACATTTTAACAAAATCAATCTACCAAAGTGTTCATATTTGTGGTTATCAACAACTTGATCTCAATGCAACAAAACAGAGAAAGAAAGCTACGAGAGACGTAAACAAGGTGCTTCTCCATTCATTCGTACTAATTTACAGTTAAGAAGCAGCAAAACAAAAAGGGTCTCAACTCTATGCAAAATGTAACATTTTGTAGATTTCTGAGCTGTTATCTTTTATAATCATTTCGGCAAGAAAAGCACTAGTGTTCTTGGAATATGCCTACGAGTCTGAACTAGTTGTTGACTGTTGTATACAAACAGGAAATACATCCGAGAGGGT
This sequence comes from Malus domestica, assembly GCF_042453785.1. Classification (NCBI taxonomy): domain Eukaryota; kingdom Viridiplantae; phylum Streptophyta; class Magnoliopsida; order Rosales; family Rosaceae; genus Malus; species Malus domestica. The sequence continues at coordinate 41,010,533 of NC_091665.1, forward strand.
TATCGTGCATCAGTGTTTAACGTATGAAAGATTGATTTGACGCTTAGGATGCATGGGGAAGAGACCAACCGATATGGCAGCGAAGTTCATGCTTCATTAGTGACTTCCGTGAGATCTCTGGCTTATCATACTTCATGTTTAAAGAGAGAAGGTATATGCTTGCGTTGCTGTATCATGATGAAAAGTAACGAAAAGGTACTTGGATATCAAGGTCGACTCAAAAGATCAGCAAGGCTTATCTTTCCGCAGTTCCCAGCGTCTAGCCTATCGAATTGGGTGCAGATCTGCATAATATCTTTCTCTGATACCTTTCCCATCTCCTTGAGTTTGTATACGACATATTCCGACTTACTGCACATGTAAAGCCAATATAATTAGCCAACATAAACATGACTATTTGCGGTTTACTGTCACTCAGAATAAGCAAAGAAATAAGTCAGCGACTCCAGACAACGGAAACAAGCTGCACCAGTGACAGATACATTTTTAAGATCAGAAATTTACAAAAAAAAACAGATACATTTTTAAGGTTAGAAATTTACAAATAAATGAAGTCAGCAGAGAAAAACTAGCACTAGTTTCTAATCAAAAGTTCCTTATGATAAGAATTCTAGGCTAACAAGATTGAAACTACTAGTCAATAAGAAAACCCAAAATTCAAACACGTTGTTGCCCAGCCTCCAGATTTCTAGAAGGAACTAAATAATCAATGCACGTTGAATCGAAAAGGTCACTACTCAACCATTCTTTTTATTCTTCTTCAAAATTGGTGTAACCTAGGCACTTGAATCAACTCTCGTGCGCACATTCTCTTCGTCACCAAGAATTTTTGGTTCCATAAGTGTTAAACTGTTTAGTACATTGACTAATTATTATTTTTGGGTAAGATAGGGGGTAGAAACCCCAGACAGTACATTCACTAATTTGTAAAGATAACTGAATCAAAACTTTTACTTTACTCGTTATTAGGGGTCGAAAATGCTAAATCAAACGTCAGTTCCCAAGGTTCCAATTTCAAATGCTATACATTAAATTCCAAAAGGAGTGAAGGCAAAAGGACTATGCAGGGTATCAGATTCCCAGTTACAACTCATAAACAGTTTGATCCAAGACAAAGTTCAGAGAGACTATCCCGCAAGGAATTAAGGAATAGAAACCATGTTCTATACACAACAACAACAAACCCTTTTCCCACGCCCAAGAAATTTGCAACAAATTTCGATAATTAGAATATGGATGGAATACTGTGCTGAACACAAGTGAAAGGCTAAGTTGTTAAGACCCGCAGAGGGGGATGAACTAACATGATAAGGAGAATGGGGAGGGGTTTGTGCACAGCCTCATTTCATAAGCGGGTACTCTATTATAACTTCTCATCCAAAAGCTAGTTATAACAGGTAGTTTCGAATGAGTATATTCATAGAATAGATAATCAAAAGACAACAATCTCAAACCGCAACACTGATCAAAATGTCAAAAGACTCAATAATAACACATACCTCACAAAACCATTATTGTCAATGTCAGCAGCAAGAAACTCAGAAACAGTCATATCCTGACCAAGAACCCACTTCGCCATCCTCCTATGCCGCTTATCCACCCTAGCCTCAGCCAAAAACAGAAATGCTCGAGCAACTGCAAGTGTCGACACAAGCAACCAAATAGAAGCAAAGATACGTCCTGGCAAAGACTGGAAAGCCCGGTCACCATACCCTACAGTGGTAACTGACATAACCGAAAGATAAAACGAATCCAACCATCCAAGCTTTTCCACAAAATGCATCACACCCACACCGATCCCAATACAAAGAACCACAACTCCCAATGCCAATCCCACCTTCATCCTAATCCTCATCCTCCCCTTCTTAACATCAAATATGTAGGACTCCTTTTTCTCACCCACATCCTTAAGGCTCCTCAACAAATAAGTCTCTTGCAAATCAAGCACATAACTAACCATCCCACTAAGCAAAATATCAATGAATCCAAACCCCACCAACACAAACATTATCGAAAACAACTTGGTTGCTGTAGTAGTAGGCGTAATATCTCCATACCCAATTGTGCACATTGTCACAATACAAAAGTATAACGCATCAACCACAGGGTGAGTCTCCGACGCAGCGAAATTATCACGGTTAAACCAATATATAGTCACACCCAATGCAAGATATATAACAAGAAGTACAACAGCTTGTCTTACAATCCACTGTGAACCGAATTGGGGTCTGGGAACAGAGCGCCGGTTCGCCACCTCGTTGATCACGGCCATGGCAGGAGCTGTTTTGGAGCGGTGGAGGTTGGTTTTGGTCCATGAGTAATTGGGGTCGATGAGCCATGATTGGAGGAGTGGCTGTTGGGTTTGTGGGTCCTGCGAGATTGTGGCTACGGAGTCCAACAGAGAAGACGACGAAGGGGGTCTTGAAGTTCTTGGAGAATTGATAGGCAGAGTCAATGCATCGACGAGAGGACAAGAATCCTGCGACGAAGCAGTTGCAGGGCCAAAGATTATACGGTCTTTGAATTCCGAAGGGGTTAAAGGGATAGTGAATTCATCCTCTTCTGGAAGTGGGCAGAGAATCGGTAAAGGTGACAGCTTTCTTCTAGGGCTGCCTACGTATGGGAGTAATGGCTCTTTCTCCATCTGGGTCCGCCAGAAAACCGCTTCTGGTGCCGCCGGGAAACCGGAAACCGGAAATTTTTGGTTGGTTGGGAAAAATGGTATTGTGGGGAGGTTGCAAGGAACTTGGGTCAATTTCCAATTTTTTTCACCTCTTGGGCTGCCTACGTATGGAAGCAGAGGCTCTTTCTCCCTCTGGGTCGGCCGGAAAACCGCTCTTGGCGTAGCCGGGAAACCGGAAACCGGAAACTGGAGATTGTTTTGGCTGGTCTAGAAAAATGGGATGGAAAAGCAGGGATCTTTGGGTCAAATATTCAATTAGATTCGGTCGGTTTGTTGGGAGCTGGGGAAGCGAAAGCCTAAGCGAAAAAGTGCAGGGTAACTAAATGGGGTGAGAGAATCAACGTCGCAGGATTACGGCGAGCGAGAGGCAGAGTTCGACATGTGTTGCGTACTGAGATTCGGGGACCTCGGTTGACTACGATTCGACCACACACAAACATTATGGTTTTGGGGTTTATTTATTTTTAAAGGTCAAATCTTAAGTAATTCATATAGTTTTCCAACAAAATAAACTGCAATGTGAAAAAAGATTTTTACTTTCATGCTGCGTAAAATTAAATTATATATTATTAGTATTAGATGATTTAGATTTTTGATATCAAAATAAAAGTAAAATCAAATCATGTCATCCAATACTCGTAACATGAAATAATTCTATGTAAAAAAAAAAAAAGATTATATCTCTATGTTAGAGTTGAGATTCCTAATGCTCATGCCCACCTTCTTTTTACGATTTAACTTCCACCACATATATGGCATGTGACATTTTTTTAGTATAAATTTTATCGACTTACACATCGTAAATAATTTGTTGTGTCATACCTGGACATAGTTAAGTCAGCTACAATAGGTTATCATCTCCTTGCTGCGCCCAATTTCACATCTTCATTTGTCCAACTTATATTAGATTATAAATAATGAGTACTTAGTTGTGATGCATTTGTTTCCTAATTTTGTTTAAATGGTATTTGTTTTCTAGTTAACCTAACTCAACATTGTAACATGATTAGATGTGGACCATGTGGTGGAACCTCAGAATTAGTTGAGCACAAAACAAAATTGTACATAAAACAACTACAAAAAACATTAACAATTGAATTATTGGATAATTTGATGAAAGTGACACTGGTAGTGGATATTTAAAGTAAATTTTTTTGTGGAAAGCATCAATTATTTCCTAGCTTCTTCTTGATGGTCCAACAGAAATTGAGTAAAGGGAAATACCAATAAGACTTTTTTAAAAGCGAAACTTTTTATGGATTCTTGTCATCTCATTTTTTAATGTTAATTTTTATACCAATATTATAAAATATTACTAAAAAATATAAGTTGTATGAGCGTCCATAGAGAATTCTACTTTTGAAAGAGTCTCGTAAGCATTTCTTATGAATATAAAACTACCGCCATCACATTCATCTGTTTGACAAATTTGTAGTTATCATTCATCCGTTTGACAAATTTGTAGTTATCATTGTCAGCCTGTTGTCATCAAACTTGTAACCTTCCAAGGCCTCGTACTAAACGTCTGTCTACGGTGTAGGGTGAGTATTAGTTTCTGAACTTTTATATATCACAATAATCTTTTAGAGTCCTGTTAGAACCATATAAAGAATTTCTAAGGCTCGGTGAAATAGACATGTCTATGAATATGCAGCAGGCTACCTAAACTTAGAAAGACTTTACAAGGCTTCACTGTTCCTTGGGATAGAGCTCAGGCGAAGGGCGGAGAACCAGGCAAGCCGATTACTCAAAAGGACCATTGAATCACATAGTGACAAATTTCGAGATTATTTTGGAGGTTCTACCACAGGATAGTTTGACAATATGAGAAATAGCTTAGTTATTTATAAACATATGTAAGATACTTCATTTTTCTTTTTTAATGTAGGATCATTCTCAAAGCACCATTTCACGTGTAACGAATTTTCAAGCCTAACACATAATCAACACAAATGAAGTGATTTGGCTCTCTTTCAGAGTACCTTTTTCTAACCAAAGAACGTCCCGCAAGGCCTACAACCCTTCAGAACTCGTTTGAATGTGCTTTTAAAATGACTGAAAGCGCTTTTAATGAAAATGATTTTAGAATCAATCATTAGTAAAAATGTAAGTAAATTCTTAAAAAGCACTTAAAGTGCTTCCTAGAAGAAGCACATAGCTAGTACTTCTTGCAGAAAGCACTTTAAGTGCTTTTGAGACCAAAAAATATTCTCTAAAAACGCTTCCAGTCATTTTAAAAGCACATCCAAACGAGCCCTCAACCATTCTCAAACAACATGTAGCCAAACGAGCCCTCAACTATTCTCAAACAACATGTAGCACCTCATATCGTGTGATGTTACCTCACATCGACAAGGATTCACATTGCTTTACCAGTTCGAAAGTATACGCATCCAAAATATACAAATTGATCGGATATATCTGCACGTCAAGACATTACCGGAAAACGTCGAAATCACAGGCTACAAGCATGGATAGAGTTGAACACTACACAAACCAATAATCAAAGTACTTTTTCTAATATACAACCAACCATGAACTGCAACATACAAAATCAATCATCGTCCTCAAGGACGCTCCGACGCCTCTGAATCTGGAATAATGAGTGACGGAAAGACGTGTCAAAACCCAGTATATTTTTTCATGTAAAACTTCACCCATAAAAAGAAGAAACAGAATTCAGTATTATCGGTCACAACTTACAGTGACTTTGGTCTGCTTGTTTGTTTGGTTGTTGATCTGCTCCAACAACGAAATGAGTTTCTCCTCAGATACCTGAAAACTGAAGTAATGAGCACTTTGTTTCTGTTTAAACGAACTCTTGTTAATGCACTTCAAAATAATAAATAGCCCCACGCAGAAACTATAAAGCTGACCATGACATGAAGTATCACACCATACCTTCTCAACTATCTGGCCCATTTGAGCAGCTCTCAGTATAACATCTTCAACACCCCTTGCCTTCTCAGGTTTCACCAAAGCAATTCTAGCAACTGTACAATGTATAGCAGCAAATGAATTAGACCAACAGATAAGGCTAACTCAAATTCCACCAACATATCATCTTTCGGTCCTTATTTTAAAGTTTAAACAACCTACTTCTCGTGCCAAAATACACTAGACCAAGTAAAATAATCATGTTAACTAATAAAAAGTACAAAGTAAAATAATCATGTTAACTAATAAAAATGTTAGACGTATCAACTTACTTCTTTCACGAGCTTCGCCTGACACAATCTGACTAAGCATCATCTGCCTCCGTTCTTCGGCCTCCCTGCATTAATTGCATTATGTATTAATCAAATCAATAAGAACATTTTGGAAAAGCATTGTCCAAATTGATCTGAAACCCAACCCAACCCAACCTCTTGGCATCTTCATTTGCCTTGTGCTGCTCTGGGTTTTGTTGTTGCCCTCCAGACCCTCCCTGTTGATCAATGTTAGGTAGTGAGATCAGAAAGAAATCGAAACGAAACACAACCATGGAGTTTGGTGAAAATGTTCAAATGAACTAAAGCTGATTGCTTACTACACCATGTTGAGCCATAAGCTCCTGCATTCTTCTTTGTCTGATTGCTTCCAGTTCAGGATCAGCCTAAAAGAAAGACCCACGAATTTAAAAACAACAAATGTCAAACGACAAGCAAACAAAACACTTGAGGAAAGGCTTCCCTTAATATAAATATTTTGCTAACCACAATGATATTTATACCAGAAACCATAGCGACCAACTCAGCTACCTAAATGATTCTTTTCCTAAGTATACACACACATACATGTAAATACCTGGGGATTCTTAATGGGGATCCCATTTCAACTACAAAGTGTAGAACTTGAATAGCAGCATTTGGATAGAGTTTAATGAAATCCACGAACTCATAGCTTAGTGAAAATAAAACCTGTTTCTGAGTGATATATCACAAACCCTTCTTAGACCAGCAAAGAAACATGAGGATTGAGAAATCAGAACCCATTTTCACCATCCCTCCAAAACCCCATTGCATAGTACATCTCGCATCCCAGACGCCATATGAAAAACCAAAAGAAAAATCGTAGAACTTGTGAAGCAAATCTCCCGACTTGTTCAAAAGACAGACAGTTTGGAACACCCTACGACTACCAAGACAGTCGACAAAATCTTTTGAATAGACATACAAATAACCCGCACGAATGTTCAAAGCCATGCTTATATGTATATGCTTCAATATACCTAACTCTCTTTGAGCATGTTTCACAGTTTGAGGAAGTTTTCGAATCCCATTGATTTTTATGCCTGCTCGGTGTAAAAAGCCGCCATGCCCTATAACCCTGAAAGCTACAACTCTCTTCCTCTCACAACATCAAAGTGTACAGGCAGCACCAATTCCACAGTAAACATTGAACTCCCAATATTCATTTCTTAGCCAGTTGCACACCAAAATCCCAAAGAAAATCACAATCCCGCACGAAATTAAATAATCCAAAACAGCATCAAAACTTCTGAATGATTCAACTCAAACCCTAATTTTGAGAAGGAAGATAAAATCGACAAGAACTCTATACCATTTACAGACAATTCCAAAACCCTAATCTCACTAGATTTGATATCTGAACCTAAAAATAGCAGCCGAAAAAGATGCAGAAATGAAATTAAAAATAAAAAAAAGCATCAGAGAGAGAGAGAGAGGGAATACGTTACCATTGATTCGAGTTTCGGATGAGCGATCGAGTCTCCGAAACAGGTTGCGTTGGCCAGACGCGGATTCTAAAAGCACTTTTATAACCAACCAACAGACAATACTGTTTGTGTAAACTTTTTAATTTTAAAATTGAAGAAGAGGGGCAACTTAGTACTACAGTTTAATAATATTCTTATTCACTTACAAGTAAGGGGTTTTAGGTTCGATTCTCGCCAAAAGTAAATTTGAACCACATTATTGCTAGCCATTTGTGATGCTAAGTTGACCCTCCTTCCCTTAGTGTAGATAATATCGTTTGTTAAAAAAAAAAGTAAAATTTTGTTTTATAAAATTACGTTACTGCTATTAACTTTTTGTTCACCTCACCCTCCTCCTCTTAGTGTAGATAATATCGTTTGTTAAAAAAAAAAAGTAAAATTTTGTTTTATAAAATTACGTTACTGTTATTAACTTTTTGTTGAGATCAAAAGTTACATGTGTTTTTATCGTACTCGTTATCGTATTTTAAACCCTATATCGTCTCCCTTGACGCGCCCTTGTTTCATTTCCATAATACAACTCCAACTCTTGGAGTAAGTCCTAAATTTTTTTCTTCTATTCCCCCTCCATCTCTCTCCAACCCTTGTTCTAAAATTGGGTCAAAGTGTTAAAACCTAAAAAAAAAAACTCAAATTCCCCTAAGATTTAGCCCAAAACACTTGGTGGAGCTTGGAAAATATGGCCCACCCACATAGGGCTATTTGAGTTGATGTTTGATGGGTAACTGAGCCCAATGACTCTTTTATGATTTGGTAGCCACAATCACTTGGGCCGTTGGTTCATCAAACAGTTCACATTCAAACTTTTTTTTATAGTTTTATATTTATATATTTATTGAATTCAACAGTTAAAATCGAATATAATCAAATTTAACGGCAAAAAAATATCTAAGTATCCAAATTTAAATTGAACGGTTAAAATAATTAAAAAAAATTATTTAACTCAAAATTCACCCAAAAACTTTATAAATACCTATGTATTTGTTTAAACATTCGCACAAAACTCATTTTTCTCCTACAATTCTTCCAATTTTTTTTCTACCATCTTCCAAAACCATTTTTTCCCATTTCCATTTCTTCCAATCTCGATCATGTGTTTTATATTTTTCCATAGTGTTTAATGTGTCGATTTAGTGATTTTTCAATATTTATTGGAATTTAAATATTTTTAGGTCAAAATGTTCATAAAATTAATTTAGGATAGTCTACATAATTTTTTTAAAAGTTAAGTTAATAAAAATTAGTCTAAATTCATTATTTAATAATCTGAGTTAAAATTTTAGACAAAAAAAATTGAAGCAGAAAAACTATTTCTGAATTAAAACATAAATCTCCTAACTAAAATTTTTAAATTTTACTCTAAAAGTTAGTGATGATCTAATAATTGTTAAAAAAAAAAAAAAAACCTTTTTTTCTACTGCAAAATGTCTTACAAGACCGAAAAAGGGGCCACAGGAATAGAAAAGAAAATGAAAAAGTACGAAATGTACTATTTGAAACCAGCCGTTGGATTCCAACAAAACAACATCTGCATGGTCTAGGAAAGTGGAAACCCGCACACTTGTCCCGATCGAACGGTCCAGAATCCCCAGAACAAATCTCAAATGTAATACGCTGTTCATACCGAATCACACCTCACTCTGCTGAGCGCTCACTTGCTTCACTGGGAAGTCAAACAATCAGTAAGAACATCACAAATCTCAAGATTCAAAATGCTAAATCCAAAAATCTCAATCACTCTCCGTTTCCCAAAAAAAACCCAGAAATCTAGAGAGAGAAAGAGAGAGAGAGAAAGAGAGAGTGAGGGGAGAGAGAGAAACAACAGAGAGTGAAGCAAATGGGAGTGACAATGGGTCTGAATCTGCTGCTGCTGATGGCTATGGTGGCCACCAACATACTCTCACTCTACCACCTTTCCTCCACTCTCCAAACCCCAAAACCACCAACTCCCCAGCCAGTCCCTGACCACCTCCTCCACCAGCTCCACACCATACGCGCCACCATCAACCACCTCACGCGCCACCACCCATCTCCCTCTACCGCCACCTCCAAAACAACCAAACCAACCGTCCCCTCGGATCTCCTCCTCTACTCTCAGCTCTCCCCCATCGCCTCCTCCTGCCACGACCACCCTGACCTCCTCCACAAGTACATGACCTACACCCCCTTCTCTCTCTGCCCGCTGGACTCCGACCTCGCCGAGTCTCTCAGTCTTCGCGGCTGCCACCCGCTCCCCCGCCGCCGCTGCTTTACCAGAACCCCACCAAAACTCACTTCTTCTCTCCCCATGAATCCGTTTCCTCCTTCGCTTCCAGACTCCAGTGTCGTGTGGGCCAAGTATTCCTGCAAAAGCTTCAGCTGCCTCGGCGGCAAAAACCCAAATTTGGGCTTCGACCTGCCTCACGAATTGTCCAACTTCATGACTTACAAGTCGGAGCTCGACCTCCCGATCCCTCAGCTCTTCCAAATCGCCAAAGCAGCCAACTCGGTCCTCCGTCTCGGCATCGACATCGGCGGCGGAACTGGGACTTTCGCGGCGAGGATGAAGCTCTACAATGTCACCATTCTCACGACCACCATGAACCTTGGAATCCCCAACAATGAGGCGGTGGCGCTGAGGGGGTTGGTGCCAATTCACGCTCCGCTGCAGCAGCGGTTGCCGGTGTTCGACGGAGTGGTGGATCTGGTGCGGTGCGGGCACGCCGTGAACCGGTGGATACCCGTAACGGCATTGGAGTTTTTGTTGTTTGATGCGGATAGAGTGTTGAGGGGAGGAGGGTATTTGTGGTTGGATCATTTTTTCAGCAAAGGGGTGGATCTTGAGAAGGTTTTCGGACCGTTGATTGGGAAATTGGGGTACAGGAAGGTGAAGTGGGCTACGGCGAGTAAGAACGATTCCGGTGGGTTGAAGAATGGCGAGGTTTACTTGTCTGCTCTGCTCCAAAAACCCGTCTCGAAATGAGGCTGCAATTGGAGGTACTAATATGCTATTTATTTATCAATATGTTCATTGAATCTGCAAATTGTGGTCAAATTTGGTAAGTGTATTTAGTTGGATCCAGCATTTGTTGGTGGTTACTGTGTAGCTACAATGTCAGCTGAATATCAAGCATACTCAAATTAGTATATTGAGAATCGCGTTGCTATCTTAGTTGGTGTGAAGTTTTGTGCATTCTTGCCTGTTCTAAACATGATTGTTTGGTCCCCGACATGCATTGCTTTATCTGATTTGACGATTCATGTTGTTGGATAAAGTTCTATGAGATCTTAATGCGAACCAGAACCAGTCATGTTAGTTCTTTCGTTGCTATCAAATAACGTGGTGTTCTAGGGATGGACTACACTTATCAAACACCAAGTATCAAAAAAATTTCGTCAATGTGGGTTTCTTTCAGTTTCTGGTTTTTGGTTGTTTCTTCGCTGAACAGGACGATTCAGGAAGAAGAACTTATCTTCTGAGGGAAACTAGGGAATCAAACCAAACGGAAATAGGTTATACGTTCTGCTCTTTACCAGCACACGGTTTTAAGTTTTAAGGAAGTCTAAGAGGATGAAAAACTCAGTTCCTTCACATGCATCGACTTGATGCAACTAATCTTCAGCGGAGCAATAGTAGATGGTTGAAAGAATGTAAATGAATAGCAGATGTGTTTTGCTTTGGTCTAATGAATAATCCAAGATGTCAAACCCGGCAAACATTGGGTAAATTTTTCGGAGAGAATTGGTACCCGGTAAACCTTGTGAGCAGTAGTTTTTAGTCATGTGTGAACCATAAACTACATTTTCTAATTGCTTGGAAGTAGTGGTGTTGGATCATCGGATCATTGGATCATCGCACTATCTGCCACGCGGTGATTCAAACTGATGAATGGTTTCAATTTTTGTTCCCTTCAAACCACGGGAACTTTTAACTGGTATTTTTGTGTGCTTACTGTAACTTACAATCTGGCTGACATGGGGGTTTTGTGCTTGGGTTGCAGGCATTGCTGCCGATCTTTGCCGTTTACGAATTACCTCTCCTGAGAAGATGGGTGTCCTTCATCGAGCAATGAAACGGTATATTTACATTCTCCGATCTGAAGCGTGTTACGGCTTTTGCTACTTGTTACTGATGTAAACAATCGTCGAACGTCACAAGATTTGTAACGCTATGGTAGGCCGGGTGTAAATTCGAAAAGGGAACCAAGGGAGAAGCAGAAGATTAAGCATGTTCATTGGTAACCTGATAGGGATTTTACCACACATGTGAATGGGCTAAAAACTCTTATTATACTTGCAAGAATAACAAGGTTGTTGTAGTATAAACGAATCTCGCAAGGTCGTTTTCCACATGGATTATTAAATAATTCAAAGTAAACCAAATTCCAATTAATTATTTTAATGTAAAAATTGAGATGATTGATTTTATAACCTACCTAAATTAAAAAACGAATTTAACTATTAAAGATAAGACAATTTGCAATATTGAAAACTAGAAGGAAAAGAAAACAATTTTGGGAGAAATTAAATTAACAAAACACTAGGGTTTCACCATCACCTATCAATCCTATGAACTTTTACCAATTATTTATGATCTACACATGCTACTTTGAAGGTTAGATTTTTCTAATTCATATTTTACTGGGAACCTCCAACATAGAACGTATATTTAAAATGCAACCCGTCCAGATGTTCGGATCAAATCTGAACATGAAAGACTCATTATGCTTTATGAAAACCCTTTGAAAAACCATGCAATCCTTAAAACGTGGTGTTCATCCTAAGTGAAATTACAATTATTAATCACAAGAAGCCAGCGTCAATTTCAAGGAACCTTCCGACCAAAATTGTATTAAATTACTTTTCTAAAGATCCTAATGGTGATCAGGCATCAAGACAATTAGATAGTTTTTATCCCGGTGATTAACAATTCAAAGTATGCATGCAATCAATCATAAGCAATTAAATAAAAATCACATATTCATTCTAAGGCTTAAGGCTTCGCCCTAGCAAAAGGAATTAATTACGCATATTCATAATTGAAATCATAGAAAATATTATTAAGAAAAGGATTGAAAACACCTTCAAGTAGAAAATCTCCAAAACCTTCGCAATTCTCTCTTTCTCCAAAGTTGCATAAAAAGAAGCGTCGTGAAAAATTGTAGACGGCCGAGCAATATATCTGCTAAGCCCTCCCACACAAACCCTAAAAACAGGTCCTTTATTCCCCCTAGGAAACTAAAATTAATAATCAAATAAAATAGGAAATATAATCTTAAATTAAATGGTAAAATTCGCCTAAAATCTGAACAGCCACGTTTTGGACCCATAAGCTGCTCCAAAACTGGCCCAATATAGCTGGATTTAATGTTTGGAATATTCTGAACACTTCTCCAGAAGGCTACAAACCCATCCGAGGTCATCTTGGGCTCCAAAAACGCAATTTAAACCCAAAAACGTCATTTTTCAGCACTGCGCATCGCTCATTTATTTTATCGTCAGAAAATAACCGCTTGGTGGAAAAATCCCAAATTTTGATACGATCAAGCTAAGTGACTCACGAACGTCCTCCAACTGGAATTACTCCAAAATTCGTCCATTTGATCCTGTTTTGCTCCAGAGGAAATCGAAAGTCCTATATTGAAAATACAATTCAAAGTGTCAAAATTCTTCTAAAATATTAACCAAAATATACTAAGATTAGGGAAAAATATATAATATAAAATCTACTCATCATAACCCTCAGTTAATGTCATTTTGTAGGATTACTTTTGACAAATTGTAATATTTATTCCAATTAATTATTCTTAAATGAATCTGCATGACTAGATGTATGCATGAAGTAGACAGAAGGAAGTTTTTTTTTATGTTCTGTTGAAGGAATTGTTTTATGCTCGCTGATTGCCCCCTTCGCTCCCCGAACTTTGCAAGGCGTTTGTCAATTTTCTTTGTGAACTTTAAATCTAGTCGATGACTCCCTAAACCTTTATAATTAGTCGATTTAATCTTTGAATCATAGCTTTTAATCCGTTTTACGGCATTGAAAGTACAATTTAACAACCCCAATCTCCATAGAAAATATCCAATAAATCAAATTAATTTAGGTAATACGTACCTTTTAATTCCCCAACACTCACCAAATTATTTCTTTTAAAAAGTTAAAAGTGCTTTTAAGTTTCTCTGTCAAACGCTATCATAAGCACTTTTGATGATCTAAAAGTGATTTTAGTTATTTTTAAGCACCTTCAAACATACCCGAGTACAGCGCTAAACTATCGTTTGAACTCATTCATAGTAAAAAAACGTGACTTAACAATGACTTAACAATGACTTAACAATAAATAGTATTCCCACCTAATGAATATTAAATAAGATAGAATGTGTATGATGTAGATGGAAAACCATAATGTTTATGTTCTGGTCATCATCCACGTCTTCGTCTAGTTGGATGGAAAAATATCAGTGTCAAGATATAAAATGAGATCCCCTTTGGATTCTGTGTTCAGAGCCCGCAAACCAAAATATCGGACCATTTAAGAAAGAGAGAAAGAGATCCGGGCCGTTTCAGTGTTTGAATTTTTGTTAAGTGGACCAATTGGATAGGCTAATGAAAGCCGTAAGATTGAAATTAAGTAGTCCGGATCTCTCGGTCCGCGAGCTTCCAACACAAAGATCCGGAGTGGATCTTAATCCGTCAAGATATGGATGCATCACACATGTAGTTGGTAAAACAGCCCAGCTATAATAACTTGCAAAATTATAAAACCAAAATTAAAAAGTTGGAATGCGAAATCTCTAACTCTATCACCACAGCACAAAGAAAACAGTACCTTCAAGTATCTGCCTTCAGGCACGCTTGCTAAAAGAAAAACGAAAACAGTATCAAACCAGGTAATCTCCTACAATGCATCACTTCAAACCGAAGACGATGCCAAACAAAAGCCGAAAACATGTCGTTCCATGGAAACATTTTCTCACACAGCTCTGAGGGCTCAATTGGTAGCTTTCCGCCTCAGTAGGTGTTGCATGCTGATTCCATTGATCTTAGCAGCAAGTATGAAGTCATTCTCGGTCAATCCACCTACACAACGCGTATCACGTCAAAAACTATTTCTCATGTGCATCGAACTTTTCAAATGAACTGGCTCTTCAAGTACATCGAACGACTTTCAATGTTGTATTAAGGTGATCTCTAGTTGTAACATTATTAGCAAATGGTGCAGAATAGGGAACATTTGGAGTTCGGCTGGTCAGTTTTGGTGAGGTACAATTCCATCTAATTACACTGCAATTTTTCAAGGAAATATTTGGTTCACGAACGCCAGGAACCAAAACCAAACAAAAGTCTGAGCCAAATAGCTGGATTGAGTAAGCTTCAAGTACCCTATGTCAAACCATTTTCCTCAGGGTAAATCATGAATTACAATACTTTTATTTCCTAAAGCTTTAATGGTAGTAGGAAAACCTCATAAGCAAAACATTATATACACCGAGACTTGGGGACAGAAAAACCTCAGCCCTCCAAGGCTACCTAATGCATACTGGTTTTATTCACGAAACATGTATAAATATATCAGCACCAATTAATTAATGGAGAATCCTTACCAACTGCATGTGTCCATATCTCGACTGTTACATTGTTCCATCCAACTAGATGAAGATCTGGATGATGACCTAGAACATACACAATTACACATTATGGTTTTCCATCTACATCAGACATATTCCATCTTATTTAAATTCGAATGCATTCTTCATACATGCAGACAGCTACCGCTACTCATCAGAAAACAAAAACAATCTTAAAAATACCTTCTGCTTCTGCAAGATCAGCTACGAGCTTAAACATTTCAAGTCCTTTCATGAAGGTCTTAACTTTCCATGACCGTTTCAGTCTCAAGGCATCACCTTCACGCACCAAATTCCATCCGTCCACCTAAACCAAATATATTAGCTTTACAAGAGAAACATACACGTGTGTATATATATAAATATTGCAGGTGATACATTTAATCAGAAACCTTTGTGATTAATTCATTTGCTGCTTGTTCAGTCATGGGTCGCATATCCTTTGAGTCGCAAGACACACACTTCTTTATTGACAAATCTAATGCAGCCAGAAAACAGCATCAGATAAGAAAAATAAGACTTCCCTTACAAATAAAGCTATCAAAACTAGTATTACAAAAATTCGATATAAACAATAATAATCAATGCCAGTTATATTAAATAAGAAAATAACAGTCATGGATAAGCCCAGCAAATCGAGAGGCAGGTTCCTTCCCTTCAACGAATACGAGCTTCAATATTTTACTGGAAATCATACAAGCTAACTATGGAGGATAGACAGAAAAAACAGAGATGACACTTTAGACAGAAAAAACAAAGACGACACTTGAACAAATGTTTGCATTCCCAACCCCGAATAAGACTCGGAATAATTTGAAATTTAAAATTTTGCTCATAAAGGTCCTGAACCGATTAAGCAATAATTCAAAGTTGTAAACCAGGACAAGAGTACTCAGAATGGCCAATGCAATAAATCACAGACAAATCGGCTATAGTTGTGAGTAGATAATTTAGTTTTCGGCCACGTGGATTAAGCCTTGCACACAAGAAAAATTAGTCTTTACAAGCTATATCTCTGCTCCTGAGAGGTAAACAGATACAGCTGATGTCCAAAATTTCGTGAATGGATGCGAATGGAACAACGACGCCTAAATGGCTTCGATAGAGTTATACCAAAGTAATGGGATGTTCTACTGCATCCTGGCACTCCAAGATTACTTGAAAGGAATCGTTACATAAATTGAAGTTCCGAGAGAAATTGCATTTGATTATCAAACTACAAAAACGACGAAAGGTCTAGACGCACCTTTGCCAGTGCAAAAAGTTCTAAATCCAGAAACTGATTTTCTACCGGATGACAATCCCACAACGACATTGTTCCGAACCATCTCAAACACTCGGCTACCAGAACTGTATTTTAAGTACAAAATTTGTTTTCACAGAACAATCCAACGTCAAGAATGCGTGCATGCTCAAGTTATAAATAAATCAGAGAATTCTAAATTCTAAATTCTAAACAAGAAAATTGAAGGTAAAGCAGCAATCTTTTAACCTACAAATCTCAACTTCTCATCAAACAACACAATAAATCACAAGATCAATGAAAAACCGAACATGGGTAAGTCGAGAAATTATAAAAAAATGAAATTGAAGATTCAAAAAACAAAAGGGCATGCAGGGAATTACCGTCCATGAGTTCCAGTGAAGCTTTGAAACACAGATGCTAATGGTACCTGTAAATTTTCCCGATAAAATTTCAGCAAAAGGGAAAGCTGAGAGAAAGAGGAGAGAGAGGAGAGAGATAGAGAGAGAGAGAGAGATAGATACCTTCTGCAACAGTCGAGTCATGGATGTTTCTGCGGACTCCGGAAGGAAAGGCGATATTTGAACGGTGGGAGCTCGTTTTAAAAATGATTAAAATCGTTTTTGATAGAAATATTTTTTGAACTAGTTTTTAATAAAAGTATAAGTAAATTCAAAGGAAAAAATAATTTTTTCGAATTAAAAAATAAATTTTATTTGGACCCAATAAACTTATTTCTACACCCATTAAATTATTGTTAAATTTTATATTCCACTTATGCCCTAAAGAAAATATGGGTGTAGAAAAATATTATCAATCGACGAAAAATTCAGCCACAGTTGGCTGCCGAAAATTGGAAAATGGATTGCCGGAGGGTGGAGAAGAACAACAAAAATATAGTGGAGGGCAGTTGTGGTCTTCGACGACATCAAGAGAATGTGTCGCTAGAGAACCTAATAAAATCTCATCAAACCCTAATTTATCTCGTTCATCAACTCCATGGCCAAGATTGAAGGATCCAAGGATTGTGCGTGCGTCCCGAGCTTTTGGAGGAAAGGACAGGCATAACAAGGTTTGCACCATAAGAGGGCTTCGAGATCGACGGGTGAGGCTATCGGTACCCACTAAAATCCAATTGTATGATCTTCAAGAAAGGCTTGGTCTTAACCAGCCTATCAAGGTTGTCGATTGGTTGTTTGATGACGACCATAATCAAGTCTGGTTGTTCCAGAGTAGGTGGTTGGGTAGGTTTATGTGTTTGTGTAATTTTTTCAAGTTTGTAAATTTTGTATTTGAGAGTAAAATGATAAGTTTGTGGGACAAAATTTCTAAGTTGGATGTGGAAAGAAAATTAATAGGTTTAAATAAAATTTCCCTTTTAAAAGTACATCGAAAAGAGATGTACTTCTGCAAAGCTTTCGCGGTAGGACCAGGACGTTACTAAGAAAAAGAAGAGAGATAACATAGGCTGAAGTGAAAAATCGGATAAAATTGGTGGAACTATTATTAAATAAAATTAATTTCGGGGTTTTTTTAGAAATAACGTAAATTTGAGTGGTGGGTTGGGGAAAGTATAAAGTTGAGCAAACGTGTACCGAAAGCAAAAATTCGGTGCTTTCTGCTGCTTCGTCGGAGACTCCGGAGTCGCTCTCCTCCGAACAAAATGGTCAGTTTCTTTCTCACTCCTCAACTTTCTCTCTCTTGAAATTCCAATTGATTTGGCAAATGTTTTGGGCTAGGATTAGGGTTAGGGATTAGACATTGGTATCAGCTTCTTGATCTGTTTGTGAGTGGAATAGTTGGGGTCGGATCCAAGTTCCTCAGAACTGAATCTTGCAGATCCTGCAATTTTAACATAAATGAAATGCATATTTTTGAAATTAAGGTTATATATATGTATGTATATATGCTAATGCATTGTTTAATTGGAGGATAATAAATTGTTCAGATTTTATGTTTGTTTGTTCTTGTTGATTTGCTGCTGTTAGATGACTCAAAATTAACAGATGAATGGCATACATTGTCCCATTTGAATTTTTAAGAAAAAAATTGGATTTGAGCTTGCAACTGAGTTACCGTGATCCTGGGAAATGATTCTACTAGTTTTATGTGTTTGTTTGATCTGGTTCATGTTGTTATAGACAATGTAGTTGACATTGTAAACGGATCACACTTACGTTTTTAAGATGTTCAATATAAGCTTGTAAATGAGTTAACATAACCAACTATGATCCCGGGAAATCATTTGCGTAAACTTGTAGTGGAGCATATTCAGTACAATTGTGCACTTGCAATGTTAGATGTGCACGATAAGCATGGATGGGTGAGATGTCGGACCCTTTTGTAATGGCGGT
Source organism: Malus domestica (assembly GCF_042453785.1). NCBI lineage: Eukaryota > Viridiplantae > Streptophyta > Magnoliopsida > Rosales > Rosaceae > Malus > Malus domestica. The sequence goes on from NC_091665.1 coordinate 41,029,138, forward strand.
GCTAGAAGCAGTTGGTGCAGTGATCCTATAATGATTCATGTTTTGCAAATCGGTTATTGGTTGTTGATTGTAGGAGTCATGCCCTTCGATAAAGAACATCCTCCTCCTTGATTCTGAAGGGAAACGTGTGGCTGTCAAGTATTATTCAGAGGAGGACTGGCCAACGGATGCTGCCAAAGAATCTTTTGAGAAAGCTGTGTTTACTAAAACTCAAAAGACAAATGCACGGACAGAAGGTAATTTAAGCTTTATTTATATCTGTATAGGTCATATGTCATCAAATTATTCGAATCCCTATCAACCGATATCCCCTCATATGAAGCATTGTGTTGTTTTGATTCGACCTGCGTCCATATAACTTGTTGCGTCTTCCTGTACAGCTGAGATAGCAATGTTTGAGGGCACCATTGTAGTTTACAAGTTTGTTCAAGACCTTCACTTTTTTGTTACTGGGGGTGAAAATGAAAATGAGCTCATTTTAGCCACAGTTCTCCAGGGTTTTTTTGATGCAGTCGGCATTCTCCTGAGGTCTTTGTTCCCGTCATAAAACTTGATAATTTTTACTCTCAAGTAGTTGTAATTTGATATTAATTTGGGCTTTCTTTTGTACAGAGGCAATGTGGACAAGAAGGAAGCTCTTGAGAATTTGGATCTCATTTTACTATGCCTTGATGAAATTGTTGATGGCGGGTAAGCTAAACGAAAAGCTAGAAAGATATAAGAACCAAGATTGTTTTAGCAATGTATATTGCTACCTTTTGTTTAGATTGGTTGTACCTTATATCTTTTACTAATCATGACCCACTAGACCTCAAATCTCGCAGCCTGAGCCTAACTGTTTATTTTTTGTTCAGTATTGTTCTTGAGACTGATTCAAATGTTATAGCAAGTAAGGTTGCAAGTCATAGCATTGACGCTGGAGCTCCGTTGTCTGAGCAGGTATATCCGTTCACTAGATAGTTAAACTCGACGTGTAAAAATACTGTGTCAACAACCGGATACTCCCTGCCACCAAATTTTATGTTGTTAACGTATGCATATTTCTTTTGGCAGACAATAAGTCAAGCATTGGCGACTGCCCGCGAACATCTAGCAAGATCACTTCTTAAATGATGTGTTGAAAGAGGAGAAGCAAGGAGAGAGGACATCAGTTTTGTATGTTTCTGTTCCATTATTGGTGTGCTTGATTTCAAGTATCGAATTAGCTTAAAATGCTGCGATGTTATCAAATTCGATTACTTTTGTAGAACTTGGTTAATTTGGACATCGGAACAGTTGATGTCAGGGGTTTAGAATTCAAGCCGATTCAAGATATACGGTTACATTGTTTGGTGAATTGAACACCATATGAACTCACAAGCGATCGTGAGCTATAAACCTTGTCAATAGCGCAACTATGGATTACGTTAACCACTTTTTAAAACTACGATATACGCTTTATACATCTATTTGGTTATACATCTATGCCTCGTTTGGTACATTGGATAGTATTAATAATATGAAGCAGGTGTTTGGTGAGCTTTGTATGAAATAAGCATCGGACTATTTAATCCGGGCCCACTTATCTTATACCCCATACCCGGCTATTTATCCCTTCTAAAACCATGGGACAATTTAGTCGGGCTCGCTCTCTCCTTCCTCTCCGAACGCACAGTTGGTCCTCCCAAGTTCTGCCCCTCCCTCATTCATCTTCCCAGGTTCCGCCCCTCCCTTTGTTTCATGGAATTTTTCTGCAATTTCTGATTTCTGGGTTTTTTCATCCGCCATTATCTAACACAACAGGCTTTAACGTCTGCAACTTTCTGTCATTTTCTAGAGCTTCAAAACTTGTGAGTAATTTACTAGGTGAAAATCAAATTCAAGTTTTAAATTTTGGGTGCATTTAGTAGTTATTTTTCTTGTTTTGTAGAGGGATTTTATTTTTATAGGATTTTTCAAGAACTAGAGCAAGCAAGCAAGCTCCAACGGCAAAACGGCTCTCTTCTGTTCATCAAACCAAAAAAGATTTGTCAAATTTTTTTTTCTTCCCTTTTCTTATCCGGTTCAGTACCAAACAGTATAAATAATACGATCATTAGTCCGATACTATAAGAAACGCCCAACTAATTTAGTCAGTACTATTCGGTGGCTATTTATCCTATTCGACAGAAATAGTCAGTACAATCCGAGCTGCCAAACAAGACCCTATTCGGTTGAGGCGTCCCCAGGAACCTTTCTCTTCCTATTCTCTTCGTTTCTGTTTCTGAGAATCCGATTGTTAAGGTACAACAATTGTATCATGCTTGTTGAATCATAACATAATCTGCGTTGTGTAGGAAAGCATCGCCGGCTGTTGGGGGTAGATTGTTGCGAGACGCATTTTTACGAACCACTTCATGATTCTCTGCCTCGTGCTGAAACATCTTCACCAACTCTTGAAGCTCCAACTTTCTAACTTCAACTTGCTCTCCAGTGACCGGTTTTTTCAACCCAAGGTAGAGCAGCCCGACCGCAATCAGCACAGTTCCTATAAAGATGAGAACGGCTGAAAATACACCAAAGGCATATGGAGCGTTCTCTGCACCCGGCATTCCATCAACATTAATTCCAAATAGCCCAGTGATGACCGAGAGCACAAGGCCGCAACCACCAAAAACAGTCAGGTTGTGCGTCACTCGAAGGCTTCGATCCTGGTTTAACATTCAGGATGATAATTTTACAGTTAAAAATCCGAACAATAAAGAGTTTTACAGTTAAAACCTAAGAATGTGTACACAGACCTGTAACCATGCACGAACGGTGCTCTGCATCACGTCCTGAATGGTGAATAAGCGGCCGCGAACTGCTTCTTGTTCCTCGATCATTTCTCTTGTACTCTTTCTTATTTGCTCTAACAAGGTTCTTGCGGCATTTCCTCTCAAATGTTGGAGAAGCTCGAATACAATCTCTTCTCGTGCATGAAGTGACCACTTCACTCTGATAACCTGCAATCGAGAGTTTGCTAACAAAATCTATTCATTTGAATGGCAGGGTAACCTCAAAGGACACTCAAACAAAATGCTTCTGCTGACTGCCTAGATGCTAAACCTAAATGTTAGCCGGACTCGATTTTTCCACTTCAACAGGGAAGGGGTATTGAAGGCCATAGGAAATACGATACCACATACATATGGTGGCTACGGGGGTTATATATTACGTATGCACCCAAACACCAAGTATACAGTTAGACCCGTAGAAATAATGGGAGTAGGGTAGATTCAGTAACATCTTAAGAAAATATATTCCTTTCCGATTGACTCAGTTTCTTGCTTCCATTTCGATGTGCAGGATCTGTACATTAGTATATCACTCAGTCACTCACACAGCCGCACCCCGGTGGCTCGTAGAAGCCATTTGTCTTACTAGGAGTGACATCCAAGGGCTCATAGAAGTCATTGTCTTACTTTCAGGTTGTTCATCTTTGCTAAATCCTTTCAACAAGAATAAACACAAATATATAATCGAGCGATTTTCACCTCCACTGGAATTCGGTAGCAAGGAGATACAGCATACAGCATACCTGTGTCGATAGCTTTCTGATTTCTTGGTTGAGGATTACAGTGAAAAGATTCAGATCCTCATGGTTTCTCCTATTAAAAAAAGAAGGTAAAGTCATAAGTGAAGTCCAAACTAAATAGTAATTAACGAGGTAATATTACTTTACGAGGAATGGTTGTATGCATATGGAAGAACCTGTCCATAAATTTTAATTCAACCTCATCTGCTGCTCCAAATATGGACTTACGGAATAACCTGAAACAGCGGAGACATTGAAGGGAACCACAAATTAGAGAAAATAAAATGACAAACATGTAACAATGCACACACAACGTTATGGAAAGCGGAAGAGAATTAGTTGTTGTACATGCATGAGCCAACACCAATAATTGATGTGTCATTTCCACAGTAGGTAGGCTGCTGTAATGTTTGCTAAATCAGAACGACAGTGTTAAAGTTACCTGTCATCCCATCGAGAAAGGCGGCAAGCTAGATGTGCTATGACTTCATGCACTGTTCTCGGTGCATTATAGCCTCCAGTTGAAAGAAGTTCCTAACCATATCAAGGGATTAAACCACCAACCTTTAAGTTCAATGCACAAACAACGTAACACAGTAAGAAGATCAAAGCCACTGAAAGGATCAATCAAGGATGAACAACCTGAACTTCTGTGATACCCAACACATTTATGCTTGACACCGAGCCTTTAATATGCAAAACCGTTACAAGGAAGTTTTGTGCTTGCCACGATCGAAGTACAATGGGGACATCATCCTCATCAACAAATGGATTCCCAGCAGACTGACCCAAAAGCTCAAATAGCAACCCCCCAGCAACCCTAACTGGGACCTGGATAGAGGCATCAAAGCATGTTCAAAATCAGATTCCGAAAAAGTTTGAGCTGAAAGCCAGTCACTTTGTTTGTTACAATCCTGCGAATTACTGCAACAGGCTTTACAAACCAATACTACTAATTATTTTGCAATTTCAGATATAACAAACGCAATGTACCTCGTATAGCAGGTGCTTCATCCGGTCACTGATCAGTCGACTTTCATCTCTTAAAGCTAAGCCAACTGCAGGGTGAAGCCACTGGGCATTCTTTAGCCATGCTTCAACTGTGGGGTGGCCTGCAGAGACATGGCACCACCAAATGGGCCCTGCCGGACGCTCCCAATACGGAGCTGCTAAATCTGCAACAGTGAAGTCATCTTCACCATCCATCCCAACCTGCTGAGAGGGCCAACTAGCATTTGCTTGCACGGTTAGTACAATTTCCGAAATCCTAACCCACCCAATTGGAACCCAATGACCACCCTCAAATCTTTCGATATCCTGAACTTGGCCTGATTGCTGGCTTCCATCTTCCATTTGGGATGGAGAATCAGAAAATCCGTAAGAAGGAACACGCACCCTTTCTTGCTCACCATCTGCTTGTTGTTTGGTGGGGATCCTTGGACCGGGTTTTGAACTGATTGGTTTCTTCCGGCTCCGAATAAACTCAAAAGCACAAATAAGTCCATCTTTCCAAAGATCATTCCCAGGCATTGGATCTCTACTAGGACCATTTCTATGGTTATCCGGTTTCTTCGTGTTATTGCAATGGGAAGAAGAACCGTTCTCCCCCACCCTACTCTTTCTCTGTTCCATCAGTGCACATAACAATCAGCTAATATTCTCAGAAGCCCAAGGAGAATGGACAATCACAATGTTCGGTCGCAATTCTTGATCACAGCTAAATACTGCAATGTTTGGAAAAATTATCAAAACCTGACTACAATTAACTAATGAATTATAATTTCAGTCCATGGATTGCAGTTTGCAGTTTGCAGTTTGCATTCATAATTTGGGACAGCATAACTGATAAAGATTCAAACTTTCCATCTCTGAGTATAAAAAATTTACAGACATTGCAACCTGCAAGGCTCCAAGTCCAAGCTAAACAAGAAAACAGAAGAACTTGCAAGCAAACAAATAAAATCTACCCATATAAGCAAACAGACCCAGAAAACAAATGTAAGAAATACCCAAGAAACAAAAATCAAGTGGGAGAGAGAGAGAGAGAAAATTGTACCTGAAAAATCAGTGCCAAAAAAAATGATTAATTTAAATGGTAAATTATGGGTTTTTGAGTGAATAAAACATGATTTCTATCTCTGTTAATTATTACGAGGAAATGAGATGAGAGGAGGAGCTTACCTAGGAAAGAAGGTAACAGTGTTACTCAAATCCAAAAAGGCAATGCCTTTGTTTGATTTCTGCAGGAGAAAATGTTGAAAAACTTTAACTCTGCGAAAAAGGGAAGGACGTGGAAAGGCTACGAACGTTGGATTTCTTGCAGGTGGTGTGCATTTACACCGCCATAATTGTTCGAATACACGGCACCCACAAAACACCCAATACATTTTAACGAAAATTCATATTTTTATATTAAAAAATAAATCTTGGTATTATTTATTTTATTGTTAATTTTGTTTTTATTGTTAAAATTTAAAATTTTCAAACTTTTTTCATTAATTTTTCTATAATAATATTGCTTCAGTCTAAAAAAGGGTTTTCAATTGCACTGTTTAAATAAACAGTGTTTGGGACCAAATTTTATTTTCTTTACAGCCATGCCACTGAGTCTTTCTGCCACTGCTTTTGCTGCTGGGTTAGTTCGTTTTGGGCTGTATTTTTTGGGCTTACCTCAATTGTTAATGAGGCTGGCCCTTCGGTGTTCAAATGACGGAAATATTCATCTAAGGTTAGGATCACGAGGCTAGAATTAAAGGATTGTAGGGCACTTTTGTCATCTTGATTTTGGGATTGGGATTGATGGTGAGGGAGACAGAGAGGGACATCGGCCATGCCGCTTGCAGAGGAAGAGAGCGATAGAGAGAGATTTCGTGCGGATCGTCGATTCAGGGGTGGGAGGGTGACAGTGAAAGAAACCAAGAGAGAGTCGAGAGAGAAAGAGAGATTTCGTGCGGATATTCCAATTGGTCATTGATTCTTAGGTGCTACAAAGTCTTTTTAGTTACTTTGTGCGAAAACTATTCATGCACGTTGCGACTAATGCATTCAACGCCCGCAACAAACAAATGCCAAGTTTACAAAAAACAGGGGAAGTATCCATCAACTCAACAATGAACATCCCTATTTTTAGCACACGATATATCAGAACAGAACAGGTTTACCATCCTTTCAAATAAGTTCTATATGTAGATCAAACATCGATCAGAAAACAAAGCAGAAGAAGCAACAGAATCACAGGAGTCCATATAATCCATCCAAAGAATTCACCGTCTGCATTCATGAAATCACGATAACCATATAAACCATTTGCGCCCAAGAAGCTTCTCAACGACCTGAACCAAATACCCATTCACCACTCAAACATGTAAACAAATCTACAACAAACCGAAAAGCTTCTGCAATCATAAGCAACTACGCGTATAGCGCATGTGATGAAACTGACTCAAGCAGCAATGAATACGCCAAAGATACAGCTAAAACAAAATTAGAAGAAAAACAAACAACTTTTCTATTCGAGTTTGACATATTACAACATAAAGCACCATGACGCTTCTGCTATAGCAAGATAAACTCCTAAATCAGTATATTAGCATGTATATATACGTGTGTATACCAAAAACAGAAACTATGAATACGAAAATTAAGCTCTGCTACTCTCCATTTTTTCCTAAGAAAAATCTGAGGCTGCAACATGAAACCCACGAACCTAATTAGCCGCTCCATCTGCCGATAGGCTGGAGGGAAGGGGTCCTCAAGAGTATCCTTATTGTATAAGGGTAGATCTTGATCGTCCGGATCTAGATTATTGTTGGGGGTGGACCATCATTGGGAGGTGGGCCAATATTGGGAGTAGGGCTAGAAAAAAATCCCAAAAATCCCAAATCGAACCGAAAAATTCCCGAAATCAAACCGAAAAAATCCCAAACCGAAATTCCCGAAAATTTCGGTATCCAATACCAAATCGATCCCGAAATTTCGGTACGGGAATCGGTCTCAAGTTTTTGGGATTTCGGTATTCCCAAACCGAACCGAAAAAAAATAAAAAATATATATATATATATTATTTAATTTCTAAATATATAGGAGCACATCTTTAAGGGGAACATCATCTACCTACAATAGTGAAAATTGAAATACTAAAGGAGCATTGGAAATCGATGATGGACCGTATACAGGAAGGAGCCCTAAGATAGATAGTGGAACATATTCAGAATTTTTAAATCACAGAAGATCGATAGATGGATACATAGATGCAGAATAAACACGGGAGATTGATAGATGGATACATGGATAGATTATAAGTTACAATTTGCTTGAGAAAACTTTACATCTATCTATAATATTTATATTATATATGTACAGAAGTTTACTCAAGCATATATTAACGTTTTAGACGTAATTTTGGGGACTGGCATGATTATAGATAATTGCACTAGTTTAGGGGTGGTTCGGTATGGGTTCCCATACCGAAACCCTTGTCCCGATTCCCAAACCGAAATTTTCGGGAATCCCAATTTCAATACCGATCCCAAACCAAATTTTCGGGAATCCCAATTTTCGGGAATCCCGAAATAGTTTCGGGATTTCGGGACAAATCGGGAATCCCAAAATGGTTTTGGGCTTTTGGACTAAAATTTGACATATTATGCTTTTGGGCTAAAATTCAACCTTTTATATTGAAAAATTGACATATAGGCAGACTCAATCTGCCAATTTGTTTCTACTAATCTGTGCACACAAATCTGCCAATCAAATGGCAAGGCCCAGTTAGTCTCTGCCTATTTGTTTCTGCCTATTCAAAAGCAATCTGCCAATCTGAAACGTTAATATGTGCTTGAGTAAACTAGTGCAATTATCTATAATCATGCCAGTCCCCAAAATTACGTCTAAAACGTTAATATATGCTTGAGTAAACTTCTGTACATATATAATATAAATATTATAGATAGATGTAAAGTTTTCTCAAGCAAATTGTAACTTATAATCTATCCATGTATCCATCTATCAATCTCCCGTGTTTACTCTGCATCTATGTATCCATCTATCAATCTTCTGTGATTTAAAAATTCTGAATATACGGTCCATCATCGATTTCCACTATCTATCTTAGGGCTCCTTCTTGTATACGGTCCATCATCGATTTCCAATGCTCCTTCAGTATTTCAATTTTCACTATTGTAGGTAGATGATGTTCCCCTTAAAGATGTGCTCCTATATATTTAGAAATTAAATAATATATATATATATATTTTTTTTTTTTTTCGGTTCGGTTTGGGAATACCGAAATCCCAAAAACTTGAGATCGATTCCCGTACCGAAATTTCGGGATCGATTTGGTATTGGATACCGAAATTTTCGGGAATTTCGGTTTGGGATTTTTTCGGTTTGGTTTCGGGAATTTTTCGGTTCGGTTTGGGATTTTTGGGATTTTTTTCCAGCCCTAAGTTTACTCAAGCACATATTAACGTTTCAGATTGGCAGATTGCTTTTGAATAGGCAGAAACAAATAGGCAGAGACTAACTGGGCCTTGCCATTTGATTGGCAGATTTGTGTGCACAGATTAGTATAAACAAATTGGCAGATTGAGTCTGCCTATATGTCAATTTTTCAATATAAAATGTTGAATTTTAGCCCAAAAGCATAATATGTCAAATTTTAGTCCAAAAGCCCAAAAGCCCAAAACCATTTTGGGATTCCCGATTTGTCCCGAAATCCTGAAACTATTTCGGGATTCCCGAAAATTGGGATTCCTGAAAATTTGGTTTGGGATCGGTATTGAAATTGGGATTCCCGAAAATTTCGGTTTGGGAATCGGGACAAGGGTTTCGGTATGGGAACCCATACCGAACCACCCCTAATTGGGAGTCTTTTCTATTTATCGTTGTTTAGAAACTAATTCATGAGTTATATTTGAAAATTTGCACATTCACCCTAACATGGTTTGTGGGGAAGTGAAATTGAAACCCTTACTTTTAGTCCAAGTGTATTTTAATTTTTGTAAAGTTTAGTATATGTGATAAATAAAGTAATAATTGTTCCACCCAAGGCTTTACTTAGTAATCGGGACAGTCATGCCTAATCAGCAATGATTCTTGCGTCTAACGGTAGAGTCTTGGCATTGGACAATGTGTAAGGTTTCGTAGCCTTTTCAACTCGAGTTAGTAAGTCCTTAAGGGTGCGTTTGTTGCGCCAGACTGTTTCGGACTGGACTAGCTGCCGGGACTAAGCTGGACTGGCTTAGACTGGACTAAGCTGGACTAACTTAGTGAAGCGTTTGGTGTAATGTCGGACTAAGAAGCAGGATAAGAAAAACAGTACTGTTCACCAGATTTGTGTTTGCTTAGACTAGGACTACAAATTTTTGCCATTGTGTAATAGAGTAATGCTACAAATCTCATGATATGGGTTAATTGGAGCATATTTTTGCCATGTATATTATGAATCTTAAAAAAAATTGACAATTGTTTTGTTTCTATTACCTGCTAATAGAATTGGGTTTAATTTGCAAATGTAGCTTGGTTTAAACTCTATCACCCAACATAAGAAAAATAATAGTGCCCAATACATGCAACTTCAACAAATACAAGTACATAAGAAGATCTCCATAATTTAGAAAATCCTAGTTAACATTAGTTAACATTAGCCAAAATAGATCTCCATAATTTACAAAATGGCTAGTTAACATAAGCCAAAATACTAGTGCAAAGCTAAGTTATAAGCCATAACATAAGATTGTATGATTAATAAAATACATCCATGTTAACATTAATAAAATACATCCATGTTAACATTAGCCAAAATCCTCATCCGCTTGCGTTGTCGCTTAAAAGCCTTTGGACGAACACTTTCTTGAGTTCCGGTTTGATTGCCCTGAACACTCCCACATTTTTTGGTTTATCCAAAATAAGAGACAATGCATCAATTTGATCCATAGGAGAGAGACCCATTGCTTCAAGTTCATTAGCTATGTCAGTATGATCTGCAGTACCTTGAACTAAAGCTTCAGTTACCATTTGCATCCTCTTCCCACTTTCAACATAAAAATCTTTCAGTCCACTGATAATTGCCTCGGTTCCATCACTTGAACTTACCACAGCTCTTTTCCTCTTTCTTTAGCTATTTTCAGATGGGGTGCTTTGTTGGCTTTGTTGGTTCATTGAAGAAACAAAATTTTCACCTCCAATATCACTTTCACCAACATGATCATGACTTTGTTCCTCCACCATTTGAGCAGGGGTTTCGGCTACATTACCCGTAGCCCGATCTTTTCCAAATATATATGCAAATCTATCAAACAGTGGAAAATGTTTGCTTCTCCATCCATCGGCTTCTTTATTTCTCTAAGATTATATCAACATAGCAAAACTAAAATTTAGCATGCGTAACAAATATAGCAGCAATAATATAACTAATGTATAAATAAAATAGGATATGAACCTGCACATAAGTTTGCCATGAGTCATCACTGTCAACTTCAACGCACTTTTTGACATCATTCCATGCAAATCCACTTGTGTTTATCATGTCAACGACCATACTATATGTTTTTTTCCATTTCTTCAACTTGGACTCAATATGTGGATTTGCCTTTATATTTGAATGAGGACATAAAACGTTGACAGCTTTTGCTATTTCAACCAAAGTACCTTGTTTGAAAGCACCGGTGTCACACCGTTGCTTCCGAGCAACAAAATCCTCAAGAACTCCTAGTAATACTTCTTCCTCAAATGCTTCCCATTTACGCCTTCTTCCTTTTGGCTCTTGAGTAGCATTCAAAATATTTTCGTTATCCATACCTAAACAAAAAATATTTTAATGAAGGAAAATACCATACAAATAATCAATTTGCATAATATCCAATCAACTTGCATAATATCCAATTAATTTGCATACCATCCAATCATTGTGCTAATATCTAACAAATGCATGATAAAAAGGAATACTAAAATAAAATGTTATCATTAACACATATAGCTAGTTCGGTTGCTGGTTCCTAATTGCTCTCCACTCGTTATACATTTCCTGAGCCATATCATTCCTCTTTGCAGTCCACTGGTCAGATGTTTGAACACTACCAACATATTCACCTTCTTCTGTATTTTGTCCATCTTCTATTATTGGCAAATTTTCCATTGGATCTACAGACATCTCTTGCCTAATAAGATTGTGTAGTAGGCAATAAGCGGTAATTATTCGACCTTGTGTCCTTATCGAATAGAAAGATGGACTCCTTAGTATCGACCACCTTCCTTTTAGCAAGCCAAAACAGCGTTCAATTACATTCCTTGCCTTAGAATGCTTCATGTTAAAATATTCTTCCTTATTAGAAGGTGTTCGTCCCTCCCATTCAGATAAATGATAAGGTATTCCTCTATAGGGTGCAAGGAATCCTTCACCATTTGTATAACCACCATCTACAAGGTAATAATAACCTAATGAAGAAAAAAAAACAGACCTTATTAGTGTTTTGTAGTTGACAAACAGAACTAGACCTAACTTACAAAGTTGAGACTAAGTAATAGTCTTACCCGCTGGTACCTTAAAACCATTAGGCCTAGTAATTGCATCATGTAGCACTCTAGAGTCTGATGCGGAACCCTCCCACCCCGGAAACACATATATGAACTGCATATCTCCTGAACACACACCTAACACATTAGTTGCGACTCGACCCTTTCTTGTTCGGTATCTTGGTTTGTCAATTTCAGGTACATGCACATCAATGTGTGTTCCATCCAATGCTCCCAAGCAATTCTTAAAAAAAAAAAAAAAAAAAAAAAGTTTTTGTTAATTTATACAAAGGGAATGAAGAGTTAAAGCTTAGGGAAAATGAAAAACAATTCTCATCATATCTTAAAACATTGCCACCTAGGATCTGTAGAATCAATAGGCACAGGCTGAGGGACTTTTAGTAGGATACCTTGTAATCGCAAAATTCCTTGCAATACGCTATTGAAATACCTACTTATAGTCTCTCCCGACCTATAAAATCTACCGCCAACACTACGATTCTTAGTATGATGTGCTAATATTTGTAAAGTCATACACACCTGCTCCTCTACAGACACCAAACCATCAGTTTTTACCCTCCCATCTTGACGAAGTAAGTCACATAATATGCCAAAAGTCCTTCTATCCATTCTCAATTCGTTGACACATTCAGTATCAGTATTCCCTATTATACCATTCAGATAACACAAACTAATCTCTCGTCTAATAAGTGAACGGTTAGTCAATGTGGGTCGTTCAACATGTCTCTGTTTGCCACGTAGCATCATCAACACAAGAATCGTACAAATGCAAATTGTCTCCAAATAAGACATCTCTAACAATAAGATCAATAAAAGCTTCCTTCGATCCATATCTATCCAAACAAAACAAAAACAAAAAACAAATTAAGGACATTATATATGTAATATTTACTGTTATTAAGGGTGATGGAAATGAAGTGATTATGATACGAAATGAACTAGATCAAAGTAACTAGCGAAGTCACAATCCGAGGCATCAAATATACGGGTGGTGTTGGAAAAAAAAAAGTTATCATTAACCCGAGGCAACAAATATACAGGTGGCGTTGAAAAAAAAAAAGTTATCATTAACCCGAGGCATCATATTCAAAATGTTCTACTCTTATACATCTATAAACATGTGTCTAAGAACACTAGTATGAGGATTGCTATCATTGCTAGGCATTGCATGTGAAGAGGGAAATTAAAGGACACCTATAATGCAGTAGCCTTAGCCTTAGCCTTCCGTTTATGCTCCTCTTCTCTGCAACCAACAACCACAAAAAATTGCAATTCAGCATCAACCCCACACAATACAAAACATTCACATTGTAACATGGTCCGAAATGCCGATAATATCGGCGATATATCGCCGATATTATCGGTTTTGAGGAGTACCGATTTTTTTTTCTATATCCAACTGGTTTTCGGGATAATATCGGTGGCTGACCGCTCGGAGAAGAACGCCGGAGCTGTAGAAGCTCCGGCCGACTGTAAAACAAGACCCTAGACTCCGATCTAGGTATGAAAATGAAAAACAAGACGAGATGAACAATTGTATATATGAAATTTGCCGTGAACAATTGTATATATGAGAATGAGAGGGAGAAAGACGATGCTGATGATGAGGCCCTTCGTTTTTCCATTTACAGGGGCTGCGGCGATTGAATGGTTGAAGGGTTGAGGGGGGGAGATCCGCGACGATTGAAGATTCGAAGGGTTGGGGGGAGAGATCTGAAGATTCGAAGGGTGGGGGGGGATCTGAAGATTCGAAGTGTGGGGGGGGCGCAACGGAGAAGAGATTGTGGGGGGGGAGATGGGGGATTCGAATGCCCGGGGGAGGAAGAATGGGATCTAAAAAGGGGGTTTGATTTGGAAAATAGTGGGATTTAGGAAGAAGCAGATGGGCTTGTCACCTTGGTCTTTCGCATGTTTCCATTTCCAGGAAGAAGCAGAGAGGGACTGACTGAGAGGAGAGCTCTCGGAGAAGAAGAGAGAAGGATCGAGATTCAAGAAGACTGAAAGGAGAAGAGAGAGGGATTGACTGAGAGCTCTCGGTGTGCGTGTGTGGTGTGGGTTCTCTCGAACTCTGTGTGCATGTGTGGTGGCGTGTGAAAAAATTTATCTGTGTGTGTGTGTGTGGTGGCGTGGCGTGTAATGTAAAAAAAAAACATGAAAATAATTTATAGGACGAATAAAGTGTAAAATATTGTACTAATTCATTATACATAAATGATTATGGTGTGTTTAATCTTGTTTTCATTAATTACTACATATTTTCTACAGTCACAGTGTTTGCCAGCTCGCTGTATAATCAACTTAAATCAGTTAAATCCATCATGCAATGCATTTCCTTCCAATTTTTTTTTATAAACTAATAGATAATTGACTAAATAAACATCCTGCAAAGTTTCAATAAAAATTTCCAAGTTTTTCTTACAATTTCCGTGGTTTCCATGTAATTTTTATCGATATCGATATTTTACCGATATTTCCATCGATATTTCCGTATTTTCGGACTACCGATATTTCCGATATTACCGATATTTAATACCTTGCATTGTAATATCATGGTTATAAACCAAGTACACACACACACTCATGGACAAATGTGCAAAATACACATACATACTCACACTCACACTCACACTAACACACACACCCGGACATACACACTCTCACACACGGACATACACTCACACACACCCTGCATACATACATACACACACACACACACACTGCATACATACATACACACACACACACTCACACTGCATACACACACACACACTGCATACATACACACACACACACACACTGCATACATACACACACACACACACACACTGCATACATACACACACACACACACACACACACACACTGCATACATACACACACACACACACACAACATACATACACACACACACACACTGCATACACACACACACTGCATACATACATACACACACACTGCATACATACATACATACACACACACACACTGCATACATACACACACACACACACACTGCATACATACACACACACACACTGCATACATACACACACCCACACACTGCATACATACACACACACACACACTGCATACATACACACACACACACACACACACTGCATACATACACACACACACACACACACTGCATACATACACACACACACACGGCATACATACACACACACACACACACACTGGTCAGCTGCACACACTGCACTCACACGGACATACACACTCTCACACACTGACATACATACACACACACCCTGCATACATACACACACACACACTGCATACACACTCACACACATACTCACACAGACATACACACTCTCACACACGGACATACACTCACACACACCCTGCATACATACATACATACATACACACACACACACTGCATACATACACACACACACACACTGCATACATACACACACACACACACACTGCATACATACACACACACACACACAGAGATTACACACACACACACACACACACAGAGTATACACACACAGATTACATACACACACATATTACACTTACACACACATAGATTACACACACACACACACAGAGTATACACAAACAGAGATTACACGCACACAGAGAGTATACACACACACACAGACAAACCAGAGTACACACACACATAGTATACACACACACGCACACACACACAGACACACACAGAGATTACACACACAGATTCTAATCTCAATTTGACCTAAAAATTGATTTTGAAGTTTACCAGAAAAGTTGAAATACGAAAACCCCAAATTCTAATCTCAATTTGAACTAAAAATATGAAAACCCTAAATTCTAATCTCAATTCGACGAAATCAATCGAAGATTTGAAGCTTACCAGACTGTCTCCGACCAGATGAGGGCGAGAAGACGCAGAGATGAGGGTGAGGAGGAGGACGACGAGGAAGCAGGGCAAGGTCGACGACGAGCGACGAGCAGGACGAGGGACGTTGGGGATCATCGCAGAGATGAGGACGAGCAGGACGTTGGGGATCCTCGCGGTTTTCTCTCCGAGCTTACGAGTCCGCCCAAAATTGGGGTTCTTCGTTAAGAACTCGTAAGGAGGCGTGTAATCCGAGCGAGTCCCACCTAAGCCCATTAAAGCTAATCCGGTTGCACACCAAACACAGGACTATAGTCTAGTCCAGTCCAAGTCTTGCTAATCCTGTCAAACAAACGTGGGTGTCCTAAAGCCTTTATGGTTTGGGAGTCATTGACTTAAAGCTCACTACATAGGTTGGTTCGAAAGCTTAAGAGAACTGGCATTGCACGATCACTGCTGTTACTAGAAAGAAAGAAAAAATAAATAAAATAAAAGCGAAAAAAGAAAAAAATATATATCAAGTTATTATGTGTGAAGTATTAAATAAAAAATATGAGAAGTAAGGGTTTTAGTCAAGTCCCTTTAAATTTGTTAGTTAACTTTACACCATAGGAAATTCATAAATTATTATCTAATTGATTCTGAATGGCTTGGACTTTGTAGTGTGATTAGTTGGAACTTTTGAAAAGATGTTATGATTTTTAACGTTTTCTATGGCTTACAACTTAAAAGTGAAAATTGTCTTAGTCAAGTTTTTGTTAAGTTTCTAGTTTGTTAGTTTTTATTTTTGTTTCTAGTTTTGTTTTGCTTGAGGAGAAGCAAAAAGTTAAGTTTGGGGGTATTTGATGAGTAGATATTATACTATATATTTTAACTTCATCTTAGTATTAATTTATTGGTTATTTTGTGTGAACTTTGATACTTTGTTATGTATTTCTAACATAGGACATTCGAAAACCTCTAGATCAAAAAGTATTCAAATAAATGAATTTTCGAGTTATTCTAATTGGAGAATATTTGTGAGTCTGTTAACATGATCGTGTCAAAGTTTTAGATTTTTCTACCAAATGATTTATTTATGGCGATGAAATAAATGAGCAACGTGCAGTGCTATTAAAGTGACATTTTAGGCTTATTTGGGCTTTTTGGCATCCAAGATTATGTCTTTTAGGTTCGAGATCTACTACAATTATGTTCGAGACATCTCAAGCTTTAATTCAAGTAGTTTTGGACCTGTTTTGGAGCCTTTAGAAATCCAAAAACGTGGCTGGGCAGATTTCTCAAAGTTAGAATAGAAATGTATTTCCTAGTTATCTTATTCAATTATGTTTCCTAGTTTTTAGAAGACCTTTGTTAGTAAGGATTTTAATTATGTAGTAGTATAAATAAGACTTTTTAGCCATTAGGGTTTTTTGGGAGGAGACAGAGAAGGGAAAAAGGAGAAGAAAGAACTCACTACTTTAGAAAGCTTTTGGATTCAAGTTTATTTTCAAGGTATTTTCTATCTATATTTTTAATAATATTTTATTTTATAATTGTTTGTAACTAGTTTCATTTGCTAGGGCGAGGCCACAAGCCTTAGCAAGAATATGTAGTTTCTTTTCAATTTACTTATGATATTATGCATGCAAGTTTGAATTATTAATCACTGGTTTATACTGTCAAATTGTCTTAATACTTAGCTACCATTAGGATCTTTATAAAAGTAATTTGATGCAATTTTGGTCAGAGATCGGTCCCTAAAATTGACGAAGGCTTATTATGGTTAATATGTGCAAGTTCAATTAAGATGAATACTATGTTTTAAGAGTTGTATGGTTTTTCAAAATGTTTCAAAAGCTTTATAAGTCATGTATGTTTAGATTTGATCTGAAAACCACAGATTGCATGTTTGATATACGCTCTATGTTGGGGGTCCAAGTAGGCATATATTAGGAAAAAACTAACCTTCAAAATATGTATGTGTAATTCATAAGTAATTAAAAGAACTACCTAATATTTTTAAGATGACGGCAAAACCTAGGCTTTTACAATTTAATTTTCAAAAACCGTTTCTTTTAGTTTATTTTATTTTGTCAGTTTATTTAATTATTTTCTATTAAATTCGTTCTTATTATTTGAAATAACAAAATCACATTTTTCCAAAATTTTATTTTAAGTAATTAATTAAGATTTGGTTTGATACAAATTATTTATTCAATTGTTATGGTCGATTATACTATAATTACCTTCTACAAGTGTGTTTTTATTCCAACTTTTTGCTGGCGATAAAAATCCCTATCAAGTTTCAATGGACTGGATTGGATTAGCTAAAACTACTAGTCCGTGTTTGGTGCGAGAAGATTGGACTAGTTCCAACTCAGTGCTTCGCTAGCTCGTCTTAGGTACACCCCCGAAAGGTATGGGATTCCTAATCCCGTCTCCAAGACCTGCGTCGTTTGCACACATGCCTCGTCTGCAAGTTCAACACCTTCGTCTTCCTCTTCCTCTCTTCAACCTCTTATGCGAACTGAGCGGCACCCATTAATCTACCAGAGGCAGCGAGATATGCGCCCGAGCATTGATTGTGAAATTAGACTGCTTCTACTTCTGCTAAGATGGTTCAATGTCGATTTGGATATTGGACAGACAGAGCCATCCTGCCAAATCACGACCTTTTGATATCAGTTTCCTCAAGTCCAGCGGCGGCACCGCAATCTATCTCGTCCCTCCGTCCGTACAGTCGAACCGACGGAGGCGGTTCAACAATCGACCCGTCCTTTTTGTTCCACAAATCTTCTGCACCTTCCTTCATGGACCGATTGGCAGGTGCTGGTTGGGGTGCATCGGTTTGTGCCCAGTTCCCGAATTCGAAAAGGAAGAGAAAAAGAAAAGAAAATAAGAGACGCTTACTAACAGACAGGTTCTAAAAGTCGCTAGGCGCTAGTTGGGCGGCGGGCTGGGGCCTAGCGCCTAGGCGATCTAGACGGATTTAAGTAAATCTATCATATTTCATGTAAATAAGTGTCTACTTCTACTTGAAATATATATAATTTCATCATAAACTACAAAATAGAATGCATATATATCATGAAGTATTGGAACATAATGAAAACATGTGAAATAAGGATATAATGTTTGTTCACTCAAGTATGCAACAAGTCTCTTACAATTTATTGGAAAAAAACAAAATGCAAAATGAAAGTTATGTATTTTCTGTCTAAGTGAGTTGCAACCTCGGCGGGTCTAGGCGGATGCCTAGGCGGGCTAGGCGGGTGCCTAGGTGGTCTAGGCGGTGAGCTGGGGCCTAGGCATTAATCGGGGCGGTGGGCTGGGGCCTAGCGCCTAGGCGGGGATTTTTAGAACAGTGCTAACAGAAGCCTCTAGAAAAGAAAAGAACGGGAAAAAACAGGGAAAAGTAGAGGAAAAAAAAAAAAGAAAATGAAAGGGGGAGAGAGGGTGGGGAGAGAGAATTTAAAAATGACAAAAAATATATTTGGATCTTAAAAATAATTTAGTCCAACATTGCACTAAATGTTCTTATCTTTTTATATTACTTAGTTCATGCTAAGTCAGTTCAGCTTAATTTTTGAAGATAGTCCGATCTGAGATAATCTAGTGCAACAAACGTACTCTAAGTTTACTAAGAATCACAAAGTGACACATTGGAACCTCCAGTCTCAACATTTCACCTCCTATAAGCAAAGTAAAATAGAAGAACCAACCAACAAGCAAATAACAAATGCTAAAGTTTATCTAAAGAAACAAGAGAACAACCATGAAAAGCAAAAGCATGTGAAAAGTTAGAAGAAAAGTACGTAATGAAGAAAAAAGAAGTGCTTGCGCGACAATAAATTAAGAGAGGGAGAAGCTTAGGCCATCTTAAATGGAAGGAGGGCCAAATGGCTCATTTTAGCCCTATATAGTGCTGTAAGAAATTATATTTTAATAAATAGTGTTTGGCCATATTTTATATTATCTCCTGCAGAGGGGACCAAAGATCCATAGGCGAAACATAGCACTTTGACAAGAAATTATCTCCAACCGAGGGGGCTAAATGATCATAGGCCAAACATAATTCATTATTTTAATTAAATTAAACTACCATATTAAAATAAGGTTTTCGAACATATTTTGAGTGTCATTTGTCGCCAAATGAATAAGCCTCCGGATTTCTTATCTTTATATAATCTCAATAATTTTTTGGATAGAATTTCGAATGGCATGTGTCGCTAACGTGAATAATTTTCCATATTTCTTATCTTTATGTAATCTTAATAATTTTTCTGATAGGATTTCGAGTGCCACATGTCGAGATGTAATTGGTTGTGCAAATTTTAGATAAGATTCTTATCTACGTGGCACTTCTTATCTTCAGTTTTCAATGTTGTAGGAATGATGTAGGTATTTATAGGAAAAAAATTTTAAATTCGTCCAAAAAAAATTCAAATTCCAACACTAACCTGACGGCAGCATAACGTTAACTAGTTGTTGCTAACTGGCGTCATGTTGACGCTAGGTAGGCATTGGCATTCAAATGGGCTGAGCTAGAGTGCTGGCAAAATGTCAAGCTTGACATTCTGGAGCTAGAGGGCTGGCAAAATGTCAAGTTTGACATTCTGGTGCTAATGGCTAGCTGGAAAGGGCCAACCCACTGATTTGGGCCCGATGGGGTCCACAAGCCCTTTGGCCTAGCTCAGTTCGAGATGGTTTTCGTGTCATTCCAAGCTATTTTTAGCCCTATGACCCTTTGGCCGGATCGGTTGGAGATGATCTTAATTACTTAGCAACGTGGCAGGGTGAAGTTCAATTTAATTTCCATTCTTTTTACTGAGAGAGAGCTTAAAGCTTGGAACTTTTAAGTTGTAGGAAGTTCCTCAATTCATTTGAGTTTGAATTCCTCTTTCGTAAAGATAATAAGTGGATTGTCCGACAATTTTGTCCCACTTCTTAAGAAACAAGCTCTATACGTAGGTCACACAGGTCTCGCTCTTTAGTCGGTGAATTCGACAGTCCATCTGATTCAACCGTTGAAAATAAATTATTCTCCCGTTTGACCAAAGAAAATTTTATTAGATCAAGAAGTAAGGTCTCTCTCTATAGTCAATGAGTTCGACAGTTCATCTGATTAACTAGTTGAACACAAAAAGTTCTTCTCCCGTTTGATCAAATGTAATATTACTAAATCAAGAACTAGTTGGTAAACCCGCAAGTGTTTTCTGCGCATTGTGATTTACTCTCTAATTTGTATTTTAGCTAAGAAATGCATAAATTTCATTGGGAGGAAACCCATCTTTTCTCTACTACGGGACAAACAAACAACACAACTGAACAAGAAAACAGAAGAGAGAAAAAAGAAACGAAAAGGAGCGTAGTAAAATATCCACTAATCCAAATTAGCACACTTGTTTTTACCTAAGGTAACAGGTTAAACATGGTGAGCAAGAAAACAATATCTAGAAATACAATCTCTCTCGTGGCACAGGCACAGGCACAGGCACAGGGACAGGGACAGGGCAGCAGCCAAGCCAAGGTCTCTTCCTCTTATGACCAAATAATGATACATGATGACGATTATTCCAACCGCAGTAAACGCCTCTGATTGGCCACTTTCAAACTCACTACAAGACCCCGAAAAAAAACTTGAGGAGAGGGAGGGAGATGACTGAGAATTAGTAGCTGTTCTGCCATAGCTGCTGTTGCGACTGCTTCGAGGGTTGGCCGCCTTGTGAGCTGCCCAGGGACGCGTCCCTCGAACTTTGCTGCTGCTGGTGTTCTAGGGACATCCCGGTTTGAGAGTGATAAAAGTTGGGGTAACCGAGAGTTCCAGCATACTGCTGTGAAGGCGGTGGTTGCTGAGCTTGCCGGAACCCTGCGTGCTGTTGATTCTGCCCCTGAAAGCTGTAATAGTTGCTGGCTGGAACAGCAGACATTGCTCGGGAACCAGGTCCATGAACCCACATGCCCGAGTTATCATTTTGCTGCTGACAAAGAAAAAAGAATATACTGTTAAACGAACGAAAGGATAAGCACTTTTCATGAGTTTTTTTCCCAAGATAACAAATTACCTGCTGAAGTGAGATCAAATGGCTATTGTCCTTGTACTGAGAGTTTACGACATCGTCATAGCCCATCGTTGTTCCTGTAGGTGCCGAAGGTGGATTCAAAGGAAAGTTTCCACCAGGAATGCTGGTTGAACTACTGAACCCATAGCCAGGCGGAATATTAGCAGACTGAGGCAAACTGCTAACAGAGACGCTATTTTTATACTGTGGGAGAACTGCAGCCAGAGACTGATGATATGTGCTGTTACCAGCAAATTGTTGCTGGAAAGCTGATGGCATATATGTGTAGCTCTGAGGCAGGAAAGGATAACCGATCATGTTTGAAAAATGCCCTAGCGGAAGAGTAGGTTGAGAATAAGGGTGCACTGCAAGGTGTTGTGGAAGAGCTGGTCCAGTAGCAACATTAGCACCAGGCAGGCCCTGTGGAGTAGGCTGAGGTGCAGAAATACCACCTGCTCTCAATGCCTGTGTATCCACAATAAAACAATTGGAAGAAAATTTGAGATCTCTAATGTGTCCGGATTTGATCAGAGCAATAGAGAAATAAGTTGACCAAAAAAACCTCGAACAAGAACAATTTCGTTATCTGGACTTGTTGTACATAACAAACAATTTCAAGAAGATGATTTCCACAGCATTGGAACATACACACGAAATACAGAAAACAGAGGCAACTAACTCACATATAAGTTGCAATCATAAGATGGTAAATGCTTAAAGTAATTCCATCAGAGTCAAACCAAAGAAAATGTGCAGGCTGACAATAAATATGTAATTAGAACGGATAAGTAGTGAATCTTTTCCTTAAGAAACCAAGGATATAACTTTAGCAGAATGATGATGAGTTAGCACAAGACAACCAAGTTCACAAATAATCCATGGCCTCTATAGAATAGAATGAATACAATGCAAATTTCAGCCAACTTAAACTAGTTTGACTATGTTACATTAAGTTTCTTGGATTTAAGCATGAATCTCGGTCAACAAGAATGGGTGAACATCTGCATGTAACTCTTTTTCTTTGCAAGCATAAGAAACGGACACCCACAGTGTAAGTTGTAAAAATGTTCTAGTATTTTTATGCCAGTCAAACCATCAACTAAAAGAATAATTGATAAGCTTAATATACAATAGAAAGGAAGGAACCTCTGCCATGGAGATGGTGGGACCGCTGATAGAAGAAGCCGCATTGCCATACTTTGTGGGCATAGATTGGGTCATGGGGAACGGTGAGTATGGAAAATCCTCCCTTGCAGCTTGAGCACTCGAAGCTAACAGAGTGCTGGGCAATGAATTTGTATATGCCTGCTTTAAAGAAAATATGAGAAATGAGATTCAACTAACAGTAACAAACAGGATTTGCAAAATGCAACCACGTCACTCTAAGACAAACAAACACACCAACAGAACCGAATGATCTAAAGTATGATGATACTAAAGGCTAAGCTTCATCTCATGCCCCTTTTGTCTTCCCAGTTTTAATTTTCCAATGCTTATGTAATGTATACAACAATGTGAACATACAGACAAAACACACTCGCAACACTTGGTAATTAAAAAAAACATACAACACATCCAGCACTAGCATTACATGTGATGTATATAATGATGTGAATCTAAAGACTCCAATGCAGTCGATCTAAAGGCTCTAAACATGTAAGATCTCCAGGTCCAATGATGTTGGCATCCAACCAACTGGCAATATATTGCTCAAACCAGAATCAATTATTATGTGGAGACTGCAATATTACCTCAAAACAATTAACACAACAAATAGAAAAAACATAGTTCACTGCCTAACCATCACATTCGAAAAAGGAGCCATATTCTGCATCTGCGAGCTTGTATGTTGGTGAGAAAATGCCGCATCCAATTGTTGGGAATTCTCATATGCAAATCCAGGTGCAGAAGAGAACACATATTGATTCCCCTGATCAGGTTCATGGGTTTCTTGTTTCAAGATCTCTGCTTGTGAAACTGAAGGAGATTCATAATCTCCCGCACTGGCTACAGTTCTATGAACTAGACTTTCGTCCGAGGCATTCATGAGATGCTCATCTCCATAATACTCGGGATTTCTGCAGGGAAAAAAAAAAAATCTTAAGATGGTGCTACACAACCAACAATAAAATCAAGGGAATTACTATCACCAGGTCATACCTTGCATCTGAGTGTGCAATTGCAGAAACATCTACGGCCCCAGATGTCTCTTCAAAGTTTCTTTTTTGTGGCTCCGATGCAAATGAATCGGAGCTAGGAAGAGCAGGATCTGGGCCAGATCGGAAACTTCCAAAGCTCAAGTTCAAGACATCTGGAGTATGAAGCTGAAGGTGATTAGGAATGACCACAGGAGGTTTTTCTTCTTCAGGAGCTGCTCCCCTATCATCGTTTTGTAAATTAAGTTGCTGCAAGTTTGCAGCCACTGATGACACATCTTCTTCAGCTGGGGAAAGAAAGGGTAGACAATTTCTTAAAAAACAGCATTCAGCATTCTGGAATTTATTAAAGTTTAAATTAGCAACTTCGCTATCCAGAGAAAAAATTAGTTAGAATTTATGGAAAAGCAAAAAACTGTTCAGGTCAAAATCCACCAAATTAGAGTATTAAGCTTTTCTTCCCTGATTCAAGATACTAACTTCAAAGCACAAGTTGCAACTGAGTTTTCAGTTACAAACAACCCCTTAAAATACTCTTTGCAGATTATCATAAACCTTCGTCACAATATTTCCATATCTTTAAGCAATGTTCGTATTGAAATATATAGTGGAACTTTGAGAAAAATATAGGTCGGAAAAAACAGAGGAAGAAGATATTGCAGGACAAACCCAAAAAAAAAGCCATCTGGTTACCTTCATTCTCCTCGAAAGCATGCCGCTGTGGTTGGTAGGAATTTATGTCTTCATACAAGCTATTATCAAAATTAGATGCACCTCCGGAATTATCTTCTTGTAAATGTCTACCAGATACAGAAGTAGGCTCATTCTGGCTTGGAAGTGCCTCAACAGAATCATCTTCTTCCACCTCAACCTCATCTATCTGGGATCTTATATGTTGATTAGCTCTATCGACGGGCACGTTAGATGAATCAGCATACAGCTCAGAGTTTGCGGGTGCCCCAAGAACAGAGGACATGCTAACAGATGGTGGATCAATCAAGGGCCACTCATCATGGGTCGCTGACAACTTTGGAACATGATCTTGCGGTGAATGCAAATTGTGATGCAATGATGCTGCAGGAGGCACCCCATCATGATGATTACCACTATGATTATGGGGGTTTGGCATGGTGGTAGCCTTGGCTTGCGGCCTGCCCATTTTAACAATGTCGGCCATGGATACTTGACCTGGAACCCCTCCCCATGCAGACTGATATCCTGAAGAAGGCTGTGAGAATGACGATATTCCATCATCTGTGCTCAATGTTGGCATTTTATTTTCACTCCCCACAGAATCGCTGCAACAGATTTACAAATAGATGAGCAACACATCGAGTATGCATCATCCCCATGTTTTTAACATGAATCGCAATCTATACCACCCCAACGGCTATCGAAGTAATAAAAAAAATGACCAGCTAGAGTAAAGCTGCTACAGACAAACAGACATGCATATAAACCACGTATGATTAATGTAGAGCATGTTTTCACAAAGATATGAAGATGAGAGAACTTCCTCTGCAATTTACATGTCAAGACTCGAGACATAAAAAAGGCCTAATTGTGTTCCTTACGTCTTTTACAATTGAAGTATGTCCACAAGAGCATTAATATATTAAACAGACGGTTGTTAGAAATGAAGTGACCTGTAACAGTGAAAGTTTAAGTGCGACAAGACACTCAACAGATAAAAGCTTTCTTTGAAAAATTCAAATACAAGTTTAAAAAAGCCAAAGAACATGAATAAACAGATGAGGGTTAGCAATTTTCTCAAAATTAATAATTATATTATTTAGTTGCATTATATGCTTCTAAATCAGAGAAAGAAAAGAGAGAAATAACTGTATCAGCTTGAGGTTTTATAGTTATAACCTGTAGGATGTGGGTCGTCGACCTGTGTGATTTCCTGCCATGCCAGACGCAGAACCTGGATAAGCATGTGTCCCATTTTCCTTCTTGTATGCAGACTTACCATGCGAAAAACCAGAATCTGAGGGGGGAAAAGAAACAGATAGGTGAGACTAAGTTTATCAACGTTATGTAGAAATTTTCAAACCATGTAAACACAGTATTATCCAACTTTAATTGCATCAGTCCGCCACATACCATTAGAGCTAAAGTGGTTTGATCCGCCACGTGCAGAATAACGGTCACCACCTCTAGCACCATAACTTGAAGCGTTACTCGCCCCACGAGACCTGGAATCTGTCGGCTCCTTACTCTGAAGAAGAATATGAGTGTGTGTGCGTGTGTGTTACGTTAGAAAGGATAGGATAACATAAAATATTTTCAGAACATAAACCATGAAGAGAGCAAGGATGGGAGGTAAATGACAAAACATGAACTTGAAATTATGCAAATGACACGCACGCACCTCTTTTTTCTTTTCTCGTTTGCTCTTCACTTCATGAAAAGGATCTACACAAGTTATAAGCTTTACATCATAAGCAGTTTCAACAAAAAACATATATATAAACCAAATCACATTCATATAAGCACCAAGACCTAAACATACTCAACCTACGAAACCAAAAATTACAGAAAAGAGATCATATTTCAAATTTCAACTGCGATTTTACGGAGCAAGCATCACAAGCAGCATGCTTCAAGGACATAATTAATGTTTTAAACAATAAAACTCTTTAAAAAACTCATTGATTTCATTTCTTCCAAAGTATGATTTTTCAAACAAGATGAGTGAACGACTGCGAGTGAGAAAGATGGGAACCCAGAAAATAACTAAATAAACAAAACCCAAGAGGGGGAAACAGCCCAGCAAAGCATGACATATATATTTTTCGAAAATTGAAAGACCAAATAGTAGGGAAAGCACAAAACTTGATAAAACAAATGAACAATTTCCTTCAACCCAATAAATATTTTTCCTTTTATAATCCAGAAAATCCACTGGACTGTCACAAATACTACAGCTATGCCTCAGTCCAATACTAACTTTTTTATTTGCCCTAAAACAGAAAAAACCCGAAACTTCAAATTCAAAATAAAAAATTGGACAAATAAATTTGAAAAGAGAGAAGATTTTAGAGAGAGAAAGTGAGGAGAGAGAGAGAGGGATAGGGGGTGGACCTTGGGCGAGGAGGCGATTGACGGCTTCGTTAGGGTCCATGTTACAGTCTTTAAGCATAGCGTAGATCTCCTGCTCAGTGCAGTTATTCACAATCTCCTTCAAGCTCTGCACCATCTTCCGAGACCCCGCAGGTATGCCGGAAATCCCAGTATTGCCCTTACCATTGCTGGCCACGCCTCCGCCGCCTCTCCCGCTCATTCTCTCTCTCTCTCTCTCCCCTTCTGTGAGAAAACCCTTATTAGATCTGAGACTGCCGAAACGGCGACGTATTGGATTTACAGCTGTTCGTCTCTCTCTCTCTCTCTGAGTTTCCGCCGCTGCTGCCAAACAGAACGCAAGGAGGAAGAAGATGAAGATAAAAATCCAAACTCTCTCTCTCGGCACCGAAAACCCTTCCTTTCGCTCTTTCTTTTTTCTTTCCTCTTTGAGTGTGCAGATTTTTTAATTAATTATTATTTTCGGCTTCACAAATTTAAAAACTCCACTAAAGTAATTATATGGTGTTAATCCTAGGGCATGAAAAGATATCTTCTTCATATCTTTTCCTTTAAAACCTAAAAATCAAATGATCTGAGCTTTAAAATTTTGATTCAACGGTTAAAAATAAAAAAATTGGTAAAAAAATTTAAAACTTATAATAATTTTTTTTCCGTTTGATCAAATCTTAAAGGCCTGGATCACTTAATCTTTGAACTTTAGAGGAAATGATCTGGAAAGGATCTCTTTCCATTGGGCATTACTAAAACAAATTTTAAATTATAAATAATTTGACTTTTTTTGTTAATTGGCATCAACCTATCTTTGTCTTATACCAATAATTTAGCACTATAATGTCGAATTATCTTACACATGATATGAATCGTCACGGGTGACTTAGTGGTTGAAAATAAATTTCAAGCCCTTATTTTACATAGAACATTTTGAGTTTGATTCCTAACGCACTTGAATCACAAGATATTCCACATAGCACGTTTTGTGTTCACTTTATAACACGCTTGAATCACACGATAGTAGCGAAGACCATCTCCAATCATTGGGTTAAAACCTAAAGTTTAAGTTTTAAACTAACTCAATCTTGCTCCAAAGTTGGGCCTAAAATAAGTTTTGGGTTAAAAACTAAAATTTGGGCAAATTTAACCCCAAATTTAAGTTTTGAACTAACTCAATCATTCTTCAATAGTTGGGACTAAAATAATTTTTTGGTTAAAACCTAAAATTTAGGCACCTTTAAATTTGTAAATACATTACATCTAAATTTTTAAAATTTAGGCAACTTTAAAGTAAAAAGACTGAACAAATGATGTATCTATACTATGAGGTTAGAGAGTAAGTTAAGTCTTATAATAGACTAGCAATAATATGGTTCAAATTCGCCTTTGGCGATAATCAAAACCTAAGACATTTCACATTACAAGTGAAGATGAATACTATTAAACCATAGTGACACTTAAATTTAGGTTTTAAACTAACTCAATCATTCTTCAATAATTGGGTCTAAAATAATTTTTTGGTTCAAACCTAAAATTTAGGCAACTTAAAAATTTTAAATACATTGCATCTAACGGCTGATATCAAATATGATCAAATCTGACGGTAAAATATTTCTTAGATGTATATTTGCACAATTATAAGTACTTTTCCAATGGCTAATTTATACTTGAAAAAGTAGGAACCACACAATCAATCAAGTATATATTTAGCCAAGTTCCTTCTAGACAATATTCAAAATGCGATCTCCCCCAATTCCTTGAGTTAAAAATGTATTGAGAATACATTTACAATTTTTTATGCAATAAAGATTCACAATGATTGATGGCCACCTTAGCAATCCTTTTAAATCAAATCAATTTGACCGTCCTCGCATAACACTAACACACTTGCCTCTTGTAGAGAATTTTGTCCGTATGACTTTCGTATCTTGTAGCTTATTAGTTCTAAAATGAGATTATTAATTACAAGATAACGACGGGCATATAATAATAAAGATGATGATTTAATATATTTTAATGACTATACAACTGATGATCACTTCGTACAACAGTTTTGTGGTGTTCTTATTTATTTATAAATAAAAAGTCTTATGTTCGATTATTGTCAAATATAAACTTGAATCACGTAAGTTTATCAATGAATTTAGGTGTGTGAAGCTCCTTGGAACTTAAGAACAGTTCTGGAGGATATCAAGTAGCTTGCTTCTTCTTTTTTGAACTTCAAGTGGACTTATACATTCAGAAAAGCTAACTTTGTGGTGGACGCATTGCTACCATTAGTCATAGTGTACAAAATGTACATATTTAAGAGTTTTGTATCCGAACAAGACACGCCTTTTATTTCGATTGTATTGAAATCAAATGTACTCAAGGATTTTTTATTTGAACTAAGTTACTTTAGTTAAAAAAAATATATATATGAGTGGGTGGACGCGTCTTTAGAGTGAGTATATGAAAGGAATAATATTATAACAAATGATTGTACTTATCCTAAGTTTTGACACGGCGTACTCGCATACACTGCACCAAACTAAGTAGAGATTTTTCAGTGTGATCGATACATGCGATGGTACACCACGTATCATTATATAAATTGTAGGATCTGTGTGCTAAAAAATTAATAACTTAAAACATAAAATTTTTCACTACTCTTATTAAAACATGTGATATACCACTTGTATTCTCATCATAATTAAAAATTTCTGCAAACTAAGCTCGTCTCAATCCAGTCCAAACTAATATCTTCCCAACCCAGCCGTCCAGTCCAATCCAGTCCCATGTTCGACAATCCAACACTTGGCAACCGAGGGGTGGACAGTCGGACACCTACTCAACAGCTGGCCCTGGCCCACCGCTGTCCGTCCTACCCCGGGACTGGATTAAACTCCCACACGCACCCAAACAGGCCCCGTTCCCACGTGTCAAACCGTCACCAAGGTCAAAACGCCGCGTATTTAAACTCCCGCGAAATTAAATAAAAAGGTAAATTTTAATTTCTTATTGGAAGGAGGAGGAGAAGAAGATGAGGGTTCTGTTGCTCAGCAACACCACACTCTCACTCTCACCGCCGCCGTTATCGGAAACCCTAAAATCCCCGATTCGATCCAATTTCAAGCGAAATTCGATCAATTGGGCCGAGAAAGCTCTTGTTGGAGCCCTAGGTGGGGCCCTGTCGCTCTGTCTTCTGGTCTCTTCGCCTTCGCCTTCCATAGCAATTGAGCCTTCTCCTTCTTCTTCTCCGCCGTCGACTGAGTATTGCCGCGAGGAGGAAGGAGGTGAAGCGGCGGAGTTTTTGGTGCCCGAAGCAGCGGCGGCGGTGACCAATGAGGGGATTGTGGAGGAGGCTTGGGAAATTGTCAATGACAGCTTTATCAACACCGGCCGCTTGAGCTCGTTCCCTGAAACTTGGCAGGTACACACGTGTGCGTTTGCAGAACTTCGATTTTGACGCGTGCGAAAGTTGATTGTAGAGAAATGTGAAACAAAGTTAGTTGATTTCCGAATGAAAGTTAGTTAATTTCTGGAATGAAAGTTAGTTAAGGACTTGATTAGGGAGTAATTGTTCTGTTTTTGCATATGTTTATATACTTGGTTGATTCAGTTCATAATATGTGCGTGTGTGCCCGTGCTCGTGCGTTTATATTTGTATATATAATGGGTGTGCATGAGATTAATGGTTGGAGATCTTTTTGGTAGAGGAAAAAGGAAGACATAAGAAGTAGTTCAATAAAGACAAGAGCTAAGGCTCATGATATGATTAAGCGAATGTTGGCCAGCTTGGGTGACCCTTATACGCGATTTCTTTCCCCCGAAGAGGTAGTTCATTATTTGCCCCCTTCCTCAGTCTCTCTGTATTTGGATTTTCTAGTATTTTTCCTCCTGATATCGTTTCTTTACATGAACATCACGCTACAAGGTTTAGTGTTACGACACATTGTGCTAAGGAAAGATGGGAAGAAAAATTAAGGGCTTTGCTTACGAATGTCATCCCTTACAACATACATGTTGTCTTCACTTGGTGTTTATTTACGAACTTTACAGCTTATCTTATTCCATGGCATATGTCGCTTTTGTCATGTTGAAATGAAAGTTCTCCAAGATGGCGAGGTATGACATGAGTGGTATTGGAATAAACCTCAGGGAAGTCCCAGATGAAAACGGAGATGTGAAAGTGAAGGTACTAGGACTTGTACTGGATGGTCCTGCACAATCTGCAGGTGTGAGACAGGTATTCCTGTACCAAACTTGCAGTTATAGATGTAATATTATGTCTGTTTCCATATCTCCCTCTCCGCTTTGGCTTTTCAACAAACTCACATAAAGTCTTGACAGTGTTTTGTGTTGGCTGCTGGTTGTATGTTTTCTTGCATTTTATTATTTGGTAGGGGGATGAAGTACTAGCTGTTAATGGATTGGATGTGAAAGGGAAGTCAGCTTTTGAAGTATCATCATTGATGCAAGGCCCTAACGAGACGTTCGTTACTATTAAGGTTGTGATATTATTTGTACTGAATACTGATGTTTTGTTTCTCAACCAAAAATAGGTTGTCATTTAAATTAAGCTTCTCAATGGGTACTGCTAATTTACTATTTTGTTGGTTTGTTTTAAAATGATTGTTGAGAATAAACATCATCATACATTTCAGGTCAAGCATGGCAATTGTGGGCCTATTCAGTCTATTGAAGTCCAAAGACAACTTGTTGCTCGAACCCCTGTCTTTTATCGGTTGGAACAAATAGAAAATGGAACCAGATCTGTTGGATACATGCGAGTAAAAGAGTTCAATGCATTGGCTAGAAAGGACTTGGTAATTGGTATGTGGTTTTAGCAAATTCAACTGAATGTTAGTTATCGCTTATTCCTAATCTAAATTAATCAGTTGCATGATGCTATAATGCGTAAAATTTCTGAGCATGAAAGTGTTTCTTTACATATTTTTGGTTTTAAACATTAGCGGTAAATGGAAAGGAAAAATGAACTACTACATGTTCCTTCTCTTTGGGGCTGTTCTATATCTAGGAGGAACCAGATAATATCCAAAGTAATAAACCTATTTTACCGGAAACAATTGAATATATAGAGATTGGGCAATGTGACCATGGAAATACCTGCTTTTATGATTCATCATCAGTTTCAATTTGTTACACCTGCTGAATCATGAATATCTTCACAACCATTTGTTATTTTTCTAAATACTTAAACTTCTCAGTTTTGTTCCCAGTTTGCTAGCTTCAATATTTTTATGCTCTACCTTATTTATAACGGCACTAGCAGCTTCTTCTTTTGCTTTATACTAGACTTATATAGTGTCGGTTAGTAGTAGGGTGGATATTGATGGAAAAATTGATTTTGCAGCTATGAAGCGGCTTCAGGACATGGGTGCCTCATACTTCATTCTGGATCTTAGAGATAATCGTGGTGGACTAGTACAGGTTTCCATTCTGGATCTTAACTTCAAGCTAGTGCTAGGTTTGATGATTACACCTTGCAGAATTTCTTTCTTCCTAACCACTGCTTTTGTTGGCATTGTGGATCTTTTAGCTAGTGACTAGGTTATATTACTCATATACTCCTTAACTATAACTGCTAGTTGAGAGATAACTTTTGAGTTAATGCTAGGTTTGATGACTACACCTCCGAGAATTTCACTCATCCTAACTACTGGTTTTGTTGACTTGGCATTGTGGATCTTTTAGCTAGCTAGTAGGTTTATTAGTCATATATTCCTTAACTATAACTGCTAGTTTATCTTTGATCACATGATGTACGAATTTATTACTTCTATCCTGTTCTAGCTTCCAAAAGAGTAGAGCCATTAAAAAGCCGGTAAATCTCTCTCCTGTTTTTGCTCAATCAGGCTCTATAAACACATGAGCCATGTGAATGTTTCGATTCATCATGACTTGCAATTAGTCTTGGTCGTATTTGTCAGACTGTACGATTGTCTAAATAAATGACAATTTCAATAATATTTGAAAATTTTGCTAGATAATCCATATGTGTGGTCATCATTTATTGTTTCAATCACAGAAATTGAATTATCATTATCAAGTCTTTATACGATGATGCCATTGTCAATAATAAAATGAAAATTTACATATTTTTGTGGAAAATCATGCATCCCTTTTCAGTAGTTGTGTTCAATCAATCATGTAACATTGATTCTTAGCACAAACTCAGTTATGTTGTATGTTCCCTGTTAGTACTTTGTTCAGATGAATTCTGCAATATAAAGATTCTTTATTTAAACCTGTTTGCATATTTTCAGGCTGGAATAGAAATTGCCAAGCTATTTCTAAATCAAGGGGAGACGGTTTGTGTTTTTCCTTTTTCCTTATTGCATATACATTTTTCCTGTTTATTTTCTCATTGGTGGTATTTGTGTTTGGCGTTAGTCCTTTATGTTGCGTTCTCTAAGTAGCTCCTGTATGCTAGTAGAATGATTGTGTTAATGTGGTGTATTTTCTTGATGATGATTATGAACAGGTGATTTATACTGACGGGAAGGATCCCGAATACCAACAAAGCATCGTTGCAGATACTACACCATTAGTTACAGCACCTGTTATTGTACGCCTTTGTACATGTCTAAGATACTTTTTATCTGTTTCCATGAATTGTATTTGTGGCAAGTGTAATTGCAAACATCTCGAGTTTATGAGTTATGACAAGGCTCTTGACTTAACTTCTAATACAGGTTTTGGTGAACAACAATACTGCTAGTGCAAGTGAAATTGTGAGCAGCTCGATGATCCCAATTACGTATGATTATTTTGGTTCATACAATTCAAGCACTTACATCGGTGGCTCTCATTGCAGGTTGCTTCCGCTTTGCATGATAATTGTAGAGGGGTTCTTGTGGGTGAACGGACATTTGGCAAGGTAAAAATTTGCCATCGCTGTTTCAGTTTTTACCGTTGCTCAACATTGTCTTTGCATGTTTATTGTATATGTCTTGTGACGGAACTGCATTTAGCTAGATTCCTCAAGATTCCAGCCACTTGCTTTCTAATGGTTAGTTCTCTTTATGATTCTGATGGCGTCTCTGATGCTTTTGACAGGGTTTAATTCAATCTGTATTTGAACTTCGTGATGGCTCCGGCGTGGTTGTAACTGTTGGGAAGTATGTCACGCCAAAACACAAGGACATTAATGGCAACGGAATAGAGCCTGATTTTCGAAAATTCCCAGGTACAAAACTTAACATCATTCTTTTGCAATAAATGTGCTCAAGTCCTCAAGTAATCTGAGGATCTCTTTTATCTGCAGCATGGAGTGACGTCACGCAACGTCTTTCACAGTGCAGCATGCTTCAGCGGGGATAGATCAGTGGTTGAGACGGTTCTTTCTTACCATGAAAGCGGCAGCGGTACTCGTTGATTACATGTGCCTGCAACTGCAAGAGATGGGCAATGCGTATAGAACTCTTGGATTTTGAGTTCTGTGATGAAACATATCGCAGGAGTGCTCTGTGCTCGCATGGGGATTTTGCATTGGAGAAGAACCTGGGGGATGGCGGAATATACTAGTCTAGGAAGATATGCTCTACATTTTTTTATTTTAGTTTTATAGATAAAAGTATGTTTAAAAATAATGAACAAAATATATCTAAAACTTCATTTTAAATCCAATGGCCTACACTAGGAAACTGCATTGTCCGATAAAACCACGGGGTTATTTTCTGATTACCTTATTACCATGACCGTTCATCTGATCAGGCCAATTTAAAATGTTGATAACAAAATACACAACTATAAGAATCAGAATTTTTTGAATTTTTTTTCTCATAATAAGTTTGGAACACCTTTAAAAATTCGATTGGAATTGCCAAGTGCATTCTGATTTTTGTTCAAATTTTTTGGAAAATATTCGAATTGGAGAATTTTTGGATTTTGATTGGAAATTTTACCGTCAGAAAGTTGAAATCATGCCAACTTGCACCCCTATTCCATACCCAAATATTGCTGTAATTTGTGACCAAACTATTGCTTCATTTGAGAGTTTTAACGAAACACTTCAAGTATTGTTCACTTTTAACGAAAAATCACATGTTTTCCTTTTCTGGTATTAGTACTATTCACTTACACCTTTATTTGTCATTTTTTATTAAAACTAAAGTTTTTGAGAACTTTTCGTTAATTTTGCTTAATTTTTATCATCACTATTTCAAGGAATTCAAGTACGTCCTATATACCAAATATGGAGGCTTTGCATTACATTTTAGTTAAAATTGGCGATTCTGCTTTTGAGGAGGTGAACCTTAAAAGAAAGCAAGAAACCCAAATATGTCCTCTCACGTCATATGTTTTTTCTCCTCATCTGTGTTGGTTCACACCAAAAGTTTTGTTCCAAATTAGGTAAGAAATGCCCGATAAATAACAAGCATGATTAACCTTGCTCGTTGCGTACATGAGCTTAGTCAATAGCTACAGACTATAGCATATGTGCTCTCCGTATGAATTCAAGTTCAAATTCCTCTCTTCATTGTTTCAATTATTTTAAAGTAAAATATCGCTGGTTGTCTTTTTGTTCTATGCACTGATTTGTCTAATTATGGATCAATCAGTATTGATGTTTTATTACACTCCCTTTATATGAGATGACCAGTCTGTTAATCATAAAGTAACTTTTATCCGTTTAACAACAACCCTCCACTCAGCACCGTTGGATCACTAAGGCCGACTTTCGTCCCGGCCTGACGGACGAGTTCTCAAGGGAAGTTGAATGGCTCTTGAGCTCATATTAAGGCCAAGTTTCTCCTTTTGCTAAGAAAAAACAATGCCAACTTGTTCTTTAAGAAAGCAAAACAATGTCACATGAGCAATGAACAAAGAAATCGACCAGGAGGAGACAATATTCTCGATTACAGACCACCAGATGCCACTCATAAACTCCCTCATCAACAACTTTAACTTTTTGATTCATTACCATGAAAAAAAACCACCTCAACTGAACAAAGTACACCAAAAACAGTTGAAAGAAGAGCACAAAACAAAAAGGTTAAAAAAACAAAATTCTACAGAGAGATTCCCAATTTATTAGCCCAAACAACCACCGCCACTGAGTCTTATTCAACTAGGTGAAGTCAGATGTATGAATCCCAAAATGCTACTGCGTTTGGTTTTGCTTCAAGTCTTCTGTTAGCTTAAAATACATCATATCTTCTTTTAAATTCTATTTCCAAGTCTTCATAGGTCTTCCTCTACTCTTTTTTCCCTGACGTTCCGTCTCATAGTCGCATCTCCTAACCGGAATAAAACATGAGATTTGAATCCCATGAGCATTGAACATGAGATTTAAATCCCAACAGATCATTCTCTTTTGCCTTTCCCCATTTCATACACTTCTTTTTTTTGCAACCATATCTTGCTTGCATATCCAACTTACCCAATTCCTCCTTTCTCAAGTTTTCTATATTCTCCATCCCCTTCTCTCTTTTCGTCTCTCTTCGATCCAAGAAAGATACGATTCTTCCTCTAGGTATATTATATATAAAATAAATATGCAGAGAAAGGACGTACAAGCTTCTTTTTTGCAGTACCTCCACCATTTCTGTTCCTCTTGGGTAGTATATCTTGGCTTCTGCATCATTGTTTCCAGCCTCAAAGAAAACCCGCAATCACAAGAGTGCACAAGAAGAGAAGTAGCTAGGAGAGATGGGTGTTGGCTCGCTTCGGCATTCTGCGTTGTTTTTCTTGTTTTTTTGCTTTAGTTCGGGTAATTTGAATTGCTGTATGGGTCTCTGTTCCTGCCTGGTTATGTGTTTCTCTTCCTTCTGTGTGTTTCAACACGAGCCTTCGAACCACCAATCCGGATTTCCTCAATGATCATCAATTTTCCTTCATGTCTATAGATTTATGAAGAGATTAATTTAAGATTACTATTTCTAAAGAGCACTGGATTCGGAAACCAGCCGCTTCTAATTTCAAAACGTCTACAGTTTGTGACATTTTCGAGTCAAAACTACATGAAGTTCTATCTAATGTTAATCCACCTCCTTTCCGTATGATCCAAGCATAGGAAAAAAGATTATATTCAAGCACAAGAAGCATTTAGCATGCTCTTTTAACTCAATCTGATACCATGCTTTTCATATCTTCAGGTTCAAGTGTTCCAAAGAATCCTCTTTTGGAAGCAACCCACCAAAGAAGAACGCAAGTGAATCAAGAAAAGCATATACTTTCTGCATCTTCGGTGTATACTACGCAGCTCGATAATATTCCCACCGTCAATCCAAGTACTCTACCAACAACTCCCACACCGTTTGTGAACCCGACATACCCACCATCACCAACCACAACAGACCCAACCACAACTCCAATCCCAATACCACCGACCCTGACCCCGACAACTCCCACCACGACTCCCACCACGACTCCATCATCAGGTGGTACTTGGTGTATTGCAAGCCAATCTGCGGCACAGAATGCCTTGCAGGTAGCTCTTGATTATGCTTGTGGCTATGGAGCTGCAGACTGTTCAGCAATTAATCAGGGTGGAAGCTGTTATAACCCAAACACTCTTCAAGGTCATGCTTCCTACGCCTTCAATGACTACTATCAGAAGCACCCATCTCCTACCAGCTGCAGTTTCGGCGGAACAGCTCAACTCAGCAACACTGACCCAAGTAAGACATTTCCAGAAGTTTGTTTCTATCAAGCTTATCACTTGTCCTACAAACTTCACTTATCACAGAAAGAACTCTCCATTTCTTTTTCCAAAAGTTTCAGATCTGCCACTTAACAAATTCAATTCCTTACCTTGCTGTTCCTGTTACATGTACGCTTGAATAAATACTGAACTCCTTGCTCTGCCAAATTGCAGGTACTGGTAGCTGTCGCTTTGCAGCTTCCTCATCATCAACCAGGTAACCT
Source organism: Malus domestica (assembly GCF_042453785.1). NCBI lineage: Eukaryota > Viridiplantae > Streptophyta > Magnoliopsida > Rosales > Rosaceae > Malus > Malus domestica. The sequence goes on from NC_091665.1 coordinate 41,067,214, forward strand.
TTCATACCCCTACCTCCAACTTCATTTATATTTACATAAAGTAAAACAGATATCTTATTCTACTTGGAAAATTCAGCATGAACTCACCACCAACGCCAACAATGTCGCCACCAACGCCAATGATGTCAACAACGCCATCAACACCAACAATGCCAACAACAACAACATCACCATACACCCCAAGCATCGCTACACCAGGTGGAGGATCAACAATTTATGGTGACTCGCCAACAGATTCCCCGAACTCAGCAACCTCAATCTCATCTTGCATGTTGCTGCTATTCATCATGACTGGGATCTTGGGGTCACTTCTCGCAGAAAATTATGTCTAAAGGGAAACTACGTTTCAGCTCCTCTATATGCAATTTGATGGCAAGCCATTCACTTGCCAGCATCCTACATAAATTTCAACGAGGCCCCGAGACTCAAAACAAGCTACTATGTTACCCCTAGGCCTTGTTCCTCACCATTTAAATTACTGCCATACTTCGTCAATGTATTACCCAATCATTGACTATTAAGCCTAAGGACAGAAAAGCATAGATATTTTTTAGGTTCTTGTACTTGTAGACATATAGGTCCCTTATCTGCAGTTTTAGTACAATAAATTATTAGTTAAGGCCACCAGGCTTCAGCCCCTCTTTTATATATATTGATATAATGCTTACTACATGATATTAACTAACGCAATTTCCCTATGATCCCAAAGAACAACAAATACATAGACATACGACAGAGTAATAGGTGTAGTAATGAATATTATTGACCTAACTAGAAAGAATGGATGTAAAGTAGTCGGTTGAAGGAATGACCTATGTCTTATCCGGCATACCCCATTAAGATACTACAGAAGAATCAATGTATTCAATATCGGGTATGTTTCCTGTTTATCAACAAACATATAAGAAACTTACCTAACTTGTACACTACTTTCTTGGAAGACAAAGACAACAGATCCCTAAGCTCTTCTTCATTTGCTACTTATAAAATGTTAATACAAGTTATTTCAACAGTAAAATTTTGCTTAATTCATATTATTGTACTTTCAGTCTTTCATTATAGATCCCAAAAATGGCATCAGTTTACTCAAAAGTGAAGCTTTCCAAAAACCACCTCCCGCAACGCAGGGTTAAGACGCTCCAAAAGAAAATTACAAGAACAAGGAAAGAAGACAATTCTTGTGTGTGCATGGAAAGATCAACTTGATCACTAACTTAACAAACACGAAACAGGATGCACAATGCACAAAGATTGATTTATGTAAATGTATCTCAGTGGTCTAAAGTGAACCATTTGATGTGTCTTGGCATCAGAAAATTATGATTGAAAATGAAGAGCAACAACCTGCCTCTTAGCTGATAATATCTCTTTTATTACCATACACACGAATGATTCAAGAGTACAAAATCAGATGATAGATCACACTGACAGTAATTCCTTAAAATAAACAAACATAAATACAAATTTAGAACTTTATTATCTTGTTTGCTAAACAAATCAAACAGGAGAACGAAAGGTAACTAATGACTATTATCACACTTACTCCTTATTTACAATAAACTCAGAACAGGTACAAGCATGACACAGCAGTGATGGAAATGATGGCTATGGTAGCAATAATTGAACCTCGCTCAAATGATCTCTGCAGGCTTCCTATTCGTGAGAAGTGCTGGAAAGCCAAATATGCTGCAACAACCAGTGCAATAATAGCACCTTCTTGTCTTCCCCTGCCAATGGAACACATTGAAACATAAGAAGCAAGAAAATCACTGATAATTGGCAAAAGTTCGTCTTAAACGATGCATTTGCGCACCTTATATGCAGAACTTGGTAAGGAGCCACAATCACCAGGAGTACTGCTGTCAATGGCAACTCAAGTTCCCCTGAGAAAGAACAAAATAAGACCATATATAATAATAATTGACAAGAGGATAATTGATATGGCAAGTGCACCACTATATTAACACACCTCAATAAGACTTAGAGAAGTGCCAATTTCAGACCAAACTTATACCTATGACCCGGACATGGTTCAAAATATGACTCCCAATTTCAGACCAAACTTAAAAGTCAGCATATTGAAAATAAGGGCATCTTCAAATACTATAATAGCCCCAAAGATGGGTAGATTACGAGAAATGGGTTGATCCCCATTAGTGAATTGAATAAAACCAACAAACCATGTCGTAATTAGAAACTATCATTTGAGAAAACAAGAATACTCTCCCCGTTTAGCATTGTCTAGCCTAACACTCAAACCAGGGAATCAGAATTCAGAAGAGAACCTACCGGGAATAAAGAAGAAGAGACGGACAAGAAGGGCTAGGAATGCAGCCCAGATACCATATTCACCCCTGCAAGCCAAAGTCATGAATGTCAGCCAAGTTATACATTTAAGCTTAGACCGCAAACGTGCTCCACAGGATACCAAGAAAAAAACTTTCTAGCAATAAAAAACAAGAAATGGAAAGAAGAAAACCCCAAGTTTTTGAAATGCTTACTTAATCCATGAGATGACGGCAGCCGGCGCTTGTAGAAGAAATAAGGGAACAAGAAATGATTTCTGAACAGCAGTCCCTTTTGCAAGCAACAGAACCCTGGAAATGTAAGAAATTTGAATACCCAATTACCCATTAATCCATCTCACTCAACATCTCAATACTGAAAGCAGAAAACTTTCATGGAATCTCAAAAGATCTATTAGAAAAACACCCCACAACAACAATAAAATTAAATTTAAAAATTAAAAAAAAAAAAAAAAAACCATCTTCATCAATTGTCATGCTCTAATTGATTCTTAGTTTTGAAATTTCTTTTTCCCATTACAAAATCAGCTGGATTTTTTTTTTCTCAAAAATATTGAGTTTGAAGGGTTTTTACTAAAATCCAATGTTGTCGAGGGGGAGAGAGAGAGAGAGAATTACGCAGTAGAAATGGTGGAGATAAACTGGAGGGTGTTGACAGAGAGAGGTGCAGCGTAAGTGTAACACATCGCACCCGATCCCCTCCTCTTACCCTTCATCACCACGAACTCCTTCTTTCCACCAATCGAAACTCTGCGCCAAACAAAAACAACAGCGTTGCACTCTCAGATCGATTGATATCTGAAGCATTGAGAGTGAAATAACGAGATTACCTGAGAGGGTTGCGGTGGAGTGAGCCCAGACGAAGACAAGAGAGCTTGGCCGGCCTATGTTGAAAGGCGGAGAATTTGGAGGTGGTAGCGCCGCTGCTGCCGACGCTGTAGAGAGAGACAGTCGGTGGTGAAGTGGAGGAGAGTGAGAGAGTCGCCATTTTTGTAGTTTTCGAACTCTTCTGCTTTCTGCTTGCTGCTTTTGGCTTCGAGGGCACAATAAAGAGACAAACACTAGTGTGGTTCACTATTTCGCGGCAAATAATTTGGATCCACGGCGACCGTACACGTGCGGGGTTTGCGGTTCTAGGTCACATCATACACAGGTAGGATGAGAGATATTTTCAAAATATCAAGTTTAAAACGGTACTTTACATGTTATAATACGAGAAAATAAAATGATATAATTTTTGTGTACTTTCCCTTATTTATGACACATAAAATTTATGTTTGAATACTTGGCACTTGAAAAAATTTCTCTAGCTGGATGTGAAATTACAATTTTTTGGCTTAGATCGAAATCAAATGAATGAAAAATGTTTTTATTCTTTGTTAAGCTAATTTTGTTGCGGATACTTTTTAGTACGTGTAATGTTAAGGTGTGTTCTTATCATATGGCCGTCTTCCTTGCTTTTAACTTTGAGGTTGAGATTAGGTTTTTGTGGTTTGTTTAATCTGATTAAGTGATGAAACAGTTTGTATTATAGATTCATTTGATTTACTTCAATATGATAATTTTAATTGATGTGATTGTGTTAACATGTTTAGGCATCAATATGTATCGAAAAAATTAACAATTTTGTTAACAATTGAGATTCTTATGACATTTTGGCTAAACAAATTAATTCTCATAATTGTTAACGCATGGTCTTTTTCCACTCCTAAAGGCTCAAAGGAAGACCTTGGAGCACTACGAATGATCGCTTGACGGTTTGGTTTGTTTGCAAGCAACGAAACCGAGCGCTTCCTCGTAAAGTACTTTCCAACTACCCGGAACGAGTTGGTGTACTGACAAGTTTATAACACAAAGTCTTAGAGACAAGCCTACTCAAACATCAACTCCAGGTTACGTGATGACTATTAGAAAGAACATAAGCCCATAAAGGGACTAAAGACTGACATATTAAGTGCTCAAGTGTGGACTCTCACCAATTTCAGGGTCGAGCAAGGCACTCGGTACGCGTTGCCCAAGAAAACTTACAAGTGGACCTAGATAGATGTCACTTAGCTACCACGTGTCGATTAAAGAACAGAATGGCAGCTAGTAGGTCAGGCCTACGTATTTGACGCATTAAATACAAAGGTGGTGGAAGACTTGAGTCCAAAGATTTGGGGCTCAATGAGGGCCTATTTAAGGAGGATGGGTACTCCCTATAACAGGTCTGACTAATTGAGGAAAAAAGTGGACGAAGCCCAGTTTTGAGGGGTGAACCACTTAAATAATGTTGTTCAGTTCTTATCATTCTGCTATCGAGGCCAACAAGGACCAACTACACAACTATACTAGTCGTTGTTAGCCTCACCAAATTTAAGCTTTAACAATAATAAGCTGTGCACTTGTGTGATACATATAAATAACTAAACAATTTCTAATTTAATTTAATTTTTTAAAAGAGATAATCTTGTGATTGTGATCTATTACAGTTTCAATTATAACACGAAAACAACGAGGATTCACTAATTTCAACTCGGTGGAAAATGAGACGCATCTAAATATTGTGCAATATGATTCCTTTGGTGGATTTTAAGTTTTTTTATCTTCATGGTTGTCTTGAACCTTTTCCTCTTAACATAGTATAAACTGATAAATTTAAAGGAAAATTAATGAAAAAGACTTGAAAATTTTGAGTTTTAACAATAAGGATAAAATAAAGGCTAAAGTAAATAGTATCATGATTAACTTTGTAGTGTAAAAATATTGTTTTTCGTTAAAATGAACAGTACCGGGAGCTTTTCGTTAAAATTCCCTAAATTTAATCTCACATTTCATTGAAAAATAACTATGAGAAAATTTACATACAAATCAAGCCAAAAATGGTGGATAGTCGTGTGCATATTATAACATAGGACAAAACAAATAATTTTTTTCTCAGAAATGGCCTCCTCAGACTCCTCCTCCTCTCCAACCCTACCCATCCCCACTCTCCCTAGTGTCTCCAATTTTCTGACGATCAAGTTTGATCGTACAAATCACACACTTTGGCAAGCATAATTGTTGCCCCTGCTTCGCAACAGGAAGCTTGTTCCCATCGTCGATGGCACCAGTCAATGCCCTCCCGCATTTCTTAAGCACAGTGATGGCAATATTACTTGACACCGTCAATCCGGCCTTTGAGGCCTGGATTCAGCAGGATGGCAATTTTTTTTTTTCTCAGCAATGGCCTCCTCAGACTCCTCCTCCTCTCCAACCCTACCCATCCCCCCTCTCCCTAATGTCTCCAATTTTCTGACGATCAGCCTTGTTCCCATCGTCGATGGCACTAGCCAGTGCCCTGCCGCATTTTTTAAGAACAGTGACGTCAATATTACTGACACCGTCAATCCAGGCCTCAAAGGCCGGATTGACGGTGTCAAGTAATATTGCCATCACTGTCCTTAAGAAATGCGGGAGGGCATTGACTGGTGCCATCGACGATGGGAACAAGGTTCCTGCTGCGAAGCAAGGGCAGCATTTGTGCTTGCCAAAGTGGGTAATTTGTACGATCAAGCTCGATCGTCAGAAAATTGGAGACATTAGGGAGAGTGGGGATGGGTAGGGTTGGAGAGGAGGAGGAGTCTGAGGAGGCCATTGCTGAAGAAAAAAAATTGTTTGTTTTGTCGTGAGACTGATTTGCTCATGGATACCATATAACAGAAATATTCACGCATAAGAGTTTGAAAGCTAAAGAGTTGCTGATGCTCAACTCGGTTAATTCTGAGTGAGTTTAGGTCATTGTATTTATAGACGGGAATTACATAAATTAAGGAAACTTACTCGAATTAGAATTTTACAAAACTGAAAAAATACAAGAAAATACAATGAATTATCAGTTGAAGAGTTGGATATGAATCCCAACTCTTCCAGCTAACACAGACCGTCCATTCTTAGTCGCAGCAACCTGAGCGGGAAACCTCCTTGGTGAAACCATTTGTAACTTATATGTCTTATCAATAACAGAAATAACCTTTTTGACATCCTAAGGCACTTCTAGAAAAGTTACAGACGGTCAAAAGCGGTGGTGACTGTTATTCTGTTAAAAAACTTGTTCATGACAGCTTTCTTGCTAAACCTAGCTAACACAGACCGCCCATTCCAACTATTACCGTTGCACGTACATGTAAATACCATATATAGACTAGCTCTTAGTTTGGTGCTACGACATTCTTTTTGGGGTTGGAAGAGGTTTCAAGTTCAAATCTCATCTTCTTGGTCTTCTAGTAGAGCAGTGGCGAAAATTCATACCAAGAAAAAATGAATAATGTGATTCATCATCCTGTCACAATATGCACGGTATTTCCGCGTCGTGTTAATTCAATAGGCATATGGAATGCATCACAAACTAGTCGGGTGAGTGTTAATGCATCGCTCCTGCATTTCTCGTTTCCGTTGCAGAACTACACCCTCCCAGTTCTGGAATTTGAAATGACTCTCATCTACATCGTCACCCAACTCACCCATTTGTTTCTCAATATGTTTGGCCTCCCAGTGCTTGCCGCTCAACTTGTGGTACGTACGTTCTACATTTATCATGTGCCTTTAGTTCCCATGCATTCAAGTTTTTTTTTTTTTTTTGTTGGTTTCATCTCTATGGTCGGTCTAGGTTAAATAATCATAGATATATCCATCTCACATAATGCAGTACATTATAGTTGATAGTCGTCCATGGGAATGTCCGAATTGTCTTACGCGGTCACTTATTTAGGCTTTAATTATTAGAAATAAAATAATAGTAACAAACAGGTGGATTCAGGAACGGAATTTTGTTTTGTGTGAGATATGAGACAGCTAGCCGATCGCCCTACTGTCACAAATCCCACAAAAACAAACTCCCTCTCCCGCTACCAGAAAATAGGGCTGCCCTACAAAATCTTTCACGATAAACCACATTTTGTCGACAAAATTTTCAGTTGTAGGACAAAACTAGTCAACATTTAGGGTTTATTCAAAATCTTTACAAGAAGGAACAAAGTCATAGGGCAAGGTTATATTCGTCGGACAAGTTTTTGGTGCCAAGTTTAATATATAGCGATTGACAAAACTAAAATGGTCACACCAAATTTATTTGAGTTTATTTACCTAGAAACCGTGGGTTTTTTTTTTCTTCATTAATTAACTCATGAGTGAATTATGAGTGGTGCTACACTTACAACTTATTTGTACCTTTATTTGTACTATATCTCTAATAGAGGTAGAGCTCGCGAACGTATGTGAGTTTTATCTCTATTAAAGAGATGGTACAACTAGGTAGTAAGAATAACAGTTTTGGTAATTATATTTACAATAGCGGTGACAATATTTGAACAATTAACGGACACATATTTTCTCTATTTTGGTTGAACCATACAGGCTGGAATACTCCTTGGTGATGCAGGACTTGACAGAGTGATCCAACATTTTCGTCCTGAACAAGAGAATCCCATATTTCCTTTTACTAATCAGGAAGTACTCAACGTAATATCACTGTTTGGATTCACACTCTTCAGCTTCTTGATCGGAGTCAAAATAGACTTGGGATTAGTATCAAAAATCGGAAAAAAGGCTATCTACAACGGCGTGTTAACCTTGGTGGTGCCTCTAATAGCCGGCTTCTTAACGCTGCTCTTCCTCACCTGGGAGTGGTCCTTAAACGCGGACGAAGTCGTGCAGCTTATTTTCGTAACAGCAATGCATATTCAGGCTCCGTCTACCGTCATTGCTTGCCTCCTCACCGAGCTCAAGATCCTAAATACCGAACTTGGCCGGCTCGCATTATCTTCGGCACTCGTCTGTGATTTCTTTAGCATTGCCCTAACTACTGTTGCGACGTTGGTGAAAGTCTTACAGAACGATGCATGGAGGGGCATGAGGGACATTGGGGTGATGATAATCTATACTTTATCTGTTTTCTGTGTTTTCCGTCCAATAATGTTTTGGATTGTGAAAAGAACCCCTGAAGGCAGCCCTGTTAAGGATTCATACATTTTCTTCATCCTGCTGGCATTTTTGGGATCTGGATTGTTTTCCCACTGGTGTGAGCTCCCGATCGTGATCGGGCCTTTGATCTTAGGGTTCGCAGTGCCAGATGGGCCCCCACTAGGAGCTACTTTGGTCAAAAAGCTTGACTTTATGGTCAATAGGGTTTTCATGCCAGTTTTTGTGACCACGTCCTTGATGAGGGTTACTGTATCCTTAGAAATGCCTCCGGCTCATAGAAGGGTGGTATTAGGCACCGCCATTGTTACTTTTGTGATTTTCTTGAGCAAATTTGCAGCCTCTATGGTGACTCCTTTGTGTTGCAAGATGCCTTTGAGGCATGCAGTGGCACTGGCTCTCATAATGACCAGCAAAGGCGTTGTCGAGATAGCTGCATACACCATCGCTAAAGACACTTGGGTACGTAAATTTTTACATCAACTCTATCATATTAAGTGACATGTGAATATGGGGTTAGGAATCAAGATATAAACTATAAATAATACTTGTTTAGTCTGAATAGATTTATTAGACTATGTGTAATTGTTGTCGCAAACTGATTTTTCTATATTATTGACCACATCTTTAATAATAGTAAAATTCAAATGCACATTCATATTTTGACCTCAATATTACAACAAAATGCTACAAAAATATTAATTATAACAAACTCTTGTCAGAATTTGATTAGGTTCATTATACCATGTTGTATTGTTATGGCACACTATAATTTTTTTATTGCTAACAATCTCTCTAATAGAAGTAGAACCCGACCTCTAACACATTCATGTTCTCCATGGTTTTCTTTTGTTATGCGCAGGTTATAGTTTCTGGGGTCTTTAACCATATGATGTTCACAGTTTTATTGAGTGCAATTGTCGTGCCACCTCTTGTGAAGTACTTGTACGATCCTAAGAAAAAATATGCAGGCTACCACAGAAAAGCCCTTCTCAATTCCAAACCCAATTCGGAGCTCCGAATTCTCGCATGCATCAACAGAGCTGATAACACCCCCGCCATCATCAACCTTATCGATGCCTCGTGCCCGACTCGAGAAAGCCCCATCGGCCTCTACGTTCTTCACCTCATCGAGCTAGTTGCTCGAACCACCTCCGTCTTAATCTCACACAACTTACAAACAAGAGCCCTCTCCAATTATTCGTACTCCGATAACATCATCCGTTCGTTCGTTCAGTTTATGAAAGAGAATGAAGAAGCAGTCTTCGTGCATGTATTTACGGCTATATCTCCATCCCTATACATGTACGACGACGTATGCACCCTCGCGCTGGACAAAAACACATCGCTCATAATCCTGCCGTTCCATCGAAAGTGGTCGGTTACTAACGGGTCTATAGAGTCGGAAAACCAAGCCGCAAGGACGCTCAATTGTCGGGTGCTTGAAACCGCGCCGTGTTCGGTTGGCATTCTTGTGAACCGCGGTCACGTAAAATGCACCAACTCCTCAGTATCACCTGCAGAAACGTATCGAGTTGCATTGGTTTTCATCGGAGGGAGTGACGACTGGGAGGCGCTTATGTTCGCGAAACGCATGCTTAGGGACGCGTGCATTAGCCTGACGGTGATTCGGCTAGTGTACGCGTCCGAGGACAAAGAAAGTTTCACCAAATGGGAGGTGGTGCAGGACAATGAGATGTTGAAGGAAGTAAGGCATAATGGTACAGGGTACGTGAGTTATGTAGAAGAACACGTGGCCGACAGCACTCAAACGACAAGGAAAATACGGTCGTTGATGGACGAGGATGAATACGACCTGTACATAGTCGGGAGAAGATACAATATGAGAAGCCCTCAGACATTGGGTCTTGAGCAATGGAGTGAGTTCCCTGAACTTGGTGTCATTGGCGACATGCTTGCCTCGGCGGATTATTGCTGCAAATTCAGTGTGTTGGTGATTCAGCATCAGCAACAAGGGACTAGCTCGTAGGTGTTGGCTACTTAGGGAATTAGGACTTTTTTTGGTGTATCAAGAACACCATCACATGAGGATTCCACTAAAATTATAACACGTTATTTAGTTTTTTTATCAATATTTGTAGAATGAATTATTGATTATATCGTTCACACCATATTATAACATGTGCAGTGTGTGATGACAAGTGTTTTCTCACTACTTAGCGAGTCAAAAACGAAAAAAATGTTTCGAAAACCACAATTTTGTAGCACTTCTTGTAAAAATTCTCTGGAAGAAAAATGACGAGGTCGTAGAATAAGTTGTATGAAAAGGAAAATGCAAGGGACGAGCTCTTCTCAGCCAGCAGAGGCTGGCCCTTGTATATTGAGCCACGGTTTTGCGTTGCAAAAAGGCTTCCAACATGAATTTGTCAAATTTCGATGTATGTTAGAAGGATGTTGGTAGCCAGTTGAACAGCATACTGAACATTCCACAATTCGTAGCTTCGCCGTTGCTTGTTCATGGCCGTGGAAGCATGTATTCTCAGATTTATCGAACCATAATGTTACGATAAAAGAAAACAACCAGCAGCAGCTATACTTGTATTTATATTCAAGATAATCATAGCCATTGGCAAGTATGAAACAAGCAAATGAAGGGGGAAGCAACGAACGGAAAAGACTGCGATTATCTAAACAGGAATTACACAACCACCCGTTGCAAACGTCACTTGAAGTAAAATTCTATGCTTTTATAATACAAGTCTCTACAGACTTATCAAGAAGTAACTAGCAACAGAACTCGACAACTGACTTACATTACCAGAAAATGTGTTAGTGTTCTCCGCGTGACCTGCAGACAACGCATGCAAAGTTGTAAAAGCGCAAAGAGACTAAATTTGCAGAAGATCAAGAACAGCAGTGTTAGTCAAGCTAATTTAAAAACCCAACTAATCTCTCTGATATTCGAACCCTTTTTGTCTCCACTATCTGCACAGCCCTCTCAACAGGATAGCAGAAAACTATGCAGGAGGCCGATCCTGTCAATACTTCATGCATTATCTTTGTATGCACAAAAAACAAGCATCCTCACGACGGTTTTCCATTTAAGAGGTCAGTCAGTTCAGCATCTAATGAAGAGTATGACCTAAATCAGTTTATAATGCTGGATTTCATGCCCCATATCCTCGTGGGGTAGAAACATGCCTATACTTAACCTGAACTTCCTATGCCACCATGCAGTACATATAGTTCACTTAAATATATTTACGAGAGTAATCTTGAATCATAGTATATAATTCACTTAAACATACAATCTGTGATGTATTATTCAAAGGTTTGAATTCCTAATCAGAAAACAAAATTGACAATACCTAATTTGATGTGATGCATAGTCAAATCACTTCCCCTCACATTTCCGTTTCAAGCTATTTTGATTTAATTGAGAAATGGAGCTCCGGTTATTTAAACTCTTCAGGAAAAGAAAATGAAACTAAAAACTAATTTCTAGAACATAGTAAACCAGAAAAAGTCAGTCCATCAAAGCGTACGAACAAATCTTCTGGGAACATGATGCCCTGTAGACATAGGATGCACAAGTAGTTTGTCCTCCTCTTTGTGTTCCTCCCTGTTTCTTGTTTCTTATCCAGAAGGGCCAAACCTTCACAGAACTACAGAAAAGTTCTCAACTCCATTTTAGCATAATACGAGAAATCATTTCATCAGAAGCATGACTTAATTTTAAGTTCAGAAAGTATTCAATGCCATTAATTATTGTAGCACTTCCATTTTTTTTCCTCAGTATAAATTTTTATGAACTGTTTATTTACTACAGAATCACAGATATGCAGTATCACAGGCTCAACTTTGAGTTTTTACACAAGATATTAATTACTTTTCTACGAAACATAATCTTATAATTAAAGGAAAGTATAACAAAATATTAAGAGTTAAAAATGACCAGATCAAGCCCAAAGTTCCAGCTTTCAAGTGCTAGCATACTTGCATTGTTAATGTTATTTATTTAAGACAATGTATCAAAAGCTGTGTGATATATGCGGCAAAAGTCAGTAAGAAGTCACGTTTTCAAGAATTATAGCGTTCATGCATACCGTAGAAAGCAACTTAAAATTGTTTGATAAGAGCAAAATAGGCATTCCATACAGTTACCTTGGAACAAAAACTAACAAACTATTCTGCAGTGTTGTCAGCTGAAAGGAAGAAAACAAGGAAACAGGATCGAAGAGCTGACAGCCAATAAGGAAAAGAAGATTTAATTGCATAACTAAATCTCACGAGATCAAGTGAAAAGAAAGTGGAGCATCCCAATTAAAGACCAAGATTGTATAGATAAATTTTCCCATGTGTACACCCTGATAAGCAAAACTTAAAACTATACAATAAGGATAAATAAGACTTTCTCTACAATTACCTTTGAACAAAAATCAGACAACCCATTCCACAGTGTTGTCAGCTGAAACGCAGAAAATAAGGGAACAAGAACCAGCACGCTAACAAAAGGTAAAGTAAGAGCTTATTCTATAGCTATTTATCTCATGAGCTTAAAAGAAAAAGAACGATGAGCATCTAGATTAGAGGCCAATATTTGCTAAAAAGGATGAGAGGGGGCAATGAGCTTCTATATTCAAGCAAGTGAGAAGGCAAGTGACTCTTATTCCTTGTAACCGAATTTTTTGGCAATTATAGGACGAACATCATCAGCATTAACCAGGGTCTCTAAGAAGGGAAGTAACGAAATCAAAGCACTATCAGACGGATCATCAAACCAACTCTTTATAGGAATTCCATTATTAACTTGCAAGCGGAAGACCTGAAATAGTCAAAAGAGAATAAAGGTAAAACAATCAGTTTCTTCAGTAATAACAAGGTTCATTCTTTTCACTTTTTCTCTCTGCCTTTATGATTATTTTGCAGGTACAAGTATAGTAGGCTAATTATCACTTTCTTCCTTTCTTCATCTCTCTCCTCTTTTTTGCCTACTTACATATTTTGGTACGACTAGGGTTATTTTTTTTTTCACCAGGAATAAGACCAGTTTTTATTTAGTACCCACTGCAACTGCCAGCTTCAAAAACATAAAGAGTACTTTTCGAATCATAAATTTTTATTTAGGCAAAAGAAGAAATTAATAATATAGAATCTGAAATAAAGTGTGAGTTCTCAAGCAATAGAACAACCCATAATGCAAAAAATAAGGTCGTCGTACCCAGTGCACAAGGCTCCCGCTTTACGCAGGGTCTGGGAGAGGTGAATGTCGGCTAGCCTTACCCCCATTTATGGAGAGGCTGCTCCCAAGCAAAAAATAAGGCAGATGAAAAAATAAGTAAATTCCAAGCGATTAACACAAAAGCCCAAGGGCTATACCTGTGGAGTATTATCAATTATGGCAACTTTCGCAAGATCAACACCCAAAACTGTCAAATCTTTAGTGTAACTGCCATCCAAGAAAATGCATGATTCACGATAAACTCGGCGAGATATAAACTTTGCACATGGATCCAATATATCAAGAAGCTGCGCTGCATATATGCTTTGGCTGGCAGTAAAAATAACAACGTCAAACATTTCTGCAACTCTCTCCAAGAAAGTTTGCAGGTGAGGCCTCCGCTTCACATATACCGTGTGCTCTTTCATGTTGAAAAAGACAGTAAATGTGAAGTCTGCGTCATCTCGATGTTCCAATGTAGAATGAACCAGTGTTTCTGCACGCATAGCAACATTACATTTCAGCAACCTATCATCAACGTACATTTCTCAAATGAACTCTAAAAATCACACTGAGATTAAACTGAAAAATATCTAAGTAGAAGACTGGATCTGCGGAAACCCTACTTGATCTATCCCTGCTAAGGGCATAATTGGTATGGTGGTCCGCATTTGTACCTTATCATTTATATCGTATTTGGAAACAGTATTTCTGACTGATTAAATATTTCCCAAAAGATCAGACAAAAGTCAACCAAATAGAGAAACGAAAAAGGAAAAATAACATTCTTTGAGCCTTGGTGTACTGTATTCTATGCCTAAATTATAAATACACAAGCACTCACATATATACATATGAATGTATTAATGTGGCCATGGACAGGCAAGCACACACTCACATACGTACATGTGAACATGTTCACGTGTAAGGTATAAACTGAAAGAATAAGAGATTTGCTTTCTAGACAGAGGCCAGATTGTATATGTGGCACACATATACCAACCAATCACAGGTCCTATATAAGCACTATTAACTGCATTTACAACTTGTCAACACATTTGAGACAAAATTAACTGAAAACCTTTTCTTTTTTTTTAACACTGTTCACCGAACTGGGTCACAGTTTGTCATTATGAGCAAAAGACTGAACTATAAACATATATATATAACATTTTATATATAGCATTATGTATGATACTAAGAGATAAGGTTTTCTTGCACACCTATGTATAAAGAGAGTGAATGTGCCAAAACTTCAACTAAACAATGGATAGAATCCTAAAATGTTGCACTGAGACCGGAAATGGGTAACACAAAATTTTCCACCACTTCATTAGTAATTTTCAACATTTTGGCTTTCAATTTTGACTTGTAGGCATTTTGTTAGTATACCATCTTCATGTAGAGTTCACGACGAGGTTCTCTACCAGGAGCGTAGATCAATGGACTTTGATCATTAGTAATTTTCAACATTTTGGCTTTCAATTTTGACTTGTAGGCATTTTGTTAGTATACCATCTTCATGTAGAGTTCACGACGAGGTTCTCTACCAGGAGCGTAGATCAATGGACTTTGATGAACTTGTTAAGGGAACTAAATGATTTCAATATAAATTCATTAGGAAAATTAAATAATATTTGTCATTTAAGTCTTAAGATAACATTTAACAAGTAAAATTTCCAAAAGTAGCAATTAAAATGAACCAACTGGTCTAAAAATATGTCCGATGTAACATTAAATGATCTAAAATATATGTCTGATGTAACATTAAATGATGACAAGATAGCACATAACCATATGAAAACACATGCGTATAGCATTACTTACCATCCAAATCAAGTACAAGAGTTACAGACTTTCTTTTTGAAGCTTCCTCGGGCAATATGTTGGGTTGATAATTTGATACCACCTCTGATAATTCTGGTAAGTTTTTTATGAACAACTGTGGATCAAAGGACTCTGCCTGATCTGAGTCAGAAGAGTTAACAACCGTTTCCAGGTTGCAGGGGCTCATCTGACCAATTCCCAAATACATTTCAGCACAATTTGTATCTATCATGGCTTCTTCACATGATTTGTCATCATTAGTATTAAAATTACTGCTTCTGATTGTGTCTTCTAGGAAAGGCAACATCATGTATTGCTCAGACACATCAAAAAACATATTTGGTTCAGCTGATTTGTAGTCTTGGAAGCAATTCATTTCACTTATATCATCATGAAATGCATTCTCGTCGAAGGGTAAGCTTGATATTATCATGTCAGAAATGTAGAAATCTGATACATCACAAGTTCGATTATCACATGAACGTCCGTTATCATCACTGTCACCAGCTCCTAACACTGAAAAGGCAGGACAAGATTAGCATATTAGATATTATCTCTCGTCTGAACATGTAACATTACATTACATTAAATGACAAGGAAGATTAGATTATTTAAATGAAAACGTTTACCAGTTTACCACCCGAAAGTGGTTGAATTTTATTGGTCAAATAACCTAATATACTGAATAAAGTTTGAGGATAGCTTTACACTTGGTTCCACTTGGTTCCAGGCTAACACATACCTATCCTATTTGTTCCTTTTTTAATTGTAAAAAAGAACTGGGAAGGGGTTGTTTTATTCAACGTTGGCTGGGGTTTCAATGGCAAAACCACAAATACCCAGTAGATTCTCTATACGTTCAATCAACTGAGTTTGAGACATACCTGCATCAATGTCAGCATGTGGTTCACTATTTTGTTCGCCGTTCACTTCACTCGACTCCAAAGCAGGAGAGAAAATTGTCTTTATGTCTGATGGGCAGGCCTGACAGGAGTCCTGGAATTAATAAACAACCGTTGGTGTACAAGCTTATAAGGAATTTTAAGGCCCACAAGGTGCAATTCTAGAAAACCTTGAGCAAGAACACAAAGATGAGAATAATGAATTTTCATTTACAGGTTACTCAAACTTCATGAAATTAAAGGCAATGCACTGTGAAATGACAAACTCAAAAAAAGGTACCCACAACACCGTAACTTCAAAATAAATACTTGCCATTCTTTTGGTGGGAGAATCACATGACTGCTTCTGAATTTGACCAGTTTGTTCACCCAGAAGTTCCTGATGTTCAATTGCCTCATCACTTCCAATTTCTATAGTAGAAACTTGTGTGCTTGAAGAAACTATGAGAATAATAAGAAGCTCTAATATTAATAATTAAACAAACAAATTTAGATGCAGATAGTTGTGCATGGACTGAATCAATGTCCTTCATTGAGACCTCCATTGCTAAAAAGTCTGGAATTACAAAACTAGAAAGCCAGAGAGCTCAAATTCATGGAAAATTAACACAAACTTTGCAATTCTGCATTTTTTTCCAGACTTTGCTAAGCAGTGCAACCTAGTATCATAGTTTACCATATTCCTAATACCCACAGAAACTTGCGTGAAATGTTGAAATCTGGATAGGCAGTATGAGATAGCTTGATCACATCAATACAAAGATACATAATGAAGTCTTTACTATAATACTATATGATAGGACAAACTTCAACTTCTTTATGTTTGGTTTCTTACCCTCCTGACAATTATTACAAGTGTCAAAATCTTCTGAATGTTCTGATTTCCTAGCATGAGAATTCTTGGAAATCACACTTGACCTTTGACATACACGGAGACCATTTTTTTCTCGTAAACATCCCATGCTTGATTGAGCCTTCATCTTGAAAGATGGCATTTGATCTGTACTTGTGATGTGCACCACAATCTTAACTCTCTGTCAGAAAAAAAAAATCAAGATAAGAATAAAGTAAATGATACCAATCTAAAAGAAACCGTAACAAAGGGAACCAAGCAGTAGAGAAATTAAGCAACATACAGTTTGTAGTGGGGTCCACGTATCTCTGTCTGGGGTATCTAATCAAAGATTCATAGTATTGATGATTAGCAATCTAAGCTCCAAGCTTTTTGAAGTTTTCCAAAAACTGTGTCGAACTGTCGCTAATGTATCTGTTTGTGGAGGAAAAAAATTAAGGCTCGTCAGCACGCAAATAAAGTAACTTGCACACAGATAAACTACACACGGTAATCAACAAGTAGAAAAGCAAGATTTCACCTAGTAAATTGGGAAATGAGTTAATTAGTTACCAAAGTTATCTTCCCCACAACAATCAGTAACAATGTAAAAGAATATCGTAATCAACTGCTGATTCTCTTGCATCAGATGCTGAGGTCATCCATTAAAAAGTAAAATATTCAATAAATCCATCTAAAACTGAACTTCCAAAAGAAGATGCTACAGTTTTGCAAATACAACCACATATATAGTTTGTTTCTCCTGTGTGACGACAACAACGTAAGACACCCTTTAACGTCAGGGATCACATTGATGGATACCATCCACTCAACATGATTAAACAGCTGCACAATATTCACTACATCCCGCATGTTTAAATTCCCTTCTTCCCATCCGAAAAAAGAAAGAATCTTCCCTCCTTCCCAAATATAAATGAGCTGCGATGATACTTTTCATCTCAACTTCAAGAAATGAAACCTAACTAAGTCAAACACTGGGCTATCCTTAAAACAAGTAAACTAACCCAACAAACAAGGCTCATTAACAAGGCTATTTAAATTCCCTTACTAACCAGAAAGCTTTCATGCCGCCACAACACTGCCACAGCCTCCTCAGCACCCCACTGCTCAAATCACCATCTAAAAGTCAAAATTATTGTGTTTACAGATTTATGCATTCTACGAAATGATCCAAACATGATATATCCGAATCCGAATCAAGGAACAGAAAAATCCATCCAAAATGGCCTTTGACCTCAAAATTTACAATACCATCTCGTTGAAATCTAAGTAAACTCAAACGCCGATTCCAAAATCTACTAAAAATGCATAATTTCTTCTTCAAAAACCATATTTCTAGAAAAAATTTATGAATTAAAAACAGAAAAATAACCACAAATACACACGCACACTAAAGATAACATACTGATTACCTAAACAGGCACAAAATCGAAAACCCCAATGCGAAAGCTCCGAAATTTCCAAGTAAAAGCTCGAGATTTGAAGTCAACCAAACCAAACCAAGTGACTCATTACGAAAAGCTTCTAAGTTCCAAAACCCCATTGACCAAAACAACTACTCTCAAATCGTGTAAGCATTTCCTCAAAGAAAAAACAATCAAAACCCGCAAACGAACTTAAAACCCTAAACACGAAGCTCCAATGGCAGTTGTATACAGTTAAATCAACCAAATTCAAGCACTGAAAAAGCAATTGAATTCGAGCAACAGGAACCGTAATTAGCTAAATTAATTAGTAATTATTTAATAATAATTATACTGAATAGTGGAAATAAAAAGGTAAAAAATTGAAGAGGAAAATTGGGAGAAAAAAACATACCTGTAGAGAAAGCTGACCCCCTCTCCCTCTCTCTTCCTATCTCTTCCTCTGTAAGACTCTGTTCTCTCTCTTAACGGTCAGACAGAGGTAGTATGTCGGCTTCGGTCGGATCATACGGACGGCTCTGATGGGATCTTCGCCAAATGATATACGCCAATGGGGGTCTGCCACGTAATCTGTGGAGCCAGCTTACAGTGACTTGTTGACACGTGCACTTTCCCGGAAACAGAGGGAGGTGTGTTTGTTGCCATGCAAAGACCATTTTGGTCACCCTCTTTTTAGCGCGTGAACGGCTTCGTCAAAGCAAAGAAAATAAAAATTATGATAAATTACATGGTAGTTCCTCAGATTTGAGATTTATTAAAACTCCATAAGACATTTTTAAAATATTTCACTTTCATATCTCACGTACTATTTTATTTCAAAATAATACATCTGTTACATTTTTCATCCATTGATCCGTTAAACGCTAATGTGACTACCACATTTGTGTCACGTGGCTGCCAAATTTGTGCCACGTGGCCAAAAAAATAATTTTTAATTTTTTTAACCGGAATCTTCTAAATAAATATATAAAAAAATAAAATAAAAAACAAAACAAAACAAAAGCTGAAACGCACCTCCTCGCAACCCCCACTTTGTCTTCCCTCCCTCCCTCCCCCACCCAACCTGCAACCCAGAAGAAGAAGAACAAGGGGAAAAAATAATAAAAAATAAAAACCCATCTTCATCTTCCCCGACCCCCCTCCCGTCTTCCCCAAACCCATCGTACTCATCCTCCACGTTCTTCTCTGCACCCACCCGCGCACCTACCCTTTGCACCCACCCTCGCACCCACCCTTTCCCCTCATTTATACACCCCACTCTTTAAATCCACACCCATTGGAGAAGACAAGATCTAGGTTGCAGGGAAAGGGATATGGATTTTTTTTTTCTTTTCTAAGTTGTAGGTAGTGGGTGTGGAGGAGGAGATGGGGGATGGGTGCACGGTGGGTTTGGGGAATACGGGAGGGAGAAGAAAAGGGTGGGTTGTAGGGAAGGGGGGTCGGGGAAGATGAAGATGGGTATTTTTTTTTTCTGGGTTGCAGGTTGGGCTCAGGTGGGAGGGGAGATGGGAAGATGGGTGCGGAGGAGGATGTGAAGGATGGGTGGGAGTGGTTTTGGATTTGGGTTGCTGGGAGGGACAACGGATGGGGAAGATGATGAAGGGGATGGGGTTTCGGCGAGCAGTCGGGGGGGGCAGGGGGGAAGGGGTGGGGTGATGGGATTTGAGTTTTCTAAGTTTTTTTTTTTTTTTGTTGAAGATTAAGGTTTTTCTAAAAAAAAATTTTGCCACGTGACACACATTTGGCAGCCACGTGGCACAAATGTGGCAACCACGTCAACACTTAACGGATCAATGAAAAGATGTTGTATGGGGTTGTAATAAACCTCAAACATGAGGGGCTACTATGTAATTTACCCTAAAAATTAATTCTCTCTCCGTAAATTTCTTTTTATTTTTTTATTCCTATTGATCATATAATATTTATCTTTCCCTAATTTTCGCTCAGTAACACTTCACTTGTAAGTGAAGATCGTAAAATATTCATTACAGCTATAAATTTTTACGTAAATTTATATCAATGACAGCTGGCAGTTAAGTTTCACGCATAAGTTATTTTGGGCCGAAGTTGTGAGTATGCCCTAATGTTGATGGTGAGAGTAACCAATCAACCCCTAAACTTTTTTTTAATTAGGAGAATAAATGTATGCCAACTCTTATTTATGCCTACTTTTTTGAGGTTGGAAATTACGTTGCCAAAAATTTATTATATAACTCGGAGATAGTCACGTGGTAAAATTATTTTCTTGCGTTATAAATGATTGATCTTGATCATTAACATCATTTCAAATCAATTATATTTAAATCCTCTTAGTCTCCATGTTAACAAGTTAGCTTCTTAGTTCGGTGTTACTTTTCTAATCAATATTGGAAGAGTTTATAAGTTTGAATCTCATCTCTTGTAAAATTACGTGAGAAGCTTCTTGTCCTTTCTAATTTAAATTATGTCAACGAAACAAATGATTTTGAGGTAAACAAATATGAAAAATGCTCGAGAGGCCATCATTTTAACCACATTTTGTAATCACATGATGTGACAATAGAATAAAATGTCAAGATTTAAAGAATTTAAAAAAGAAGCTAAGCAGTTAACAAACATATCATGTAATTTACAAAACACAATTTAAAAAAATAATCTTTCAAGCATTACTAAAAAATATTTAGGGTTTTGGTGTCTAAAGGACAATCTTGGGTGTGAACTCCTAATTTCTAATGAGCCCAAAATCTTAAGGCTTGTTTATTAGGCTTACTTATTAAAAGCCCATGACTCCTTTTCCTGTCATGTCCCAACCCGCGAATAAATATTATTCACGAGTTAGGGTGTGAGTCATATTTTAACTATAGAAATAAATTTTATGACCAAGACATGGTGGAAAAATTAAAATAAAATTATTAAAATTTATTGAATACGCAATAGAATAACTATAGTGCACAAATTAATTCACAACAAAAAGTACCAACAAAATAATAATTAAATGGTAACAATTCTTTCGAATGCATGAAATATATGCAAATGAGATAGATGAATGTAGTCAGTCCCTTCTAATCCCGCTAACACATACCTAAGGCACCCAAGCCTACACGTCTCATACCATACTTATATCACTTGGCTCCGAATACCTTAGAATATGTGTTAACTCTCGTTCATCCCTTAACCCAATTTTTGTAATTAAACTCTCAGTTTCCACTTTATTAAATAGGCACTTCCCCCGACGCCTGACATGTACAAGATTTCATTATTTTATAATCAACCAATTTGTATACTCAAGCCTTGCACCCTACGCATGACATATACAAGGTTCATTATTTTATATTCAAGGCAAACTTCAGCTCTTGAATATCCTCACAACTCAAACACTTTACAAAACTCGTCACAACTGAACTCTTTTTTTTGCTTTGCAATGCATATGTATATGTCATGTGCACATAGATATCAATACTCACATTTTATCTAACAATCTTGCAAGCTTCAACATAAATCAATTTGATTAGTAACAAGAGTAATATAATCATAATATTAATAACAAAATAATAATTTATAATCCATCATATAAAGTGTTGCTCGTTGACCAGTGAAATATAAGTCTCAAATGTCACAAGGCATGAAACCATATGACTCAATTTCCACCTCCAACCTCATCCTTCCAAATTCACTCATTTTTCTCTAATTTTAGTACATACACCATCAGACTCCTTTTATGTTTTCTTTGTGTTGATCAAACCACTCTATTCTTCCATCCCACTCATCTTTTATTTTTATTTCAACCCACCACTAATCTTCTCATACAAATTTTCCCAGAATTTTTCCCAAAGAACTATCTCTGCCATCTTTCTTTTGAATTGGTACTCCCACTTGCTACAACCCAACCTTTCTTCCTTACTCTCTCTCTCTCTCTCTCTCTCTCTCTCTCTCTCTCTCTCTCTCTCTTTCTCTCTCTCTCTCTCTCTCTCTCTCTCCCCCTCTCTCTTCACTCACCTGTTGCTTCCCACTATTTTCCTTTCTTTCATTTCCTCTCACAACTCTCCCTTTTCACTCATCACAAAACACCTTATCTCATCATCTCAATCTATCAAATAATCATAACCAAGGGTGGTGATAGTTGGCAGGGATGGATGAGGCACATGGAATGACTCTCATGAGAGCCTAGCCACAACGTCACCCATTGTCTCATTCATCGTGGTTGTCATTGATGAGTGTGACTGGCCAAGCGTAGCAGTTGTTGTGTGAGAGGTGAGGTTGAGTTGATGATATATATATGAGGACTTGGGTTGGCAATGGCCAGCTTGACGTGATGATGACCAAAAGAATCCATTTTTGGTTCCTTGGCTTTTTAATGTTGTTTTCTTCCGTTCATTTGTAGTCACCTTAATTCGACTTGCACAACTAACTATTTTTTATTGATTGGTGATGTGTTTTCATAGCTCTTACTAGGAGAGTAAAGAAGAAGAGAGTAAGTGACATGCCCCGATCCCAATATTCCCTGAACACCAAGATAGGTACGTGTTCACCGACACCCGAAGGTGACGCAAGCCATTTAGAATGCTTGAGAACAAGAATAAATAAGACTTATAGATTTAAAATACGATTAATATACGAATGAGGAACGTGTTCAGAGTATACAACTAATTTAGAATACTAAAAGAAATAATATAAAATTGAATGAATAAAGGAATGGGTCCTACACCGAGAGGACTCGAAGATGCTGATGCGGAAGTGCCTTGACGCTGGCATTGTACGCCTCGATTCTAAGTCCTTAGATGGCGCAAAACAAACATGAGTGGACCACGTTGATATATATATAATATTGAAATAGTAATCAACATATTAACCCTCAAAGTTTAATGAAAACATCAATAGCATAATATGTAGTAGGTTTTTCCGAAAACCCTAGCATGCCATAAAACCTTCTTGAAACATATATCATATAGTGTGCTAACTAGTGGTATCATATATCAGTATCATACGGCCGAAGCCACCAACTTACACCCGGCCGAAACCAATATAAGTATCTTTTGACCGAAGCCACCAACATACACCCGGCGGAAGCCAATATAAGTATCTCCCGGCCGAAGCCACCAACCTACACCCGATCGAAGTCAATATAAGAGTATCATCGCCTGTAGGCAGAACAGTAACCAGTAGATACGCACAAAACATTGAACATAATCTTTCCAAACATAGGTACATATATCTCAAAAACATCTTCATAGTATAAAATCATCCATCATTTATACTATAAAGAAGTTTGTAAAAACATGTTCTAAATAGTATATTGTCATCCATTATATACCCTACAAGAACATGGGTTCGATAGAAAGTATGGTATTCCAAAATATTATAAGTAAAGCATAATATCTCATAAAACATAAATGCAGTTCTACTATTAAAACATGCATTTTAGAATAGGTCCACTCATAGATACTTCGTCGCCGAAAAGCCACGCAAACTAGCGAAGATAGAATCGCCACAATATATACACCTAAGCACATAAAGGGTCCAATTAATAAAACTATATTATAACAATTGAATTTGGAAAAACAAACGTAAAAAACGGGTCCAAGATGTCAAAATTAGCCTAGAAGGGGTCCTGGACGAAAACAAAAAAAAGTCAACAAAAGTCAACGTTGATCATTGACCGGTCAAAGTCAAAGTCAACGCTGACAGTTGGCCAGGTAAACGGTCAGACCGGGTCGGGTCAAGGTCAACCGTCCGGGTTAGGTCAAACAAGTCGGTCAAATCGGTTTGAGGGCTTAGGGTTGGACTAGGTTTTGGGCCTGGGCTTAGCCACGAGCCTGGGTTCTAAAGCCCAAAGGCCTAGATCCAAGTGTGAGGGTATCGGGTGTGCTTAGTTGTGTGGGTACAATCGGGAAAGGGAGAGCGTCTGAGAGAGATAGAGAGTGAAAGAGTGAGAGATTTGAGAGAGCTTAGGGGAAGGAGAAAGAGGTAGAGAGTTTATGGGTTGCCACGTGGCAACTTGAGGGGGAAAGAAAATCTAGATGGAAGGTCCGAATTAGATTAGAAGAGGGGACCAAATTGAAAACTTCAAATACTTTTAGTGGGAAATGTAAAATTACAAACTAAATTTGGGGTTTTACAGTAAGATCTTGTAATAACAGAGTCACGCACCGGATTTAAGTGGTTCGCCAATTCGGCTACGTCCACTAGAGTTACATATGCATTTATGTTTTCACTATGTAAGAAAGATTTACAAATTACAATGAAAATTGCCTAAAGACTTAAATATATAAGAAAAGGTATACAAGAAGGACGATTTTGCTATCTGTTATTTCTTCCCTATTTTCTCTATGTCCTTCGTTGGTTCTTTACTCATTCCTTTATAAAGATTGCATGACATCTTCATCTCCAAAATATCTCCCAAGTGTGTCAATAGAAAGAAACAAAGTGTTGTGCTAATCATTACCATAAAATGTGTTCCAATAACAAGGCAACAAATGTTGTTCTAATGATTAAGAATGATAAATGTTCAAGTGGCAAAGCAACAAGTGTCTAATTAGTTATGAACAAATGAATATCATGCAAGATGTTCCTTGTATCAAAGGCCATGTCCAAACTCTAAGGAATATGAATCCCACCCATTCTCACCTCATTGGAAGATTTGGAACAAAATTGAATAGAGAATATTGTAGCCAAATGATTAAGATTCCTCTTAGCCTTGTGAATCAACACTTTAAAACCACAAAATATTGCCAACTCATGTACTTAGACACATATATAAGCCAAAGACTTCCCACCTCCACATTTAAAGTGGTGAATATCATCCTAATAATTAAGATTCCTATAGATTGATGAGTAAGCACTTATAATACCTCAAAGAGTTGCCACCTACATGCAAATAGACTAACATACACATGCTATAGACTCCACCTCTTCACCCTAATGATTAGCTTCTATTAAATTACCAACTTTGTCACAGCCCGTCCCGAAATTAATTTATTAATGATGCAAAATGACAACTTTATCCTTGGACGGGAAAATGGTAGTGTGTATGTGTGACATATTGAGACTTAGAGGTTGTTGTGTTGTTTTGGATTGGTGACCATGTGGATTACACACACACCACACTCATTCCTCTCTTCCTTCCCGTGCTCTCTCTCTCACACTCGAACTCTCTCTCTCTTTCTTCTTGTACGGACAAACAACAAGGACATCTCAAACCTCACAGATCGAGGAAGAAAATGGTACCGTTGTGTTCGTGAGGACCCTACGAGTTCAAATGTACCAATTTCAGGTAAGGAAACCTTCGATTTCACGTGGAAACCCTAGCTCCGATTTTGGTCACTATTCATGTGGACGTAAATATGTTGGTTTCAGGGAATTTCAAGCTCATAGAGAGCTTTAGGAGGTCCTAAGGAGGCTCGGGGTGGTTCGTTGGATAAATTTGGACGTCGGGATAGTTTCAAAGTTGACCAGATTATCGAGCTTCCTCAGGTAAATTCTAATGGATTTCAAGGCTTAAAAATGGTATAACGTGATTCTACATGTTGTTAGCTTTCCAATGGTTCAAATTTCATGAAAAATGGTGCAAAAATGAAGAAGTTAGGACGATTTAAGTATTTTTCCAGAAACCGGCGACTCGCCGGATAAGACAGAGAATAATCCGTCATTTTTTACGGAATATGCTGACGCCGTCAATTAGTTTGGACGGTTACCGTTGGGTTTTAACTGAATATTCCAGGAAATATTCCTAACGGCAGTTAGGGAATCCGTCAGGATTCCTTGTGCGTGACGGCGCGTTTTGCCGTGCACTCGTCGGCGCATGGGGGTGCGTGAAGCTTCCAAAAAAATTTCTGAAAATTTGGGGATGATCCTGAGGTTGTGTAGGTCACTGTGGTATATTCATATACCCATTTTGAGCTATGTATGAGAAGTTATTAACTAGTTTTACCTATGTGCTTTAAAATAATGTTTTTATAGTTAATTCGCATATAGGTGAGACTTATCCCAAGGACGAGCGTATCCACGGGCGACTCGGGGGTTACGACCCGTCGACATACCAGTGAATGGGTTTTTGGTTTTCAGTATATATTTATATACTTGATATTTTCCCAGAAATATGTGTTTAAATAATAATATGACATAATTGTCATGCATATAAGTTTATAATTCATACATGATTGATATGTAAGGCTTTATATATATATATATATATATATATGTGTGGTGTTGTGGATGCTCAGGTAAGCTCAGGTAAGTTGTGTTTGGTTATGTGAATCATCGATGATGCGATATGTGATTGAATAATGTTGAGCTCGTAAAACTGCATTTAGGGTGATTATGATTTAGCCATAGATATGGCACAGGCCTATTTATTATGTCACCTCCCGCACCATATGCTCATATTGGATCCAATTTAGGTGCACAGTCTTGTCGTACAGACCTTATTTATGGTTTCCACTCGTAGGTGACTAGCGATTTATCGCGCCAGCTATTATGTGAGAGTAGTATTGAGCATGATTGTATTACACCCATTAGTGTCGTATAGACTTTTTTGTTTGGTTCCGACTCTTGTGCAGTATATTGCCGTATAGGTCATAGTAGTGACTCCGGGTAGAGTGACTTTTGAGCTATGAATCCAGCTGTACAGACTACCATAGGGGTTCCGGCTCACATGTTATATTTCTATGAAATTATACTTACCTGAATTGCTTACTCTATTATATCTTGGCATGACATACATTTGAATATGATTATGTGAAGTATAAATTGAATTGATATGATTTCATATATATTTATGTATATGCTTATATCTTGATTCTGGGAAAAATTATACATGTTTTACAGCGAGGGGTTAGATATGTTGATAAATGAAATGGTTTTGTAAAACATTTGTTTTTGCCCACTCACGTTTTCTGTTTTGCGCCCCTTCAGGTTTTAAGTAAGCTTGATGTTGATGGCTTTGAGGGCGTCTACAGTTCTGACTTATCTAAATAATAGTAGGACATTCTTGGTACTGTATAACTAGTACTTGTCCTACTGGACTGCACCTAGACTTATTATACTATGATAGGGAGTGTTTACTTTTGTAACTAACTCCTATCACTTCCTGTTTAGTAGTGCACTCTAGTAATTTGGTTTTTAATTATTCGTATATTTCTTATCATTATTACTTCCGCATTGTGCACATGGCTATGTCACTCTCACGTGACGGCCAACATGTCTTGATCTCGATCGGGGTGTGTCAAACTTTCTCCTCATTCTTTGGAGAAAAATCAAGCTAACTCTATTAGAAAATTCCCACCTCTCGGAGCTTAACTCTCCAACCCTTTTACACTTCACTAATTAAAGATCAAAAAGGCTAGCAAGGGTAACTTAGTTGCTATTGGCATGAAAAGGGTAAGTAGAAACCCTAACATTTCAAATTAATACATATATACATATAAGATACACAGTTACTAGACAAAGTTACAAAATTATGATGAGGATGCCAAAAAAATAGAACCCTCTTTGGTTGGAGACATTTGAGTATGAAAGTACTGGTTAGGCACAAAAATATATTTTTGTGGTGAAAGAATCCCTACTAACTTACATGTCAAAAATACAAGTTCTTGTACTTATAATATGTAAAAGGAAATTAAAAAAAAATCATTACATTTGAAATAGATATAAGTACGTACACACACATTTATATAACCTTTTTTTTAAATACGGGGTATTACATTCCCCCACTCATGTATATGTTTCATAATTATCTTGAAGCTCGTATGGAAGTCTTTAAATTTGCTAAAAATGTTTTCGGAGAAAATGTTTCTGAAACCAATCCTTATTAAAAATAAAATAAAATTTTGGAAAAGCACTTCAAGTGTTTTATACAAGAAACACATAACTTGTGTTTCTTGCAGAAAACATTTCTAGTGCTTTTGAAACTCAAAAATATTTTCTCTAGAACCACTTTTAGTCATTTTAAAAATATTTCTAAATGATTCTTTAATTTGTTTGATCTAAAATAAGAGAATATTAGAAGAGAGAATAATGTGCGGAAATCACTTTTCGAAATTAAGCCTTTACCAAAAAAAATTTCCCCAAAAATTGCCAAACAAATGAAAAAAGAAAGAAAGAAAGTTCAAAGTTAGCAAACCTTAGAGGTACACATCATCATCCTTAGCTAGCTATTTGGTCTCAATGATAACGAGACACATTCATTGCTAATGAATAAAACTAACCAAAACAAATTGGAAGGGAGATGCCATTTTATGTGGACCAAAACAATCACAGGACCACCTTATTTTTTTCGATTTGTAGGTCTCGAGAGGAGATCAGCCGGTGGCGAAAGCACAACAATCTACTATTTTGATAATTTAAAAAAAAAAAACTGAGGCATTTCAATATTTTCTTGATCACCATTGCATGATTCATAAACACTCACGTGCTATCGTTCTCACTTGTTGTCGACGATGAAGGTGACTGTAGTTTCACGGAGTGGCCGAAAAGTTGTCAAGGGCAGAGAGCTGCTGGACAGGATGACAGAGGGCAATGAGAAGATGGAAAGGAGTATTGAAGGTGAAGGGCATTTTGGGAATAAAAATTTGATTCCAAATGGAGCCTTCTTCCCAGAATCCAAATATCACCTTTGTCTACGTAATTCAATTCCGACATTATCAAGAATTGAAATACTGATTTTACATGAGACCTATAAAACTGTACATTCTGCTTAAGTTGGTAAACAGAGGAATAACCAGGAATGAGGAATGACTTTCATTCCGTCTATCCTTTCCCCACATGTAAACACGCCAGAAGAAGTAACTCAGAACCGGCTGTACGGAATAAGGTCCCGCTTATTTTGATCGTCAGTCTCACGTGTTCGTACGTATGGAGCTAGATTTTTGGTTGTGAAGCATATGGGGCCTGGCCCACATGTTGATTATTTGTTCCCAAACCACTTATCAGAAGACAATGTAAACCGTGTTTAGTTCGTAATTCCCAAGAAATAAGGCTTAATTAGCAATTGCTAAGTAAACTTAAATTAATCTGAAATTATGAGTACGATAAAGTGGTTTGAAGTGACTTTGTTGCAGGTATTGGCTGTCTATGCATCCAGGTGGTCCACACAAATTACATTATTTGTGGTCAATACTAAATAAAAAATTATAAGTTTGGTTCATCACTTTATGTCACCTTCCTTTTTTTTATTTTTTTATATGATATTTACACATTTTATTTTACTTTTTATACATATTTTAATTTTCGATCATCGGATCAAATAAATTGAAGAAAATCAATTGATAGAAATTAACAAAGAATGTATAACAAGTAAAATGAGATGTATGAATAACACATCAATTTTTTTTGCTTTCTATTTTTTACGAAGACTAGTGGTCAGACATTTCTCACAAAAGAGCATGTTTTTATTGTATTTGAGTATCATCCGACTTTATATAGGTAAAATTGTTAATTCGAAGTCCTACTCTTTTGTTAGTCAAATTGTCCTCCTCTCTCATGTTACTAGCCAGCTTATTATCTATGCGGAGGAAAAGAAACTTGCAAGGGATATCATAATGAAGATATTTTACACTAATTTTGTTTTGGCGTGTGTTTTAATTTTTCACACACATTGCAACAATTTACCTAGAGTACGATCTGTGTGTCATTCCACCATTAGTCGCGGATTTAGGATTTGAATATTGGGAGGTTCTAGTGTCAAATACAAGTTTTTCAAATAGGAACAAACATATCCAGATATACATAGCATGTATTACATTGAACATTTAGTAGGCACAAAAAAAATTTGTACCGAACATTTGGAGGATCCTTAAAAAACATTCGTATATATATTTTTCAAATTTTGTGTGGTCCTAAGATCAACTTGGTTCCTACTTCCATCCGCCTCTGCCTACCACCTTCTATTCACTCTTCTTAAATCCTTCTTTTCATCTCCATACTTAATCTATTTGTAGCATAAACGTTAAAAATAAAATAATTCTCAAACAGTCTTTATTATCTGTTATTGCAGATCCAACAACGAGTACCATTTCATATCCTAAAAAGGGGCACTTCCTGAACATTTTTCATTGAATAATGCTAGGTAGACTAAACTTATTGACTAAATTTACAAATTAAATAATATGTCACCAATAAAAAATAAGTACGTTAATCAACACTTAAATATAAACTAATTATCAACTTAAAATTATTTAATTTATAAAATTTAATATACAAATTTAATCTCCCTATTATTATCCATTCTCCTTTGTGGAGAACGACTTTAGACGGTTACCGGTACTCGAAGAAAACTGAATTTTCCAACTCCCACACTTTTTATAGTTTTTATTCTCTCTCTTCTTTTTAGTTTTTTATGTATTATACGTATGTGTTAAAGCCCTTGATATTGAGGTGACGCGTCGTGCAATTTGCATGGCGGAAAATACAGGAACGCAAACTGGAGAGAGAGAGAGAGAGAGAGAGAGAGAGGGGAGGACGACAGAGAAGTGGACTGTTGAGCCAAATAACATATGATCAGGAACGGATGATCAGACACGCTTAAGCGTATGGAGGAGATAAATTGTAAACCGCGAAAACGATGACAGGGACGTGAGGAAGGTCCAAGCAGTAGCATGACCAACCAACATCAACTACCGAAGCACCAAGTACAGAACTAGCCATGCCACTCATACTATCCTGCTTTTCCATTTCCAACCCCCACATGAAAAAGCACTTCCCACTGAAAGCACTTCTCCTCTTTCTCCTTCTCCTTCTCCTTCTCCTTCCCAAAAGCACTCCGAATGGAGCTTGAAAAAAGCAGTGACAGAACACGCGCCGCCGCATTCTCCTCCTCCTCCGCCACAAGCAACATGAAACCCACCCCCGCTGCTGCCAGACCCGACAAGTCAATCGCTCACTACAGGGAGGACGCCAACCTCTTGGCCGAGTACGAGCAGTCTGCCGTCTCCGGTAAGTCCTTCAACTACACAAGGTCAGTGCTTTTTCCTCCGGATTCTGTCCCCGAGGAGCAAGTCAGTGCCTACTTATCGAGAATCCAAAGGGGTTCTCTCGTCCAATCCTTTGGCTGCATGCTTGCAATTGAAGAACCTACTTTTCGAATTATCGGTTTTAGTGAGAATTGCCATGAATTGCTCGGTTTGGATAAATTGGATAGTGTTTTCGAGTCAAATGAGTTAATGGGTTTGATTGGGGTGGATTGTAGAACTCTGTTTACTCCTCCTTCCGCGGCTTCATTGACGAAAGCTGCTGCTTCGAGGGAGATTTCGCTGTTAAACCCGATTTGGGTGTATTCTAGGAGTACCCAGAAGCCATTTTATGCTATTTTGCATAGAATTGATGTGGGAATTGTGGTTGATTTGGAGCCTGCTAGGTCTGGTGATCCTGCATTGTCACTTGCAGGGGCCGTACAGTCACAGAAGCTCGCGGTTCGCGCAATTTCTAGGCTTCAGTCTCTCCCTGGAGGGGACCTTGGTGTGTTGTGTGACACA
This sequence comes from Malus domestica, assembly GCF_042453785.1. Taxonomy (NCBI): domain Eukaryota; kingdom Viridiplantae; phylum Streptophyta; class Magnoliopsida; order Rosales; family Rosaceae; genus Malus; species Malus domestica. The sequence continues at coordinate 41,099,090 of NC_091665.1, forward strand.
GTTGTAGAAGATGTTCGGAAGCTTACTGGATATGACAGAGTTATGGTTTATAAGTTCCATGACGATGATCACGGTGAGGTTGTGTCTGAAATTAGAAGGTCGGATTTGGAGTCTTATTTGGGTTTGCATTACCCTGCCACGGATATCCCTCAAGCTGCCCGTTTCTTGTTCAAGCAGAATCGCGTGCGTATGATCTGCGATTGCTATGCGAATCCAGTTAAAGTCATTCAAAGTGAAGAACTGAAGCAACCTCTGTGCTTGGTCAATTCAACTCTCCGGTCTCCACACGGCTGCCACAGACAGTACATGGCGAACATGGGCTCGATTGCCTCGTTGGTGATGGCGGTTATTATCAATGGTAATGATTCAACGAAGCTTTGGGGGTTGGTGGTGTGCCACCATACTTCCCCCCGCCATGTCCCTTTTCCTCTTCGCTACGCTTGCGAGTTTCTTATGCAGGCATTTGGGCTGCAAATCTACATGGAGCTTCAATTGGCATCGCAGTTGGCTGAGAAAAAGATTCTCAGAACACAAACCTTGCTTTGTGACATGCTCCTCCGTGATTCCCCATCCGGTATTGTGACCCAATCTCCGAGTATAATGAATCTCGTCAAGTGTGATGGGGCTGCATTGTACTATGGTGGGACATGCTGGTTGATGGGTGTAACTCCAACTGAATCACAGGTTAAAGATATAGCAGAGTGGCTGCTAAACAATCATGGGGATTCCACCGGTCTGAGTACCGATAGTTTGGCGGAAGCTGGTTACCCCGGTGCACCTTTACTGGGCAATGCAGTTTGTGGTATGGCTACCGCAAGGGTCAGTTCAAAAGATTTCTTGTTTTGGTTCAGGTCCCACACGGCAGAGGAAGTTAAATGGGGAGGAGCTAAGCATCATCCAGGGGACAAGGATGACGGTGAAAGGATGCACCCGAGATCATCGTTTAAAGCTTTTCTTGAGATAGTAAAAACTAGAAGTTTGCCTTGGGAGATCTCTGAGATTAATGCCATCCACTCTTTGCAGCTCATCATGAGAGACTCGTTTCAGGATATCGAGGAAACTGGTTCGAGGGCAGTGCAACAGAGTGACGCTGAGATGCAGTTGCAGGGGATGGATGAACTCAGTTCCGTGGCATGTGAAATGGTTAAGTTGATTGAGACAGCTTCTGTTCCAATTTTCGGGGTTGATTCGGATGGTCTCATCAATGGATGGAACGCAAAAATAGCTGAGTTGACAGGATTACAAGATAGCGAAGCGATGGGGAAGTCCCTAGTTAATGAGATTGTTTACGAGGACTCGCGTGAAGCTGTTGAAAATCTTTTACGCAGAGCCTTACAAGGTAAATCTTTGATTGCAGTTATAAATTACTATCTGTGAGGATTTGAATGCCAATCAAATGGAATTTACTTTCGAAATTTTCGTGCTTAGTTTGTGTCCTCTCTTACGCCTCTCAATAATTTTCCCAAACAATATGACCGTTGTTAACTTCTATACCATCCAGGTGAGGAGGACAAGAACGTTGAGTTAAAACTGAGAAATTTCGGGCTTTCGCAGCATAACTCGGTTGTCTATATTGTTGCCAGCACTTGCACAAGTAGGAGTCCTGCAAAGAATGTTGTCGGTGCATGCTTTGTGGGGCAGGATATTACTTGTGAAAAGGTTGTTATGGAAAAATTCATCCGCCTGCAAGGGGATTACAAGGCAATCATACAAAGTCTTAACCCGTTGATTCCACCGATATTTGCATCTGACGAGAATGCCTGCTGCTCCGAATGGAATTCAGCCATGGAAAAGCTTACTGGTTGGACAAGAGATAACGTTATTGGTAAAACGCTTCCTGGGGAAATCTTTGGAGGTCTTTGTCGACTGAGAGGTCAAGATATACTGACTAAATTCATGATTATGTTGTACCAAGGAATCAGTGGTAAAGAGATTGAGAAGTTTCCGTTCGGGTTTTTTGATAGAAAGGGGAAGTTCGTTGAGGCGCTCTTAACAGCTAACAAGAGGACTGATGCAGGTGGGAATATAATTGGTTGCTTCTGTTTCCTGCAAATTTTTTTGCCTGACTTGCAGTCGGCCTTGGAAGGACACATACAAGAGGATGGAGAATGCTTTTCGAAACTTAAGGAATTAGCATACATGCGACAAGAGATGAAAAACGCGTTAAGTGGTATTCAGTTCACCCACAGACTCCTTGAAAGTACGACTATTTCAGAATATCAGAAGCAATTCCTCGACACTAGCAATGCGTGCGAAAGACAAATCATGACAATCATCGAGGATATAGATGTGAAGAGCATAGCCGAAGGGTGAGTATTCGTAGTTGGTTCATGATATGCGTAAGTTAACTGTTGTAACTTTATTTCTACAGTTTCGTTTCTATTTTAGTGTACTGATGAGCCTGTGTGACAACGCCTCACATCTTCTCCGCGTTAATGCAGTAGCGTGAAGCTGAACATGGAAGAATTTATGTTGGGAAGCGTAGTGGACGCCATTATTAGCCAATCAATGCTCTTGCTGAGGGAAAAGAATCTGCAGCTCTTTCATGAGATTCCAGAAGAAATTAAGTCACTGTCTTTACATGGCGATCAAATCCGGCTTCAGTTGGTTCTGTCAGATTTCTTGCTCAATGTGGTGAATCACACACCTTCCTCGAATGGCTGGGTCGAAATTAAAATTTCACCTGGTTTAAAGTTGATACAGGACGGCAACAATTACATCCGCCTCCAGTTCAGGTAACGGTCTATGTTTTACTACGCACGTATACTAAATTTGGCATCAGTTCAACCTGTCCTCAACAAAGTTTATAGCCGGAGCCTTAAACCCTGAACCCTATTTTGCATCTTCTCGTGCGTGTAGAATGACACACCCCGGCCAAGGCCTTCCAACGACGCTTGTACAGGATATGTTCGAGGGAGGAAACAGATGGACGACACAGGAAGGTCTCGGACTAAATCTGTCACGAAAAATTCTGAACAGAATGAATGGTCAGGTGCAGTATGTTAGAGAGCACGATAAATGCTACTTCCTCGTTAACATTGAACTTAAACACAAGAAAGAAAGGCAGAGGGTATTTGTGTCTCATGAGAGCACAACGACTTGAATTTGATGAGAGCATCTGTGTTTATCGAGTCTCCATCTGTTTGGCATTGTATTTTACCAATCTTGTTTAGAACAAATAACTAAATAAATATCATAAGGATTCAACATAAGATAGGAGTGTCGGCTGTCAACTACCTGACGCCCTCCCCCTCCTCCTTTATCCGGGCTTGGGACCGGCAATGTAAGACAAACTTACACAGGCGGAGTTAAAATAAATACATAAAATAGCATGTATCAATTGTGTATTTTGTGTGAATGCAAATCTTTAGATGATCATATATTGAAAAATGATTTGCAGACACCTCTGATTATCTTTGTCCACGGATTCATCTCCGATTTGTTCAATCTGAAGGTTAAAAATATGCATGGATGCGCATACAAAACAAAGGGTGCGTGAAAATCACTTCCCGTTTCAATATTCAACTACACATTTGATAACCTTTCGATAATTAATTTGGAGCTGAGAAATCACAATCTCAAATAAACATTTGAATTTTCCATTTCAAGAACTGCAACAAAATAATAACGCCAAAAAGCAGCAGGTTTTTCCCCCACTATACAATTTTGTACCCCATGTCAAATAACCACCCCCCCTCTCAAAACACATGTACTCAGATACCCATATGCACATCATATTTGCAGGCTACCTTATCCACACCCCGAAGTCGCACAACAAAAATGAGCCCAAAAATCAGAAACCTGCACAACCGGCGGCAACTGCTGTCAGCAGGGAGGATTGGATTCGTCGACATGCACTATTATCGTTCTCTCCTGTGACCGTTAACTGCAGATAAACAAAACGCTGCCGGATGTTTCCAGTCAAACACTCTAGAAGATACTACTAAAAGGAGCTACAAAAGAAACTCTGCATCCCGTACTTCTCCGACTTGTACATATATATACTTGATAGGTGTATGATTGTTGGAAGCCACGGCCACCACCAAATTCAGCCCTGGCATCTGCTTTGATACACTGTTAACTCTTATCTGGCTTCTCGTCAAAGCCACGCTTTGGGCTTCCTGATGAATCAGAGTCCGACTCCTTTTCCTGACCAACCTGGATGTCCAAATTGTTGGAAGGAAGATGCTCTTGGATGATCTAGATAGAACAAATGCTTATCAAATATGTCTTCAAATGTATGGAATATCAAAACAATTAAACTAGTTTTATGAAGCAAAGAATCAAAGAAAATGCGAGCACATTAATCACTACAAGTTTCATGAAGCCATTGTTTTCCTGTAGTGTTTACTGTGTTACCTGATCACCAGCCTCAGAACCCTCTGAGTGAAAGAGAATCGGACGACAACGTTTGTCTTCATTCATTAGGCTTGAATTTTGAAAGTGGGCTACAAGAGCCACCTTCCCCTGGATTCGAGCATAAGCCAAGGAGGCAACTTTCTCACTATTGAACTTCTCCCACTTCTTTCCATTAAACGCCTGTAGAAAAATGGAAGTGTACATTAATAACACATCCTGTTACCATGCCGATACCATTTCAGTTTCTCAAGGAGAAGGCTCAAATTGACAGTATGCATATCGTTCAATGAATACAATGATGTAGAAATAACCCAAAGAATTGAATATAAAATCCAAAGTGGCGAAAGAACAAAAAGAAAAACGAAAAAGCACCTCATAAAATGGGATGATGTGTGAAGGAGACAGCATATTGATAAATGCATAGCCCACATTGCATTTGTTCTGCACATAAAGAGTAAATATCAATCAAGGGAGAATTGTAGAAGAAAATAAATGAAAATATATTATCGCATACAAAGTATCAAAACATACTCTTAAGGAAACCAAAAATTACCTTAAAATCAATTGGCAGATAGAGAAAATCAAAAGTACCCCTGTGATTTTCATCTATTGCCGCAAGTAACATTTTCGAGGTGTACCTAATGACAACAAGAATACGAAAATCATGATAATGGCCGTCAAATATGATAAATACATGAAATACTGTAGACGTCAGTCTTACTTGTTTGGAATATTTTTAATCATTAATGTTGTTCGAGTATCTTCCCCGGAGACAATCTTATCCAAATCAAGCTGAAACTGCTTCTTGCTATCAATCTGGGTCCCATTATTCTCCATTCGTCTGCTCCTCCCACGCTCAATCAAACCATCTATGCTTGTAGGTGGCAGTCCTGCGTACGGGCCATTCCCTAAAAATACAGGGCTAAGCTTCGGTGAGCCCACCATTTTAAAGCTTGACAAACTACTTTCAGACATGTTTCCCAGTATGGATATGCCACTATTTCTTGAAGCACGAGCACCCATGTTAATCATAAAATTTCCACGACTGGGGCCCAAACTCATGCCTCCATAGGCAGCGGGACCCAAAAAAGATGTTTCTGGTGACTCTGGAAAGTAATTAAAGCGGCTGTCTAAATGAACACCAGATGGGGCAGATCCAACATGATGATGATGATGATGATGATGATGATGATGATGGGAAGAGCTGAGCAAAGAGCCATTATGACCCGAGAATGGAAAGGCATGCCCCTTCCCATTGGATGTAAGTTGATGTCCCACTGATTGGTGATGCCAAGCTGAAGAGTTGGTGTTTTCTGAGTAAGGAGTCGGACTCCCCCAAAGGAATTGCGGGCCTGATAATGTTTCCACATGAGATCCACTTGAGGTTGAAGGACTGAACGAGGGCATGGATCCTTGGAAATGGGTTGAGTTCTCTGGAAATGAGTGGGATTGTTGAAATGCAGATCCGTGGGATGAGTTTGTATTGGAAAGTATATGATCAGCATGACTCCCCCTTCCATGGTTATTGCCAATGGGTGCAACCTTCACAGTGTTTGATGTCTGGGGATGCAGAATTGATGCTAATCCAGACAAATGGTTGCTGTTTGTTGGACTAATTGTCCCAAAACCAGGAGATTTACTAATACTCCGTACAGGACTATGTTCCATTGGGTTGTGAAACTGAGCCCAGTTACCTATAAAGAATTTTGCATTGACCTCATTTTGTAAGAAAAATGCAATAACAGAAAATATTTACTTGTTGAAGCCCTTATATGTTCACGAGTGATAAAATTTATCTCCAATGAGAAGTTACCTGGTGGAGAGATGGTTATCGGGGAACCCACTGGATGTCGAAAACTCTGAGATTCATCTTGTTCAGGGTCTTGATTCAGTTGCAGCATCAAGCTAAAAGGTAGAGGATACAATCAATTAAAGACACCAACAGTTGGTTCAAACTTCAAACACAATTAAACAAACCAAAATCCAAGAAACCAAATAGAAACAAGATCACAACAAATAATCACAAAGCAAGAAATCAAAACATTTATATTGTCAACTCACTTTCGACGAGCTCCACCAGGTCGACTGGGTTCAAGCTTTATGCGTTTACCAGCTATGTCACTCCTATTTAACGACTTAAGGGCTGCTTCTGCAGCTCTAACATCATAATACTCAATAAATTTATGATGCCTCTTGTGTGGTGTTTCCCTTATCTGCTTTGTACAATGAACACCAGAAACAAAAATTAACCGCCTCATACTTTCAAAAGTAAATAAACACAAAGCAAGAAATAGAGGGGGTGAAGCAAGATACAATCATCACCTCTTTGACCTCGCCATAAGCCCCAAATATTTGACGGAGGTCTTCATTTGAAACTGATGGATCCAAATTGAAAACTACCAAAGTTCCTTGATTAATATCCTTCTCTGATGGATTATCCTGGTGTTGCATGAGAAAGAATGCAAATATTGTAATTTATATTTTCACATATACAAATGAATGTCAAAGAACAACTAATTTAGTACTGGAAAGTTGTTTTGACCTTTGGAATTGAGAAGTGAATATCAAGTTTCCTACGTCGCAGAGGCTTGTTTTGTAATGTGCGCATAGCAGTTCGAGCAGCACGAATATCATAATAAGATATCATCACAAAGCCCCTATGTTTACACGCAGTGTACAGCGTTCTAATATCACCGTATTGCTACAAAATAGATAAATGAAAACACAAATTAAGAGCTGGATCTTCCAAACTGTATGGTGTCAGATGATGCATCAGATTTTATTATTTAAACAACTGTTCTGGGATTCAAATACACAATGCCGTATGAGTAAGAGGCAAAACTTGTACAAATGTACGATAGGTAAAACCTGTACATCAATATGAAAAATAAAATCTGGTGGCTATGATCATCTAGCAGAATAACTAAAATGGAACCAAATCATTAGAAATGAAAAGAAAAAAAGATCAGGTGATAGGTACTATTTTCCTTTTATGCACAGAAGAACATGCCAGATAATGTCAATACTTAAGATCATCCAAAAACAAATTAATGCATTGCTCCTATTCGCAGTTTAAAATCAGGAAGTGCATCTTATGCTCAGAGAGTGAAAGATTTATGCTAAAATCAGTTGGGTGAGTAATATAATCCATTACAATTTCTCGGGAGGTGATTAGAAAACCAAACAAAGGATATGGGTATTACTGGTATGAACATGAACACAAGGAGTTTTGCCTTGATTAAACTACCTCAAAAAGTGTTCTCAGTTCTGAATCCTCAACATTACTATTGATATTTCGCACAAACAATGTTCTGGAAGGATGCTCTCCATATGGATGCTCTCCAGCAACAGCTCCCACACCATTTGGAAGGGCAAATTGAGCCATCCCATTCCCAGTAGAACTGTCAGCTAAACTTACTTTTGACATGCCTATTCTCAGGCTCTCCTGTGCATCAGTTTCCAATTCCATGCCGCCTCCACTACCAAATAGATCATAATCTTCCAAGTCTTCCAGTGAACCAGGCAACCCACTGAGGTCAAGATCATCCGCTATGCCAGCTAATAGCTCCTCCTCATCGCCAGGAAGCAAGCTTCCGATTGCATGAGTTTCAATTTCTTCAAGCAGATCATTACCCTCCAAAGTTTGGTGGAGTTTATCTAAGCCAGACGAAAGATCATCAATAGATTGAAAGTCATGTTCAGTACCATTCACGTTCACTGCACATATGCAAAAAGACATGAGGCTTTCCCTTCTAAACCTGGATGTTAAAAATCTCTATACAATAGCTCACGCATACACTTCGGATGTGGAAGAACAGGTAGTGAGCTTGAAAAAAGGGTAGCATCACTTGAGGCATTGTAGGCACCAGATCCAGATAAAATACCCCATCCTCCTCTACCCACTTCTTTAGGAATGCCCACCATTGGAACCTCAGTTGAGCCTACAAGACAAATTAACAGATATGTCAATCAGATCACAAATAGCACATAATCACTACATACACGATATACGATTGAAGAATATTACCAGAAGATGAAAAGTTCAAAGATTGATTCATTGCATCCCTTTCCTGTTTACCGTGAACAATACATAAGAGTTAAACTTCTGTGATGGTAACAAAGTAAGAGTAAGAGAAGAAAAAAAAAATATATATATATATATATCATTGATGGGAGTACACTGATGCTATTGACCAATGAGAAAAACCAGTGCATGCACAATGAAATTATTGCGAGTAAAGGAACTCAAACCTTACTTGTGCTCTAGCAATGAGTTTCAAGAAAACACAATACCGTTCTGTTTAAATCTTAAAAAAATCAAACCCCAAACTCATCATCATGTTCACAGTAATACCATTGAGTTAAATATACAGCTTATCGGAAGTCAATCATAATTTTCAAATCTTTCTCACAATTTAAGCAAAACAGAAAATTTCTGAAGGCCACACAAAGGTGCACAGAAACAAATATCACATTCCTAAAAAAATCCAGGAGCCCTTTCCTTTTAAACCAAACTGTAGTTTACCAATTTAAAAGCCCCTTATCCAGGTGTAGAGAATTGGCACCAGAAAAAAAAAAAACAACTTCCATCTAGAGCACTCAGATTGCCCGATTCAAGAAATCAAAGACGTCTCGGCATAGAAATACATCAAATTCCAGTTAGGAAAGGAATTAACAGAATATTGTTCGGAGGGTAGGTGTCCATTTCTCTATAGGTAGGGCAATTTACGGCCAGAGATAAATGCTCGTCTTGAATTCACAAATATAAACAGCAATTTATATGGAATCAAAGACCCATACTTTTATCGATTACACTAAAAGTTTCAAACAGCCTTTAAATATTCTATAAAAAAAAAATAACATAAAATCTCAGAAATGCATCTCAGTCCAAGCTCTCAAGTTCTCAGAGTGGGGAATTACTGATTAGAAAATTCTTTGCTCCTTTTTGTGTATGAACTAATTAGCACAGTAGCCATCTAAATACCCAAAAAAAGCTCAATGATTTATACAATTTGGTCAAATTTTATACAATTTCCAGCAAAACCCAATACTCAATATTTTAAAAGGAACCCAGTAAATGATTGAAGCAATATTATACACAACTTTTGCAAGTCCAAAAAACCCATTTGATCAAACTTACCAAATACTGAAAAAATAAAAATAAAAACAAAATTACAACCAAAATATGGATTAAAAATTACCTCAACAGCTAACAGAGGCAAAGCCAAACCCTAGAGCTTCGAAGTGAAGAGACGATCACAGAGACGGGAGCGGTCTTTCTTCCTTCCCCACTCCTGCAGCCACTCTCTCTCTCTCTAAAAACCAATTGGAAATTATTTAGAGAGAGAGAGGAGAGAGCGATGATGATTGGACGATAAAAGTATTAAAAAACCTAAAAGGGCAGAGAATGATTGAGAGAGGGAGGGATGGGTCTGGGTTTGGATTTTGGTTTGTGAGGAAAGGGGGTGGGGTGGTTTCAACTTTCAAGTGCTATTTAAATTGAATTTTTGGTAATCCAACAACAAGAAGTTAGTCTTTTTTGGATAAGTTAATTAATTTTTTTTGGTTTAAATTATTAAAAATAAAAGCAGAAAAAACAAAAAAGGGAAAGTTTTATCGTTTGGTTTAAGGAAGTTTTAACGTAATACTATGGTACTGTTTATTTTTAATGTTAAGAATATTTTTACTCTAAAAAGTCACTCATGGTACTATTTACTTACAACATTTTTTTTTCTTTTTTATTAAAATTCAAAGTTTTTAAGCTCTTTTCGTTAGTTTTAATCAATGAAAAGAGCTTAAAAACTTTTGTCCTTTCGGTTCCAATGTTTATCCACAGTGTTATGGCATGATTGGCATGATTGGCATGATAATCAGCCATGCATCATATACTCCGAGAAACTTTTTGGTGTTTCTGGAACACGGATGATACTTCACATATAATGTATCAACGCATGTACAATGACATGTGGCGCACCAGTACCAGTATCACCACGTGCTTCGGTTATACTGAAAATTTTCTCGTATACTCCACCATATCTTTAGGTTTTTAAATTAACAATTTAATAATAAAAAAAATTTGTAGCTCAAGTGATTAATAATTTTTAAGTTGATGGTTAGTGGTCTAATAGTATTCGTCTCTAGTAGCAAGTGGAAAGTGTTAGGTTCGAATATCGTGAATGAATTCAATACAAAATTAATATGGTTAGCCCATATATATAGTTATGTATCCCTTACGGACTCGGAGAGCCAGGGTCGTATTTATACCATTTGCAACTAAGTTCAAGTCTTTACTTCCTAATTAAAAACATTATATTTCTTTAAAAAAAATTGATTCCTGACAATATAGTCATCGGGTTAGGTTTTCAACTCACTTAGTATTTTTTTAGTAATAATATTTTAATTTAATACAAACTATAAACAGAAGAATAAAGATTCTAACTTAAGTGTAAAGATTAAGCACACGACTCTAATCGATTTAAGTAAATTTAATCAATTTGACATGTGCGTACAAGTAAGTTGTTTTTTCTTCCCTTTAATTATTGAAAGGAAGAGTGGGAAATGGGCCACGCACTCGATAAAAATGTAAGAGTTTTCAACTTTGGAGTAATGTATGAAATTCCACTTGTTATCCATTTAACTAGTAGATTTATGGGCCTTTTGCTTTTGCATAACATATTCGTCCTCAAACCTAACTTTCCCATTAAATAATATAATATATTCAAACTTGGTCTAATCACATGACTTGTCAGACATGATTTGTCCAATGGAACCGGATTCCCTCCGGACTCAAATAAATTAAATCTAAAGATTAAAGAATCTGGACCGTTGAAATTTAATCAAACAATTATAATTATTACAATTTTTAGAGGGTCCCCTATTTATAATCGTTGGACCAAATTTCAAATGTCCGGATCCTTTGGTCATGAGGCTCAGTTTATTTGGGTTCAGAGGGGATCCGATTCCTTGTCCAATTTAGTTTCTCATCGTGATTCTTGGAAATATATCTTCTCCTGATATCTTCCACCAAAGCCCAATAATCAATTAATCTATGCCTTTAAAATTTGATCAAACAGCTACAAACAGGGGTCTCCTTTAAAAGTTATAATAATTTTAGCCGTTTAATTAAATTTTAAGGGCTGGATTAATTGATTGGTGGGCTTTGGTGGGAGAGATCCATAAATGATCTATTTCCTTGATTCTTGAACTAAATTTCGATTATTGCGTGACCTAAAGTATAATGGAGACAAAAATCGTAAGAAACATTGTTTTACGAGGAAATTGTTGCAATAATCCTTTAATTTTAATTGAATTTGAGCAGTGATCTCTTTACTAAAATCTGTAACTATTGGTCCTCTAACTCATCAAACGGTGTAGCTATGGTCATTTTTGTCAACTTCGTAAGAACTTCCGTCAAAATATATTTCTTCAAAGCACAAATATGGAAAACCAAAATGAGAAAATTGTAGGAATGTCCCCTTAACTTTAACCCAATTGTAGCAATAGTCCTTCCATCATGACTCATTTTGACGGAGTTGACAAAAAGAACCATAGCTGCACGTTTGAATGAGTTAAGAGACCAATAGTCAAATTTTTAAATGAGGGACCAACACTTCAATTGGGTTAAAATTGCAAGACTATTGCTACAATTTTCTCTTATGATTGTGAGTCAGTGTTTAAAATATCAATATATGTGGAAATATTGATGTGCAAATTTATGGATATGCCGATATCGAAATTAGTTGTCTTCAGTGGAAATTATGGAAATTTGCAATGGGGTGGATATATAAAATCACTCAAATTTAGTCGAAACTAGAGAAAAGTTTCTCAACAAAAATTAAAAAGTTCGAAATTTACAATGAGTTACAGTGAAATTTATGTAGTGAATCAATATATATTGTCGATATTCATTGGTGAAGTTTGCATTTAACCCCCTATTCATATCGATCTTTGATGTTTTGAATATTTCGACGAAAATATCGACAATTTTGTATACATTTTAAACACTGTTGAGATGCAAAATTTGTTGATGATGTTTATGAGGTGGTTGGGCAGAGTAGTCGATGGTCGTCACTTATTGCGGAAGCTCTCAGTTGATAGGACTGTTTTTCTCTTATTGCTAAAAACATTTGTTTAATTATTTTAATTTTACAAATTAAGAGAAAAATAACATGTTTCCTTCTAGGGATGGTGCAGCTTAATTTTTATAAAAAGCACAAGTTGTTTTGACAAAACAATAAGTTGAGCAAATTATGGCAGCTTGAGTTTTGAGAACACACGTTTGATAATTTTAAAAGAAAACTTTCCCTTAAAGGATATGCATTTAGAAAAAGTTGACTTTAAATTTTCTCATGGTGTCCCTTGACTCAAACCCTAACCAAAGATCGTGCACTTACTTGCAATCCAAACATAAATTAATTAGGGATTGATAGGGCTCCATTCATTCTCCTAATCCTATGCCCTTTTTCTTGGTCATTTCCCAAATCTCAAATTAGTACAACAAACAACCTATGATGTGTTTAGCGGTCCCAAAATGGGTTTTATTAGATATTTTACAACTAGAAGCCCTCTTTTTTCCGATTCAGTTCCTCCACTATCGCGAACCCCAGTTAGATTCAAGCATGATACACTTTTTAGTTATTGGGAGAACCCAAGTACTCTCTTTTGGATCTAGAAAACAGCTCTCACAAGTTGCAAATTTAAAAACGTCTTTGTTCGAATATGCGGTGATACAAAGCACATGAATTTACTCGATGTATAAATGTTCAACTTAAGCCTTGTCTAGAAAAATGTTCCTTATTACACAAGTTTTGGTCACTACAATACTTGAAATACATGTAAATTATTCATCACAAACATCCACCCTCGCCACCAATGTTACCAAGTTGTCGGTTTTGTCATCATGACCTATACTATTTATATTTATTTTTCTTGTCTTAAAAAATGGCATAAAAGCGTCTTGTCTAGTTTGGAGCTATGAAGCTTACCTTATTATAAAAGGTAGTTTACTTGCTTATTTGTTAGAGAAATGTAGCATGCTTACTAAGTGTATGCACTAAGAGGAAAGAGCTTTATCGGTTGGTGCATGCTACTTTTCCTCTTAGTGCAAACACTTAGTAATAATATATGACTTAGTAATACGTAATTTAATACTTGAAAACTAAAAATTATATTGATCATGGGGAGAGTAGATGATAATCTCATTTTCATTTCTCCTCTCCTTTCATGTACCAACATGATCCTCTTCAGGTCATTTTGGTGAGGATCTTGAGAATCCGTGAATTGTGTTCGTTCATCGTACATTGTGCGTTCAATTTTTGTCAAGTACTGTTTATGTTTATTTTTAAATAAAAATATTTAAAATAATTTTTGACCGCACGATGTACGATGAACGAACACGATTCACGGATCCCTATGATCCTCACAAAGAGGATCTGACGAGGATTCAGACTCTTTCATGTATTCTTCAATTCATAATTTTTCCATTATAAAAAAATAAACATACTCAATTTTTTTACAATACACATGGCAACATCTGTGTGCCATAAATAGGAGAAAATTTTCAATATGCCAAAGAACACGAGCTGGTACACAAAGTGTCATAATACAATTGGTTCGAATTATTTTTTATTTTTTTTTAGTTTTCAAACAATTATATTATCACACTTGATAAACTAAGCAATGTTTCCGACACACTAAAAAATATCTTAGTGAAACAAATATTTTAAAATACCTTGGTAGGTTCCCTCAAAGAAAACAAAGCACATTATTCCTAGGTCGCTTTAGTAATTGTCTTGTCTCATCCATTTCTTTAATGTCACTTGCCAAAAATAAAGATTGAAAACATAGGAAAACTAATTAAAATAGCTTGAAAACTTTGAGTATTAAAGATAAAGACAAAATAAAACATAAAATAAATAGTATCAGAATTGACATTTTAATGTAAAAATTTGATTTTTCGTTAAATTAAACATTACCAGAAGCTTTTCTTTAAAGTTCCTAAAAAACAATCGTCATCTCTTTTGTCTATCTCAACTCTCCACTTCTCAAGTGGTGCCATGGGAACATGGGGAGTATTTGATTTGAATTTGATTGATGTCAACAAATAAAAAATTTGAACAATCTAATGATTATAATCTAAAATATTATGCAACTTGCAAAGCAAGTGTGTAATGCGTGTGGCCCCGTGAGGGAGTGGGTCTCTCTCAAGGTTCAAACTTTCGAATTTGGATCATTTCCGAATCTCACAGTCTGGAATCTAAATATTAGAAAATTAGGACAATTCAAGGAAAAAAAAAGAAAAAATTTTAGCATTAGATTTGTGTGAAGTGAGCAAGCGAAATGAATTAATAGAAATTCAATTTAAACGGTTCGAATTATCTATTACTTCAATATTGAACAATAAAATCAGGAGAGAATCGCTGTCCCAAACTTTCAAGTGATGGAAGTTTTCTCAACTTGTTCTCCACATGGACGTGGAAAGTTGGGTTGGCACGCACGTAAGCTTGTATGTGGGTGGGGTAAGATTTTGTCGCCTAGTGCATCATCGTACGGCCACAGTAGCCTGAGCCTGATGCACGAGTTCACACGTTTTCATGTAGGAACACACGTACTTCTTGCCTGGAGGAGGGATGTTCTCCTTTTATGTACTAGAAAGCATAGGGAAAAGAATTCTCGTCGGATCATTTTTGTAGGGATTCAACAATTGTGTTCGTTTATTGTATATCATCTCGTTAGGTACTATTTATATTTTAAATTTAAATTTTAAATAATTTCTAATAGTATGATGTACGATGAACGAATATAATTATGAGATCCCTAAGAAAAGGATCCGGTGAGAATCCTTTTCCGAAGCATAGCACATGGGACTTTAAAGGAAAATACTCCATTCTCCATAAACACACACCAACCGACCATGGGCTTTCACACACTCTTTATTTCATATTGTCCGTTAATTTTGCTTAATTTATTAATTTTAATGCCAAAAAATAAAAGTTGCGTGTTAAGTTTCTAATTACGATTTAAAAAGAAAAGTGAATACAAGGCGAAATTGAAAAAAAAAATAGTTATCAAATAGACATAAGATATTAAATTGTCATTATGGAGGTGCAAAGTTTAATTGTTGATATTCTCATATGTATAAATATAACAAGGATACAATTATCATCTATTTGACAATCTCTCTAATAGAGGTAGGATTTACTGACACATGTGAATCCTGTTTTAATTATAAAGACTAGCATTTGTCTACACACTTTGTGTGTATAAACATGTTTTTTTAGAAAATGAGAAGGATAGAGGGAGAGAGAGAGAGAGAGAGAGAACATGAGTGAGCGGGAGGTTTTTGTTTTTAGGTTTTTTTTTTTTAATATTGGAGGTATTTTAATATCACATGTAGGTGAGGTTTCACTAAAAAACAGTAAATTTTGAACATGTGAAATTACATTATTGCCCATCATTTTTTGTGTGTGATAGAAGACTAATTTATCTTTTCACCATCTTTTAATTGACAAAGAATGTTTCATTAATTAGTAGAGATAATACAGATGATGATATAAATAGATGATAAGAATATCATTTTTTTATGAACACAAAAAAGTTTAAAAATAAGCAACGCCCTTTACAAGTACGAGGATCTTATAAAAAGAAGGAAAATTCATTTGGTTTTTCTTTGTGAGACATTTCTTGATTGACTGACAAAACAAATCACGGCCCATTGGGCCTTGAACAACTGAGTGTGACTGTAGCCTTGCAAGCCCGTTCACTTTATTTTTCAAAAATGTTAAACAATTAATTAATTAATTAAAAAAAATCTAAGGACGTCATTAACACAAATTAAAAGATGGTTATATAGCTAAAATGGTCTATGAGATTTGCATAACTCATTACTTTGGTCCCTAACATTTCAAATTGATAAAAGTGGTCTCTGAAATTGTCCATCATCCATCGTTTTGGTCATTCCGTTAAAAACTTAGTTAAGTGTTCATGCTTTTGGCCGGAAGTTTTGACAATTTTCAAAGCTTTGTAACTCAATCGTTTATTAACCAAATTTGACTCATAATATATCAAAATAAAGATAGGAAAGTGTAAAATAAGATTATACCTATTTGGAAGCCCAATGGTTACCGGAGATAGCCAGAAAATAGCTTCAAAGTTGACTGGTCCGATGGAAAACTGGAAAACTCGCCGGAAACTGGGTAAACTTTAAACGTTCATAACTTCTTCAATACTCAACGAAATCAAGTGATTTAAAAACGAAAATCATACTTCTCAACAAGAAGAAGAGAATGGTACCTTTTTCAATGGATAAATCGCCGTGTTTTGGCTGGAAAGCAGCTCGAAAGTGATTGTATTGGTCTCAAGTTAGCCACTTTCGAGCCGTTTTCCGGAAAAACCACAGCGATTTAGCTGTCTACAAAGGTACCATTCTCTTTGTTGAGAAGTATGATTTTCGTTTTTGAATCACTTGATTTCGTTGAGTATTGAAGAAGTTATGAATGTTTGAAGTTTACCCAGTTTCAGGAGAGTTTTCCAGTTTTCCCTCGGACCAATCAACTTTGAGGCTATTTTCTGGCCATCTCCGACATTCATTAGGCTTCCAAATGGTATAATCTTATTCTACACTTTATTATCTTCATTTTGATATATTATGGGTCGAAGTTGGTTAAGAAACGATTGAGTTACGAAACTTTGAAAATTGTCCAAACTTCTAGCCAAAAGCTCCGGGACACTTAACGGAGTTTTTAACGGAATAATCAAAATGATGGATGATGGACAATCTCATATACCACTTTTATCGATTTGAAATGTTAGGGACTAAAGTGATGGGTTATGCAAATCTCAAAGACTATTTTGATTATTTAGCCTTAAAAATTAAATGTAAAAATCAAGCCCGTTATCCTCGTGTAACAGAGCTTTGCGGCGGGTGAGAGCGCCAAAAATGCAGAGAGCTTCTTCCATTCTCTGCTCTTCAAATCCACTTCCGGCTCTTCCCCCGACCTCTCACAGACTCGTCGCTCCGTTCCAAACTCGACCTACTCGTCCCGACTCAGTGCCCTCGCCCCTCCGGTTGCCCCTGACTCGTCTGCGCAATTACCGCCTTGCCCTCCCTCCTCTCCACAGCACTGGTAACCTGCTCTTCGCTTATCAATTGGAGTATTTTCTTTTGGGTTTTTTGTTTTGGAGTGTTTGATTGATGGGTTTTGTTTATCTCAGTATTTTGTTTACTGGGTCTAATTAATTTTGGGTTTTAGTGGCTCAGAAGCTAAAAAAATGAGTAAGTTTTTTAGTAAGTTTTCAGTAGAAATTCATATATTAAGGTGAAGCACCAGTAATTATGAGTTAAAAACTTGTTTAGTAACTTAATTATGATTAAAGTCTTTGCTTTCCTCTGTTATTAGCAACTATGTAATTGTAAAATCTGTTTATATGTATTGCATAATGTGATGAATCGATGGGATGTGTATGATAATTCCATTTGGTGGATTTGGTGTTTCGAACCAGATAGAAAAACCATCGTGGAATTCATCCGAATTGAATACATATGTGGGATGCCTTTGATGATTTTGATGTACTTTCTTATGTTCAATTGTATGCTAAATTTATATATTTTTGTGTTTTGTCACTTAAGTCTCTGAAGAGATTGTTGAGACTGCGACGGCGGAGTTAGGATTCACTCAAGTTGGGTACATATCGAATGTCCACGGGCTACAAGGGGAGATTCGTGTGAAACCCAGTACTGAATTTCCTGAATTGCGGTTTTCCAAGGTAACTATGTATTCGAGTGGATTTGGAATGTGATTGTTTGAGGGTTTTATTCGTCGAATATTATAATCTAATTGTGGATAAATTGATTTTATTTAATTAGCCTGGAAAAAGATGGTTGAGACAGCAAGTATCAGGCAGAGAAATAATTCAAGAAGTTGAGCTGGTGGAGGGAAGAGGACACCCTGGTCAGAAGAGTTGGATACTGAGATTGGGAGGAATTGAAACAGTGGATGAGGTGAGCTTATTGAGGGCTGGCTTTTGTTTTTGGTTGTGCATGCAATAATTCCCATGTTTCACTTTTTCAAATTTCATTTTGTGTTAGTTCTGTTTACGTGTAAAAGATATGGTGATAGACTACTTTGGGTCTGGTGTCATCTTTGTTCTATTTACACATAAAAGATATGGTGTATACTATCTCTGAGCATTACGTTTAAGCTTTCCTTGGTAAAGTCTATTGTAAGGGAGAACGTTGATTACGCTTTTGTGTTCACAATCATTAACTTTTAATGTCTCTATGTGAGGTTATATTTTTCAGGCCAGACAGCTAATTGGTTCAGCTTTACTTGTGAGGGAAGAAGATAGGCCGCAGTTGGAGGAAGGCGAAATTTATACCCGTGATCTTGTTGGGATGAAAGTTATTCTTAAGGTTCGTGTTGATAATGTCCTTTATTTTCAAAAGATATAGCTTTGTGCATGAAAATGTGTGTGTTCCTGACATCTACTAAATATAGATTGGTGTGATAATATCATTTTATACTAAATTCATTCTTTTGAAGAGACAATTTGTTTATCTAGTATTTTTCACAGATTTATGTTTCACTATAATTTTTTTCTGGAAAAATGTTTTGTCTGACTTTATCTCTAGCTTTTGTTCATCAGTTTTCTTTCTCTTACTTGGCGCAGAAATTTGTCCTTTCCTTTTCTCATCATGGATTCATGGTCGGAACTCAATGTAGGGTTTTTATTGCTGTAACTATGTTCCTTGTTTTCAGGAAACTGGTGAACCTGTGGGAAGTGTTGTTAATGTTTTCAACAGCGGAGCAAGTGATCTTTTACAGGTCATGCTCGATACATCTCTAGATATTGTTGATTCAACTGGAAAACCAAAGCCAGCAGGAACAAGATTATCTGGTCACCTTGTGTGGATACCATTTGTCGAAGAAATTGTTCCAAATGTCGATATGAACAGGAAAGAAATGCAGATTACACCTCCAAAGGGACTCTTGGAACTAAATTTACGCTTTGATGAGAGGTCCAAGAAGGAAAGGCGCCAACTTGTGAGGCACACTCTCTTTTTTACACATCATATCTGTTATTTCTTATTAACTGAGCCACCTTTTCCAAAATCACAAAATACAGAAATATGGTGTTTCTTGCATTATAGTCCATGTCATCAAGCTTTTTGTTCAATTCTCTTTGAAAGAATAACTAAGTCAAAGTCCCACCAGTTGGAACTTTGGTTACAGTTGATGTGTTGGAGGCTAATTGGATTATACTTTTGTAGATTGATAGTGTCATAATGTCCTATCATGGCCTGATAACAGACTTACAGTAGGAAATTCCTGGCTTGCTATGGTTTAAAATGTCGAAAGCTTTCCCATAACTGTAGGATTACATCAAGGCTCATCCTTAAGTCCTTACCCTTTTGCGTTGGTAATGGATGAGTTAACAGGACATATTCAAGATGATATTCCTTGGTGTATGCTTTTCGCAGACGATATAGTGTTGATAGATGAAACTCAGGAAGGGGTAAATGCAAAGCTTAACCTTTGGAGAGAAGTGTTGGAATCTAAAGGTCTTCGCCTAAGCCGATCAAAGACAGAATATATGGAGTGCAAGTTCAGTGCAAATGGAGGCCAAAACGAGTTAGGGGTGAGGATCGGAGATCAAGAAATACCAAAGAGCGACCGTTTTCGTTACCTAGGATCTATCTTGCAAAAGAACGGAGAATTAGATGGAGATCTCAACCACAGAATACAAGCTGGATGGATGAAGTGGAAGAGTGCATCCGGCGTGTTGTGTGACCGCCGTATGCCACTGAAGCTCAAGGGAAAATTTTATAGGACGGCAATAAGGCCGGCGATGCTGTATGGCACAGAATGTTGGGCGGTGAAACATCAACACGTACACAAAATGGGTGTAGCGGAGATGAGGATGCTTCGTTGGATGTGTGGGCACACGAGAAAGGATAAGATTAGGAATGAGGATATCCGGGGTAAAGTAGGAGTAGCCGAAATTGAAGGAAAGATGAGAGAAAATCGGTTACGGTGGTTTGGACATGTGCAAAGAAGGCCTACTGACGCTCCGATTAGAAGATGCGACTATGGGACAGAGGTTCAAAGCCGAAGGGGTAGAGGAAGACCTAGGAAAACTTTGGAAGAGACTCTAAGAAAAGACTTAGAGTACTTGGATCTAACGAAGGACATGACTCAGGATCGAGCACAATGGCGTTCTAAGATTCATATAGCCGATCCCACTCAGTGACTTGGATTTTCCAAGTCTCCAACCGAGAAGTTTTCCTCACTCGGGAAATTAAGGGAACACTACCCCAACCTACATGCTCCACTCAGAAAGCTTCAACATACAAGCTTCAACAAAAGAAAATTCAAAGAACTTAGCGAAGAAGGCTTTGGTGTATTTAACACAATACGTTGAAATGAAGGAAAACTTATTTATTGATATCCCCGATAAGCTACAAATATGTACATATACATGAGTCAAAATAAACACACAAGAGGGAGCCTTCACAAAGGTTGCTTAGGAGAAGTCTCAGCAGTCGGTAGAGCCCCAGAAAGAGAAGGCACCGGAGGGGGATCATTTGGAGCCTCAGTACTGGACAGAACCCTAGAAAGAGGAGGCATCAGAGGTTGATCATTCGGAGCTTCATTATGCGGTACAGCCCCAGAAGACGAAGGCAATAAATGCCTTTGGAACAAACCCACAAATCTCTGATGATCAAGTAAAACCTGACCATCAGTTTCCTTCATCTGGTCAAGCTTCCTCTTCATGTTTGTAGCATAGTCATGTGCGAGCCGGTGCAACTGTTTATTCTCATGCTTGAGCCCTCTAATCTCCTGTTTGAGACTCATCACTTCAGCCGCCAATGATTCAACTTGGCGGGTTCGAGCAAATAGGCGTTGGGCCATATTAGACACAGAACCTGCACACTGAACACTGAGAGCCAGCGAATCCTTAACAGCTAACTCATCAGACCGTTTGGAAAGTAGTCTGTTATCTTTGGGGGTGAGAAGGTTCCTGGCCACCACCGCAGCGGTCATATCATTCTTCATCACGGAATCCCCAACGGTAAGAGGACCAGTAGGGGAGACGAAGGATGGGCGCCATATGTTGTCTGGAGAAGGCGGGGCTGCCTCTTCAACAAGGTTCAAGTCAAAACGACGGTCGGAGGGGCCAGACATTTTCAAAGGTGTTGAAGAGAGAAGAGGTCGGACAAATCAAGATCTTAGAAGTGCAAGAATGAAGCTTCTACTGGTGGAGATTCAAGTGTGCTTTGGAACTTAATGCCAGCCCCTATAAAAATCTGCACTCGACGGAGCTTCAGAAATCGAAGAGGCGCCTGCTCAGAAATCGAAGAGGCGCCTGCTCAGAAATCGAAGAGGCGTTTGCTTTCTCAAAAGCTGGGCTGCTTAGAGATCACGAGGGTTGATCTCAGAAATCGAAGAGGCGTTTGCTTTCTCAAAAGTTGGGCTGCTCTAAGACCACGAAGGTCGATCTCAGAAATCGAAGAGGCGCTCGCTTTCTCAAAAGCTGGGCTCCCCAGAGACCACGAGGGCCGATCTCAGAAATCGAAGAGGCACCTACTTTTCCAGCCTTGTCAGCACCTGTCACACGCACACTCAGCTTTGCGGAAATTATGGGCATTCTGTCGAAGACTTCTGGGGAAGTAGAAAACTCATGAATCTTACTGTTCAATCACCCACTTCCCACACGCAACAATAGCTCATGGGTACCACAGATAACTTTGCCAAAGTTCTCTGCCAAAGTTGAGCACGTGAAGCTTGCAGCTCCCACTACATCGCTCTGACCAAGAAGGGTAAAAGAATAGCAAAGAAATAGCACTAACAAAGTTTAGACCCATAAATTTTGAAGGTCTAGCTACCATATTATTACCCACAAGGGTAAAGGAACAGTACCACTGCTGGATAATTGGAAAGTCCCTGTGTGTCAACCTCTATGCTTCGTGGCAAGGTAGACTAGCAAACATGCCCAACCTTTACTCACATTCGAGAAAACACTCTCAATAAGATTGCTTGCTCCAAAATCGAAGAGGCACCGTCCTCCGAATCTCGAGAGCCAGACTCCCAACATGACTACTTTCTTAAAAATCGAAGAGAGGGTAAAGGAACAGTACCATTGCTGGATAATTGGAAAGTCCCTGTGTGTCAACCTCTGTGCTTCGTGGCAAGGTAGACTAGCAAACATGCCCAACCTTTACTCACATTCGAGAAAACACTCCCAACAAGATTGCTTGCTCCAAAATCGAAGAGGCACCGCCCTCCGAATCTCGAGAGCCAGACTCCCAACATGATTACTTTCTCAAAAATCGAAGAGACACTGCTCCCCGAATCTTCGAGAGCCAGAGCCCCAACATGATTGCTTTCTCAAAAATCGATAAGGCATCGTTCTCCAAATCAATCGAAGAGGCGCTCGCTTTCTCAAAAGCTGGGCTGGTCAGAGACCACGAAGGCCGATCTCAGAAATCGAAGAGGCACCTACTATTCTAGCCTTGTCAGCACCTGTCACACGCACACTCAGCTTTGCAGAAATTATGGGCATTCTGTCGAAGACTTCTGGTGAAGTAGAAAGCACATGAATCTTCCTGTTCAATCACCCACTTCCCACACGCAACAATAGCTCATGGGTACCACAGATAACTTTGCCAAAGTTCTCTGCCAAAGTTGAGCACGTGAAGCTTGCAGCTCCCACTACATCGCTCTGACCAAGAAAGGTAAAAGAATAGCAAAGAAACAGCACTAACAAAGTTTAGACACATAAATTTTGAAGGTCTAGCTACCATATTATTACCCACAAGGGTAAAGGAACAGTACCATTGCTGGATAATTGGAAAGTTCCTGTGTGTCAACCTCTCTGCTTCGTGGCAAGGTAGACTAGCAAACATGCCCAACCTTTACTCACATTCGAGAAAACACTCCCAACAAAATTGCTTGCTCCAAAATCGAAGAGGCACCGTCCTCCGAATCTCGAGAGCCAGACTCCCAACATGACTACTTTCTCAAAAGCGAAGAGAGGGTAAAGGAACAATACCATTGCTAGATAATTGGAAAGTTCCTGTGTGTCAACCTTTGTGCTTCGGGGCAAGGTAGACTAGCAAACATGCCCAACCTTTACTCACATTCGAGACAACACTCCCAACAAGATTGCTTGCTCCAAAATCGAAGAGGCACCGCCCTCCGAATCTCGAGAGCCAGACTCCCAACATGATTACTTCCTCAAAAATCGAAGAGACACTGCTCTCCGAATCTCGAGAGCCAGACCCCCAGCATGATTGCTTTCTCAAAAATCGAAGAGGCATCGCTCTCCGAATCTCGAGAGCCAGATACCACAGACCACTTTTTCAAAGTGCTCTGACAGAGTTAAAACATGTGAAACTGGCAGCTCCCACTACCGTGCTATGACCAAGCAGGGTAAATGAATAGCATTACTACTTGTTAGGGAGACTCCTATATATGTCGACCTCCATCCCCAACGGACAGGCAGACCTGCAAAAATGCTCAACCCTTCATCATATCTGAGAGGGCACTCCCAACGAAGCCTTTCGAAATATTCAGCTTTCTTTTCCCCCGATAATACCTCTGCAAACAAGCTATACTAGAGCAAGAATATCTCATATCATCAGGGTTAAAAGCAAGAGTATCCCATATCATGCTTTTTCCCTGTCTTTTCCTTTGGCCTTGTTTTTACCTGCAAGACAAGGAGAAAGAGAGCAATCAGTCAGCACTTGGAATCAAGCTTCCAGCCAGGAACTAACTGCCTGGAACCCCTTACCTGATTACTTACCTGGCATTGCTCTCGAGTACTCATCTTCAACATCTTATGTTTCCAGGGAAGATTCCGCATCTGCTTGAGGAACAGATAGGGCAAGTGCGAAGGATACAAGGAAGCATGTGGAGACAAGCGTAACAGCACACGTGCCGATACATCCATTACTCTGTCAAAAGCAAAAGTATCCCATATCAGCAGGGTGGAACGTAGTCTAGATTTGATGGACTTGTTTTGACCCTCAAATTCTTCAGTCGGCCTTATACTCTGGAGGAAACCAGAAAACCCTCCAGCTCAGTTCAAGAATAAGCCTGTGGAAAGTTACTTCTTCAAAAGCAAAAGTATCTCATATCATCTCTTCTCATTTTTCTTCTCTTTATCCTTCATGCTGCTGCAAGATGGGGAGAAGGTGAACAATCGGTCGGAGCTCTGATTGCTTACCTTGTCTGTCACCTCTTTCAGCAGACCCCCTAGCTCGGCGCCTTGGGGGACTCCTACTACATGGTTTGTATCGCGCTTGACCAAGCTTGAAACTACAAGTAAGCTTAAAGTGAAATTGATACATTACCTTGTGCATCTCCACCAGTTAAAGATACCACCCCTGGATGGAGGAAGAGTACTTCCAGAGAAGATGCCACATCTACCTATGAGACAGATAAGGCAAGTCAAGACGACACCACACTCCGATACTTAGAAGTTTCGTGATTACGAGATCATTCTCCCACAATATTTCCTAATGCCATTTGTACTAAATCATTCACTTGTACTCACTAAAGGAGAGCTTGAACCTATGTACTTGTGTAAACCCTTCACAATTAATGAGAACTCTTCTATTCCGTGGACGTAGCCAATCTGGGTGAACCACGTATATCTTGTGTTTGCTTTCCTATCTCTATCCATTTATATACTTATCCACACTAATGACCGGAGCAATCTAGCGAAGATCACAAAAAGCGACCGTTTTCGCTACCTAGGATCTATCTTGCAAGAAAACGGAGAATGAGATGGAGATCTCAACCATAGAATACGAGCTGGATGGATGAAGTGTAAGAGTGCATCCGGCGTGTTGTGTGACCGTCGTAGGCCACTGAAGCTCAAGGGAAAATTTTATAGGACGGCAATAAGGCCAGCGATGTTGTATGGCACAGAATGTTGGGCGGTGAAGCATCAACACGTACATAAAATGGGTGTAGCGGAGATGAGGATGCTTTGTGGGATGTGTGGGCACACGAGAAAGGATAAGATTGGGAATGAGGATATCCGAGGTAAAGTAGGAGTAGCCGAAATTGTAGGAAAGATGAGAGAAAATCGGCTCCGGTGATTTGGACATGTGCAAAGAAGGCCGACTGACGCTCCGGTTCGAAGATGTGACTACGGGACAGAGGTTCAGGGCCCAAGGGGTAGAGGAAGACCTAGGAAAACTTTGGAAGAGACTCTAAGAAAAGACTTAGAGTACTTGGATCTAACGGAGGACATGACACAAAACCGAGCGCAATGGCGTTCTAGGATTCATATAGCCGACCCCACTTAGTGGGAAAAGGCTTTGTTGTTGTTGTTGTTGTTGCTATGGTTTAAAATGTGGATTACCGATAACATGATCTCATGGAAATCCTAAACCCCATATCATCCATGGGATTTTGTACTTAGATATGTGAATTTATGAGTTTCATGGGATTAAATGATTATATTTCTTGTTACTGCAAGCTATGAGGAGATTAGGCAAGTGAACAAAATGCAAAAGAACATTCACCTTGTTGTTGTCTGCACAAAAACCTTTGAAAAGCTTACTAGTGTAGGTTATTGTAGTGAATTTAGATGTAGATTAATATCCCATCGCTTTCTTTAAGTTTAAATTATCATGCTATTGTACTCGACGGCTTTTGTGCCTTTAGTTAAAATCTTATCATATGATTTAGGAATGGAAAGAGAGAAAAAAGTTGCAGAAGCGCCTCATAGCAGCAAAAAAGAAACTGTGTGATATGGAGCAAAAACATGTGTTCGATGGGTTAAGATTTGGAGAGAAAGCACAAAGAAGCTTACTTGCTGATCAGATTGTTGCTGTAAATTCGAAATTGCTTCAACAGGCTCTAGAAAATGTTCAGATACCATCCAAAAGGTAATATGATTTGTTCACATGTTGGTTTTTTGTTCCTCTGCTTCAAGCATTTTGACATAAAATGGAATGGATTTCAGTCTCAATCATTAAAATCTAATATGAAAAAAAAGTTATGTTGTTTATGAAACTGTGTGCACTGACTGAATAAGATGTCTGCTCTACTGCCAGATGTACTTGTCATTGATTGTTGAACTTTTGTCTGACTTCTTGGTTCAGATGGAATGTAACTGAGATGATCAATGCCCTTAAAGCCAGAGAAACAACTAGCACTCTGGAAATTTCAGAGAAATGTCTCGTGTCTTCTGCAAGCAAAGATAAGCTGGGTACACATCTTCATTTGCAAGAGAAAGGACTAGATCTCATATCGAAAGGAAAAGTTGCCATTGCTTTGGTTGTAAATGACAATGGAGATCAGCAAGGACCACAACTGGCCTCTAACCCTGATCTTGAAAATTCTGATGGCACTGAGACAATAATGTCGTCCTCTCTTCAGACATTACTTTGTGACGATCAAAGATTTGTAAAGGTGATGCTGATTCTTTTCTTTTATTCCCTTGAGAGGGTTTTTCTGATCATCTTTATGCATAATCTATACTTTTCCATTTGTTCCCGTAAGTTGTAAAGCTTGGAACAAATTTGTGAGCACTTGAGTTCTGGATGGAGTTCTTCTGTTATGTGCATATTAAGAATTTGTTGTTTCAGTTTCCACTTCATTTTAAAGTTTAAACTATATTCTTAATGTAGTCAAATTTTCTCAAGTAGATTTGAGTGGGGAAAAACAATGTCAAACATTTGTCATTTATAAACGTTTCTTTTAGTTGTGAAGATACACTATGGAGTGTGTGCATATTTGAATTTTCAGTTGTCTCGAATGTATTCAATCTCCCATTTCATTATAGAAATGTCACTTGGTACTTAATTGTTCTCCAATAAGATGCATGTTTCAGTACAATTGATGCTTTATGAAAATAATTATAAAAATGGGGAGAATTGTCTCTTCCCCCTTTTTCTTTCCGCGGTGGCAGGGGACTGCCTTGTTTGGATAATGTTTTCACAGTATGGTCTACTGGGATATGTGTTATTGCAGATGGAAGATCGTGTGTCAGTACCTTTGGTTCTGGTTTGCTCGGCCCAGACAGTTCAATCTTTAAGGATGCATTTCTCAGAAAATGATTACTTTGGCTTCGTCCCTGAAAAGGTTTGTAGTTACAGCATCAAGTGAAGAATCTCTTGATAATTTTGACATAGCATATGGCATGGCATGGTACTATAGAAGCACTAAACACATTAATAGTCACACCTTATAATGGTTACAACATGGCACTCCATTGAAACGGTAATTCACACTGCAGAGGATCAATGGTCGTATAAATTGAACATAAAAATTTCCTTGAATAATCAACTCTTCAATTTATATTAACTTTATTTGTACTGATAATACATAATATGATGCTCTAGTTGAAAAGTTTGTCCATTCCAATTGGACCAACATTTTCAATTTAAAATGCATAACCTAATTGTGATGTTCATGTCTCTAATGATATGAGCCTCAGACCCCTGTCTGTGCGTACGTATGTAAGCTAGAAATAAACTAACCATCCTATTTAGAATACTTTGTTGTACACATACGTCTTACTTCTTTTTCATATAGGAGGGTTTCTTTGTCTTAAAAAGAAATCACGAGTAATTGGAGTTTGTTTTGTTTTGTTTTTTTTTTTTTTTTTTTGTATATGCTTCCTTGTGCTCCCTTTGAACCTTTCACAGGTCTGGTTCTTAGAGGAAGAGAAACTTCCAGTTGTCAGCAATTCAGTGGAAGAAGAAAAGAAGCATAAGATTTTGATGAAATCCCCTTGGGAAATACTTCAATTGCCGGTTGGATCTGGCGGAGTTTTCAGTTTGCTTTCATCAAACAATATTCCAGAGAATCTCAGTGAAATGGGTGTGGAGTATATTGAGGTTAGATAAATTCATTATAGTCCATTTCGTAGTTTGGGTATTCTCAGAGCGCACTTAAGAATAAGATAGAAAAATCTTTAAGAACTCACATGTATGATTTTATTTGTTTTAGTTCAGACATGTTCCATACGATAAACATGTAAAGTTTTCCAACGGGTCTTTCCTTGATGGACTGATGCTTCATTTTCTTTTTAGTCTTATGAAAGCACTTTTTAACGGTGCCATGTCCCTTGCATTAGCTTTCCCCAATGCTAATGCATTTGTCAACCAGCTCAGCATATGCCAATCTGTCTAGCAGATTACAGTGTTAGTGTTTCACATGCTGCAGTCATAAGTACCTATGCCATGCATAGGCTTTGTATGAATACTGCGCCTACTAGCATCGTTGATCATTTCATCCCTTGAGCACATTTTCTCCTCCTTGATTCATTGCTTCTGCTCCCTCTTTCAGGTTTGCAGCACCAATCCTGGACACGTAGGTGCGAACTCGCTACTTCTTGGTTTTGTTAATTCGTGGAAATCTGACTTCGGGATCCAAATTTTCAAAGGCAGAAAGGAGGACTACGAGAAAAGTTTTGACTTTATATTCTCAACAAACTTGATGACGATGTTGACGAAACAAATTGATAAACTCCAGTTCTATGCTACTCCGAAGCAGAATTCGCATGTTGAGATGGCGGGAAAAGAATGGGTGGACGTTACCCCCAGCTCTCCCAACTCTTATGAGTTCGGTTGTTCAATTTACAGCGCTTTAAAGGCCTGTCCTTCCAACAAGATTTGTATAATGGAGGTTACAGAGTAAACCTTGTAATTTTGGGTACCCAAAAGATATGAACAGATGTGTATACCAGTCTTTTCAGTATATATGGATAAATATATGTTATTTTTGGACTACTGTACCAAAAAAATAGTCATTCATAAAACCCTAGCAACCCCAATGGCACATACACAGCGGCTAGCTTGCTTTGCAAGTTACCAAAAAATCCTAGGGAAGCTCTCTGTGAAACCCTAAGAGAGAGAAGGTGTGTTTAGGTTAATGGTGGGAAGTTTACAGGTCGAGTTTCGATAGAATTTCATCTATTTTGCCACCAAATACTAACATGAATTTACCCTCAACAGTGAATCACGTATTGATCTTGTGCCAGTTTTTGATAGCAAAGTGGATGAAGTTTCATCAAATTTGACGGTGAGGTGAGATTTTAAATGGCTGATTTCAAATAGCTAAGAAGTCAATTTACTAAAAAAATAATTTAAGGGGTCAATTTCAATTAGCTATTACTCAAACAAGCATGAAACGTTTGCTTGCGTAAATAATAATTGATAGGATGGGTAATGTTTGGGCCCTACAGAGCAATAGGCTAGACCCAGTTTTAAAGCCCAGATCTCTTAACCGGGGTTACGTTAAACCCATTAGCCAAACAGACCAAATTTTAGTCCACCCCCGAAATCACAAAACCCTAGCAAGTAGCAACCCCAACCTCTCCCACTCTTCACTTATAAAACCAACGGCCCCAGCTACAATCCGCAGCTCGGCGGCTCAGCAAAAACCATATACACTGTAAGCCTCACTCTCTTCCGCCCAGATCTCTTAACCGGGGGTTACGTTTGCTTTTGCTCCTCCACCCTCTTCGGTCTTCCCTTTCACACTGTCCAGCTCTAAGATCTGCCCTCAGATGGTGAGGTCAGTGTGGTACAGTTGAGCAGGTCCTCAACTGTCCTGACTGTCTTCATTTTCTGAGGACGGATAGCTATTTTACTGTCCAGCTCTAAGATCTGCCCTCAGATGGTGAGGTCAGTGTGGTACAGTTGAGCATGTCCTCAACTGTCCTGACTGTCTTCATTTTCTGAGGACGGATAGCTATTTCGCCGCGTCTTACTTGCATCTTTGCAATGTGGTGAATTACTGATCGACTATCTGATCTTTTTTAGCAATAAAAATTTGGGTTTTTACCATTTGATTGGTTAATTTGTGGGCCATTTGATTGGTTAATTTGTGGGCAATCTACGGAATTTGCTTCAGTCTTGTTCACAAGTTTACTGGTTTGTTCGAAAAGGTTTTAATTTCAAGCGATATGCAACAAGAAGTGATGATTTGCACCCATCTATTCTGCAATTTGAATGATGAATACTTACATGCACTACCATCTGATCCTCGTTGCATTTCCATTTTCATTTACCACTTTTAGTAATTTGTTTTGTTTTCTTAAGATTATTAACTTTTTTTTTTCTGTTTGGAAGTATTCCAAAAAATATTATAAAATAACAAAATAACAAATAAAAAACCAAAAAACCAAAAAGCAACATAGAAATTTAGAGCAGACATTCTCAGCTAGAGGGGAAGGTTGGAGATTATAATCACATGAAGTCAGGAAGTGGTCAACAAAATGATAAGAAAACAAAACACATGCAGGCCTTTCGGTTGCAGCGGCAAGACTGAGTCCAATTTCGTACAGTGATTACATGCTACGAACAACTATATATTGAAACACCATGACACATCATGAAAATAATAAAGAAGATTATACAAATTTGGAAGAGAAAAGCAATACATTGAGAAATGGAGGAAGATTTGTTCTTCTTCTGTTTGAGACTGGTCCTCTTCTATCTATAAATGTGAAAATAAATCTGAGGGGGTTAGAGTGAGATTCTTGATGCACCTTGAAATCCATCAAAATTCCTCTATCATTAAAATCCTAACAAATCTTTAGTATTTTGACTACCCCTAGACTTGTACTGATTTTTTTTTTAAAATCATATTTAACTACCCATGGATTTTGTTGTATTCTTTAAAATCATAACAAATCTTAATTTGACTACCCTATGATTTCAAAATCCTTTAAAATCATCTTATAAAATTCTGATTGACTACATTTAGATTTTGGGGTGTAGTCAAACTAGGATTTTAAAGGATTTTAAAAGTGATAGATTTGATAAGATTTAAGAGGATTAAAGACTCTTACAAAATTCATATGGATTTTAAAGAATTTGAATGGATTGTGGTGGATTGTGGGGGGAAGGATTTGAAATCTTAGGGGATGAGGTTGGATTCTTTTTAGTTTTGGTTATACATACTTTTTGCTTTTAAATCCCACAAAATCCACAACTTATTGAAAATTTTCAAAATCTTAATTTTTTAATACACTTATATTTGGATGGATTCTAAAATCCTTTAAAATATTTTAATTGACTACACCTAGATTTTAATGGATTTGAAAATCTTTTAATTGACTACACCTAGATTAGATTTGAATGGATTCTAAAATTCTTTAAAATCTTTTAATTGACTACACTAGGATTTTAAAGTCTTTTAAAATCATCTCAAATCCAAGTTTGACTACACCCCTAAGATTTGAAAGGATTTTAAAAGTGATAGATTTGATAGGATTTAAGAGGATTAAAGACTCCTACAAAATTCATATGGATTTTAAAGAATTTGAAATCCTAGGGGGTGAGATTTAATTTTTTTTAGTTTTGGTTATATATACTTTTTGCTTTCAAATCCGACAAAATCCATAACTTATTGAAATCCTCCGAAATCTTAATTTTTTGAATACACTTAGATTTGGATAGATTCTAAAATCTTTTAATTGACTACACCTAGATTTGAATGGATTCTAAAATCCTTTAAAATCTTTTAATTGACTACACTAAGATTTTAAAGTCTTTTAAAATCCTCTCAAATCCAAATTTAACTACACCCCGCTAAAGTATATTAAAATCCTACCAAATCCTAATTTGACTACACAACCTAAGTCTGCCCGTGACGCAAATATTTAACGTTAATGACATCCTATGATTATTAAGTTAAAAATCCCCATCTTTCGACTGAGATTGCAGTTTGAACAGTTAGTTCATACATTGTGATTGCTCCGTTTGTCGGTTTGTGTGTAATATGGGGGGTCGTGTGTGTGAACATGCATTGGTGTGGTATCGTTTTAGGAGTCGTTTGCCTATGGTTTCTGATGTCCAGTTTTATTATCTGTGGCTGGACATTTCATTTAACAGGACGTACATTAAAGTTTACAGGTCTTTGCGACACATTTAGCTTTGATTCTCAACAGCTTTCTGTTACTTGAGCCCTGCAAGCATTCACTTTTTCATTTCCTTCTTGTAAATTGCTCCGAATGATCATTTTCATAAATTTTTGGTTTGACAGCCCAGCTGGAGAAGACCAAAGGGTATTGATTCTCGTGTTAGGAGAAAGTTCAAGGGACGTGTTCTCATGCCCAATATTGGTTATGGGTCAGACAAGAAGACTCGCCATTATCTTCCCAATCATTTCAAGAAGTTCGTTGTGAGCAACGTCAAAGAGCTTGAACTGCTGATGATGCACAACAGGTAAACCAAGGACCTTTGTTTTGCCTCTGTGAATTCCGATTTAGTTTTCGCACTACATTTCTAACTTGCATTGTCTTTCTCAATTAGGACAATGTTTCCACAAGGAAGAGGAAAGAAATTGTTGAGAGAGCTTAAGCTAGAAATGAAACTAATCATCCTATTTAGAATACTGTGCTGTACATACGTCTTACTTCTTCATATTGGAGGGTTTCTTTGTCTTAAAAAGAATCTCGAGTAACTGGAGTTTGATTTTGTAATTTTGTATATGCTTCCTTATGCTTAGGGGTGAGCAATGATTATGCGGGCGAGTAACCGCGATTAATTTACTCATAACCGTTTATACTCATTCCCGCATAACCGTTTATCCGTTGGGTAATTGCCTAAACGGTTATACCCATACCCATAACCGTTTATAAATGGTTAACCATACTCATAGCCGCATACCCATTTAACCGTAATCGTTTAATACCCGTTTACCCATTTATCATTTTTAACCCGTTTATCTTCTTTGTTTTTACCATTACCCTTTTTTCACCCGTCTACATGTTTTTTAACAACTTAAAAATTAAAAAAAATTGTCATAATTTTTTTTTTACAATTAAACACCGTTATAGGTACATTCATCATACATTTCCATATTTTAATTTTTTAAGTCCTTATACTATTCCAATAATTGAAATAATAGTTTACGGACGATATTTTTAATTATTACCAATGAAGGTAAATATAATATTTTCTAAGTATTATTGGGTTACAAAAATTGTTTAGAAGACATTTCTGTCAATTTCACGGTTACCCGCAATAAATTTAAATTAATTTGGCTAATTCCTTGATGATGAGAATCATCATTCATGTAGTAGTGTTATTGAGAGAATGACCGATGAATTCCTTGTTAATTTATTGGATGCTAAGTATTATTGGATCAAGAACATATATAAAATGGGTAAACGGTTACCCGTTTATAACCGTGGTTAATACCCATAATCGTCCATTTAAATTTCGCGGGTAAACGGTTATAGCCATAACCGTTTATTTATCTAAACGGTTATCCATAACCGTAACCGTTTAATTTAAATAGACAGGTAACCGCGGTTACCCATAACCAATAGGTATTTGCTCATCCCTTATGCTCCCTTTGAACCCTTTACAGGTCTGGTTCTTAGAGGAAGAGAAACTTCCAGTTGTCAGCAATTTCAGTGGAAGAAGAGAAGAAGCATAAGATTTTGATGAAATCACCTTGGGAAATACTTCAATTGCCTGTTGGATCTGGCGGAGTTTTCAGTTTGCTTTCATCAAACAATGTTCCAGAGAATCTCAGTGAAATGGGCGTGGAGTATATTGAGGTTAGCGAAATTCGTTATAGTTCATTACGTAGTTTTAAAAAAATGTTTAAGAACCAACATATATGATTTTATTTGCTCCAGTTCAGACATGTATGATATACGATGAACATGTAAAGCACCTAATTTACGTATAACCTATGCTGGAGTTGACAGTATCTGAAGTACTCTATATTCATATCTGTGAAGTTTTCCAACGGGTCTTTCCTTGGTGGACTGATGCTTCATTTTCTTTTTTGTCATCTGAAAGCATTTTTTAACGGTGCCATGGCCTTTGCATTAGCTTTCCCCAATGCTAATGCATTTGTCAACCGGCTCAGCATATGCCAAACTGTCTAGCAGATTACAGTATTAGTGTTTCACATGCTGCAGTCATAAGAGTTGAATATCAGAGTACGGAACGAACAAGGTTAACAAAATAATAATATTATTAAATAAATAAGAATGCTCAAACGGCTACAAAACCCTAAGAGGCTACATTGTGACTAACTTTTTCTCAAATGAATAACAAGCATGTTATTTATAATAAACTAACCCTAATCCTAAAAGTTAAGAAATCAAAATCCTAATGCTAACGGGTTAAGCCCAGAAAACCAAATATTCAAATAAACTAAAATCTTAATATTTTTCAACAATTTCCAACAATAAGTACCTATGCCACGCATAGGCTTCGTATTAATACTGTGCCTGCTTGCATCGTTGATCATTTCATCCCGTGAGCACATTTTCTCCTACTTGATTCATTGCTTCTGCTCCCTCTTTCAGGTTTGCAGCACCAATCCTGGACACTTAGGTGCGAACTCACTACTTCTTGGTTTTGGTAACTTGTGGAAATCTGACGTCGGGATCCAAATCTTCAAAGGCAGAAAGGACTACGAGGAAAGTTTTGACTTTATATTCTCAACAAACTTGATGACGAAGTTGACGAAACAAATTGATAAACTCCAGTTCTATGCAACTCCGAAGCAAAATTCGCATGTTGAGATGGCGGGAAAAGAATGGGTGGACGTGACCCCCAGCTCTCCTAACTCTTATGAGTTCGGTTGTTCGATTTACAGCGCTTTAAAGGCCTGTCCTTCCAACAAGCTTTGTATAATGGAGGTTACAGAGTAAACCCACAACAAAGTGACTCTAAATTTTGTAATTTTGTGTACCCAAAATATATGAAAACAGATGTGTATACGAGTCATTTGCTGTATACATGGATAAATATATGTTATTGTTGGACATTGGACAACAACAACAAAGCGTTTTGCCACTAAGTTGGGTCGGCTATATGAATCCTAGAATGTCATTGCGCTCTTTAGTGCAATTTCGTTCATAATTCATTATCATAAGGATTCGACGTAAGATAGAAGTGTCGGCTGTCGATTACCTGATGCCCTCCCCTCCTCTTTTATCCGGACTTGGAACCAGCAATATAAGAGAAACTTACACATGCATAGTTTTATTTTTGGACAACTGTATTAAGAAAATATTCATAAAACCCTAGCAACCCCAATGGCACATACACAGCGGCTAGCTTCCACTGCAAGTTACCAAAAAACCCTAGGGAGCTCTCTGCGAAACCCTAAGAGAGAGAAGGTGTGTTTAGGTTAATGGTGGGAAGTTTGCAGGTCGAGTTCAACGTCCTTTAGCTACTGGGTTCTTGGATGACTTAACTTTCTAGGGGTAAACTACCTTAGTTGAAATTGACTCTCCCAACTATTTTTTTGGTAAATTAACCTCTTAAACTATTTGAAATCAACCATTTAACCCCTCACCATCAGTTTCGATAGAATTTCATCTATTTTGCCACCAAATACTAACACGAATTTACCCTCAAGAGGGAATCACATGATGGTCCCGTACCAGTTTTTGACAACAAAGTGGATGAAGTTTCATCAAATCTGACGGTGAGGTGAGAGTTTAAATGGCTGATTTCAAATAGTTAAGAAGTTAATTTACTAAAAAAAATAGTTAAGAGGGTCAATTTCAGTTAGCTATTACTCAAACAAGCATGAAACATTTGCTTGAGTAAATAATAATTTATAGGATGGGTAATGTTTGGGCCCTACAGAGCAATAAGCTAGATCCAGTTTTAAAGCCCAGATCTCTTAACCGGGGTTACGTTAAACCCATTAGCCAAACAGACCAAATTTTAGTCCACCCCCGAAATCACAAAACCCTAGCAATCCCAATCTCTCCCACTCTTCGCTTATAAAACCAACGTCTCCAGCTACAATCCGCAGCTCGCCGGCTCAGCAAAAACCCTATACACTGTAAGCCTCTCTCTCTCCTCTCTCTCTCTCTCTCTCTCTCTCTCTCTCTCTCTCTCTCTCTCTCCCCCGCCGCTTTATCCTAGGAGTTCAGATCTGTTCTATGTATCTAAATCGATTCTATTAGGGTTTCGCTAATACAATTCCAATCTATTGTATGGATGTTTGGATTTGCAGGAGGTAAGTGAATATGGCGGTGCCGTTGCTGAAGAAGTCGATCGTGAAGAAGCGGGTCAAGCACTTCAAGAGGCCCCAGAGCGACCGCAAGGCCTCCGTCAAGGTATAATACCAAAATCCTTCATCTGCCATTTTTTTCTGATTTTTTTTTTTTTGAATTTTCGTTTTGTTTTAGTGTCGATTTATCTGGAGAAAGGAGAAAATGATGATACTGTTGTCGCCCCAGTCTTACTTGCATTTTACAATGGATGCAAGATGGTGATAGACATACTTATATCTGATTCCGTTGCCATATATTGAATTAGGTAATTAATTTGTTTGTATAGATTTATATAACCGTTTTATTGGGTTTTTTTTTTTGGTTGAATTTCGTTGCAAACGTATGGAACAATTGTTTTTCGTGTTGTCGAAGCGGTACAAGATACCAGTTCGTTATTTGAACTTGGTTTTTGATGGATATGGGGATAGCTATTTCGCCGCGTCTTACTTGCATCTTAAGATGCAATGTGGTGAATTAGTGATCGACTATCTGATCTTTTTTAGCAATAAAAATTTGGGTTTTTACCTTTTGATTGGTCAATTTGTGGGCAATCTACGGAATTTGCTTCAGTCTTGTCACAAGTTTACTGGTTTGTTAGAAAGGGTTTTAATATGAAGCGAAATGCAACAAGAAGTGATGATTTGTACCCATCTATTCTGCAATTTGAATGATGAATACTTACATGCACTACCATCTGATCTTCGTTGCATTTCCATTTTCATTTACCACTTTTAGTAATTTGTTTTGTTTTCTTAAGAGTATTAACTCTTTTTTTTTGTTTCTGTTTGGAAGTAAGTCTGCAATCCGTGATGCAAATATTTAACGCTAATGACATCCTGTGATTATTTAGTTAAAATCACCATCTTTCGACTGAGATTGCAGTTTGAACAGTTAGTTTATACATTGTGATTGCTCCGGTTGCTATGTGGTTGTGTGTGAATATGCATTGGTGTTGTATCTTTTAGGAGTCGTTTGCCTATGGTATCTGATGTCCAGATTTATTATCTGTGGCTGGACATTTCGTTAAACAAGGCGTACATAGAAGTTTACAGGTCTTTGCGACACAGTTAGCTTTGATTCTCAACAGCTTTCTGTTACTTTAACCCTGCAAACATTCATTTTCCTACTTTGTTTATTTATTGGACCTTATCATTTCCTTGTTTTAAATTGCTCTGACTAATCATGTAAATATACTTTTGGTTTGACAGCCCAGCTGGAGAAGACCAAAGGGTATTGATTCTCGTGTTAGAAGAAAGTTCAAGGGATGTGTTCTCATGCCCAACATTGGTTATGGGTCAGACAAGAAGACTCGCCATTATCTTCCCAATCATTTCAAGAAGTTTGTTGTGCACAACGTCAAAGAGCTTGAACTGCTGATGATGCACAACAGGTAAACCGAGGACCTTTGTTTTGTCTCTGTAAGTTCCGATTTAGTTTTCACATAACATTTCTAACTTGCATTGTCTTTCTCAATCAGGACCTACTGCGCTGAGATTGCACACAATGTTTCCACAAGGAAGAGGAAAGAAATTGTTGAGAGAGCCGCGCAGCTTGATGTTGTTGTCACGAACAAGCTGGCCAGGTTGCGCAGCCAGGAAGATGAATGAGCTCGTCTCTAACCTACATTTTGTAGTGAGCATTATTTTTTGGCACAATGATGAGTTGTAATCTTGATACTTTAAACACCGAGAGTCGGATTTTTATCTGTTACAATGTGAGCAATTGAACATGGGGTTTTATTTTTGATCGTGATTCTGTTATGTTAGAACTATGTTCATTTCAAATCCAGTACCTTCGTATTACCATTTTGTTACCAGATCTGCGAATTCGTCTTCAATGCCGGGCGATTCGCTCATCTTCCACTCCACTTCTCTCTCTTTCGCTTCCATTTCCTCTTTCATTACTTGCAAATCAAGCAACCCAACCGTGCTCCTCTCTATCATCGAATCCATTATTTCAATTTCCGCAAGCAGTTGAGAAACCCCCTTCCCGCTTTTATCGTCATCTCCTCTCTCGGGCATTACATCGAACACCTTCACTCCAATATCAGCTTCCAGTTTTTCCTACTTGTCGAAGTCTGGCTTCCGCGTAATTTTCTTCGTCTTCTTAGGGAACCAAATTGAAGTCTTTGGTTTCGATTTCAGAAGCTGCCTCAGTGCGGTGGTTCTCCGTCGCATGATGATCGGCGCTGTCGATGGTAGGGCGGCTCGCCATTGATGATCTCCGCTACGAGAGCTCGATTTGGTAGCAGTGCAGTCAGATTCAGGCAGAGTCCATTATATAAAGAACTCTCAAAACGGTGCCGTTGGCATCTCAAAGCAA
The DNA here is from genome assembly GCF_042453785.1 of Malus domestica. NCBI lineage: Eukaryota > Viridiplantae > Streptophyta > Magnoliopsida > Rosales > Rosaceae > Malus > Malus domestica. Next base: position 41,137,781 of record NC_091665.1, read on the forward strand.
ATTTCAATTTTGCTATTTATTTCTCCTTTTTTTCTTTGGCCCCTCCGATTGTTCCATTTCTTTATTTCTCCATTGAATAAAGTTAAAAGTAACAAAAACACCCTCAATTTTTGTCAACTCATTTTGACCCATTGTTTATTTAATTGATTGTATTTTTATCATTTTGGTCATTATCCAATTTTTTTCACGGAACGACTTAAATAATTGATGATGGACAAATTCAAGGACCAAAAATGAGAAATTATGTATCTCAGAGATCATTTTGGCTAAAAAGACTTCTTTTTCAGCCTCAGTATCATGCAAAAGGCAAATCTTTGATCGAAAATGTAACCAACTTCCTTCGATCTTCCTTCTAACCAACCCAGTTTCTGATAAATTTGCTCACTAAGTAACCCAACTGTAACCAGGTTGTTTTACAGTTCTCGTCTGTTTCATCTTCTCTCGAATTCTCGAGACGTCGCTCCATCTATTTGCAGAAGCATATAAATTTGACAGTAAAACATAAGCAGCACTGCAATGCGGGTCAAGATCTTCAATGCGTTTTGCAGCTCTTTCAGCCACGTCGAAATTGCAATGCATCGTGCAAGCGCCAAGTAAAGTTAGCCATACCGTCTTGTTCGCTTGCACGGGCATGTTCTTAATCAGCTCCTCTGCTTCTTCCAACTCACCGCATCGAGCTAAGACATCCACCATACATGCGTAGTGCTCAAGTTTCACCTCGACAGACTTCCGCTGCGAGAAGTATTCGAAAAAGCGTCTTGCTTTCTGTAACATCCCGGAATGGCTGCACGCAGAAAGGAGCCCCGTGAATGTGATTTCATCTGGCTCTACTCCAGCACGTATCATTTGGTTAAAGAGTGTCAAAGCCCACATGCCACAACCGTGTTGCGCACATCCGACTATGGTTGAGTTCCATGACACAATGTTCTTATCACCGATTCTCTTAAATATAACAACTCCATCATTTATGCTTCCACATTTTGTATACAAGACGATGAGTGAATTACCGACAAAGACATCAGTTTCAAAACCTAGCTTAACCGCTGATGTTTGAATCTCCTTGCCCCGATCAAGATCTGCTAATCCGCAACACGAATTCAAAGCACTAGTGAAAGAAGACTGATTAGGAAGGACGCCCGATTTCAGCATGTTCCTGAAAACCCTCAACGCATCTTCGTGTTGACAGTTCAAACCACATCCTGTCAAAAGAGCCGTCCATACTACAACATTCTTATGCAAGCTCTCGTTGAAAACGTTGTACGAATTCTCCATTTGCTTGCAGTTTGCATAGAGTGTTATAAATGAAGCAGCTACATACTCGTCGAAGCAGTACCCTAACTTGACAATCTGACCATGAATCTGAACACCTAAATCTAAACGCAACAAATTTGCAGAAGCTGTCACCACACACACAAGTGTTGTCAAAGTGGGTTGCACACCAGAACCCATCATCTCTCGAAAAAATTGCAAAGCTTCATCCGTCCTCCCAATTCTGTCAAGCCCCCCAATCATCGAAGTCCACGAAATCACATTCTTACAATGCATCACTCCAAACAACTTCTTAGCATCTTCCACTCTTCCATTACTGAAGTATCCATGAATCATCGAATTCCAAACCGCCACATCCCTCACAGGCATCTCGCGAAACAACCGCTCTGCCATCTCAACATCACCAAACTGCAAGAATCCATTCATAATCGTCGTCCACGAAACAACACTCTTTCCAGGCATTCCATCAAAAAGCTCCTTAGCCTTGCTCAAATCCCCACAATCCAAACACCCTTTGATCATCGAATTCCAAGAGACTGCATCCTTCTCAGGCATTTCGTAGAACAGTTTGAGGGCATTGTCGAGCCTGCGCATTCGCGCATACCCCGTGATCATCACGGTGTACAAATCAACGCTGGGAAAAGGGATTTCATTGAAAACTCGGCGAGCTTGGTCTAGATTTTGGTTCTTTAGGTGATCAGAAAGCAGTGATTTGTAAGATGGGGCGGTCAATTTGGTGTAATTCATCAAACCCACCAAGCATTCGGAGAGTTTCGGAAAACTTTTGTGTAAATTGGAGCGTGAAAGGGAGAGTGAAAGTGGAAACTGTGAGGCTCTGAGGCTTTGAAAAATGGCGGGAAATCTTAGCATGACCGTTAATCGGTAACGGTGCAGAAAACCAACGTGCTGCGGAAGACAGACTGGTTGGGTGGTTTACACTAAAACGCTAAAACGCACCGTCTTGTACGCGTCCAAAGTTTCTTGCCCTTCACATATGACTTCAGCTCACTATTTTAACCCAATGCACTTTGAATAAATTAGAAGAGTATTAAACGTAAAAATAAATACAAGCGTGTAGAAGGAGAAAAATAGTGCAAAATCATTTTATTATAAGTTTTTGCTGTTAATAATAAAAATAAATTTGAATTTTATCCAACTCTTATTGCACTAGACAATAATAATTGATCGGTGCAATATTTTTTTCTCTAGTTTGATTCTTGAAGTTCTCACTAACTTAAACGTAGTCAGGGAGGTTTCATTCTTATTGTTCTTGTGGATTAGGACATTTGTCTGGCATAGTGTGTTTGCTTCTTTGCACCCGAGTTTGAATTCTCTTTGTAGTTTAAAGCAGTTTAAACCATTATTTGCATTAAAAAAAATAAATGAGTCAGGAAGGTAACGCTACGTAAACAAAAAATAATAATATATGTGTCCAACTTGATAAGAATACCACTTTCTTTTAATCTCTTAGGAAGAATTGAATGGCACAAAGCCTAGAAAAAGAATGTACCCCAAAAAGAAGACTTAAAAATGTGAGCCAAGTAAGAATCTGGACATTTTTTGCTTGGTTTGCCTTGATCATCAAGCATCCACCTCCTTTACAGCCCCACACATTTAGGGACCAACACCCTCAGCAAGAAAAGAACCAAAACCTTCTTCCAAGTTCCATTCCATATATATAATAAGATCACCCCTTTCTGCTTTAACACATGCAACAACAAGTACAAATCCTTTCTGCATCCAACAGCTTTTGATCCTACAGAAATGGCCAACCAGCAGTTAAAACCCGTTGCCGGTCTGCTTTTGGTTCTCAATTTATGCATGTATGTCATCGTTTTGGGCATTGGAAGCTGGGCCATCAACAGAGCAATCGACCACGGTTTCATTATTGGTAAACGTTCTTAACTGCTTGAGCTACAACCCCTTGTCTCGGTGTCTCTCTTTCTTGTTTTACACTTTTTGTAGTATATGATTTCTTCTATGTATGCTAATGCTGAGTGAGACTTCTGTAGGTCCTGATATTCATCTCCCGGCACATTTTTCCCCCATATACTTCCCCATGGGAAATGCTGCGACCGGGTTCTTTGTGACATTCTCGCTGCTCGCCGGAGTTGTTGGCGCAGCTTCAGCTATTTCCGGTATCAACCATCTTCGATCTTGGACCTCTGAGAGCTTGCCGTCTGCAGCCACAGCTGCTACCATTGCCTGGACCCTCACCGTACTTGCCATGGGGTACTTATAAGTCATTGCCATCCATAATAACAGATGCATAGTTGCATACAATTGTTTGAACTACTTTTTCTCTGTATTAACTGGCTGTTAACCTAATTCGTGCAGCTTCGGTTGCAAGGAGATCGAGCTTCGGATCAGAAATTCCCGCTTGGTAAGATGAAAATTTTATGTTTTGACAAAAATGGTTATCGAACGAACCCTAAAATACTCATTCAATTTCTTTGCAGAGAACAATGGAGGCCTTCTTGATCATCCTTACCGCGACGCAGCTTCTGTATTTAGCAGTCATTCATACCGTTGCATCGAGGAGATGATCTTTTAGAGTAGAACAACTTTTGTGTTTGTGTGCAGCGTCTGAATTCTTGTGTGTTAATTTTATTTTTTTCACTTTTCACTTTGAATAAACCTAGCCATGGTTATGGTATCAATAGTGTGATATAATTGGATTGGATTGAATACATAATGTTTTCAACACTCATCTTATGAATTACGCTCTCAACGCTGGAATTTTTATAGCATGACGTCCAACGCCTTCATCTGGTGTTACTAACTATCCATCACGACTGGTAAATAGAAGATTTTCAACTCCAATCAATAAGATACGTATAACGGCTATGAATGCAAACAAGTACAAGAGCGCAACATGCCAAATAAGCAACAAAATTGATGGAGAGAAAAACCATCAATCAAACACTTTCACTATTCGAGCGATATGCTAATATATAAATTACGGGAAGCGGGATTCGAACTTGGCTACAACAATCAAGTGAAGACTGATTGAGAAGAAGTTGCAAGTTTATGTCACACCACTGGCCTACCAATGCAAAAAAGGAAGTAAAAACAACAGAGAAAACTAGTCTGCAAAATTAACAAGAAAGAAAGGTTGTAAAAGCACGAGATATAAAGCTGCCTACTATTCCCAACACCATCACCACCACAAATCTTAAATTGGTTTTTATCTAATCGGGTTCTTGCCCAGTATTCTTTAGGGGACAAAAATACAAGTTCTAATATCGAAATATCATAAAATTCTCTGAACGTTCTTGATTCTTCACTTCCATAAGCTTCATGAGTCCACTGAAACCCGTCATGCTCGTTTTTTGGTTACAAAACCGCTTCATCCGTTGTTCCTGCATCACAAGAAACCTTGAAAAAGTCAGCCAAGATGCAGTTTAAAAGGTACCACAAACTCGAACGGTAACATCAGTCAATTCCATAGAAAATTGTTATGCAGGAAGGCCATGCTTATATCTCAATGCTGGCATAAAGTTGAGCAATAATCTATAGCTCAGCACCTAAAACTCAGCAACGTTCTCAGAATATGAGACAATTTAAGCAGGTTCGGATCAAATCGGAAAATACCTGACTCTTGAAAAGATCACATTCAGATAGCACGCTTCATAGATAAGGTAAAACAGAAATGCCTAACAAATTCTCCTTTAGGTGAGCCAGCAGCTATCTAACCACTCCTAAACGACAAAATATGAGACCCTGTTCTTTTAATCTCAAGTACAATCTCTATCTACCTTTACAATCGGCATAAGGGACTGTGGACATCAAGATATGAGTTCTTGAACATTTGGAATTCCGGCTTCTATCTAATTTCTTCTCCACGAGGACAGCTGAAAGTCTGAAAGTACTGCTTTAAGTCTCCTTTGGGAAAAAGCCTCAACAATTTCTTCTCCATTCTTATCTTTAGAAAAAAAAATACTTAAATCCAGGCACTATGTATTGTTATAACTTTACTCTTCTTCTCACTGCTTTACTACTCAATACTTGTATAGCGTGACAATCCTACTTGATTGATAACTAAATTTCCTTTTAACTCCGTAAGATAACACATTATGCAAAACATTAAACGTAATTCTCCATCCACTCATTCCATAGGCAACATGATAAACATTATAAAACCCTTCGTATGAGAAAATCGTAACCAAGGCCTTTCGTGGCAACCAATCTTGACATAGTGACTAGGGTGGATATCTCGTATACGAACGCTAGCAGTTTGCCCTGCCTCCTCCAGGGACACTTCCAGTTTTTGGTCACTATTTTTAACTAGAACTGTAATCCATATTCTATAAAAGCATAAATCAGACACCTAGAGACCTTGGTCAGTAAAGATCAAGCATTCAAAATCACATAATTAGAAATGACCACTTAAACAATTATGGCATCCCTGTTACATCATAAACACTTCTGACTACCTCACTGACCCAGTCTGCTCATTTGCATTGACAAATATATAGAGACAAAAGGCAAGACATGTTATTTGAACTTCATAGAAAAATCCCAACCTGAACTCATCTACCGGAGCCTGTTATCACATCCAGAATTCCACAGCAGCTAAGCCAAGATGCTTTTTGCCCCATGGGTGGGGCCGGAGCTACTAGAGGCTGCATAATTCCAGGCAAAGAAATTGCATTTAGTTATGGAAAAAAAAAGAAAGATATAACATCAACCTTTCAATGAAGAAAAAAATGTGGCCAATACCTGCTTTTCAGAATATTCTGGAACCTCAGTATCCTTGATGGGTTCAGCATCATTACTAACTTGGGCCAGAGAAGTACCTAATGATGGCAATGCTTTACTCTCATTTTCTTTAGACGCAGATTCCACCACACTCGAAGATGCCTTGGCAGTATCATTCAGTAATGGCAATGATTTATCCTTAGTTTTCTTTGATACAGGATCCCCAATAGGCAGTGATGTCTCTGTACCATTCTCTAACCCCGCATTTACTACATCATTGGAGATCGCTGCACTTTCATCTAGCGTACTTTCTGTGACAGAAACCTCATGCTTAACAGAATCAACAGAAGGGACACTCTCTGTAGTAGCTGAACTTGTAGTCTTCCCAGCTGGTACATCTTCATTATGAATTTTTTCCTCCGGAACTGAAGCATAGGTATCCTCCTTTCGCCTTCTATTGACAACCCGAGACTCTTCATCTGAACTACTACTGCTAGAGCTTCTAACGTCCCCGTTAGATGATCCCTTTCCAGACTTAGCATCCTCAATAACCACATCTTTGCTCCCAGAATCGTCTTTCAGTTCCCTCTCAATTCCAACTTTATGAACAGCCCCCTCATCCCTAGGCACTCCGTTATCTTGGGAGTTCACATCATTACTTCCTAACATGGTTCAATTCAATCACAAGACTTTCAATCAAAATCATGCAAAGCTTAAGACTTCAATAAACACCCATTAAGCCAATTCAAAACCTAAAAGTGTCAAAGACTCAAAATTCAAAACTGTCATTAGAGAGGGGCATAGAGTACGAAATGAGAGTTTCACTAACTAGCATGCAACCACAATTTGTTCACCCAGAATAAAGCTAAACACATCACATCCGCAAATACCCAACAACCCAAATGGGGGAAAATGAAACAAAATCAAAGCTGCTTGATTCATCCCAACCAACCCAAACCAAAAACACGAAACTGGTAAAAACCCAATTACCCAAATCGATAAAATAACAAGAAAATTTAACTGAAAAGGGTTCGGAAACAATCGAGTGAGAGATGGGTAAGTGTGGGATTGATGAACGGACAAAGAAAGCACCTTGAGGAGGAGGAGGATTGGATGTGCCGTTGTGGGTTTCCTGCTCCTTCTTTTTCTTGGCAGCTTTTCGCTTCTTGGCACCTGATGGCATGATTACAGGCTCTCTCTCTCCTCCTTGTGGGGATTGTACAGCAGGAATGGGGTCTCTCTCTCTCCTCTCGGACGGAGAGACAGATCTTCGTATTATTCAATCGAATTCAAAACCCCCGATAGTCTTCTCCTTCTGTCTCTCTCTAAAAGGTAATTATGTGGGACTCTGTTTTGGTGGCGAGGATCTATAACTGGATATTTTTTAAAATATAATAAAAATTAAAACTTGAAATTGGTAAGAAATAAGGAGAAGAGGATTGGGATTTCCCAAGAAAATTTTCAGGCAATGATCCTCTCTCCCTCTATATATAGATTTGTGTGAAGATTCTATGTGTTTTGGTTGTGCTAGTTTATATAAAAATTGGAGACTTATGTCCGAGTCATCCGGCAACAGTGACGGAGTCAGTAATTTATAATTATAACTATGAAATCATAAAATAGAAGCTTCCAAAAATTGATCATACTTTTTTATATAAAATTGCCTATATATATATGTATTGCAAAAAATTAATTCCATAAACCCTAAAACTCTCAATAAGCCCATGTTGAGAAAAAAATACTGATATGATATGATTGAGAGTTCCGTGATACAACCAAGTGCGATGAAGGGTACCTGACCTAACTTAAACATCGGAGAAGTTTTGAAATAGGAGATATGATTGGGTGAGGAAGGCATTTGCGTGTTTGATAAGTCTTTAGCTTGTTTGAGAATTAGCATGTTATAACTTTTTTTTATAAATAAAACATAACACAAACGATGCAATTTTTGTTTGTTTCAATTTAAAGATATTGATGAAAGTTCTCCTTGTTTCATTTGTCTTAGTTAGTATAGGGATCAAACGACATTTCAAATAGGGGATTTTAGATTTATTGTGGTTAGCAGTACCCAATGCCCCCATATTGGGTTTGTTATTGGCCGAGAGAAGCTTACTTACAATTTGAATGTCATTGTGTCAATATTTTAAAAAATAACGGATTAGCATGAGAAAAAAATTAAATTTTACCATAAACATAATTGATTTGAGATATTGTTACAAACAGCGTTTAGAGGTAAGTCTTAGATTATATAGCATGGGTTATAATTTTAGTGCCAAGTGTCATTTTATTAGTGGGTTCTTGATGTCGATATGTGAATGTTTGAATTTTGGAACGTTCACGAGGAGTGGGAAAAACAAATTGGGGTTGGGCCCTAGAGATTAGAGAGTGGGTCTTTTTTAGGGGAATGTGGCTTAAAATAATTGGGTGCAGGTGTGCGGTATGCAATTTTTGCGTGTCTTTTTGTTTTTCATTTTGGTTCCAAGCGCTAAGACTAAGATATAGTTATGTTAGACTTGGCGCATGGTCGTGTAACTCGTATTTGTCGTGTTCGTATCATATATGTTATCTTATTTGCCTAATAAATAATATGATAATAATCCAATTTATTAAAAGGTTGTATCATTTCATGTCGGATTAATGGGTCGAAATTTCTATACTTAATGTATAAATCTGGAAAATGATATGTTATCTTACTTAACGGGTGACTCGATATTGACTCGAATCGTTAACAAATTCTTAAAGAATGATTCCATAACGATCCGAATTATTAACGAATTGATCTGAAATATGTTATTTTCGTATTATTTTGTGTCGAGTTAACAAGTCTTGCAAAAAAAATCAGTCAAAAATCATGTATTATGTTTTAATTTTGTGTTATGGGACTAATGATTTTTTCTTGGGGTTTTTGGGTTATGTTTATTTGGTTGAGTGGACATAATAATATGAATCCGGGGTGCATGTGATTCTCTGTGAATCTGTGACCGCCATTATTATTTTATGGTTGGAAGTAATGTTTGGCTTTATTATGATGTGATTTGAAAATTTTGATATTGTGCTTCATCTTTTTGCAGCGAAGCCGAATTCTTCATAGAAAAAAAAGTAAATAAATATATTTATTTATTTTGGTAATTTGAGAAAAATTTAACTAAATTAATTTTAAACTACGAAAATGGGATTTGAATTTGAATAAAAAGGACGAGCACACTAATCTAACAACTTAATTAAGTCAAAAAGTATGCACCCACCTTCTTATGCAACGATCTAATATCATATGTTGTCAACAAGACATGCACATATAAAGAAATTAAAACCATTGACTTTTACAACAAAAATGAATGTAAGTGAAAGAGTAGGTTGTGAAGTTTCATATTCTAAGTTCGTTGAACATATGCGAGAAAATAATCGTTGTAATTGTCGTATTATCATGTAATGTTATTTTATTATTTTGTTGTAAATGTATATATAATATTGATTTGTTAAGTTTTGAAGAATCAACAACAATTCTCTTTAAAAATATCAATCATATTAGATAATCATATTATACGTGCAACTTAATAACACCTTGTACGTTCTAATCTTTAACATGTATATATAAACGAAATAACTAGATACTATTGCAATAATGTTTTATCTCACTTTGTCGAGAAATGTTGCAAACTCCAATACCCCACTCACAAATAAAAAAGAAAAATATCAAAGAAAAAAAATAAGGAAAACGAGTGATGCTTGAGAAAGTGTCTACTTAAACAATAATTTGTAAATTACATAATGTGTCGGTTGATGATTGAATTTTCTCTTTAAACCACTAAAAAAGGAAACAAACCATCAACCATCGCATCACGTAATCTACAAAATATAATCTAAAGAGATGATATCCCAACTATTTTCTCGATTGATGGTCAAATTTCTTTTTTAAATTATTTAAAAAAATTCAATCATAAACCGCTGCATCCCGTTGTTTACAAAAAATAATCTAAAAATCTATGTGGATAACTCTTGTAAAGTGAGGAGGCATGCTACTGCGTCTTCTCACACACATCATACTCAAAAGTGATTCAACATCCTTGACTTGTCTGATATGATTATTTATTTTATAATATAATATTTTAAACAGGTGTTTAAAGTTTAATGTGGACAACGATAATATTAATAATACCAAATTTGACAACATAACATTCAAGATTAATGATTAAGACGTTGGACGATGCCACTTAAACCTTTCATTATGAATATTGATTAAGTCGGGATCTGTCGGCAGACCCAATTCTAATAAACGTGCTTGTATTGATAAGGGTTTCGTAAGCAAATTTGGATTAAACTAGTTAGTTCCGACATCGTATTTTTTGAACTCATATTTTGAATTTTCTGTATAGCAGATTAAAGGAAAAAAAATTTGAAATGTTATACAAATTTTTACATTTTTTTTCAATTTGTCATTTTATCTTAACTGCATTAAGTTTTCCAAATTAGTAACTTGTCTTCAAGGTTAACTCCCCTTCAAATAAGTTGCCTTTGACAACCCTTCAAATAAGTTGCCTTTGACAAAAAAATTCTAAGGTTCCTGAAAAAATATAAGAAAGGGTTGACCTAGTGTACGATGATATGAGGGTTTTTCGTTTGAAAAAGGAGAACGACCTGCATTCACTTCTCTGTGTTTTGGAGTGAACATGGCTAAAAAATATAGTCATTGAGGACCCTTCAATCTATGGTAGTGTTGGATGATAAACTTTATATTGAAATATCCTAAATAATCCTAAACACAAATCATGTGACTTATTTTATATGCAAAACATAACAGAGTTAGAGTGAGATGACAAATTAATGATTTCGGAAAATTAGTACGACAAATCGCTTCAAAATTTTAGTTCATAGGACAAATTGAAAAAAATGTATAACTTCATATGACATTTTAAAAACAATTTCCTAGTTTAAAATATAATTTTTCTGTAAGTAGTCGATTTCCTTATTAAATAAGACATTTCTCTTCAACTATCTGCGTTTCAAGTTCAACTTATCTCTTCTCATTCTTTAATATAAACCAACAAACATAAAAGTTTCATTGACCATGCTCAAAGAATTAGATGGACATTGAACCAGGATCATCTCCTGAGCAATTCCCTAGGGATCCTAGGGATCCCGCAATTATGTCCGTTCATCGTATATCGTGTGGTTAGAAATCATTTAAAATTTAAATTTTAAAATTCAAATATGTATAGTACCTAACGAAAACTGATCGTAAGATATAAAATTAACGGACAAGATTGCGGGATCCCTAGGATCCCTAGGAAATTGCTCAAGAGATGATCCTGGTTCATGGACATTATACAGACCAAAGATCCAATGTAAGTCCACTGTTTAGGCCCATGATCAAGATCTTCCAATCAACTCCATCCGACGGTCAAGAGCCTAAGAAAATCATACACCTCACCACCACAGAAACATTTCCCAGAAAACAGAGCAGCACTTTTCACTTTCTTTATGTACTTCTCCGAACCCAACCCAGTCTCTGAAAAATTCTACTTCGATTTCAGAGTTGCAGATCCATAAACCTTCATATCCAAAATCTCACTCACTTCACCAACAATCCGTCGTCGTTTTGAGCTGGATCTCAGTTCTCTACTCTTCAAGGAAACAGAGCCTGAAGAGGAAGAGGGAGAAGAAGAAGAAGAAGAAGATGGATGCTATAAGGAAGCAAGCCAGTAAGCTCCGAGAGCAGGTCGCCAAGCAGCAGCAGGTGATTTACGAACAACCCATTTCTTTGTTTTTTAATTTTCTCGTTCTCGTTCTCGTTCTTTTTTATTTTTTGAAGTAAAGTTTTAAGCTTGCTGGTTCACTGTTTGGTTACTGAGAAAATGCGGCGGTGGATTTCCTGCTTTGTGCTTGTGTTGATTTTCTAAATAATGAATTGGGTTGTAAATTTGAAGTGATTTCAGTGAACCCAGTTCGTTATTCGATCGAAAATTTTACTGTTGTTGATTTCTTGAGAGAAGAATGGAGCTAGTTAATTGAATTAAGCAAATTCTGTTCATTTGGATTTGAATCGTCAATCCGGATCACCTAAATCTGAAAATTTGTTCCTTTTCTGTAATCTGTATAGAACCAGTGAGCAAATATAGTTTGAATTCGCTGTATTTGTTTGTATCGAATTTCTTGGCGAAGGGGAAGATTGAATTCATTGTTTTTCAAATGAACCCGAATTCGGTAATTATCTGTACACTTTGTTGACAAAATTCAGTAGTGGTCGATGATTTTTGATAGCACACTTTATGCAATATATAGCAAACACCACCCTTGGACAAGTGTAGAAAATAGCACACTTTATGCGTTCGATGATAGTAGAGACAGGTGTAGAAAATACCACCCTCGGATTGCTAACTTAAATTATATAAGTTCATATAGCACTCCATTATGGTTCTTCTGCGACTCCGTTCTTTCGATTTATCAACTTTTTTTAGCTTGTTAGAAATATTCATCCATTGATTAGTTGCTATTGTTTCTGTCCCACCAATTTGATGTTGTAATTTTGTTTTCAAATTTTCAGGCTGTGATAAAACAGTTCAGTGGGACTGGTTATGAAAGCTCAGATGTAATGGTAATAGATGAGGTTGAGATGCAGAGACATCAGCAGCTAGAGAAACTGTACAGGTCCACTCGTGCAGGAAAGGTATATTTTAAATGTGACCAACAGCCATTTTGAAATTATACATTAACTTAAAACGATATATTCTTTCTGTCTTCGTTAAAAAAAAGCAAAGCACTCCTGTCGTGCTTTTCTAAGATGTTTAATATCTTTAAGGTTGGTGCCAGAAACTGATTTTCGCTGTATTTATTCTCAGGATTTTCAGAAAGAAGTTGTTAAAGCAGCAGAAGCATTCACAGCCATAGGGTATAAGCATATTGAAGCAGGTAGAAATTTGTTATTCGTTATCGGTGACATTGGATTTCTATGGGGAAATGTGTATTGGAGTGAATAACCTTAGCCTATGAAATTAGTTTCATAACTTCACTTAGTAAATGGAACACATATGCCTTTGTAGTTGCACTTATTACTTGTAAACTTTTCGTGGTAGCCAGGAACCAAGTTGTCTGAGGACTGTAGCAGATATGGTGCGGAAAACACCAGTGACAAGATTTTAGCTAAGGGTGCATCTATATATGGTGATGCTCGTAAGCATGTAGAAAAGGAACAAGAAGACTTGAATAAGCTGTTATCTTCACAGGTTGACTTCTGAATATAGTTTTATATATGTTGTGCTTATGACATCATCATTGGGTTGTTTCTATCATTTGTTGTAATTCGTAAACAGTTCTTAAAGAATTAGTTACATTGTTGGATACATGATTCATCCATACACAGGCATGCTTGCACATACAACATTTTTATATAACTTTTTGGATGACAAAAGTCTTCTGTATTTTTGACGATTATTTCTCAACCATGGTTGCATTTTAGTCATCACTGGAGTATTGTAGCCATTTTGTGCTGTGATGCAGGACATGAATTCTTTCATGGATATTTTTTGAAGTATACATGTTTGTGGATTGAGGTCGCACTTGGTGCGATAGCAAGTGCCTTCGCCCATGAGCGGTAGGTCTCGGGTTCGAGACTTGGGAGCAGCCTCTCTATAAATGGGAGTAAGGCTAGCCGACATTCACCTCTCCCAGACCCTGCTTAAAGCGGGAGCCTTGTGCACTGGGTACGACCTTTATACATGTTTGTGGATTAGAATTATATTTTAGAATGGTATTGATTGAAGTATATTACACTTACCATTGAAGCTTTTGAGTAGCTTGCAACTTTAGATGGATGTTTTATACAATTAAATTTGTATACGTCGACTTCATTTTTTAAGATTGTAATTATAATAATATTATTACGAGTGAATTAAGATGGAGCATGTAACTTATCCTTCACTGTTTTATTAGATTTTAGATCCGTTAAGAGCAATGATAGTTGGTGCTCCTTTGGAAGATGCTCGTCATCTAGCTCAACGTTATAGTCGAATGAGACAGGAAGCAGAGACACAGGTAAAATACGTTCCTATCTTATCATGCTTGATTTATTTGCCTTTTGCCAGCATATTAGTGACCTTAAGAAAACAACAGGCGGTTGAAGTTTCCAGAAGACAAGCACGAGTAAGAGAACTTCCAAATCCTGAAAATGTTGCAAAGCTGCAGGCAGCGGAAGCCAAGATGAAAGAATTAAAAGCAAACATGGCAGTTCTGGGTATTGAAGCTTCAGCTGCATTGGCTGCTGTGGAAGCACAGCAGCAAAGACTAACTTTCCAGAGGCTTGTTGCACTGGTAAGAACGCACATGATTTCAGATGATTAGTTTTTATGTTGAAATTTATAGTGATTCTACAGCTATATGCGTATGCACTGTTAAGGTTGAAGGAGAGAAGAATTATCATCTGAGAGTAGCTGCCATACTTGGTGAGGTTGAAGCTGAGGTCAGTTCCACTCAGGATTGTCTTTTAAAGAAAAGCATTTCCGATTTGATTATATATACTTATGTTATGGCCTGGATTTTGTGGCAGTTGGTCTCAGAGAAACAACGGAAAGAGTCTGCTCCTCCTGTGATTCCACAAGAGAACGGCTCAGAGAAAACAATGTACTTCTTGGCTGAAGTATGCTACTTTTCTTATCCGGGATGCTGTATTTCTGATTGCTTAATCAAACTTAAAGTATTAAAAGAAACTTTATTTACCCTTTTATACAAAGATTAACACGGGAATACACAATAGGCTGCATATTGCAGGGGTCATATAATTGTAGAGAAAGTTAACAATTTAGGTTGGATAGAAAGAAGGGAGAGAGGAATTAACAGATAAGATAGTAAAAGATGAGATAAGTGTTCTTCGTTTTCTATTCTTAGAACTGTAGGCCTTAAATATCCAGTTTTGTGCCTGTTTTAGCCATTCTTGAACTGGCTCTATGACATATCATACTTCAAGTGCGTCAAAGATTCTGAACTTGTATGTTTTTACTCTTTCAGGCAACACATTCTTTCAGTGCTGCATCAGAGAAGGAACTAAGCTTGTCAGTAGGTGACTACGTTGTTGTGCGAAAGGTAATCTCCTCGACACCAGTCTTTAAAATGTTCATCAGCACACTGAAATATTGGTTGACATTTTGCTGCTCTGGATTAAACTCGCCAAATCTTAAGTTTTTCTTTGTTTGAATTAACGTGCCTAATGTTCTCTTGTTTGCTGTTCTGGAAAACTTTGTTATTCAGGTGAGTCCATCAGGATGGTCAGAAGGAGAGTGCAAAGGTAAAGGAGGATGGTTTCCGACAGCCTATGTGGAGAAACGCCAGCGGATTCCATCCAGCGATCTCGATGGTGAAGTTTACTGAGCCCTCCTCAACCATTCATCCCGGTAGTTTCCTTTGTAGGACTCTCGTCATGTACACAATAACAAAAAATTGTCTAGACATGATGTTTGGTTTTCTCATGTGCTCGTTTGGTGTCGTCCCATGATGTACTCAGGACGTGCGTGTGCATATTGTTTCGTACAAATTTTCCAGACAGAATGCTACATAAATATGTAATTTAATTGATTCCCCTTCATTAAAATTGCTCATCGTTTCAAAAAGGAGAGAATTGGTGCTTGTCAGTCCTAAACTCAAAACTCAAAACTAAAATGTGTGCCTCGGGTCTGTGATACCGAAAATTTACTCGAATTCTGCTTGTCCAACTTCTTTATGTGTTCGAGCTGGAATGAAGTGCCACCAAAGAAGCGTAAGCCCCGTCAGCGATATTCATTAGGAAATCATGGCTTCCCTTCTCCGCAATCACGCCATTCTTCACCACCGCGATCGTGTCTGCTCCTTTGATTGTGCTAAGCCGGTGCGCGACTACAACGGTTGTTCTGTTCACCATAACCCTGTCCAATGCGTCTTGCACTTTGCGTTCGGACTCTGCATCCAGTGCGCTCGTAGCTTCATCAAGTAGAAGGATTTTCGGGTCCTTGAGTATAGCCCTCGCAATGGTGATTCTTTGCTTCTGACCTCCTGATAGCTGAACCCCTCGTTCGCCTACTGAGGTGTCGTAGCCTTGAGGCAATGAAGATATGACATTGTGCACGTTAGCTGCCGTGGTTGCTGCTATGATCTCTTCCTCGGTAACATCTCCTGGCTTGCCGTATGCAATGTTGGAACGAATGGACTCGTTGAAGAGAACTAGTTCTTGACCAACCAACCCTATCTGCTGCCTCAGCCAATTTAGATTGAACTTTTGGATTTCTACTCCGTCTAGTAGCACTCGCCCTGAATCAGGATCGTAGAATCTCTCTATGAGGGCTATTACCGTCGACTTCCCGCTGCCACTCTCTCCAACCAAAGCAACAGTCCGCAGATGGAATTTTAAGCTAAGCATGCAATATATAACTCAAGGGAAGAGATTTCCGCACACCCTGTTTACTTTTTTGCCTTGATTCTCCTTTGATTTATTCGATTCAAACTCCAAAACAGCGGTGTTGCAGAAACCAGTTCCCATAATCAAATGCAAATAAATAAAACAGACACTCTCAAAACAAACTGGTGGTGGTAATTACCTTTCCAGAGGGCATCTTCAAACAAAGGTCTCTGAATATCTGCACATCTGGGCGCGTAGGATACTTAAAGCTGACACGCTCAAGCTCGATTTCTCCAATTAAATGTGATGGCGTCATGCCTTCATCGCTGCTCGAGTCAATCTTAGGCTTGCTGTCGAGAATTTGAAATATCGAAGCTGCTGAGTCCTTGGCTTTGTTGAAGTCAGGAGCCAGCTAGTAGATTGTGAGACCCCCATTGCAGACATTGTTACAGCGAAGAAAACCTGTGAAAAAAAATGAATTGTTAAGAGTTAGAGCAGAACAGCAAAAGCACTTTGTCGATGAAGTTAAGGAGTAAATTAAGAACAAGAACAGTGAAAATCTCACCATGAATACTTGTTCAAATGTAGCTTGACCATGTTTCACAAGAATAGCTCCAATATAGAAAACCAACGCATTTGTGCAGAACATTATGAAGAACGAAAAGCCAAAGCCAAAACCACTTACTACTCCTAACCGTACCCTCACACTTCTTCTCGTATGCCTCCATCACCTTCTTCTCAGAACAAAATGATTCAACTGTTCGGATGCTACCAATCGCATCGTTTGCCACTTGACCAGCTTCTTCATACATAAGGTGCAGATATTCAAAACGTTACAAGCATATTCAGCAAATTTTTTGTTCGAAAAAATATAAAAATCTCGGGCAAGACTCTCACCTTGGCATCTGCACTAAACCCTTTAAGAAATTTTGCCTGAAGTGTTCCTTGCAGAATCATCACCGGCGAAATGGCTAAAACTATCAGCGCCAGTTTCCAGTTAGCTGTGAAGCCTATAATGAACCCTGCCATGATTGTTGCTATATTCTGCACAATCAACGCTAAGGCGTCACCAACAAGACTCTTAATAACCGAAGCATCTGTAGATAACCTTGCACCAATGGCGCCGCTGAAAGAACACAAGATTTCAGTTAGAACTTAAAATACTGAGAGTTCAAAGCTCGCCAAAATTACCATTTCAATTAACATACCTTGAATTTTCAGGGTCATCAAACCAACTGACTTGCTGGTGCACAACCTTCTGGAATGACAAGGCACGAATTCTCTCTACCAATTTACCACCGGCGACTCAAAAAAAGAAATTCTGCACAGGAATCACCAACAGACCTGTGCAAGCTAAACCTACATAAACTAATGCCCATTTTCTGCAATCCTGCCTAAGCTCATTGGGTGGTTCGTAGAAAATTCTTATGGCTTTCGTGAGTAGTAAGCCAAAGATGAGGAAAATTACTCCATGCCCTGCTGCAGCAATGGATCCTAGCAGCAAAACTGGAAGCTCAGGTTTGTAAAGGGCTGCCAGCCTTCGGATTGAAACTGTTTTGCGCTCTTTGGGATCAACCTTAGGCCTGTCATGATCGCCCTCGTGTTCTACTTCACTCTCTTGTATATCAATTGGACCGGGAATGCCAAAGCCAATAGTGAATGAGTGCCGGCTACCTGGTGAGCCTCTGCTTATAGACCTCCTCATTGATAATATCTGGTTCCCACAGCTGAGCATAGTCCTATCTATATCTAAGCTGGTATCCACTCTATTTGGATCAGAGGTTTGTGTTTTGTTGTCCACTTTCGATCCTTCTTGCAAGCGGATTAGTTGGCTGTAAGCCCCTTCTGGATCTTTGGTCAACTCATCATGAGTCCCTATAACCAATCCAATGGAAACGTTAGCTTGAGGATCTCAAGTGTGTCAAAAATTGAGAATGATAGCATAGGCACGCGTGTTGTCCTTACCTTTTTCCACAATTTTGCCTCTGTGCACCACTGCTATGCAGTCAGCATTCCTAATAGTTGTCAACCGATGCGCAACAACTATGGTTGTGCAATTTGACATCAAGTTCACCAATGCATCTTGAACAATCTTTTCGGACTCAGCATCCAGCGCGCTTGTTGCTTCATCAAGAAGAAGAATTCTCGGGTTCTTTAGAATGGCTCTTGCAATTGCAATTCTCTGCTTTTGTCCACCGGATAGAGATGTCCCGTGCTCACCTACCATTGTGTCGATTCCCTGTAAAGAAACGCAGGATTTCATATTACAGATACCAATCTCCGAAAAAAAAATGTCAAAGCAGAACTTTATAAGAACATGAAAACTTTAAAAAGTCGGTTTACCTGGGGTAGCTTATCAATGAATTTTGCAGCATTTGCAAGCTCAGTTGCTCTTCTAATCTCCTCATCAGTTGCATCATCCTTCCCATATGATATGTTCTCCCTTATAGTGGTGGTAAAGAGGTTTGGTTCCTGACTAACCAGCCCGATCTTCTCCCTTATCGCTTTAAGCTGAAACTTCTTTAAGTCCACGCCATCTATAAGTACTTCACCGGCTTCTGGATCATAAAACCTTTCTACTAGCCCAATCACTGTCGACTTCCCGCTTCCACTCTCCCCGACCAAAGCGGTGGTTGTGCCACTTGGAACATATAATGAGAACCCACCAAAGATCGGTACGGCTGGTCTGGCAGGGTACCTGAAATACACGTCTTTGAGTTCGACATCACCTTTGACATATTCCAATAGAATTCCACTTGTGTCGTAGGGATCGATAGTTGGATTTCGGCTGATGGTTTCAAACATTTTATATGCAGCAGCTTTCCCTGATGCAAATGCATTCAAAGACGGTGATGCAAATGCAAATGCATTCAGAAAGTGAAAATGTCATCATCTTAATTCACAAAAAACATTATGAAAACTAGTTAAGCATGCACACTGAACATGGTTCTACACAATGCAAAATATATCATGCCATTACCGAATCAGAAAACCAGTATATATACTTACTGTCCACCAATCATGAGTGCAAATATAACATTTATGACTTGGCCTCCATTGTATCCTCGCGTGATGATCAATTGGGCTCCATACCATACCGCAAGCACGTATGAGCTGAAGATGACAAGCATTAATATTCCAAGTCCAAGCCCTGTGACTAGCCCTTGATGAACCATAGTATTGTAGGCAACTTTTAGCTTCTGGTTGTACTTTTCAATTGCTTGCTTCTCCCCAGTGAAAGATGCAACCTGAAACACATTTTTTTTGTTTTTCAAAAATCAATTGATTAAGATAACATGTAATTAGTTATGAACTCTGAAGAGTTAAATTAAGGAGATTTAGCATCAAGGCCTTGCTGTTCTAATGGAACCAACTGTTTGTTCTACTATATTGCCAGCTTCTGCATAAGCAGACTGTCCGCAAGACGACATTTTCGACATGATAATAGCCATGATTGCACCAGCAATGACAATAGCAGGAATGGTTGCTAGCAATACAACGGTGAGGCGCCACCCTTTGACAAAAGCAATCACAAAACCACCAAGAAAAGTTGAACAAAGTTGGATAAACTTCCCCACCTGCCACAAATTAACAAACCCCTCATTATATATACGTATATACATATGTGTGAAGTTGAAGACCAAATGAAACCATAAGACTTCTTCACAAACAAACCATTCAAAATTCCCTTCCATTGTCATAAGTACTTAAAAGCACCGTCTTGGACAGAAAAATAAACCCGTGGACTCAACTATTATTACGCCATTGCAATACAGATGAAGGGTTTTCCTCTAAAGTTTGTTTTTTTAAAGTGTTTTCACTAACATTGTAAGGTGTCGACGGGGAATAAACTAACACTTTTCAGTATTAATTAGAAGTTAAGCCAAAAACAAGGTAGCTTAATTAGTAAGTTAATTACCTTTTCCCCCATGGCTGATTGAATAAGAATGGTGTCCCCAGACATCCTGCCAATGATCTCTCCAGTGCTAGTTTCAGTGTCAAAGAAGGCAATGTCCTGCCTTAGGATTGCCTTCATGTACTTGCCTCTAATTCTAGCAGCCTGCCTTTCTCCTGTCACCAGCCAACATGCCACCTCTACAAATTCACAGAAACCCAATTAACAAAGTAAATAAATTTATGAGATAACGAAACCCAATTAACAAAGTAATTAATTTTATGAAATAATTAACAGAAATAAGAAGAAAAATAGAAGAAAATAATTTAGGATCATTGAGGCTTACGTAGAAGTGCCGCAGCTCCAGTGCCAATGGCCAAGTACACAAATTGTAGAGACACCTGCAAAAAATGGTTCAGAAAAAAATGACTTGGAAAGAAGTACATGCATGCAAAGTAACCTAGAAAAAGTGGTTTTTGGTTGATAAAAATATATTTTTCTTTTTACGGTAAAAAAAAAAAAAAAAAAAAAACAAGAATAAATGAAGATAGATAAAAGAATAGGGTTCTTCTGAAACTCTTCCAAGAAACGCAAAGAAAGCTGTAGACTCTTTGAATTCCAAAGATTTTCGGTGTTTCTTAAAACCAGTTAGGGAAATAGATGGTTAAGTTTCCAAGATTTCTTGATTAACTAGAGTCCATATAATTAACATGTTGCATTACCATAACCAATCAAAGAACCCAGAAAACTCAGAAACGATGATCAAACAAAAAAACCCAGAAAATTCAGAAACCAAAAATCTCGTTGTATTCGGAAGAAAAGAAGAAATGAAAGTCAGAAAACCAAGAATCTTGACGTGCTTGTAAATTTGTAATCAAGAACATGAATGCATGTATGTATATGTATTTGTACCTTAGAGACCATGGGAACGATATGACCAGGATCGGTGGAACCAAAGGTGTTGATAAGATTGCCAAACACAAGAGTCATGACCGGCGGCGACAGTCCATTCCCCACGGCACATATCGTTGCAACGATCATCAACGCCACGTCCAAACGGTCTGCAAACGAGAAGAGCTTAAAGAAGGCGACTTCCTCCTTTTCTTGAACTTCTTTCGCTTGTGACCCATTACTGAAAATATGACTTTAGCCCTTGAAACTTAAGTTTTTTTACATAAAATCCGACATAGTCTTTTTATCTAAATAAAACCCAATGACTAGGCTCCACATAAGCAAATTCATTAATTTTGCTTGCCTTTACACATTTTACATTTTGCAGATGCCTAAAATACCCCTAATTACCGTTTTAATGTAAACATTTAATTCTATGCAAATTTGAAAGGAGAGATTAATGGAAAAAAATGCATTAATGTTTAAAATAATAATATGTCATAACAAATTGTATGTTAAGGAAAAAAAGAACTAATAATGTTATACTTTCCTTAAGATTTCGTAATTGTTTTTCAAATTTGCATAAAATTAGACAATTTTAATTTAATCTTGTCATTTTCTTACCAAATGAAAATATGAAAGAGCACTATAAAATAATTTAGCTATATTTAAAAAATATAGGTAAATTATTTGGACATGTGTATTAGTAATAAATTTGCCCTGTATATGTAATGATACATGTAAAATAATTTACTTATAAAATAAAAAATGTTATTTGATTTCAAAATAAATTTATCTATATTTTATATAATAATATAGGTAAATTATTGCACACATATATATTAGTAGTAAAATGTGCCCAATATATATAATAATGCATGAAAATAATTCACCTACAAATAAAGGAAATTTGATTAAAAAATAATATATCTACTACTTTTTGTTTATAAATTTCAATTTCTTTTTTTTTATATTACAAACATAATGTACCTACAATATAATTTACCTATTGTTTAATCTTATAAGAAAATAATGTATCTACTGTTTTATTTTTTATTTATTTTTTGTCGAATATCTACTGTTTTATTTTAGTAGAGATAATTTGTCTTGGTTTAATTCTTACGAAATAATTTAGGCACTGTTTAACTTTACCAAAATAATGGAACTACTATTTTAATTTACCTACAAAATAAATGCTATTTGATTCTGTTTGGACCCAAATTTACATCATCGGCCCGTGTAATCGAGACCGTAGAGTAAACATAGTTCTCAGCCGTCGGATGGAAAAGTGAAAATATTTTTGTTAAAAGATAATATTATGGTTTTTATCATGATTATCTTTTAATTTGAATTATCTTGACATATTCTTAAACGGGATGGATATGATGCAAATTATATCTTCAAGTAAGAGTGTTTGGGCTCAAATTAACATGTTGGGCCGAGTATAGAACCACTCTCGGCCCGGGAGGCCTGGCGACAGGGGAGCCTTGGATCATTTAGTACGTGGGCTCCTAAACCTAGGTCGGCTAGGTCATATTACATTTACTAGTCGAGTCCTAACGCGATAAGTAGTCTCGGCAAGGGTAATAACCCGGAAGTGAATCCGGCTCAATAGAGGACTAGGCTCACAATCCTAGTAAACATAGGACTGGTCGAGTGGGTGTTTGATCCGGAGAAGAAGACCTAGTTCGAGTAGGGTTTTGACTCGACTTCAAAGGTATCTAGTGCTATAAATAGAGGAGGCTGTGCATCATTCAAGGGGACCTCCAACACACACAAAACTGCCCTGCGCAAACTTTCTCAACACCTTGAGATTTTTTTATTTTCTTTTTTCGCCGACACATCTTCCGTTGGCATCAACAGCACTGTGAAGGCAACCGGTGATATCTTAAGTCGGCATAGATAGCTCTTTCACCGTAGAATCAGCCGATCTCGCAGCATCTTCCGTTGGCATCAACAGCACTACGGCGAGGACGACTGGTTACCTATCCAAGTCTCGGTCGAGAAGGATTTCCGAATCCTCATTGGTCGAGGTCATCTCATCAGCCTTCTCGGCGAAGTGGGGTGTTACCAGGTTACTGTATTCGGCACATTGACAGCCGAATTTGAGATTGAACTTCGCAAATTAGCAGCCTTGTCTTCAGGCTCTAGAACCCAAGAGGCCGAGAATTGTTCCTTCCTCGGCCGCAATCGCAAGACACAGAAGTCAGCAGCGCGCTCAACGCAACATCATCAAATTTACTCCTCGGCCGAGCTCGGCCGACGAGTTGGCACGCCCCGCAATCACCGAAGGACGTAGTTAGCTTAGAATATATTCGGCCTGCGCGCCACGTAGGCTTTGTAATTTCTAGGGTCAACATTTTGGCACGCCCAGTGGGACCCAGTGCTAATACTACGAAGTTCATATGATATATCAAGATTCCAATCTGGCTCAACGTAGCCGATTGTACGAGCTCCTAGAGGAATTGAGAAAACACAATGAGGAATGTAAAAGATCTTTGGAAGTGGAAAAAGTTCTTCGTGGCCATGGAGAGATGCAAAAGTCATTCGCTTGCATGTTGAGAATAAAAGCTCCTGTTACCCTGCAAAGGCAATGGGTAAATGAAGACAGGGCTCGATTTAATGCCTGGCTAGATGAAGAAAATTTTCCTTACGTTTCTGATTACAGATCAATTCCATTTGAAAAATGGTTAGGCTCAAAGGCCGGGGGGCAATTTTTCGCTCCGGCCGTAATCAGACATCGGCCTAAAAAAATTGTTAATTTGGCCGAAGAACAAAGGCCACCTATTTTTTCGGTCGAGGCTGAAGATATGGTCGGCCACGAAGAAAAACCTAGGCCACCTATTTTTTCGGTCGAGACTGGAAGTGTGGTAGGCCTAGAAGAAAAAGTTAAAGTTTCTGAGCCACAAATCGACTCAGAAAATGATTCGTCAGAGGAGTGCTCCAATGACGAACGAGGCCGAGATATTGGCCTAGCCCAAGAATCTACGCCAATTGATATGATTATTGGCGATAAAGTCGATATGGAGAAATCCTATTCGGCTAAGTTGTTTGAATTAAACGCCGAAATTATGCCTGGGGGGCATAATACTTGTTCCACACATTCGGCGGCCGAAAATGCAAAATATTTCACCAAGTCAGAAATATTGGGAGATGATCTTTTATTCGGTTTTGGAAAATGTCAAAGTGAAAATTTTGATGTAAAAAGATCTTGGCTTGGAATAAAGCATCGTTGGCCTCCTCCTGACTACGTTTCGGCCACTTTTCTTTTCGTTTGCTAAAAATATAATTATATATAATAAATTATTTTCTTAACCATTCGGCCCTTGACCGATACTTAAGAAAATAAGAGGGGCAACAAGTGGTGTGCTCGGCAAAATTTTGGTCATTTTGTTTTTAGCCGAGCTCGACA
This sequence comes from Malus domestica, assembly GCF_042453785.1. Taxonomy (NCBI): domain Eukaryota; kingdom Viridiplantae; phylum Streptophyta; class Magnoliopsida; order Rosales; family Rosaceae; genus Malus; species Malus domestica. The sequence continues at coordinate 41,162,306 of NC_091665.1, forward strand.
AACAAGCCGACCCGAGAAGAGTTATTTTCGCTGCTATCAATAGTACCATGCCTATGGTTAAAGTGTGGGGACAAGTTTCAAAACCATTTAATCAGGAAGATGCTAGGGTCAAAGTTTGGCCGAATAAGTCATGGTTGCTGTTTTGAGGTTATATATATATATATATATATATATATATATATGTATATAGTCATGATTGCTGACAATGGGTTTGATATGCATATATATGTAGGCAGGCCGAGCTGCCAAGAAAAGACTCTTCTCGACCTCGGCCAAATTTATCCTCGACCCCAATTCCAATTCTTCTCGACCCTGGTTCATAACTGTTTATCTTCGGCCATGAGTTGTTCTTTGGTCGAAAGGAGCCGTGAGTAAACAGCAGCAAGGGATGACGGTCAAAAGTACATCTGATTAGGCTGGAGATACTTAATTTCCTTAATCATTCGGCTTACGAGCCGAAGTTCAAGGAAACTGGGGGGCAATGTTTGGACCCAAATTTACATCATCGGCCCGTGTAATCGAGACCGTAGAGTAAACATAGTTCTCAGCCGTCGGATGGAAAAGTGAAAATATTTTTGTTAAAAGATAATATTATGGTTTTTATCATGATTATCTTTTAATTTGAATTATCTTGACATATTCTTAAACGGGATGGATATGATGCAAATTATATCTTCAAGTAAGAGTGTTTGGGCTCAAATTAACATGTTGGGCCGAGTATAGAACCACTCTCGGCCCGGGAGGCCTGGCGACAGGGGAGCCTTGGATCATTTAGTACGTGGGCTCCTAAACCTAGGTCGGCTAGGTCATATTACATTTACTAGTCGAGTCCTAACGCGATAAGTAGTCTCGGCAAGGGTAATAACCCGGAAGTGAATCCGGCTCAATAGAGGACTAGGCTCACAATCCTAGTAAACATAGGACTGGTCGAGTGGGTGTTTGATCCGGAGAAGAAGACCTAGTTCGAGTAGGGTTTTGACTCGACTTCAAAGGTATCTAGTGCTATAAATAGAGGAGGCTGTGCATCATTCAAGGGGACCTCCAACACACACAAAACTGCCCTGCGCAAACTTTCTCAACACCTTGAGATTTTTTTATTTTCTTTTTTCGCCGACACATCTTCCGTTGGCATCAACAGCACTGTGAAGGCAACCGGTGATATCTTAAGTCGGCATAGATAGCTCTGTCACCGTAGAATCAGCCGATCTCGCAGCATCTTCCGTTGGCATCAACAGCACTACGGCGAGGACGACTGGTTACCTATCCAAGTCTCGGTCGAGAAGGATTTCCGAATCCTCATTGGTCGAGGTCATCTCATCAGCCTTCTCGGCGAAGTGGGGTGTTACCAGGTTACTGTATTCGGCACATTGACAGCCGAATTTGAGATTGAACTTCGCAAATTAGCAGCCTTGTCTTCAGGCTCTAGAACCCAAGAGGCCGAGAATTGTTCCTTCCTCGGCCGCAATCGCAAGACACAGAAGTCAGCAGCGCGCTCAACGCAACATCATCAAATTTACTCCTCGGCCGAGCTCGGCCGACGAGTTGGCACGCCCCGCAATCATCGAAGGACGTAGTTAGCTTAGAATATATTCGGCCTGCGCGCCACGTAGGCTTTGTAATTTCTAGGGTCAACAGATTCAAAATTAATTTACTTATATTTTACATACAAATATAGATAAATTATTTTTAACAAGCATATATGATAACAAACAAAAAATGCCTAACGTATGTAATAATCTAGGTAAAATAATTTACCTAAAACATAAAAGAATATTAATTGGTTCTTTATTGTTTTTTATCCAACAATATTATTTGATGCAAAATAACTGATTGTACAAGGATTTTTTTTTTCATATGAAAAATGTGCCCATAATTGTTTATGAACATGGTTAAATTAATATATATATATATATATATATATATTCCTAATATTTACCATACAAGAAAGGTGAAATTTTCCATATGGGGTTAATTACTAATTATAATTAGGGTAAGTAATAATATTTATTGACATAATTAGGGTTTTGTGGCATAAGTTGTAAATATGTGATAATAATTGGTTACATATTTGTCTACATGGTACTCTATTTGAAATTTGGGTTTTATTTGGATATTTAATATTAGGTGGGTTTTTGTTTGGAAAATAAGAGTTTCAAGGGCCATTTTCTAAAGAACCCTTATTATTATTAACTTCTCCATCTCCTCCTCCTTTTCCTCCTTCCATGGCTGTTGCTCGCATTCAAAGAAGACGCTCTCTCTCACTCTCACTCTCCTCTCTTTCTAGGGCTTTCTCTCTCTCTCTCTCTCTCTCTCTCTCTCTCTCTCTAGGGCTCTCTCTCTAGAGCAGATGATCGATCTCCCTTGTTGTTGTTTGATGAGTTGAATGGTGCAGGAAAACAAGTGAGATATCAACTCTTTTGGTATGGTGTGAGATGCAAATGGAAGAGGAGTTTGTGTAGAATTTCGACAAGTAGTGGTTGGTTAGAGAAGTATTCGGCGTTTGGCTGCAACATATATATCATCAGAGTCCTACTAATCAGCTATTACGTTGAGTTATCGCAAGTCCTACTTACTAATCAGCTACTACGTTGAGTTATCGCATCCTCACTGTATGGCTACTTGGTGAGAAAGAAAAGACCGGAGAGTGGCGAGAAAGAAAAGGCCGGAGAGTGGTGAGAAAGAAAAGGCCGGAAGAAAGGGACGGAGTGCATGCATGGAAAAGCAACAGAAAAGTATCTGCCTTTGATAAATGTTACCGGATAATGAGAAATCTGCATTATTAATTATGTGGATTCTTAACAACACAGATTGTCCTTATAAAACTAGATAAATCTAAAATAATTAAGACATTCATTTATAGTGAATAAAATGAACGAATATGGTCCTTAAAAAATATTCTAATTTATTTCAACTGTCATACGACTTCCGGTTTGGTAATTATTGGCAGAGTTGATATAAAAATACATTATCGAATGGTCTCCACAAAAACGTACGTCAAAACATGTGTAAAAACAAAAAATAAACATTTCGTTAGGACATAAACAATTACATCCTTTGATAATAAAGAAAGCAACGCGAGTGATTCTTCTTTAATCGAAACACTAAAGCCTGAATCCCTTAGAAATATTATAGCAACTTGAGTCACATGCTTCTTCCAGTGAGCAACACCTAGTGTGATGATGAAGAAAGCAACATGATTGTGTATTCTTCAATCGAAACATCAACCCTGAATTAAAAATAGCATAGCAACTAGAGCTACAAATTTACAGTTAGCAACGGTTAGTGTGACGTAACTCAAATACAATCTCAACACTATGTTTGCTACATATTGAATAAATAAAAAACGAATTTAAACAATATTACTGCTAACATATCGTGACAAAATCAATTTAAAATGATAAATTAAGACTAAATAAGGGCAATTCAATTAATAAGCCTTACTCAATAGCGAAAGCAAAGCCAAACCGGCAAAACCCAAAACTCTTTTATCTTATATACCTATGGAATCGTGCAACGGAAGCCCGCTCCCAGTCACTCTCTTTTCTCTGAGATTTTTTTAATGTGACCGTCACACGAGATGGTACATCACGTGTTTTCATATAAATAGTAGGATATATGTGTTAAAAGGTTAATAACTTAAAAATTAAAATTTTTCATCACTTACATAGAAACACACAATGTACCATCCATGTTCCTGTCACAACTAAAAATTTCTCCTATTTTCTCTCAAAACCCACAAAACGCCACCTTTTTATTTCAAAGAAGCCACATTTCCCCCTTTCCCTTTACTTCTTCTACAGAGGAGAGTCTAGGGTTTAACAAACATGTCTTCTGCTTCTCAGTTCCAAGCCCACCGTGGCCATGGCCTTCCCCATTTTTCAGTGCAGTCCCCTGAGACCTGCCATATTCAAGAAAGGTACCTTCTTTATCTTCCTCATTTAATTAATTAACTAATTTGTTGAGCTGTAAGTTTGCTACAGATAAACTCATAACCCCTGTTTTGTGTTAGGCTTTTGAAGGTGTTTTGGTAAACAGCAAATGCTTGTTCGTTTTATTTGTGATTGTGAGTAATGGGTTGTGATTATTTTGTCGATTTGTAAGTTTAGTGATCAGATTTCTTTCAGCATACATTGTGGGGTTCTTTGATTCAGAGAGAGAGAGAGTGTGTGTGTGAGAGTTTTTCGATTTGTTTGTTTGATACAAGCAATATTGAGGGAGGGGAAATTGAACTTAGGACCTCGGGTGAAGGGGTAAACGCCTTATCGCTTGAGCTACAAGCCCCTTGTTAGCCCTTACACTGTTAGGTTTGTTTGACAATGCTGATTTTCATCCAAATTTTGGATCTTTTAAGGAATTTAAGAGAAAAAGATCATGTTCATGTGGGTTTCTTTTAACTTGTCCAGTTTGTTTTGTATTCCTAGTACATTACCGCGATGGTGATGTATACATTTTCTACAAGGTTTCTTGTATTTGTGCTATTGAATGCTAGAAATACCTTGCCTAATCACGACTTCAACTTCCTTTACGGATTTATGCTGAAGAATTCGATACAGTTATAACAGCAGGTGGGAAATTTAACTATTAAGATGAATTACTTCAGAGGATCGGATATCATAACTCTCACATGCGGCTTAGATGGGGAGGATATCCTTAGGACCAGGAGAGAGAGGGGAGAGGCATTGTGATTTGTTGTACAATGAATGTGCAAAACATGTGCAAAAGCCAGTAGATGTCAATGCGGGTTTGTTTTATTTTAATATTCGATTTCAGAATATGAAAATCTCTAATGAGCTTTCACGTACATTTTGAGTCTTTTAAGAATTGAGACCTCTAGGCTCTAGGCATATATCTCTATAAAAGCATATTCATTTATACCTTAGTCATACAAAAGCATATGCATTTGTACCTTATTGTTAGAGTGGGCAGTGACTTATGGGTATGGAGCACATGCATATGGACCTTGTTGCAGCAAACATATGTCATGATCGAGGGGAAAGTTTTACAAGAAAAGAGGAAAAGATGATGACGTAACAGTTTAGAAAATATTTCCACCTTTAATACCAGTTTAGGTTGAAACTTTCTGTAAAATTTAAGTTTAGGAATTTTCTTTGCTGAAGTCAAGGAGTTTCCGTCTTGCTTTGTATTTCCAAGTGGTTATTTAAGCTCAGTACGTCGGGATTAATGTTTTGAACTAGTTCGGTTATCTTTTGTAGTTTATTCCTTGGCCAAAGCTACTAGGGTCAGATTTAGTTGAACTGTACTCAATGGTCAAGCCTAGCGCTTGATGTTCATTGCATTCTCACAATGGTTTCATGCCCAAGAACTTGATATTTCCGACAAAATTTTAGGTAATAGGCTTGAAGAGAGAGAATCATAAGTTTTTCAGGGTCATATTGCTTTCTCAGAACCTCCTTGTTTTTAACACATTGCTTAAACCTCCTAATTTCAAGTAACTTATGATGAAGCATAATTTATCCAGTGATTCAGATACGAGAATTTGGAAAATTACCGAAACAGTTCACTTTTAGGTTCTTCAAATGGAGTAATTATTGGTTTTGTTCAGATTAGCAATGCTTATTTATAACTGCTAATTTGTATCTAGTTTTCGTTTACTAACACTTGTTCTGTTTGATCAATTTAGGTTCAGGGACAGTAATGGCTGCTCGAAGGAACATGATCCCCTCAAACATTGTACATGAAAGATTTTCTCGTTAAAGGTACTGTTGTTGGGTTTATGTATTTGTAATACATAAGGGTTTGACATAGGGAATGAAGCCGATTGGTCCGTGTAGCATAGTTAGAAATCTAATATTCACAAATTGTTGTAAAGTGCTATCACATTGACATATTTTGGATAATAGATTTGGTGCTGCAACTTCTGGCTATAGGCTTATCATAATAATTTGATATCTAAATCGCAATTTGCAAGTGGAGGGAAATATCACGGAAGTCTATTTTTAACTTGATCTCCCTGCATGATATGACAAGGCTCTCTTTAGAAGTTTACATAGTTTCTTGGTTTTTGTTATGGCAAGTAGTGACGATTAGACTCCCCTTAGACCTGGCTGCCCCTGCCTTCTTCTTGGTTATGAATCCTGATGACATCTATGCATGATCTAGTGGGAGTGAAAAAGATCCCCTGAAGAAATCTGCAACACCTATTCTCTTGAACAATGTGGGTCTCTCTGGGTAATGAGGCTCGGTGCAGGTCCCGTATCTCTGTCCAGTTTCGGGCTGTAAAATGTGGCTATGGACAGCCTCTCGTTCTCCCGATTAACCGTTGCATGATCTTCGATGCTGCGGTAAATTCAATCTGTCACAATCTGTCAAATGTGAGAGACATCTAGCTAATGTCAATCTAAATTATGCATTCAAATTAACAGCCTAATAACGTAACATATGATATTATTTGACAATAAAAGCATTGTTCAGGGGTTTTAGAGGAACCCAAATCTCATCCTTGTTTTAATCTGAAGGCCTTCGATTTCATTGACCACGAGGACAACGTCCGAGCAAGGGTTGAGGCCAATGGCGAGCCTAACGGTAAATTGAGGAAAAAAAAGCATTTCATTAAAAAAAGAGAGTAGATCTTGAGGTGTTCACGGGAAGGAAAAGACTTAATAGGAAGCGAAGTTGATGTCAATTTATTCAATCGAAAAGATGAACCTAGGGTCTAATATTGGAGATGTTTTTGTCCTACTTAAAAGTGTGATACCATCTTTTGAATCATATTTTATAAATCATATGATGTGTAAGTTGATGGTTGGAAACCTTCTTTTTAGACCATATTTTTTGAGTCATTAAAGATGAAATCCAAGTATTAACCGACATACCATGTGGTCCACAACACACCTATGCAATATCACTTCACACAACTAGACAATATTAGGTTGTCAATAACATATCAAGATGATTTTCGCATAACTTGCACAAAAACTATGCTACAATACTATAGTGCTATTTGAGAACATTGTGTTGAGAATGTATTTCAAATTAATGTGAGAATGGGTTTGCAATAGCTTATAAATAAATTGAGGTTCTACTATAAATCCAATTAGCAAACGTTTTTCATGGTATCAGTGTTCGTTGTCCAACGTGTGAAGCCAATGGCTATACGTACTCCAGTGTTGTCCACGCGTTTGACCTGAAAATTCGTCACTCATGAGAAGCATATTGAGAATTTATTCCACATTGATGGGAGAATAAACCTTGCATGAGTTTATAAGTAAGCCGGTTACTCTCCTATATTATCAATTAGTTTTATAATGAAATCTCAACTTTGTTTCACATTATTGCGATATTATTCTAACTTTGAGAGTACACGGTCGTTTGTTTTTAATATTATTTTATACAAATACAATGTACCTGGATTTTAGACAAGATCCAAAGTTAGATTTCTCTGGTGCCCCCAATTGTGTTACTTCTTGAACAAAAACAAACAAACAAACAAGTTGTATTATTTCAGAAAATGACTCACTAATTCTGTTGATGCACAAAATCAGTGAGGACTTTGGTACAACAGAAAGTGTTAAGATTGTGACATTTGCTAGATTACTCCGGTCACTAGTGTGGATAAATATGTAAATGGATAGAGACAGGGAAGCAAACACAAGATATACGTGGTTCACCCAGATTGGCTTCGTCCACGGAGTAGAGGAGTTCTCATTAATTGTGAAGGGTTTACACAAGTACATAGGTTCAAGCTCTCCTTTAGTGAGTCTAGTGAATGATTTAGTACAAATGACATTAGGAAATATTATGAGAGAATGATCTCTATTTATAGAAGAGAGTTTCTAGTTTCATTCTGACATTGACATGTGTCGTGTTGTGATTGGCTTCTGATGTTGACATATGTCGCGCTATGATTGGCTTCTGATGTCGACACGTGTCGCGCTGTGATTGGCCTCCTGGTTGGAGGGAAACTCTTCTGGGTCATCGATGGTATAACGTTGACCAGTGCTCAGTAGTTTTGGGATTGGTCAAGTATGGTACAAACAGTGCTCCCCTAAGTTCCCGAGTGAGGAAAGCTCATCGGTTGGGGACTTGCAAAATCCAAGCCATTGAGTAATCACGAAACTTCTAAGTACCGAAGTGTGGTATCATTTTCACTTGCCTTATCTTTCTCATATGTAGATGTGGCATCTTCTTTGGAAGTACTTTTCCTTCTTCCAGGGGTGGTATCTTTAACCGATGAAGATGTACAAGGTAATGTATCAATTTCACTTGAAGCTTACTTGTAGTTTCGGGCTTGGTCAAGTGCGATACAAACCCTATAGTAGGAGTCCCCCAAATCACCGAGCTAGGAGATTTGCCGAAGGAGGTAACAAACAAGGTAAGCAATCAGACTTCCAAGCAAGCAACCTGGATTGGAGGTTCGACTTCGGCTTTAGGTTGATTGTTCTCCTTCTCCTTGTGTCGTAAACAGCAACAAGGATAAGAAGAAGCAAATGGAGAAGAAATGATATAAGATACTTTTGCTTTTGAAGAAGTAACTTTCCACATGCTTATTCTTGAACTGGGCTGAAGGGTTTTCTGGTTTTCTCTAGAGTATAAGGCCGACTCAAGAATTTGAAGGTCAAAACAACTCCATCAAATCTAGAGTACGTTCGACCCTGATGATATGTGATACTTTTGCTGTTGACAAAGTAGTGGATGTATCGGCACATGTTTTGTTACGCTTGCCTCCACATGCTTCCTTGTATCCTTCTCACTTGCCCTATTTGTTCCTCAAGCATGTGTGGTATCTTCTCTGGAAGCATAAGATGTTGAAGATGAGTACTTGAGAGCAATGCCAGGTAAGTAATCAGGTAAGGGGTTCCAGGCCGTCAGTTCCTGACTGGAAGCTTGATTTCAAGTGCTGACTGATTGCTTTATTTCTTCTTATCTTGCAGGTAAGAACAAGGGCAAAGGAAAGACAGGGAAAAAGCATGATATGTGATACTCTTGCTTTTAACCCTGATGATATGAGATACTCTTGCTCTAGTCTGGCTTGTTTGCAGAGGTATTATCGGGGGGAAAAGAAGCTGAGTACTTCGAGAGACTCTGCTGAGAGTGCCTTCTCGAATGTGAAGAAAAGTTGAGCATTTTTTTTATTTGCAGGTCTGCCTGGCTGTGGAGGATGGAGGTCGACATATATATGAGTCTCCCTAACAACAAGTAGTAGTGTTATTCCTTTACCCTTCTTGGTCATATCAATGTAGTGGGAGTTGCAAACTTCACGTGTTTTAACTTTGTTAGAGCACTTTGAAAAAGTGGTCTGTGGTATCTGGAAAGCTGATGTTGCGTGTGAAGATTACAGACAAGCTTTATCCAAGGAAATCTGGCTCTCGAAGTTCGGAGAGCGGTGCCTCTTCGGTTTTCGAGCAAGCAATCATGTCGAGGATCTGGCTCTCGAGATTCAGATAACACTGCCTTTTCAATTTTTGAGAAAGCAATCCTGTTTGGAGTCTGACTCTTGAGATTCGGAGAGCAGTGTCTCTTCGATTTTTGATAAAGTAATCCTATTGGAAGTCTGGCTCTCGAGATTCGGAGGGCCGTGCTTCTTCAATTTTTGAGCATGTAATCCTGTTGGGAGTCTGTCTCTCGGGATTCAGATAGTGGTGCCTCTTCGATTTTTGAGCAAGCAATCTTGTTGGGAGTGTTTTCTTGAATGTGAGTAAAGGTTGGGCATTTTTGCCAGTCTGCCTTGCCACGAAGCACGGAGGTTGACACACATTGGGACTTTCTAGTTATCAAACAGTGGTGCTGTTCCTTTACCCTTGTGGGTAATAGTAGGGTAGCTGGACTTTCAAAATTTATGTGTCTAAACTTTGTCAGATATCTTTGGCAAAGTTATCTGTGGTACCCGAGGAGCTGATGTTGCGTGTGGAAAGTGGTGCCTCTTCGAAATCCGAAGAGTGGTGCCTTTTCGATTTTTGAACCAATGGCCATGTTGCCCTTTCTTTTATAAGAGCACTAATTGTGTGCAAGAAATACATTCAGAGAGTTATTACTTGTAGGAATTTTCCCCTTACTTCAGAGATTTATTGCACCTCATTTCTCCTTCATCATTTCTGAGAATGTCTGGCCCATCTGACCGTCGTTTTGACTTGAACTTTGGTGAAGAGGCAGCCATGCCTTCTCAAGACAACATATGGCACCCATCATTCTTATCCCCTACTGGTCATTTTACCGTTGGGGACTCTGTGATGAAGAATGATATAACCGCTGCGATGGTGGCCAGGAACCTTCTCACTCCCAAAGATAACAGACTATTTTCCAAACAATCTGATGAGTTGGCTGTTAAGGATTCTCTGGCTCTCAGTGTTCAGTGTGCAGGTTCTGTGTCTAATATGGCCCAACGCCTATTTGCTCGAACCCGTCAAGTTGAATCATTGGTGGCTGAAGTGATAAGTCTCAAACATGAGATCAGAGGGCTCAAGCATGAGAATAAACGATTGCACAAGCTCGCACATGACTATGCTACAAACATGAAGAGGAAGCTCAACTAGATGCAGGAATCTGATGGTCAGATTTTACTTGATCATCAAAGGTTTGTGGGTTTGTTCCAAAGGCATTTATTGCATTCGTCTTCTGGGGTTGTACCGCGTAATGAAGCTCCAAATGATCAACCTTCGATGCCTCCTTCTTTTGGGGTTCTGCCTAATACTGAGGCTCCGAATAATCACACTTTGGTGCCTCATCTTTCTGGGGCTCTGCCGACTACTGAGACTTCTCCTGAGCAACCTTTGTGAATGCTCCATTTTGTTTGTTTATTTTGATTCATGTATATGTACATAGTTGTAACTTATCGGAGATATCAATAAACAAGTTTTGCTTCATTTCAACGTATTGTGTTAAATACACCAAGGCCTTCTTCACTAAGTTCTTTAAATTTTTCCTTTTGTTGAAACTTGTATGTTGAAGTTTTGTGAGTGAAGCATGTAGGTTAAGGTAATGCTCCCTTAATTTCCTGAGTGAGGAAAACTTCTCGGTTGGAGACTTGAAAAAATCCAAGTCACTGAGTGGTCGTAAAACTTCCGAGTATCAAGATGCAGTAGCATATGGTAGGAGTCCCCCAAGTCTTCGATCGAGGGAGTTGACCAATGAGGTGTCTTGCTAGTAGCCAAGTTTCCAAAGTAACAAAACTTCACAATTTTCCTTTCTAAGTGGTAGCCCAAAACTCATCTTTCATATATATTTGTTATAAAAGTTGTTAGGCCTAAAAAAGAGGAGGCCTTGGCATTTTATTTTCAATTTTTTTCAATTTTCGAAATTTCGAATTTCCGAAAAAATAAATAAATATATATATATATATATTAAGCTTTATAGGTGAACTTTGTAGGTGAAGCTTTGAGGTTGAAGCTTTGTTGGGTACCATGAATTGATTTTGCTTCACACTATCTTGATCAAGATAGTGTGAAGTTTTTGTAGGTGAATCTTTTGTGTTGAAGCTTTGTAGGTGAAGCTTTTGTAGGTGAAGTTTTTGTAGGTGAAGCTTTTGTGGGTGAAGCTTTTGTGGTGGGTGAAGCCTTTGTTGGTGAAGCTTTTATGGATGAAGCTTTTATGGATGAAACTTTTGTGGTGGGAGAAGCTTTTGTGGGGGAAGCTTTTGTGGGTGAAACTTTTGTGGTGTAGGAAGCTTTTGTGGGTGAAACTTTTGTTGGTGAAGCTTTTGTGGTGGGTGAAGTTTTTTGTGGGTGAAGCTTTTGTGGTGGGTGAAGCTTTTATGGGTGAAGCTTTTGTATGTGAAGTTATTGTGGGTGAAGCTTTTGTGTTGAAGTTCCTTCATCACCTTTCATCACCTGGTTGGTGGCACGATGACGAGTTCTTTCTTCACCTAGTTGGTGGCATGAATGGCAAGTTGCCAAATGATATTAGAGTACGGGTTGTACATTTCATCACCTGGTTGGTGGCATGAAGAAAAGTACGGGTTGTACATTTCATCACCTGGTTGGTGGTATGAAAGAGAGTACGGGTTGTGCATTTCATCACCTGGTTGGTGGCATGAAGATGAGTTCCTTTTTCACCTGGATGGTGGCATGAGTGGTAAGTTTCCAAATGATATTAGAGTACGGGTTGTACATTTCATCACCTGGTTGATGGCATGAAAGAGAGTATGGGTTATACATTTCATCACCTGGTTGGTGGCATGAAAGAAAGTACGGGATGTGCATTTCATCACCTGGTTGGTGGCATGAAAGAGAGTACGGGTTGTGCATTTCATCACCTGGTTGGTGGCATGAAGATGAGTTCCTTTTTCACTTGGATGGTGGCATGAGTGGCAAGTTGCCAAATGATATTAGAGTACGGGTTGTACATTTCATCACCTGGTTGATGGCATGAATGAGAGTATGGGTTGTACATTTCATCACCTGGTTGGTGGCACGATGACGAGTTCTTTCTTCACCTAGTTGGTGGCATGAATGGCAAGTTGCCAAATGATATTAGAGTACGGGTTGTACATTTCATCACCTGGTTGGTGGCATGAAGAAAAGTACGGGTTGTACATTTCATCACCTGGTTGGTGGTATGAAAGAGAGTACGGGTTGTGCATTTCATCACCTGGTTGGTGGCATGAAGATGAGTTCCTTTTTCACCTGGATGGTGGCATGAGTGGTAAGTTTCCAAATGATATTAGAGTACGGGTTGTACATTTCATCACCTGGTTGATGGCATGAAAGAGAGTATGGGTTATACATTTCATCACCTGGTTGGTGGCATGAAAGAAAGTACGGGATGTGCATTTCATCACCTGGTTGGTGGCATGAAAGAGAATACGGGTTGTGCATTTCATCACCTGGTTGGTGGCATGAAGATGAGTTCCTTTTTCACTTGGATGGTGGCATGAGTGGCAAGTTGCCAAATGATATTAGAGTACAGGTTGTACATTTCATCACCTGGTTGATGGCATGAATGAGAGTATGGGTTGTACATTTCATCACCTGGTTGGTGGCATGAAGAGGAGTTCCTTCTTCACCTAGTTGGTGGCATGAGTGGCAAGTTGCCAAATGATATTAGAGTATGGGTTGTACATTTCATCACCTGGTTGGTGGCACGAAGATGAGTTCCTTCTTCACATTTATCACCTGGTTGGTGAGAATAAAGGCAAGGTGTCGAGGCACATTGTAGCAAGTGTCGAATACACAAAGTATGTTGAACCCTTTCGAAGCACAGTTGGCTTATGTATGGATGTGTTGGAATATATGATGTTTATGTATGAATGTGTTGGAATGTATGATGTTTATGTATGAATGTGTTGGAATGTATAAGGTTTATGTTGATTGATATGAGTGATGTTTATGAATGTTTTGCTATGCATGAAGGGATCCATGTTTTTGATATGTGAACCATGTTGGTCGTAACACTTAGTATCACATACTTTGTGTCAAATGATGCATGTTGAAGCTCTGAGTTAGAGTATAAGGGTAGGTCAGCGTAGACCAAGTGTTCCAGTGCTAGGAAAGCAAAAGACTTAGAAGAAGTTGTCTGAATTCCCTCTTCTTTAAATATTTATCGAATGGCTTGTGTGACAAAAGATCTCAAGTGGTTGAGAATCAAAACATTTGTAATGTGTATTCCTTCTTATAATAGCATTTCCTTCAATACTTAGTCATCCACTTTGAAAGAGTGACGCTTGGCCCCATAGTCATAATCGTCGACGGTACGTTCACCCCTGGTTGTCTTGATACGAACTTTTATCCCTCTTGTTGTAATGGGCTTGCTGAGAGTAAAAATCCCTCATCTTACCAAGAAACAGATACGTTTGGTGACTTAGTGAGTAGCTAAATGAGGCAGGAGATGATGCAATGGGTGTGTGAATGGCCAATATCTCCTTACTTGGTAGAACTTGACTTCCACTTCCCATTTATTGATAAGGGTTAACCATATGAGGGTTCCCTTGGTATGTCCTTGCTTTGGTGGATGTGTGGTTGTAAGCATGTGCCATCACCTCAGAATAAGTCTTCCAAGTGTTGGCATTGATCATGTACTTGAAGAAACAATCACGTAGGCCTGCCGTGAAGGCCTTGAGGGCGGTCTTGTCATCTGTCTCAATGCAGCGAGAATACTCATGGCTGAAGCGACCGGCATACTCTCGTAGTGACTCGTCCGGCTTCTGACGAATAATGTACAAGTCATTTGCAGAATGCAAGTGATCGGTCTGGAATATGTGTTGAGAGACAAACAGTTTCCTCAATTCCTCAAATGAGTCTACTGTCTCGGGTGGAAGACGACAATACCAGTTTAGAGCTCCGCCAGAGAGGATGGAGGGGAAGAGAAGACACCACTCTTCGTCGGTGTGCATCTGATATGCCATGGTGGACTCAAAGAGGTTAAGGTGTTCAATTGGGTATTTCCTTCCAGTATAGAGTTGTAAACCAAGCATTTGTTTTGTCTTCGCTTGAAGGGGGTCTCGATGATCCTTTTTGTGAGAGGGCCAGACCTGGGTTGGTTCCAGTCAGGTATCTCAGCCTGACGTTCGACTTTTAACTTGTTTACTTCCTCAAGGAGTTGTAGGACAAAAGGGTTCTGAGTAGAGTCATGTACCACTAGAATTTTCTTTCGTAAGTCTTCATCGCCTCTTGGAAGTAGGAAAGTTTGAGTAAGGGCGTGTGATTTTTTCTTGGACTCGCCATACTGACTTCTAGGCGAGTCTGTCGGAATACCTCAAAGTCCCCCGTACCTTCATGTTCCTCTGGAACATGTCGTTCCCCCTAGATTGGCAGCTGGCCTGGATCGTGGGAAGGGACCGAGTCTTTCAGAAACCCTTGGGTCATTGATCTTCGAGCATATGTGGAGGGGATTCTCTTGACGTTGCTTTAGGAAGTCTTGGCAGTCACGATAAATGACTTTCGATCCTTCCAACCCTTCTGCAAGGAGGTGTCTTCCTCCACTTCTTCTACTTCGGGCCAAAGCATCTGGGTTGAGAGAAGTCTCATGTTGATCAATGTTTTGATGATTAGCTCGCTCCTTATCAGGGATACCCATGTCGAAATGAGGTGACCCTCCGTGTTGGGGGGGCACCCAGATGATGGTTGATGTCCACAGGGGCAACGAGCTCTCGTGTTTAAATACGCCTAGTTTCGTGGAACGTCTTAAAGAGCTTCTTATACTGCTCTTGGAGGACCTCATTCTTCATTGTTATCTTGTTGTTCTGAGCTTCTAGCTCATCGACTTTAGCTTGAAGAGCAACCCTCTTTCCTTCATTCTTTCGTTGCTTCGCACTAGGTGCAAGGGGGGTGTCATTATGTGTGTTGTGGCTTCATTCGCTCCCCATGTTGGAGAGGGATGTCTGGTCAAAAAAGAGTGTACGAATGGTGGAAACTAGCTTGGCAAAGCTGAAGAGAGTGAGAATAAGTGTCGTTTCCCACAGACGACGCCAAATGTTGATGCACAAAATCAACGAGGACTTTGGTACAACAGAAAGTGTTAAGTTTGTGACATTCGCTAGATTGTTCCGGTCACTAGTGTGGATAAGTATGTAAATGGGTAGAGACAGGGAAACAAACACAAGATATACGTGGTTCACCCATATTGGCTACGTCCACGGAATAGAGGAGTTCTCATTAATTGTGAAGGGTTTACACAAATACATAGGTTCAAGCTCTCTTTTAGTGAGTACTAGTGAATGATTTAGTACAAATGACATTAGGAAATATTGTGAGAGAATGATCTCTATTTATAGAAGAGAGTTTCTAGTTTCATTCTGACATTGACATGTGTCGTGTTGTGATTGGCTTCTGATGTTGACACGTGTCGCGCTATGATTGACTTCTGATGTCGACACGTGTCATGCTGTGATTGGCCTTTTGGTTAGAGGGAAACTCTTCTGGGTCCTTGACGGTATAACGTTGACCGGTGCTCAGTAGTTTCGGGATTGGTCAAGTATGGTACAAACAAATTCTAGTAATGCCCTTAAGTTTAATATAACAAACAATGTCATTACGTCAAACACTTGTCTCCGGTAATTATCAATATATGCATACAAAAAAAATGGCACTTAAATCTTCTTGACAATCACCTCCAATCAATTGCACCGATCCCTCCACTTTGAGGATGAGGAGGCATGACCATTATTGGTTTCCATCTTATCCAGAGAAACCAGATCACAAGTAGCTTTCTACTCTAATTTGGATATAAGGTTACGATCCAAATCTTAAACCTAGAATTAAACCGCTACACCGTGACTTATTTTTGAATCCATTCGATCTCTTAAAAGGATTACTAATCCTTGAACTTTTCAAGGAATCCTTCATCAATGGTTGTGAATGACTGATTTCTCTCAATCTTTTCGACCTTGGTTATGTAGGAGCAAGTCAGACAGATTGAGAAATAGAACCATGTAATTTGATTCGTTTCTCAATAGCCAAAGAATACTTCCAACAAGATATATATCGAAGAATTAGTGCTAGGTTATTTATCTGAAGCTTGGTCGAAAATTCCATAAAAAATTAGCTTTTTATGATTACATCAGCAGTAAGGCAAAGGAGTGGTTGTTCAGATTTCGCCTTTCTAAAGGAACATAAGCTATAACAATTGTGTCTCCCTCTTCCAAAACAACCGGAAATGTTATAAAAAGGTATGCCACGACGTACAAACCGTTCGTGCTCCTCTTTATCACTAAACATAGAATGTCCTAATTAACCACCCAACAAATATTCCAACCTTGTTTTCCATTGTGCCAGTAGCATATGTTTACTTATCATGAAAGAAAATGTAAGATATGAGTATCATTCTCATTTATGGCAAGTAGTAGTGACGATTAGACTCCCCTTAGACCTGGCTGCCCTTGCCTTCTTCTTGGTTATGAATCCTGATGACATCTATGCATGATCTAGTTGGTGTGAAAAATATCCCCTGAAGAAAATCTGCCGCGGGTCTCTCCCGGGTAATGATGCTCGGCGCAAGTCCGTATCTCTGTCCAGTTTCGGGCTATAAAATGTGGCTATGGACAGCCTCTCATTCTCACGATTAACCGTTGCATGATGTTCGATGCTGCGGTAAATTCCATCTATCAAATGTGAGAGACATTTAGCTAATGTCAATCTAAATTATGCATTCAAATTAACAGTCTAATAACATAACATATGATATTGTTTGACAATAAAAGCATTATTCAGGGGTTTTAGAGGAACCCAAATCCCATCCTTTTTTTTTTATCTGAAGGCCTTCGATTTCATTGACTACGAGGACAACGTCCGAGCGAGGGTTGAGGCCAATGGCGAGCCTAACGGTAAATTGAGAAAAAAAGCATTTCATTAAAAAAAAGAATAGATTCTTGAGGTGTTCACGGAAAGGAAAGGACCTAACAAGAAGTGAAGTCGAAGTCAATTTATTCAATCAAAAAGATGATAGGACATGGACGGAGCCAATGAAGGTTCACTGGGGGCAGATGTCCCCACTCAAGTAATTCGTTTGTTTAGTTGCAGATTACAATTATATAATATACACATGTTATCTTTGAAGAAAATATATGTATTTAATATCCAACATACATTCATTCTACTTATACTTCATATCAAATATTATATGAGCAATAGTGCTCTTGTTCTGTCATTCAAACTGAAAAAAAAACTCTCTCCTGCCTATCATGTACTTATATTTTTCTCATCACTTTGCCACTTTCCACTACTATATTGAAATTTTTGTAACATTGGAATTGTGATACATCATCATTTGAAACCATCCTTAATATCATATTGCATATAACCATACTATAATAAGGTTTTCTTAGTTGTTTTCGATTACCCTCACTAGAAGAAATTTCTGACTCCGTCCCTGACCTAGGGTCTATCATTGGAGATGCTCTTATCTCAGTTAAAAGTGTGATGTTAAAGGACAATCTTTTGAACCATATTTTATAAATCATATGATGTGCAGGGTGATGATTGAAAACCTTCTTTTTAGATCATATTTTTTGAATCATTAAAGATGGAATCCAAGTATTAACTGACATACCATATGGTCGATAACACACCTACGCAATATCACTTCACAAAACTAAACAATATTATGTTGTTGATAACATATCAAGATGATTTTCGTATAACTTGCACAAAAACTATGCTACAATACTATAGTGCTATTTGAGAACATTGTGTTGAGAATGTATCTCAAATTAATGTGAGAATGGGTTTGCATGAGCTTATAAATAAATTGAGATTATAATATAAAAATTCGTTACTCGTGAGGGGCATGTTGAGAATTTATTCCACATTGATGGAAGAATAAACCTTGCATGAGTTTATAAGTAAGTCGGCTACTCTCCCATATTATCAATTAGTTTTATAATAAAATCTCAATTTTCTTCACATCATTGCGATATTATTTTCACTTTGAGAATAAACGGTCGTTTGTTTTTAATATTATTTTATACAAATACAATGCATCTGGATTTTAGATAAGGTCCAAAGTTAGAGGATTTCTTTGGTGTCTCCAACTGTGTTACTTCTTGAACAAAAACAAACAAACAAACAAGTTGTATTATTTCAGACAGTGACTCACTAATTCTAGTAATGCCCTTAAGTTTAATATAACAAACAATGTCATTACGTCAAACACTTGTCTCCAGTAACTATCGATATATTCATACAAAATAAATGGCACTTAAATCTTCTTGACAATCTTTTTCGAACTTGGCGGCAGCAATCGATCGACACCTCTAATCAATTGCACCGATCCCTTGAATTTGAGGGTTGTCCACTTTGAGGATGAGGAGGCATGACCATTATTGGTTTCCATCTTATCTAGAGAAACCAGATCACAAGTAGCTTTCTACTCTAATTTGGATATAAGGTTACGATCCAAATCTTAAACCTAGAATTAAACCGCTACACCGTGACTGATTTTTGAATCCATTCGATTTCTTAAAAGGATTACTAATCTTTGAACTTTTCAAGGAATCCTTCATCAATGGTTGTGAATGACTGATTTCTCTCAATCTTTTCGACCTTGATTATGTAGGAGCAAGTCAGAAAGATTGAGAAATAGAACCATTTAATTTGATTCGTTTCTCAATAGCCAAAGAATACTTCCAACAAGATATATATCGAATAATTAGTGCTAGGTTAGCTGAAAACCATAGTTTATCTGAAGCTTGGTCAAAATTCCAAAAAAAAAAAACTAGTTTTTTATGATTACATCGGCAATAAGGCAAAGGAGTGGTTGTTCAGATTTCGCCTTTCTAAAGGAACATCGGCTATAACAATTGTATCTCCCTCTACCAAAACAACCGAAAGTGTTAAAAAAAATTAAAAAAAATAAAAAAAAGTATGCCACGACGTACAAAGCGTTCATGCTCCTATTTATCACTAAATATAGGATGTCCTAATTAACCACCCAACAAATATTCCAACCTTGTTGTCCATTGTGCCCGTAGCATATGTTTAGTTATCATGAAAGAGAATGTAAGATATGAGTATCATTCTCATTTATGGGAGAGTGTAAAATACATATCATTTCCACAACATCTCTCTATATAAACATGTGTCAATATAAAGGCATGTTTGCTTATCATGTATGAGGATGGGAATGATGGGTGATTCTAATCTTGTGTTTACTATGAAGAAATTTGAGGTTCTATTATAAAATTACTTGACAATATGAAAAATAACACAACTTCTAATAAATTCTTGCATAGTTTGATCCCTTACCGATGTGGAATGCTCTAACCATATGAGCCGCATCAGTTTTGAATACGGGATACTTGAAAAAGAAAGATATCTCAACGTAGGAAGTGGTCCTTCAAATCCTCATTCAAATCCACATGGTTTGACGACTTCCTTGATACATTCCCCATGTAAAGTTGAAATCTTTGGATGAGAGATTAGTTTACTCTCGCATCATGGCTTTATTTTAATAACCCATTCTAATAATTAACCTTCCATTATCCACCAACAAATTAAGATCTATGTATATCACAAGAAATTTTTCAGTATATTGGAAACACGATCTGTTATATCAAGTGTAATAATAAAATTGGTACTTAAAAAATAAAATCCAACTAATTATATTATGACACTTAGTGTACCAGACCGTATTCTCAACACATTGAAAAATCTCCCGCATTTTAGGCTTTTGAGGGTGGAGAGATTTTTTAGAATACCCGAGCACGGGTACGTACGCCGTATGTTCTTTTACAAGTAGAGCGATACTTGGGGAAAAAATAAGAACTTTCTTTCACTTCTATAATTTCATATAACGTATTGTCCTATATTTCAGCCACGTTGAAAAATTTCTCCGAAGAGTGAATGGAATGCATTGGTCTTAGGACCATGCCACCATGTCCAATATCAGGTTTATTACCCCAATTGTTTGATAAGCATGCATGTTGAGTCCTCCAAGATCTTGGAAATTAAGAAGTGCTTATTTCCCGCATATTTACAACGGCGACCGAGAATAAAATTATCACTTTATTTGATCATTTTCTACTTCTTTCCCCTCGCCCTACAAATTGAGGAATGTACGTACGTGGAAGCCCTAATCTTCTTTTTTTTTTTTTAATATAGGAAACCCTAACGTGTTAAGACTGAGACTTCAGTATTAAACAGAATGGAAAGATTCTAATTCAACCAAATAATAGAGTTCAATCAATTCAACAAAGTGTGCTTGAAGAAATATTCTTGGTTTGTATTTACTACGCTTTAGTAGCAAGGAATACGAATCCTACCCCTTCGAAATTAATCGATTTTCGAATATAAATAGAGAACCAAATGCATATCAGATTATAGATATTTTGGCCATTGATGAAGTCCATTTCTTTGCTCTGGAAGGTCACCATCCACTAACTTTCGGATATTCTATTTAATCATGAATTCTTGGAATCAATATTAACCACTCCAAGAATATGTATTAATTAATTCTAAATTAGCTATCTAGTTAATCATCATAAAATACTCAAAGCACATTAGACAGTTAGCCCTTCAACTACTTTAAGGACAGCTTTTTCAGTGTTCCAGAAACACAGTTTAATACACAAAGTGTCGCAATATAATTAGTTGAAAATTTGAAGAAAACAAAATTTCCAACTTATTGCATTATGACACTTGGTATACACAGCTCGGCACACTAAAAAATTTCTCCAAGAGATTAAATTGGCCAACTTGAGTTAAAAAAACCATCATACTTGCATCAGTTGTATTAATTTGTGGTTAAAACATGACTAATTGCCCTTCCAATTCCCAGCAGCATGTATGTCACTCACGTCAGTCGTAATCCTTAGTAATAATTAAGTATCTTTGGGGTCTTTTGATCGGATCGTTTCGATATGTAAGTTGTAATGATACTTCACATCAACCTCTACGTAGCCTAAAATTATATACAATCTTTTTTTTCTCAAAGAACATGAAACATGCATGTGCCATGTATGATGACCCAACAGAAACATGGCATATATATATATACAGGGAGCTTAAGGGGAGGGATCCCCATTTTTTCAAAAAAAATGGGGACACGCTCCCCACCGTTAGATTGACTTTAATGAAATTGTGTGGTTGAGATTAAAACACAGGCCATAGAATCTCAACCACAGGATTTCATTTAATTCAAATCCAACGGTGGGGAGCGTGTCCCCATTTTTTTGAAAAAATGGGGATCCCTTCCCTTAAGCAATTCCTATATATATATATACTGTTTTGATAAACAGGGCATTGATAACTTTGACATTTCAGCACAGAGTCCATCATGCATCCCAGAATCCCATGCTATATATATTTCTACATGTACGTAAGTTATATATACCCATGCATGCACAGCCTTCCGGCACAGAAATTATTAGGTGTAGCACCAGCCAGGACCGATCTTGAAATTTTGAAAGCCTCATACGAAATTTTAACTAAGACCGTTATTACGAAAAAATTTATCCCGAACTGAAGATGCACATTAGTTCTTCGGCTCTTTTTTGATAAAATTATTTTAGCACAAGTATATTCATATATATTATAGTTAGTTGAATTGGCCATGGATTTTTAAGTCATCTATGGGGTCCTGGTTTCCAAACAATTGGTGCTGTTTTGAATTTTCTTTTTTTTTTCCTTTAAAAATAAGGAAAACTAATAAAAATATCTTGAAAATTATGAGTTTTAACGATAAAAATAAAATAAAAGGTAAAATGAATAGTACCAGGATTGACTTTTTAGTATAAAAATATGATTTTTCGTTAAAGTGGACAGTACTGGAAGATTTTCGTTAACATTCCCTTAAAAATATGCACAAAAAAGAAGGGGAGTTTTAACGAATAGCCCGTGGTACTATTCACTTTAACGAAAAACCACATTTTTACACTAAAAAGTCAATCTTGGTACTATTCATTTTACCTTTTATTTTACCCTTATCCTAAACCAGATTTACCACCTTGGTTGGGCCCACCAAACTCTCTCCCCAACCCACCACCAGGATTAACCTTAAAAATTTCAGGACCCTGTGCGGATGCACTCTTGCACTCTTGCACTCTCTCAGGGTCGGCACTAGCACCAGCTGCTAGCTAGCAGTCCCGAGTGCTGTTACTGATCCACTAAAATTTGACACGTGCACAACTAAAATACGTCAACTTCTGTTGTTAACGCCCAGTTACAATTACAAACCACCCTACCGGGTTCAAGCAACTCCATGCGATTACAAATAAGAACGAGAGAGTGAATATAGGGTTTAGGGTTAAATTGGTTGCGCACTAGTACTGCTTGGTATTGAAAAGGATCAAGAACGATGAAGTAGTTTCTCAACGAAGGCTGTTTGTTTAAGTAGGAAACAAGATCAATAAAAGTTGTGGAGCCCCAAAGGCTCTGATACCAAACCAAGACAAAAGAACAAAAAGATTAGAATTTCGTGAATTTTATCTGTGGATAATTACACAGGCAGCACCTTTTAATGCAACAAACACGCAGCACCCAGATTTACAAGCGGCGGGTTGGCTTCCAATAACTCCCTCCGCCACCACCATTTTCAATTAGAAAGATTTTCTCCCATCTTCAAGCTGTTGCTCACAAAATTGAAATCAATTGCGGCGGTGGCCATGTCTGTCGCAATGGTTTCTTATTGTTAAAATTATATATTAATGAACACAAAATGCAGATAAAAAAATAGAGAATACTTAATGATCTGAGTCTTGACCATTACCAGAATAATTTGACATAATTTTTAGTATGTAACAGGGCGTTAACAGCAGAAGCTAATTTGTTTTAGTTGTACACGTGTCAAACTTTTAGCGACGAATATCACCACTCAAAACTGCGAGCTGCTGCTACAGTAACGCCTAATACCGTGGACACGTATATAGAAACGGCTCCAAACTCTAGTTTGTTGCCCGGCGCGGTGAAAATTTTCCATCACTGATGACGATTGTCCCTTCATTTAATTAAGTGATTGCTTGAATATGTCCGTCGAATCAAGACATTATTGCACCACAAATTGGCTCGTCCTAATCAGAAACGTGCTCTTAAACTACTAAACAACTAATAAATACTCCATCAGTCAGACAACGTGTATCCATTTTCCAGTTAAATAGTATATAAAAGGTCAAATCAAATTACAGGTATCAATTTATACCCAAAAAAATGGATAATTAAGCACGTTTTTGTTCTGTAAGTATTAAATAATTCATTCCGTGAGTAGCAAGCTGTAGGTGAAAATGACATCCATTAGGCACCCATCACGCAACCTTACATTGTTTAAAAAAGAGAACAAAATTGTGGCGTTATTTACTTTAGAAAATTTGATTGTCATCTCTGAATGAAAGTGTTATTTTTATTAAACTCTGATACTTGGTGAAATATTAATTTACCATAAAAAAATTGAACGTCTCCCTTTATGCAAGAGCAAAGAAAAACTTACATGACGTAAATAACAGAATAGTATTATGTGTCAATTAAATGATAATATGTAGAAAAAATTTACATGTATTATTATATCATATGCAATGCTAAGAAGACTAAACTTATAAACTAAATTTTGTAAACTAAATAACAAAGAAGTTGATAATTAGATTATTACTTAAGTATTCATTAACATACTTATTTTTTTATTAATGCTAATTTGCAAATTTGATTTACCTATTATGGAGATGACAGTGTAATCGGGTGGTCAAATCCTTATCGGGGACAAGGACATGCATTCACCTAATTCTGTTTTTCGAGGAGGGTAATGTTTAATTAGTTGCGGGAAAGTAGGTAGGAGAAAAATAAATACGTGTACACAAGTACATTGTATATATGCACTTACGTACCTACATAAAACCAGAATCAGAAGATCTTAAGTACATTTGGAATATTATTTTAGGAGTGTGATATTCACAAACCCCATTTTACTTCTCACACACCTTTTTAATTTTCGGCCATTGGATTTGATGAATTGAAGAAGATCAACGGATAGAAATTATCAATGGATGTTTAAGAAGTAAAATGAGGTGTATGAATAGCACATCCTTTTTTATTTTATTTTATAAATAAGTACATTTGGGTTTGCATCCTTTCATACAATATGGCTTTTTTTTACTAATGGAGCGTTTACGTATCCGTAATCAGAATGAGAATGTGAAATTGAATTCCGATTACGAAATACTTCGGTGT
Source organism: Malus domestica (assembly GCF_042453785.1). Lineage (NCBI taxonomy): Eukaryota > Viridiplantae > Streptophyta > Magnoliopsida > Rosales > Rosaceae > Malus > Malus domestica. Next base: position 41,186,845 of record NC_091665.1, read on the forward strand.
TTACTAAACATGGAGGAACCAAAAAAGCAGTGGAGCCCACACAAATTTTGGAATTCAATTCCTTGTATTGGTAGAATTGGATTCCCTAGATATATGTGGTAATCCAATTCCCGATTGTTTGGGTAATCGGAATGACACTTTTGTTCTCTTTATGCCCTCACTTACTTTTTTTATTTCCAAGACTATCCTTTATAAACCCATTAAAGTATATAAAATATTTGATTTGGGGCAAGGGCATTTTAGTAATCATACTGGTTTATATTCCGATTTTGCTGAATTAGTAAACAGCTTTATGGAATTTTATTCTGATTCCAAAACATTTAAGTAAATAGCTTCAACATGAATCTGATTCTGACTTCTCCTCATTCGAACTCCTCCTCAATTCAATTCCTCCTATTTTTATTATCGTTACGTAAACGCGCCATAAGTGTAATTTCCTTTTTCGACCGGTTCCAAAATAAGAAAATGAATATGTTTGAATTTTTAAGAAATACAAATTCTCATTAAACTTAGACATATACAATCATTTAACTTGATGTTCTACCAATAAAGCATAATAGACCATTTGAATTTTTCCTTAGCGATTTTTTTTATTCTTCTAGATATATTGCAAAGGGATAAGGGAGCCAAGAGCAGAGAAAACTGGTAATAACATTTGTTTCATGACTCATGAGTACCTACTAACTGATCTGTTATAGCTAAACCTATATATATATATATATGTATATGTATATGTATATGTATGTATGTATGTTGATAGAAATATTATGCCAATTTAGTCAAAGACTCATCTATATAGTTAATGCATATAATAGGTTGTTTGTACATATTATAAATTAAATGTGCTCAAGCCTGCAACATGCATCATGGAAACAGATTATCAATCACTGTTCAATCTATCGGCTGCCACCTTAAAGGATGCTCCCGCAACTCATCCTACATATTTTAACGGAAAAGTTTACATAGCTCCGAGATCAATCCACGAATTATATGGGGGTGGAATATGCATTGAAAATAAACTCCTCTATTCACTCGAACATATAATATAAAGACTGAAAATAAACACTTGGATGTTGTTTGGTTCTTAATCTTAAAAACCAAAGCTAATTTTGATTTCTAATAACGACTCACAACTGTGAATTTAATTCTTAACGGATTATCTATCTGGGTACTAATAGTTGACAATAATGCATATGTATTTTGTATGATTGAACTCACTTCCCGGGGGAACTTGTAACCGATATGCAGGCAAGGCGTAAATTAACAACGTCGGTCTTGCAGAAAACTTCAGATAGAAGCATTCGCCGAAAAACTCCCAATGATTTGGACCAAGTAAAGGGAACAACACTTTAATTACACAACTATGCCCTGGTTTTTTAATAATTTGATATCAAGAGTTTTTCTCTCTCAATATTTGCAGTTTTTGCCCATACGTTTTACCCTATATAAACACCCATAACTTTGTGGTGTATATACACTTGAGCTCATTAATAAGAAATAAGATATGGCATCACTATCGCAGCTCCCAGCAGGCTCTGAAAGCTCTAATTCGCTATTCAGCGTCATAGAGACCGCCAAAGAGCCCTTAACTTCAGTCCCACAATGTTACGTTCGTTTGGAACAAGAACCAACTCCATCTGAACTCTCTGATGATAATAAGGGCACCTTCCGTTCTATCCCTACCATCGACATGACGAAATTAGTTAAGGGAGAAACCTCAGACTTTGCAAATCAACTGGAGAAACTGCACTCAGCTTGCAAAGACTGGGGCATTTTTCAGGTCTAATATTGATCTTTCAAATTTCTTGGACTTTAAATACTTTTTCTTAACATAGACACTAGTACTCCACTTAAATATTATATATCTCCTCATCAAGACAAGCTATAGTAGATTTACATGAATTTCATATCCGATGAACTAATAAATTGGAATTAAGATTTCATAGTTAAGCATAGCTACTTAGATATATTTTCTTGTTTTATACGGCTTTAATTTTTTTCTTTCTATTTCTAATTTCTAGATTAATTTTTGTTATTGTGTAAACGAATTTTAATTTATTATATATATGTCTACATAATTTATCAAACTAAAGTTGGAGAAAACTCATAACCTTGATGTTGTCCTTTTTTTTTCTTGAAGTTGGTGAACCATGGAGTTAACCCTATGCTGTTAGAGAATCTGGAACATGAGATTGAAGTATTCTTTAAGCTTCCCTTGGAAGAGAAAATGAAATATGCAATAAGGTCAGGTGATGTTGAAGGCTATGGAAACATAGCCAAGACCAAAGACCAAAAGCTTGACTGGGGTGATAGGTTCTATATAATAACCAACCCTATTCATCGAAGAAAGCCGTACCTCTTCGCAGAGCTCCCTTCATCCATCAGGTCCAGTCTCTGATAAATCTTAAGTGCCCATTTGATACCCATTTCAGTTTTTTATTTTTGAAAACAAAATGAAACAAAAGCTGAAAACTTAAATGAAAATGATTATGAAATGGCCCCTAAACTTGTATACAATTGTTCCCTTACGCATTCAAACACACATGCACCCCGTTTTTCTAAATTTTTATCAAATTGACATGTTTTCTTGGTATATACTAGGAATACCTTGGAGTCATACATTATGGAATTGGACCAACTTGCCATGAGACTTCTTGGGTTTATGGTGAAAGCTCTGAAGACAGATATGAGAGAGATAGAGGAGTTGTTTGATACAGACGGGATGCAATCAGTGAGGATGACATACTATCCTCCATGTCCACAACCAGAGCTGGTTGTAGGGATCTCACCTCACTCAGATGCATCTGGGATCACCATCCTCAACCAGCTTAATGGAGTTGACGGTCTCCAAATTAAAAAAGACGGAGCTTGGATGCCCGTCAACTTCCAAAAAGATGCCTTTGTGGTGAATGTCGGGGACATCTTTGAGGTTTGTCCTGTATATACTTCTTTCCTCGCACTTCTTTTCTAGGCTATATATTCGACCATAAAGTAGAAAAAGAAAAAAAGATAATAAACGAAGGAGAAAAAGACTACTAAGACCATATCTAACCCTTGAGTTATAACCTAAAATTTTTAGCCCATTAAATTTAGATTTTAATCTAGAAAAAATTTATGTTTTAATCCAAATATAACTTTTTGCTCCGACCCTTCTGGGTTAAAATTTTAGCCCAAATTATTAAAGAATGAATTTAGGTTAAGTTTGTTCTTAAAGTAACTTTTTTAAAAGAAAAAAAATTATGTATACTATCCCAATTTAATTTTATGAACATTTTTACCTAAAAATATTTATATTCCGACAAATATTGAAAAATCACTAACCAACACCATAAAACTCGTGAAACACCATGAAAAAAATATGAAACACATAAAAGATTTTTTTTAAATTACTTTAGTTGTTGGATTTAAATTTGGATCGTTAGATTTTTTTTTTTACCATTGGATTTCATCAAATTAGATCTTAACCGTTGAATTCAATGAATTTATAAGTATAAAACTAAAAAAAATATACATATATGGTGGGTCAGCCCCACTAACCCGGGGTGGAATCCTAGGCTAAATTTGGCTTAGAAATGAGTTTTGAGTTTTAACTCATATTTGCTCCAAAGGTTGAAGTAAGTTGGGATAAATTTAGAATCTAAAATTTGAGGAGTAGGTCTAAGGTTAGCAAACGTCGGATTTCGGATCTCTATATATGAGTGTGGGAATATTTGAAACGAAATTGTTCAGTAACATACAAGCACTGGGTGCGGACAATAATTTACTGTTGCATTTGAGTTTAATGATTTAACTGAATGAAAAAAAGATTGTTACACTAAATTCAGCGGTAAAATATGTAACGTTAAATATATAAGTAATAAACAACATTAGTGAAATTGAGGCATAAATTAGATAAGCTGCAGCAAAACCCGTGAGCGTGGGCAGAAAGAAAATTTGAGATTTTTGCATGATGCATGAGTACTCCAGACGCTCACGTTAGCAACAGGTAATACTACTTAAATGAAACGGTGCGTACTTGATTTATCAATATTATTGGATTGGGCTGTAGAAGGAACAAACCAGGCTGTGGAAAGTTGGTTAATGTTATGAAGAATGAACGAACAACGCAGCGGAAAATTGGTCAGTGTTAAGAAAAATGTTATGGAGATCATGTTTTTAGATCATATTTTGTGGATCACATGATGTGATGGTTGATAGTTGGATTCCTTCTTCTACATCATGTGATCTACAAAATATAATTTAAGAGATGATATTTTTAGTATCACTCCAGTGTTAATGGGTTGAAACTGTTGAGTTCGATCATTTAACAATAAAATAAAAACTTGAATCTATCATATTAGAACAAGACCTGGCTTCACGACTTAAGTCCATGTTCTTTCAATGATAACGAGTAATTGTTTCACATCGTCATTGGACAAGGAATGATTTCTTATATGTAAAGAGTCAAATCATTGTACCCGTAATATTAATTCATTTATGTTATTATATGTGTATTCATCTGGTAATACTATAGCTTAGATCATGGCATATATGGGGACACCAATATTAAGGAAAATTTATATTACATTTGCAGATGCTGAGCAACGGAGTTTACAAAAGCATTGAACACAGGGCAATGGTGAGTTCAGAGAAAGAAAGGGTATCGGTTGGGATGTTCTTCAACCCTAAATTTGAGGCAGAGATTGGGCCACTCAGAAGCTTGATAACCCCAGAAAACCCACCACTGTTCCAAAGGGTTGGGATGGAAAAGTACGTCAACGATTTCTTCTCCCGCCGTAGGCTTGACGGGAAATCGTACTTGGAGCAAATGAAAATCTAAAATGCTTGATTAATGACTGATCGATCGATGAGCCATTAATCAGGATATATAGTACTATATGGTGTGACAATAATTAAAGTTGTGCATATATATATGCATAAGCTATTCCAAATGTGTGGAATCTGGAAACTGGGAATGAATCATACTCCTATGAAATAAGGCGTTCTTTGTACAGCAAGAAAGCCAGCTTCTATTTGGTATGTTGTGTATCCTATATAGTAAAAGTGAGAAAGGAAATAAAATGTGTTGTTGTTTTAATAAAGTGATGATTATTGTGTTATATATCGTTTTATATCTTATAAAAATCCCTGATAAGTTTTATTTATACACAGTTATGTCTTACAAAGAGAAATCATTCTTGAAGAAGTAAAGTTTTTGAATTCCAACTTGACATGAGTCGCGTTTTCGATAGAGTTAGGGTGAGTTTAGTAGGATTTCATAAGAGTGTAATTTGTTATTCTCACCTGCATAATTTCCCACCCACCTGTAAATAAAAATATTGATGTCAATTCATGGTGTTGAGTATCCCCTTTTGTGATAAAATAATTAAGTGATAAAATAGTTAAGTGTGACAATATCAATGCGGTTAGGAATAGGTCAATGACTTATCTCTCTGAATATCTGACACATACAATGAATTCTAAGGACATGAGTAAAATAAATTGAAATACTAGCACCATATCAAACATGACGAAATTTCAAACCCAGGTGTGCAGAAAACACTCATTCAAGTTTGCAACGACGTCGAATATTCATCTTTGAAAGAAGTTGTGGATTTGTTTTTTTAGTTCCTTCATTCTTCTGTTTCTTCGATAGAAGTTGGCAACTTTAGCATCTCCCTTCGCGCTGTGAAAAAAATAAGGCCATGCAATATAAACTTGGACATATATATAGATGCAACTACTATACAGGTACAAGTAATTAGTGCAATATATATCTTCTCAGGGATAAATTTCTTATCAAATGTCTGAACTTGGGTTGTACAGAATCATGAGCTTGTAGATAGTTAATTTTCAGATTTATTTTCCTTGCAAGTTGAGTGTGTGATTTGCGTTGGTAGTGTGAATCCCACGCCGGAGATTTAAAGAAATTTGCATGTGCTTATAAGGGGTGGGTTACTTCTCCTATTGCCAATTAATTTGAGGGTGAAACCTCTACTTCTTGTACATTATCAGATGTTATCCACGTGCGCTCACGTCACCCAATATGATTGTGCACATGTTAGGCTTAAATATGACAAAATATGATTCTTATACGTAACCTACAACATATAATTTTTTTTACAAATGATAAAATAATCTACACTAAATTCATCTAAACTACAAAAAATGAGATTTAAACTTGAGACCTCAAGTGCATAAGCGTATGCTCTTATGTCACCAATTGAGCTACAAAACACGTGCATCCTACAACATCTAATTTACTTTTAAAATTGAAATGGTTGATGTGTGGGATTAAATTATTCTATCAACTTCAAAATTGCCCCAATTCAATGATGCCACTTGTTTTTCTTATAAATAACACAACACATGGAATGCATGTTGCACAATTGGTGAGAAGTAAGACTAAAATCATATCAAAGATCGATCTGCGCCAGCAAATACATGCGCTACGGCTACATGCATCAAGAAGTGAACAATTATATCTTGGGTGAAGGGCATCTCAAATTCGTTAGAAGTAGAACGGGCCCTAAAAACATATTTGGGCCGTGAGGATCATGGCAGCCCAGCAAAGAATTGCTTGCTGCTGTCCGGAAAAAGAAAGGCTCAGGCCAGGCTGCACGGGGCAGCCCATGCAAGTAAGAAAGCTGCAATTGCATCATGGAAGTGGGCCAAGGGGAAGAGGGGGCCCAGCAACACAGAAGGCTGTTGGAGGCGGGCCAATGGTTTGTGGGCCGAGGCTCCGGATAAGCCCAGCATATGCTGGCTTTGGTTTTGCGCTAGAAGCCCAGCGACGTTGGCATCTTGGGATGAGATGCGGGCATGAAGCCCAGCATGAAAGACTCAGGCAATGTCCAATACAAGAGCAGCAAGCCCAAACAGAGGCTGCTGATGCAGGACAGAAGTCGTCAGTGTCACTGGCTCAATCGCAATTTTCCCCAAAATTTTGTATTTTGTTTTTTTTTTTTTTCAAATTCTAGGGTTTGGAGAAAGAGAAATTTAACGAAAAGCTCTCGTTACTGTTCACTTTAACGAAAAACTACATTTTTACACTAAAAAGTCAATCCTGGTATTATTCGCTTTACCCTTTATTTTGTTATTATCGTTAAAACTCAAAGTTTACAATCCATTTTCATTAATTTTCTTTTGAAAAAACCCAAAAGTGCTTCTATTTTCTTTCGATTCTTTGACTCACAAGTTCCACATAGCGATTTATAATTGCGTATTGCATGAACAAGTATATATATTGACAAAATATATGAACATCTATACAATATATACATATATATATATATAATATATAAATGTAGGGGGTTCATGCATCATGGAAAATATTTTCATGCTTCAAAAGCGTTTCAAATATCTTACTTTATTTAAACGTACCTGATTGGCAAAAGACAACAAAAACCCTTGAATTTGTAGAATATCCATCTCAGAAAGCCGGAATTGCATCTCCAATGCGTTGTATGACGTCCAACACAGAAAAATTAAAAGGAAAATTAATGAAAAGGACTTGAAAACTTTGAGTTTTAACGATAGTGACAAAATAAAGGGTAAAGTAAATAGTACCATGATTGACTTTTTAGTATAAAAATGTGGTTTTTCATTAAACTGAACAGTACTGTGGGCTTTTCGTTAAAACTTCCAAAATTAAATTGAATCAATAGCATGTAGATTAATTTAATAAAAGAATTAATCATAAAAAATTAATGATTAAAATGTAATACTCCCTGATGGAAAAATAAACTATCTTTAGCACAACATCAAGAGCGTGTTGATAACATGTTGTAGGCATAATTTACTGAACAATCATGGAGGCCATAGAGAGAGGGAGAGAGTGCAGCATAGAGAGAGAAGAAAGATGTGTAATTGTGATATGTGTTCTATTTCACCGCATTGTACCTTTATTTATAGTAGTAGGAAATGTTAATTTCTTACCCTTTTAGAATTACAACTCTTAATAGGTAATCAACTTCTAATATGAATATAAGAGATATTTCAAGATATACTAGGATTTACATAATCACATTCATAATCCAATAAAACTGCAACACATGTAACAATTTCCTATTATTAATATCCCATCCAAAACCATGTGGGACCCCATCATGTGTGCCTCGACAAGATTTTTCCTTTTTTAATTCTATTATTATATTCTTGAGCCATTCAACTAAGAGATTTTTCAAAGTATTTGAACACGGAATAGTATACAAAGTGTCATTATACGAGTTGTGAGATAGTGCTAAAAAATTCACAACTTAAAAAATAAAAACTCCGTCTCCTTACATAATAATACGTACTGTATTATCCGTATTTCAGACACAATGAAAATATTTTTCCATTCAACCATGTCTTTTATCTTCTAGAGATGTGAATGAGTTGTGACTTTCAGCCATTCAACAAAATCTGTCACTTCAGAAAGCTCAAAATTTGAAAATTCTTCTAATTGAAAAATTGAGTAGTCTTATTCAAAAGTTGAGCGATCCCAACTTGTGGTCGTCAATTAGTTCACAACCAACATGTGTCAAAAATAACAGAAATCCTATATAGACTATTTCAAAGTAGAACTCGCTATAAATTTTTCGCCATTTTATGTTTTTGACATAATTTTAGTGCTAACATTATAAAATGTTATACCAAAAAAAAAAGGTGACGGAGTGTTTCACTTTGAAAGAATCCAACTTTAAAAAAGTCTACTTAGCATTTATCTAAAAATAATAACAAATTTATATCTTAATGAAGATCACAAATTAAAACTAGTCAATGAGCAAAGATCACGAGTTAAAGACTAGTTCTGCCATAAATGCAAAGGAGATTTTCTCAAAAGTAAGACTTTTTATAAACTATCTGTCATCTTATTTTTGTGGCACAATTCTAGTGCTAACATTATAAAATAATGTGTCAAAAACATGAAGTAACAGAGTACATAAAGTTTTACTTTGAGATGGTTTATTTAGTATTTCTCCTAGTTATGATTACTCGTCAACCTACTCGACTTAGGTCTCCATTATTATAAGAAAAAAGTCATAAAAATAATAATTTTATTTCAAAACACATACATTTTTGTCTTTATTTGTACTTGAACTTTTTCGTCTAATAATAAATTCTTTCTTTAAAATTAAAATGTTTTTGTCACTTAATATTACGGTTTAGTGATATTCATTTTCACTTATAAGTAAGAAGTATTAGGTTCGATTCTCACCATAAGTGAATTTGAACCATATTATTGCTAGTCCATTATTAAGCTAAATCTACCCGCTCTCTTTAGTGTAGATAATATCGTTAGTCCAAAAAAAAAAAAAACTAAAGTGGTCTTAGTACATACGATCAACTATGCAAATTCTCTTGTGTAATGATAAGTAGTACGTTCACTTTCCAATATCAAAGCTTCATACTTTTGATTACAACCTGGGTTGCAAAGGCTCTTAATTAATTGAGCTAACACTAAATGGTTTGCTAATTCGCTAAGTATAGAAGCTCTATGTAACAAAGCAAGTGGAGAAAGAAAAAATACAGTAATTTTAAGTGATTCAAATTCAGTCCAATCATTACGTATTTGATTGTCAGGATCAAGCTGTCAATTTTCCACTTGACATGGTTTAAGTTGTAAGGAATTACAGCAGGGACGAGAGGTTGAATAATTCAAAGTTCTGTTTTTCAGGCTCGAGATGCAATATGGATTGGTGGTTCTGCTACCACTAGGTCTTCAGACCTCTACAAAATTAGTCTTAGTTCTTGTTAAGGGGGGTCAATTCTTGCTTTTCTATACATGGAATATTCATACAAAAAGTCTAGGAAGATGTGAACATTTAGATTAAGGTGACGTATTTTAATTGGACAGACAATTAAGGTGCACTAAATTGTTGTTTATGATACACGATTTATTATTTGTTTAACCATTACTAGTTCTATTCCATAATTGGTATTCGTAAATGTTTCTTTTATGCATATGAATCCAAAGATCTCTTGCTAAATGCTCTCTAACTACGTTTAGAAGAACATAAATTTTTTCATGTCATAAAACTGTTTTATAGACAAACGCAGGTTAGATGACCCTTTTAAATGCAGTTTCAATTAATTTTTCAGCAAGTACATGAAATTTTAATAAAAAAAATTTACTACATTCTTTTTTCTTTTTCTTTTTCTTTTTTGAAAAAAATTTACTACATTCTTATGTTTATAACAAAAACAATTGTAACATACACTATGCTTATTAACTAAAGTGCATTCTACGAATGCATGCCCTTTACGATAACAGATCTAAGCATAACATTCCCCATAATTACTAACCACGGCCACATCATAATTATAAACCAAGTTCTTTAACTACATTAATATATTAGAAATGTTATTAACACTATAAAAAATTCATTTATTAACACTATAAAAATTTCATACTACACTCTTCACAATTATATTATTTTCAATTATAAAAAATTTAGAGTGCAAATTAGATTTTTAAAATGCATATAACAATTGCCTACTATTAATATCCAATCGAAAACCATGTGGGACCCCATCATGTGTGCCTCGACAAGATTTTTCGTTTTTTTAATTCTATTATTGTATTTAGAGCCATTCAGCCAAGAGATTTTTCAAATTATTTGAAGATGGAGTAGTATATCAAGTATTATTATATGAGTAGTAAGATAATATTAAAAAATTCACAACTTAAAAAATAAAAACTCCGTCTCCTTACATAATAATACGTACTGTATTTTTCGTATTTCAGACACAATGAAAATATTTTTCTTTTCAATCATGTCTTTATCTTCAAGAGATGTGACTGAGTTGTGACTTTCAGTCATTCAACATCTGTCTCTTCAGAAAGGTAAAAAATTGAAAATTCTTCTAATTGAAAATTTGTGTAGTCTTATTCAAAAGTTGAGCCATCCCAATTTGTGGTCGTCAATTAGTTCACAACCAACATGTGTTAAAAATAACAGAAATTCTAGAGAGACTTTTTGGAAGTAGAACCCTTTATAAATTTTTTGTCATTTTATATTTTTACACAATTTTGATGCTAATATTATAAAATATTATGTCAAAAAATAAGATAGAGAAAAGTTTCACTTTGAGAGAGTCCAACTTTAAAAAAGTCTACTTAGCATTTTTCTAAAAATAATATAAATTTATATAAAGACTAGTTATGTCATAAATGTTAAGGAGACTCTCTCAAAAGTGAGATTATTTATCGACTCTCTGTCATCTCTATTTTGTGGCACAATTCTCGTATCAACATTATAAAATAATGTGTCAAAATTATAAAGTGACAAAATCTATAAAGAGTTTTACTTTAAAATAATCTCTTTAGCATTTTTCCTGGTTCAAATTGCTCGTCAACCTCTACTCGACTTATGTCTCCATTATTGTAAGAAAAAAGTCATAAAAATAATAATTTTAATTCAAAATGTGTACTTTTGTGTCTTTATTTCTACTTGAACATTTTCGTCTACTAATATATTCTTTCTTTAAAACTAAAGTGGTTTTGTCAATTAGTACTATGGTATAGTAGTATTAATCTTCACTTATAAGTAGAATATCCTAGGTTTAATTCTCACTATAGACGAATTTGAACCATGTTATTGCTAGCTCATTATGAGGGTGAGTCCACCCCCTCTCTTTAGTGTAGATAATATCGTTAGTCCAAAAAAAATAACTAATGTGGTCTAAGTTTGAGTAAACAAATCATAAAAGGTGGGGAAAAAGTGTACTTAGAGCTTCTCACACACTCTTCTTTCTTTTTAGTCATTAGATTGAATAAGTCAAACAAAATCAACGGCTAAAATTAAAAAAAGAGTGTATACGAGACTAAAAATAACGTGTGTTAATTATTTTTTATAAAAAAAAACACAAGGGTCTGTGTTGGGAAATTGAAATATGGCCATTTTAAAGAGCACTTATTTAGATATCAAAAATGCAAATCTTATTACATTTTTCATGTCATATTTGTATTATCTTTCTAATATATATATGATCCACATGTGTTGATAGACCTTACCACTACTAAAAATGTGATACAAACGTAGTACAAAAAATTTGATAAGTATAACATTACTCATGATCATAAAGATAATAACAATAACAATTCAAAAGACAAAAGAAAAACAAAGGCAAAACGAGGCTGAAAGTTCCAAGGGAAGCAATCATGGTGCCTTTGGTGAAAGCTTCTAGAGTGAGGAAAGGTTCATAGCCGCAAGCGACCGGCTTTCAAAATAGCGTATTTGGACGGATGTTTTTCGATAAACTATCTTACTTAAATGAAGAAAGAGAGAACTCTTCTTTATGTACAAAATTTTCAGTCCAATCCTTTTCTTTGTACCAGAAGAGTGTGCAAGGAAGAAATCAAAGCCGCCCGTTCGTTGTCCCTTATGTATGATGGCCCAACAGAAACATGGCATGTATATGTATGTATATATGTGCTGTTTTGAAAAACAGGGCATGAATAGCTGATTTTTCAATACAGAGTCCATATCATGCATCCCAGAATCCCATGCTACATATATTTCTACATGTACGTATGTAAGTTATATATACCCATGCATGCATAGCCTTCAGGCGGATAAATTATTATGTGATACTGTAGCACTGCCAGCTAGCAGCGTCGAGTGTTGTTACCGATCCACTAGAAATTCGACACGTGTACAACTAAAATACATCAACTTCTGCCGTTAATGCCCAATTACAATTACAAACCACCCTGCCTGGTTCAAGCAACTCCATGCGATTACAAATAAGGACGAGAGAGTGAATTAGGGTTTATGGTTGAATTGGTTGCGCACTAGTACTGCTTGGTATTGAAAAGGATCAAGAACGATGAATTAGTTTCTCAACGAAGGCTGTTTGTTTAAGCAGGAAACTAGATCGATAAAAGTTGTGGAGCCCCAAAGGTTCTGATACCAAACCAAGACAAAAAGAACAAAAAGATAGGAATTTCGTGAATTTTATCAGCGGATAATTACACAGACAGCACCTTTTAATACAACAAACACGCTGCACCCAGATTTACAAGCGGCAGGTTAGCTTCCAATAACTTCCTTCGCCACGAAATTTTTTTTATTGTGACTGAAATATAAGTGATATACTATGTGTTATAATAAAAGTATAATAAAAGTCATGAGATTTTTTTTTTAAAATTATTAACTTTTTAGCACTCATATCCTACAATTTGTATAATAACACGTGTTGTACCATCTCGTGTATCAATTACACTGAAAAATCTCTCCTCCGCCACCTCCATTTTCAATTAGATAGATTTTCTCCCATCTTCAAGCGCTGCTCACAAAATTGAAATCAAGTGCGGCGGTGGCCATTTCTGTCGCAATGATTTCTTATTGTTATTATTATATATAAATGAACACAAATTGCAAATTAAAAAAAACAGAGAATACTTAAGGTCTATTTGGTACTCTACTTGAATTCAACTTTTTAAACTCAAAAATAATTTTAAGTTTTAGGCTTTAAAAACTTGTTTGACATGATTATTTTAAAAAACTGAACACTACCTAAAAAATATAGTTTATTCTTTAAAAACATAAAAGTTAGTTTTTAAAGTTTTTTAACTTAAACTCATTTATTTTTTTCCCCTCCTCCTCTCTCTCACTCAAATCTCTATTTTCTTCTTTATCTCTCCTCTTTTTTTTTTCTTTTTTTTTTGACATTTTTCGTTTCTTCCAATCCACTCTCTTCATTCTCTTGGTTCTTTCTCTCACTCACTCCTCTTCCTCTCCATTTCGTCCAATCATTTCTCTTCTTTTTCTTTCCTTTAATCATCTTTTACTTTCTTTCCCATTCTCTCCTCCGACCCTCTTTTTTTAGATCTCTTTGTTTATAAGTTGTAGGATTTAAAATTTTTAAATCGCAAACCAATCAAGTTTTTTGTCTTAAAGAAAATTGTTTTGAAAAATGATAGAAAATTTCAAATAGGATTCCAAACAAACCCTTAGCGATCTGAGTCTTTACCATTGTCAGAATAATTTAACACTGTCTTTAGTATGTAACTGGACGTTAACAGCAGAAGCTAAGTTGTTTTAGTTGTACACGTGTCAAAATTTTAGTGATGAATATCACCACTCAAAACTGCGAGCTGCTGCTACAGTACCACATAATAACGTGGGCGTGGTGAAAATTTTCCATCACTGATGACGATTGTCCCATCATTTAATTAAGTGATCACTTGAATAGGTCTGCCCAATCAAGATAGTATTGCACCACTAATTAATTAGGATTCTCTCATTTCCTCTTTTTATCTCTTTTCATCTCTTACTCTCACGATTTTTATTTTGTCTTTCTATTTTTATAAAAAATGTAATATAAGATATTGACGTAATTTAAATGTGACTGTTCAGAAAAGAGAAGAGGAAATGAGAGAAAAAAAAAAGAAAAGAGAATTCTACTTCCCACGAATTGGCTCGTCCTAATCCTAAACCAGATTTACCACCTTGGTTGGGCCCACCAAACTCTCTCCCCAACCCACCACCAGGATTAACCTTAAAAATTTCAGGATCCTGTGCGGGTGCACCTCTTGCACTCTCTCAGGGTCGGCACTAGCACCAGCTGCTAGCTAGCAGTCCCGAGTGCTGTTACTGATCCACTAAAATTTGACACGTGCACAACTAAAATACGTCAACTTCTGTTGTTAACGCCCAGTTACAATTACAAACCACCCTACCGGGTTCAAGCAACTCCATGCGATTACAAATAAGAACGAGAGAGTGAATATAGGGTTTAGGGTTAAATTGGTTGCGCACTAGTACTGCTTGGTATTGAAAAGGATCAAGAACGATGAAGTAGTTTCTCAACGAAGGCTGTTTGTTTAAGTAGGAAACAAGATCAATAAAAGTTGTGGAGCCCCAAAGGCTCTGATACCAAACCAAGACAAAAGAACAAAAAGATTAGAATTTCGTGAATTTTATCTGTGGATAATTACACAGGCAGCACCTTTTAATGCAACAAACACGCAGCACCCAGATTTACAAGCGGCGGGTTGGCTTCCAATAACTCCCTCCGCCACCACCATTTTCAATTAGAAAGATTTTCTCCCATCTTCAAGCTGTTGCTCACAAAATTGAAATCAATTGCGGCGGTGGCCATGTCTGTCGCAATGGTTTCTTATTGTTAAAATTATATATTAATGAACACAAAATGCAGATAAAAAAATAGAGAATACTTAATGATCTGAGTCTTGACCATTACCAGAATAATTTGACATAATTTTTAGTATGTAACAGGGCGTTAACAGCAGAAGCTAATTTGTTTTAGTTGTATACGTGTCAAACTTTTAGCGATGAATATCACCACTCAAAACTGCGAGCTGCTGCTACAGTAACGCCTAATACCGCGGACACATATATAGAAACGGCACCAAACTCTAGTTTGTTGCCCGGCGCGGTGAAAATTTTCCATCACTGATGACGATTGTCCCTTCATTTAATTAAGTGATTGCTTGAATATGTCCGTCGAATCAAGACATTATTGCACCACAAATTGGCTCGTCCTAATCAGAAACGTGCTCTTAAACTACTAAACAACTAATAAATACTCCATAAGTCAGACAACGTGTATCCATTTCCAGTTACATAGTACATAAAAGGTCAAGTCGGATTACAGGTATCAATTTATACCCAAAAAAATTGATAATTAAGCACGTTTTTTTTAGTACATAAAAGGTCCTCAATTTATACCGAAAACCATAGATAATTAAGCACGTTTTTTTTAGTACATAAAAGGTCAAGTCAGATTACAGGTATCAATTTATACCGAAAAAAATTGATAATTAAGCACGTTTTTTAAGTACATAAAAGGTCAAGTCAGATTACAGGAATTTAGGAAGCAGATTGTCTGCCCGGATGCCATTTTCATCCTCTCCTATTTGTACGATCACGGTTAAATTACGTCAACATTTTATATTTTTATTGTATTTTGTCTTATTATCTCTATAAAAAAATTAATATAAAATATTAACATAACTTAATCGTGACCGCACAAAATAGGAGGGGATGAGAAGACCATCCAAACAGAAGGGCAGACAATCTGCCTCCATCAATTTATACCAAAAAAAAGGGATAATTAAGCACGTTTTTGTTCTATATGGATTGAATAATTCATTCCGTAAGTAGCAAGCTTTAGGTGAAAATGACATCCATTGGGCACCCATTGCGCAACCTTGCAATGTTTAAAAAGAGAACAAAATTGTGGGGTTGTGTACTATAGAAAATTAGATTGTCATCTCTTAATGAAAGTGTTATTTCTATTAAACTCAGATATTTGGCGAAATATTAATTTACCATAAAAAAATTGAACATCTCCCTTTACGCAAGAGAAAAGAAAAACTTACATAACATAGGTATCAGAGTAGTATTATGCGTCAGTTAAACAATGATATGTAGAAAAAATTTACACGTATTATTACATCACGTGGAATGCTAAGGAAACTAAACTTGTAGACCAAATTTTGTAAACTAACTGACATAAAAATAGATGATTGGATTAGTGTTCAAGTATTGATTAACATACTTATTTTTGTATTAATAATAGTTTGCAAATTTAGTTTACTTAATATAGAGATGACAGTGTAATCATGTGGGTTAAATTCTTATCGGGGACAAGGACATGCATTCACCTAATTATTTTTTCGAGTAGGGTAATGTTTAATTAGTTGTGGGAAAGTAGGTAGGAGAGAAATAAATACGTGTACATAAGTATATTACTATAAGTACATTGTATATATGCACATACGTACCTACATAAATCCAAAATCAGAAGATCTTAAGTACATTTGGAATATTTTTTTATAAATAAAGTAAATTTGTGTTTGCATCCTTTCATACAATATGGGTTTTTTTTCACTAAGCCTGAGCGTAATTTCCCCTTTCCACCCGATCCAAATTCCAAAATAAGAAAATGGAATATGTTTGAATTTCTAAGAAATACAAATTCTCATTAAACTTAGACATATACAATCATCTAACTTGATGTTCACAGCATAAACCATTTGATTTTTTCCTTAGCGTTTTGTTTTAATTTTCTAGATGTATTGCAAAAAGATAAGGGAGCCAAGAGCAGAGAGAACTGATAATAAAGTTTGTTTCATGACTCATTAGTACTTACTGATCAGTATAGCTAAACCTATATATATATATATATATATATTGATTGAAACATTATGCTAATTTAGTCAAGAGTCACCTATATAGTTAATGCATGGTATACATATTATAAATTAAAGGGAACTTTAACGAGAAGCTTCCGGTACTGTTCACTTTAACAAAAAACCACATTTTTACATTAAAAAGTCAATCCTGGTACTATTCACTTTACCTTTTATTTTGTCCTTATCATTAAAACTCAAAATTTTCAAACCCTTTTCATTAGTTTTCCTTAAATTTAAATAGGCTCAAGCCTGCAACATGCATCTGGGAGAGATTATCAATCACTGTTCAATCTATCAGCTGCCACCTTAAATTATATGTACAGTGATTGATAATCACTGTTCAATCTATCAGCTCAGAGATCAATCCACAAATTATATGGGGGTGCAATATGCATTGAAAATAAACTCCTCTATTCACTCGCACATATAAATTATAAAATAAAGACTGAAAATAAACACCTGGATTTTGTTTGGTTCTTAATCTTAAAACCAAAGCTAATTTTGATTTCTAATAACGACTCACAACTGTGAATTTAATTCTTAACGGATTATCTATCTGGGTACTAATAGTTAACAACAATGCATGTGTATTTTGTATGGTTGAACTCACTTCCCGGGGGAACTTACAACAGATATGCAGGCAATATATATGGGATGTTTCTTTTCAGGTTAATTTTTATAGATAACATAAAAGATGTAGACACTGATTCATCTCCAATTGACGATAAGTCATCAGTTCGATCTATTTACTCATCGAAAAACTGGCAAATGTATATATGTTTTCTGACCAACAGAGAGATAATAAATTTAAATTTGAGACTTCTCATATCACAAGATTAAGAGCTAGTTATTAATTACTTTTCCAAATTGGTAAAATCTCCAGGGAAAAGTTACTATATATGTGTACTGCTTCAGGTATCAGTAGTAAAATAACGACATGCATGAAAGGCGTAAATTAACGACGTCGGTCTTGCAGAAAACTTCAGATAGAAGCATTCGCCGAAAAACTCCCACTTATTTGGACCAAGTAAAGGGAACAACACATTAATTACACAACTATGCCCTAGTTTTTTAATAATTTGATATCAAGGTTTTTCTCCCTCAATATTTGCAGTTTTTGCCCACACGTTTTAGCCTATATAAACACCCATAACTTTGTGGTGTATATACACTTGAGCTCATTAATAAGAAATAAGAAATGGCATCACTATCGCAGCTCCCAGCAGGCTCTGGAAGCTCTAATTCGCTACTCAGCGTCATAGAGACCGCCAAAGAGCCCTTAACTTCAGTCCCACAATGTTACGTTCGTTTGCAACAAGAACCAACTCCATCTGAACTCTCTGATGATAATAAGGGCACCTTCCGTTCTATCCCTACCATTGACATGACTAAATTAGTTAAGGGAGAAACCTCAGACTTTGCAAATCAACTGGAGAAACTGCACTCAGCTTGCAAAGATTTGGGCATTTTTCAGGTCTAATATTGATCTTTCAAATTTCTTGGACTTAAATACTTTTTCTTAACATAGACACTAGTACTCCACTTAAATATTATATATCTCCTCATCAAGACAAGCTATAGTAGGTTTTCATGAATTTAATATCCGATGAACTAATAAAATGGAATTAAGATTTCATAGTTATCATAGCTAGTTAGATATATTGTCTTGTTTTATAGGGCTTTAATTATTTTTCTTTCTATTTCTAATTTCTAGATTAATTTTTTGTTATTGTGCAAACGAATTTTAATTTATTATATATATGTCTACATAATTTATCAAACTAAAGTTGGAGAAAACTCATAACCTTGATGTTGTCCTGTTTTTTTTTTTTTTTTCTTGCAGTTGGTGAACCATGGAGTTAACCCTATGCTGTTAGAGAATCTGGAACATGAGATTGAAGTATTCTTTAAGCTTCCCTTGGAAGAGAAAATGAAATATGCAATAAGGTCAGGTGATGTTGAAGGCTATGGAAACATAGCCAAGACCAAAGACCAAAAGCTTGACTGGGGTGATAGGTTCTATATGATAACCAACCCTATTCATCGAAGAAAGCCGTACCTCTTCGCAGAGCTCCCTTCATCCATCAGGTCCTCTCTCTCATAAATCTTAAGAGCCCATTTGATAACAAAATGAAACAAAAGCTGAAAACTTAAATGAAGATGATTATGAAATGGCACCTAAACTTGTATACAATTGTTCTCTTACACATTCAAACACACATGCACCCAGTTTTTCTAAATTTTTATTGAATTTGACATGTTTTCTTGGTATATGCTAGGAATACCTTGGAGTCATACTTTATGGAATTGGACCAACTTGCCATGAGACTTCTTGGGTTTATGGTGAAAGCTCTGAAGACAGATATGAGAGAGATAGAGGAGTTGTTTGATACAGACGGGATGCAATCAGTGAGGATGACATACTATCCTCCATGTCCACAACCAGAGCTGGTTGTAGGGCTCTCACCTCACTCAGATGTATGTGGGATCACCATCCTCAACCAGCTTAATGGAGTTGACGGTCTCCAAATTAAAAAAGACGGGGCTTGGATGCCTGTCAACTTCCAAAAAGATGCCTTTGTGGTGAATGTCGGGGACATTTTTGAGGTTTGTCCTGTATATACTTCTTTCCTCGCACTTCTTTTCTGGGCTATATTCGACCATAAAGTAGAAAAAAAAAAGATAATAAATGAAAGAGAAAAAGACTACTAGGTTAGCAAACGTGGGATTTCGAATCTCTATATATTAGTATGTGGGAATATTTGAAATGAAATTGTTCAGTACTGTACAAGCACTAGGTGCGGACAATAATTAACTGTCGCATTTGATTTCAATGATTTAACTGAAGAATGATTGTTAGACCAAATTTAACGATTAAATAGGTGACACTAAATATATAAATAATAAACAACATTAGTAAAATTGAGGCATAAATTAGAAAATTAATACTAATTTATTCCTCACTATTAGTGTGCGGGACAGGCAACTAATACTACTTAAGTGAAACGGTGCGTATTGCTTTGTCAGTATTATTGGATTGGGCTGTAGGATGAACAAACAACGCTGTAGAAAATTGGTTAATGTAAGAAGAATGAACAAACAACGCTGTGGAAAATTGGTTAGTATTAAGAAAAATGCTAAGTAGATTATGTTTTTAGATCATATTTTGTGGATCACATGATGTGACGGTTGATAATTAGATTTATTCTTCCACATCATGTGATCTACAAAATATAGTTTAAGTAAACGATCTTTCTAGTATCACTTAAATGTTAATGGGTTGAGACTGTTGAGTTCGATCATTTAACAATAAATTAAAAACTTGAATCTATCATATTAGTACAACACTTGGCTTCACATCACAGCTTGAGTCCTTGTTCTTGCAATGATAACGAGTAATCGTTTCACATTGTCACTGGAGAAGGAATGATCTTTTATATGTAAAGAGTCAAATCAATTCATTCATTTTATTATATGTGTATTTATATGGTAATACTATACCTTAGATCATGGCATATATGGGGACATACCAATATTAAGGAAATTTTATATTACATTTGCAGATGCTGAGCAACGGAGTTTACAAAAGCATTGAACACAGGGCAATGGTGAATTCAGAGAAAGAAAGGGTGTCGGTTGCGATGTTCTTCAGCCCTAAATTTGAGGCAGAGATTGGGCCACTCAGAAGCTTGATAACCCCAGAAAACCCACCACTGTTCCAAGGGGTTGGGATGGAAAAGTACGTCAACGATTTCTTCTCCCGCCTTAGGCTTGACGGGAAATCGTACTTGGAGCAAATGAAAATCTAAAATGCTTGATTAAGGACTGATCGATCGCTTATTCGATCAATGAGCCGTTAATCAGGATATATAGTACTATATGGTGTGACAATAATTAAAGTTGTGCATATATATATACTGTATATGCATATGCTTTTCCAAATGTGTGGATTCTGGAAACTGGGAATGAATCAATATATACTGTATATGCATATGCTTTTCCAAATGTGTGGATTCTGGAAACTGGGAATGAATTATACTCCTATGAAATAAGGCGTTCCTTGTATATAGCAGCAAGAAAGCCAGCTTCTATTTGGTATGTTGTGTATCCTATATAGTAAAGTGAGAAAGGAAATAAAATGTGTGGTTGTTTTAATAAAGTGATGATTATTGTGTTATATATCGTTTTATATCTTATAAAATTCCCTGATTATTTATACACAGTTATGTCTTACAAAACGAAATAATTCTTGAAGAAGTTTTTGAATTCCAACTTGACATGAATCATGTTTTCGATCGTGTTAGGGTGAGTTTGGTACGATTTCATAAGAGTGTTCTTAGTTTGTGTTGATGCACAAAATCAGTGAAGATTTTGGTACAACAGAAAGTGTTAAGTTTGTGACATTCGCTAGATTGCTCCGGTCACTAGTGTGGATAAGTATGTAAATGAATGGAGATAGGGAAACAAACACAAGATGTACGTGGTTCACCCAGATTGGCTATGTCCACGGAGTAGAGGAGTTCTCATTAGGGTTTACACAAATACATAGGTTCAAGCTCTCCTTTTGTGAGTACTAGTGAATAATTTAGTACAAATGACATTAGGGATTATTGTGGAAGAATGATCTCCTTTTATAAAAGAGAGTTTCTAGCTTTGTTCTGGCCTTGACACATGTCATGCTGTGATTGACCTTTGATGTTGACACGTGTCGCTTTGTGATTGGCCCATTGATATTGAAACGCGTTGCACTGTGATTGGCCTTTTGGTTGGAGGAAAACTCTTCTGGGTCCTTGACGGTATAACGTTGACCGGTGCTTGGTAGTTTCGAGATTGGTCAAGTATGGTACAAATAATGCTCCCCTAAGTAGATGTGGCATCTTCTGGGTCCTTGTGGTATCGTTTTCACTTGCCTTATCTGTCTCATAAGTAGATGTGGCATCTTCTCTGGAAATACTTTTCCTCCATCCAGGGATGGTATCTTTAAACGATGGAGATGCACAAGGTAATGTAATGTATCAATTTCACTTGAAGCTTACTTGTAGTTTCGGGCTTGGTCAAGCGCGATACAAACCCTATAGTAGTAGTCTTCCAAGTCTCTGAGCGAGGAGATCTGTCGAAAGAGGTGACATACAAAGTAAGCAATCAGAGTTTCAACAGTCAGTCTTAGATCGAAAGTTTGATCTCGTGTTCCAGTTGATTGTTCTCCTTCTCCTTGTTCTGTAGACATCAACAAGGACAAAGAAAAGGATATAGAGAAGAGATGATATGAGATATTTTTGCTTTTGAAGAAGTAACTTTCCACAGGCTTATTCTTGAACTGGGCTGAAGGGTTTTCTAGTTTCCTCCAGAGTATAATGCTGACTCAAGAATTTGAAGGTCAAAACAAGTCTATCAAATCAAGAGTGTGTTCGACCTTGATGATATGGGATATTTTTTTTGTTGACAAAGTAATAGATGAATCGGCACGTGTTATATTGCGCTTGTCTCCACATGCTTCCTTGTATTCTTCTCACTTGCCCTATCTGTTCCTCATGCAGATGTGGTATCTTTTCTAAAAGCATAAGATGTTAAAGATAAATACTCGAGAGCAATGCCAGGTAAGTAATTAGGCAAGGAGTTCCTAACTGGAAGCTTGATTCCAAGTGCTGATTGATTGCTCTCTTTCTCTTTGTCTTACAGGTAAGAACAATGGCAAAGGAAAAGACAGGGAAAAACATGATATGGGATACTCTTGCTTTTAACCTTGATGATATGAGATGTTCTTGCTCTGGTGTGGCTTGTTTGCAGAGGTATTATTGGGGGGAAAAGAAGTTGAGTATTTTGAGAGACTATGCTAAGAGTGCCCTTTCGGATGTGAAGAAAAGTTGAGCATTTTTTTTATTTGCAGGTCTGCCTGGCTATAGAGGATGAATGTCGACATATATAAGAATTGTCCTAACAGCCTGTAGTAACGTTGTTCCTTTACCCTTCTCGATCATAGCAATATAGTGGGAGCTGCAAGATTCACATGTTTTAACTTTGTCAGAGCACTTTGAAAAAGTGGTCTGTGGTATCTAAAAAACTGATGTTGCGTGTGAAGATTTCATACAAGCTTTATCCAAGGAAATCTAGCTCTCGAAGTTTGGAGAGCGGTGCCTCTTCGATTTTCGAACAAGCAATCTTGTCGGGGATCTGGCTCTCGAGATTCGGAGAACAGTGCCTTTTCAATTTTTGAGAAAGCAATCATGTTGGGAGTCTGGCTTTCGAGATTCGGAGAGCAGTGCCTCTTCGATTTTTGAGAAAGCAATCCTGTTGGGAGTCTTGACTTTCGAGATTTGGAGAGCGATGCTTCTTAGATTTTTTAGAAAGTAATCATGTTGGGAGTCTGGTTCTCGAGATTCGAAGAGCGATGCCTCTTCCATTTTTGAGCAAGTAATCCTGTTGGGAGTCTGGCTCTCGAGATTCAGAGAGCGGTGCTTCTTCGATTTTTGAGCAAGTAATCCTATTGGGAGTGTTTTCTCGAATGTGAGTAAATGTTGGGCATTTTTGCCAGTCTGCTTTGCCACTGATCACGAAGGTTGACACACATAGGGACTTTCCAGTTATTAAGCAGTGATGCTGTTCCTTTACCCACGTGGGTAATAGTAGGGTAGTTGGACCTTCAAAATTTATGTGCCTAAATTTTGTCAGAGATCTTTGGCAAAGTTATTTGTGGTACCTGAGAAGCTGATGTTACGTGTGGAGATTGTCGACAAATTTTACTCAGGAAAATCTATTTCTCGAAGTCCGAAGAGTGGTGCCTCTTCGATTTTTGAACTAACGGTCATGTTGCCCTTTCTTTTATAGGGCACCAATTGTGTGCAAGAAGTACGTTCAGAGAGTTATTGCTTGTAGGAATTTTCCCCTTATTTTTATAATTCACAGATTTATTGGACTTCATTTCTCCTTCATCATTTCTGAAAATGTCTGGCCCATCTGATCGTCGTTTTGACTTGAACTTTGATGAAGAGGCAGTCATGCCTCCTCAAGACAACATATGACGCCCATCCTTCTTATCCCTTACTGGTCATCTTACCGTTGAGGACTCTGTAATGAAGAATGATATGATTGTTGCGGTGGTGGCTAGGAACCTTCTCATTCCCAAAGATAACAGACTACTTTCAAAACGGTCT
The DNA here is from genome assembly GCF_042453785.1 of Malus domestica. Taxonomy (NCBI): domain Eukaryota; kingdom Viridiplantae; phylum Streptophyta; class Magnoliopsida; order Rosales; family Rosaceae; genus Malus; species Malus domestica. The sequence goes on from NC_091665.1 coordinate 41,211,127, forward strand.
GATGAGTTGGCTGTTAAGGATTCTCTTGCTCTCAGTGTTTATTGTGCAGGTTCTATGTCTAATATGACCTAACGCTTATTTGCTCGAACCCGTCAAGTTGAATCATTGGCGGCTGAAGTGATAATTCTCAAACAGGAGATCAGATGGCTCAAGCATGAGAATAAACAGTTGCATAGGCTAGCACATAACTATGCTACAAACATGAAGATGAAGCTTGACCAGCTGCAGGAATCTGATGGTCAGATTTTACTTAATCATCAGAGGTTTGTGGGTTTGTTCTAAAGGCATTTATTGCCTTCATCTTCTGGGGCTGTACTGCATAATGAAGCTCCAAATGATCAACCTTCGGTGCCTCCTCCTTCTGGGGTTCTGCCTAGTACTGAGACTCCTAATGATCACCCTCCGGTGCCTCATCTTTCTGGGGCTCTGCCGACTGCGGAGACTTCTCCTGAGCAACCTTTGTGAAGGCTCTATCTTGTTTGTTTATTTTGATTCATGTTTATGTACATATTTGTAACTTATCGGAGGTATCAATAAATAAGCTTTACTTCATTTCAACGTATTGTGTTAAATATACCAAGGTCTCCCTCACTAAGTTCTTTGATTTTTTTTCTTTTGTTGAAGCTTGTATGTTGAAACTTTATGAGTGAAGTATGTAGGTTGAGGTAATGCTCCCTTAATTTCCCGAGTAAGGAAAACTTTTCGGTTGGAAACTTGAAAAATTCAAGTCACTGAGTAGTCGTGAAACTTCCAAATACCGAGGTGTAGTAGCATATGGTAGAAGTCCCCCACGTCTTCGGTCAAGGGAGTTGATAAAGGATGTGTCTTGCTAGTAGTCAAGTTTCCAAAGTAATAAAATTTCACCATTTTCCTTTCTAAGTGGTAGCCCAAAACTCCTCATTCATATATATTTGTTATGAAAGTTGTTAGGCCTAAAGAAGATGAGGCCTAGGCCTTTATAGGTGAAGCTTTGTAGGTGAAACTTTGGTGTTAAAGCTTTGTAGGTGAAGATTTAAGGTTGAAGTTTTGTTGGGTACCATGAATTGATTTTGCTTCACACTATCTTGATCAAGAATGTGAAGCTTTTGGCATTTGTAGTTGAAGCTTTGTAGGTCAAGCTTTTGTGTTGAAGCTTTGTAGGTGAAGCTTTGTAGGTGAAGCTTTGAAGTTGAAGCTTTTGTAGGTGAAGCTTTTGTAGGTGAAGATTTTGTAGGTGAAGCTTTGTAGGTGAAGATTTTGTAGGTGAAGCTTTGTAGGTGAAGCTTTGGAGTTGAAGCTTTTGTAGGTGAAGCTTTGAAGTTGAAGTTTTTGTAGGTGAAGCTTTGGAGTTGAAACTTTGTAGGTGAAGCTTTGGAGTTGAAGTTTTGTAGGTGAAGCTTTGGAGTTGAAGTTTTGTAGGTGAAGCTTTGGTGTTGAAGTTTTGTAGGTGAAGCTTTTGTGTTGAAACTTTTGTAGGTGAAGTTTTGGAGGTGAAGCTTTGTAGGTGAAGCTTTTGTGTTGAAGCTTTGTAGGTGAAGCTTTGTATGTAAAGCTTTGGAGTTGAAGCTTTTGTAGGTGAAACTTTTGTAGGTGAAGCTTTGGAGTTGAAGTTTTTGTAGGTGAAGCTTTTGTAGGTGAAACTTTTGTAGGTGAAACTTTGTAGGTGAAGCTTTGGAGTTGAAGCTTTTGTAGGTGAAGCTTTGGAGTTGAAGCTTTTGTTGGGTACCATGAATTGATTTTGCCTCACACTATCTTGATTAAAAGTGTGTGAAGCTTTTGAGAATTGTAGTTGCCCTCCATTTGTTGAAGCTTTTGTAGTAAAGATTTTGTAGGTGAAGCTTTGAGGTTGAAACTTTGTTGGGTACTATGAATTGATTTTGTTTCACACTATCTTGATAAAAAATGTGTGAAGTTTTTTAGAATTGTAGTTGCCCTCCATTTGTTGAAGCTGTTGTGGTGAAGTTTTGGTGTTGAAGCTTTATAGGTAAAGCTTTGAGGTTGAAGCTTTGTTGGGTACCATGAATTGATTTTGCTTCACACTATCTTGATCAAGAGTGTGTGAAACTTTTAAGAATTGTAGTTGCCCTCCATTTGTTGAAGTTGTTGAATTTCCCAATTTCCCAATTTGAAGCTTCAATTGTAGTTGCCCTCCAATTGTTGAAGTTATTGAAAATGTGGGAAAGACAACATATACAAATTTTGCTTCCACACTATTGAGCAAAAGATTGTGCTGTAAATCACACCTTATAGTAGTCGAAGGTTTGGATGAACCATATAAATTGAATTTGCTTCGAACAGTTGTGATCAAGAGTGTATGAAGCTTTCTACGAGTTGTAGTGTTTGTATTGTTGCAGAGGAAAAATCTCTGAAGCAGATGTAAGAGGGCTGAAGAGCTTAATCTTCGTATACCATGCACTGAAGCCGTTGTTGGCTTGTAATAAGACTTTGTTGGTGACTATAACTCTTGTTAGGCATAAGTGTTCCCCTAGTTGAGTTGTAAAGTTTAAGGGTTTTTTTATTATTTGTGAATGCTAAGAGTTCACATGTACAAGTTGTACCACTCGTCTTCTGGTTGGTGGAATGAATGGTGAGTTGCTTTCATCACTTGGTTGGTGGTATGAATGTGAGATCCTTCATCACCTTTCATCACATTTCATCACCTGGTTGGTGGCACGAAGATGAGTTCCTTCTTCACCTGGTTGGTGGCACGAAGATGAGTTCTTTCTTCACCTGGTTGGTGGCATGAGTGGCAAGTTCCCAAATGATATTAGAGTACGGGTTGTACATTTCATCACCTGGTTGGTGACATGAAGGAAAGTATGGGTTGTACATTTCATCACCTGATTAGTGGCATGAAGATAAGTTCATTCCTCACCTGGTTAGTGGCATGAGTGGCAAGCTGCCAAATGATATTAGAATACGAGTTGTACATTTCATCACCTGGTTGGTGGCATGAATGAGAGTACGGGTTGTACATTTCATCACCTGGTTGGTGGCATAAAGATGAGTTCATTCTTTACATTTCATCACTTGGTTGGTGAGAATAAGGGCAAGGTGTCGAGGCACATTGTAGCAAGTGTTGAATGACACAAAGTATGTTGAACCCTTTCGAAGCACAGTTGCCTTATGTGTGGATGTGTTGGAATGTATGATGTTTATGTATGAATGTGTTAGAATGTATGATGTTTATGTTGATTGACATGAGTGATGCTTATGAATGTTTTGTTATGCATGAAGGGATCCATGCTTTCGATATGTGAACCATGTTGGTTGTAACACTTAATATCATATACTTTATGTCAAAGTACGCATGTTGAAGCTCTGAATTGGGGTATAGGGGTAGGTCAGTGTAGACCAAGTGTTCCAGTGCTAGGAATGCAAAAGACTCAGAAGAAGTTGTCTGAATTTCTTCTTCTTTAAATATTTGTCGAATGACTTGTGTGACAAAAGATCTCAAGCGGTTGAGAGTCAAAACATTTGTAATATGTATGCCTTCTTATAATATCATTTCCTTTAGTACCTAGTCCTCCACTTTGAAAGAGTGAAGCTTGGCCTCATAGTCATAATAGTTGATAATACGTTCACCCTTGATTGTCTTGATACGAACTTTTATCCCGCTTGTTGTAATGGGCTTGCTGAGAGTAAAAATCATTCCTATTACCAAGAGTCAAATACATTTGGTGACTTAGCGAGTAGCTAAATGAGGCAGAAGATGATGCAGTGGGTGTCTGAATGGCCAATATCTCCTCACTTAGTAGAACTTGACTTCCACTTCCCACTTGTTGATAGGGGTTAACCATATGAGGGTTCCCTTAGTATGTCCTTACTTCGTCGAATGCGTGGTTATAAGCATGTGCCATCACCTCAGAGTAAGTCTTCCAAGTGTTGGCATTTATCATGTGCTTGAAGAAACAATCACGTAGGCCTGCCGTGAAGGCTTTGAGTGCGGTCTTGTCATTTGCCTCAGCGCAGCGAGAATACTCATGGCTGAATCGACCGGCATACTATCGTAGTGACTCGTATGGCTTCTGGTGAATAATGTACAAGTCATCTGCAGAATGTAAGTGATCGGTCTGGAAGATGTGTCTCGGGTGGAAAACGATAATACCAGTTTAGAGCTCCGCCAGAGAGGGTGGAAGGGAAGAGAAGACATCGGTTTTCGTCGGTGTGCATCTGATATGCCATGGTGGACTCAAAGAGGTTAAGGTGTTCAATCGGGTCCTCTATTCCAGTATAGAGTTGTAAACCAAGCTTTTGTTTTATCTTCGCTTAAAGGGGGTGTCGAGGATCCTCCTTGTGAGAGGGCCAGGCCTGGGTTGGTTCCAGTCAGGTATCTCGACCTGATGTTCGGCCTCAACTTGTTTACTTCCTCAAGGAGTTGTAGGATAAATGGGTCCTGAGTGAAGTCATGTACCACTGGAATTTTCTTCCGTAAGTCTCCATCGTCTCTCGGAAGTAGGAAAGTTTGAGCAAGAGAATGTGATTTTTCCTTGGACTCGCCGTACTGACTTCTAGGGCGAATCTGTCGGAATACCTCCAAGCCCCATGTACCTTCATATTCCTCTAGGACTTGTCGTTCCTTCCTTAGATGGGCAGCTGGCCTGGGTTGTGAGAGGGAACTGAGTTTTTCAGAAACCCTTGGATAATTGATCTTCGAGCTTATATGGAAGGGATTCTCTTGACGTTGCTTTAGAAAGTCTCGGCAGTTACGATAAAGGGCTTTCGATCCTTCCAACCCTTCTGCAAGGAGGATCTTCCTCAACTTTTCCTGCTTCGGGTCGAAGCAGTTGGGTTGAGAGAAGTCTCATGTTGATCAATGTTTTGATGATTAGCTCGCTTCTCATCAGGGATACCTATGTCGAAGGAAGGTGACCCTTCGTGTTAAGGGCACCCAAATGATGGTTGATGTCCACAGGGGCAACAAGCTTGCGTGTTTGAGTACGCCTAGTTTCGTGGAACGTTTCGAAGAGCTTTTCATATTGTTCTTGGAGGAACTCATTCTTTATTGCTATCTTGTTGTTTTAAGCCTTCAGCTTATCGACTTTAGCTTGAAGAACGAGCTTATTTCATTCCTTCTTTCGTTGCTTCGCACTAGGTGCAAGATGAGTATCATATTGTGTGCCGTGGCTTCCTCTGCTCCCCATGTTGGAGAGGGATGCCTGGTCAAAAGAGAGTGTACGAATGATGGAAACCAGCTTGACAAAGCTGAAGAGAGTAGGAATAACTGTCGTTCCCACAGATGGCGCCAAATGTTGATGCACAAAATCAGTGAGGACTTTGGTACAACAGAAAGTGTTAAGTTTGTGACATTCGCTAGATTTCTCCGGTCACTAATGTGGAGAAGTATGTAAATGGATAGAGACAGGAAAGCAAACAGAAGATGTACGTGGTTTACCCAGATTGGCTACGTCCATGGAGTAGAGGAGTTCTCATTAGGGTTTACACAAGTACATAGGTTTAAGCTCTCATTTTGTGAGTACTAGTGAATGATTTAGTACAAATGACATTAGGGATTATTGTGGGAGAATGATCTCCTTTTATATAAGAGAGTTTCTAGCTTTGTTCTGGCCTTGACATGTGTCATGCTGTGATTGGCCTTTGATGTTGACACGTGTCGCCCTGTGATTGGTCCCTTGGTGTTGAAACGTGTTGCTTTGTGATTGGCCTCCTGATTGGAGGGAAACTCTTCTGGGTCTTTGACGGTATAACGTTAACCGGTGCTTGGTAGTTTTGGGATTGATCAAGTATGGTACAAACAGTTTGTTATTCTCACCTGCATAATTTCTCATCCACCTGTAAATAAAAATATTAATGTCAATTCATGCTGTTGAGAGTATCCCCTTTTGTGGGTTACATCTATATATGTCCAAGTTTATATTGCATGGCCTTATTTTTTTACAGCGCCAAGGGAGATGCCAAAGTTGCCAACTTGTTTCGAAGAAACAGAAGAATGAAAGAGCTAAAAAAACAAATCCACAACTCCTGGGAAAACCAGAGGTGAATATTCGACGTCGTTGCAAACTTGCAATATTCAGTTTCTTTATTGTATTTTTGTACAATATCCAACATCATGTGCAATATCCGCTAACCCTATCTTGGCAATGTGTTCAATGAGTGTTTTCTGCACACCTGGGTTTGAAATTTCATCATGTTTGATATGGTGCTAGTATTTCTATTTATACAGGTACAGGTAATTAGTGCAGTATATATCTTCTCAGGGATAAATTTCTTATCAAATGTCTGAACTAGGGTTGTACAGAATCATGAGCTTGTAGACAGTTAATTTTCAGATTTATTTTCCTTGCAAGTTGAGTGTGTGATTTGAGTTGGCAGTGTGAATCCCACATCGGAGATTTAAAGAAATTTGCATGTGCTTATAAGGGGTGGGTTAGTTCTCCTATTGCCAATTAGTTTGACGATGAAACTTCTACTTCTCGTACATTATCTGATGTTATCCACATGCGCTCACATCACCACGTCACCCAATATGGTTGTGCACGTTTTAGGCTTAAATATGACAAAATATGATTCTTATACGTAACCTACAAAAAGGAAGATTTAAACATGAGAGCTCAAGTGCATAAGCGTATGCTCTTAAGTCACCAATTGAGCTACAAGGCACGTGCAACCTGCAACATCTAATTCACTTTTAAAATTGAAATGGTTGATGTGTGGGATTAAATTATTCTATCAACTTCAAAATTGCCCCCATTCCATGATGCCACTTGTTTTTCTTATAAATAACACAACACATGGAATGCATATTGAACATTGGTGAGAAGTAAGATTAAAATCATATCAAAGATCGATCCGCGCCAGCAAATACATGCGCTACGGCTACATGCATCAAGAAGTGAACAATTATAACTTGCGTGAACAGCCCGAAGAGAGCAAACGTTAGACAGAAGTTACTCTGCATGCGAGTATAGAATGCTGTTGCAGTTTGGAAAGCACCGAGGACTACCAAAGAACAGTACTATACACATCAGGCTACGTATTTATTCTTGGCACCTCTCTCCTGTCTCATCGCATCCTCCTGCAAAAAACCAGAGCATAAAGGGTGTTACTTATTTACGAGGCCCCCAACATGACACAAAACGGAATAGAATAACGAATAATATACGTAAGAAACAACATCCTTACATGAAATATGTATCCAATAGTTTCATTGTAATCCAGAAACCCCTTCCATTGTTTCCCAATGCTCAGCTGCAGCAAGAAAGTGGCTATGAGACATCATTGCAACTTTCTTTACCAGAATGCAACTCATAGCTATAAATACAATAAGTGCACGTAATTTGACTGTCATATTCTCAAAGAAAGGGCCTGTTTCCACGCTCGGTGTTTGGAGTAGGCTATAAGTCCGGCTCAACAAATTTAAGTTATGTACAAAATAGATTCCTATAAACCATTTGGCCCTAGCAGCCAAGTGGCCACCTTCTTGTTTTATAAAAGACCTTATATTTGACTAAAGAGGAAAGCAGTTGAATTGCCGAGGGTCTTGACAGATTTAGGGACAGGAAGAAACATAGATTGATCAACTTTACGAATAATTCTTTCTTTCTTCCTTGCAGCCGGGAGGACTAAAGCAACACGAACAAAAAAAATCCTATGCTATAAATAAACAGGAAATCTTTCCTTCTGCTAAAGCAACAAACCCATAAATGTGATGTGTGAAATTCTATCAAATGTAATGATACAAAAGTTTTATAATTTTCAACTTTTATGTATGTAATGTGCCTTCGTGCAATACACAACATATAGGGAGTCAATCAGCAATTACCTGAGCAGCTTCATTTGCTGCATTCTTGGTCCAAAGAGATATTTTTTCTTGCCTAGGTCTGACATTGACAACTGCTCCACAGATTTCATCGCCATGATCAAACTGTTCTCCAATTATTGCTAGCAACTGATACCAGAAAATACAACAATTAGAGGCCCACACACACGCACGCACGCATGCACACAAATATACACATATCAATTCACCCTCAAATACCACTTTCAGTTTAGACCATACCGTATACAACCAAGAGGTATCAGATTTCCCTTTAGGATAAGTGACAGTCCACTTTCCTCCATTAGCACAAACAGGATCCTCCCACTTTGGCTCAATTTTGTATTTGAAACAATGGAAATCCGTCCCCACATTCAACTTGCTCGGATGATGTATATTGTTGTAAATGCTGAATGCAAAACAAATATTATGAGCAAATTTGAGTCCCTATAAAGAAAGAGGAACAGAGGCAGACATGCAAGTAATTCTCATTCCATACAGTTTTTTTACAAAATATTTTGGATTTAGATGTCCTTATGAAAAAGGAACCAAAGAGTTTGCTATACAAGCGGTTTATTACCTCAAATCCCACAACAGAAATACTACCGTGCTGGCTTAAATAACATTACTTGGATTGCAAACATCTACACTGATACATTTCGAATCACCCCAAAGATCTACGTAAACCGCTTCTAGCAATTATTTCAACGCTGTGTGAAATCAACACGTGGATGTAGAAATAGACACATTCAATTCCCAAATCAACTAGGAGTGAACCTGATGAAATATGACTCTATATATCCAGATCAGGAGTAATCGGGGAACCTCTAAAGTCCCAGTATAACAGGAAATCAAGAGACAAATGCAACGCCAGATTCAACACAAGATTTCTAGGCTAACTACTTTACAATCTCACTAATTCTGGCAGCATTCATCGTTGCTAAATCAATCAAGGAGGCTACAGAAGAGACACAAGCAACCAAAATCGACACAAACAACCCAAAACATTTATCTCAAACAGAACCGAGTAACAAATTTACAGAAAACATAGGAAAAGAAACGAAAACATTGGGGGCACTAAGAAAATGTAGGAAAACAAAAGAAACCAAAATCTCAAACTTTAACGGTGGGGAAGCAAATTATCACTCTGAATCACAGAGCAGTCCCGTTAGTTCCATAGTTTCCAATTTCTAGGTTTACAATCGATACGAAACCAAATCCATTTCCTTTACAAAAAATCGCCAAATTTGTTTTATCACAAACTAAAGCAAGCACATAACAAACGCAAAAGATTCAATCTTCTATCAGTTTTCCTACCAACCAAACAAAATTGAACCCAAAAACAGAGGAAATGAAAGAAATTAACCTCCAGAACTCCTCGACGGTAGAGAAGGTGTAGATCGGGCGGATGGAGCTGCCCCAATCCTCCTGCTTGGACTTGGCGGACTTGGCGGCGGGGCTATCGAACCAGAAGGTCCAGGAGTGCTCCAGAGGGAGTGACTGCGGCGCTATTCCTTTCGACGGCTTCGAAGACGCCGAATCTTGGTCGCCGACGATCTCTCCTTCTTCGGGCTCGTCGTCGTCCTCCCTCGGTGTAGGGTTCGCCTCGGTCTTGGCCTGATCTTCGGAAGCTGAAGTCTTGGGTGCGTCTTCGACCACCATTGTTAGGGTTTGCTGAGGAGTTTATTGATCTCCCTCTTTTCTTTCTCTCTCGGCGTTTCTTGTGCGAAATGTGAAACACTTGCGTTTCGATAACATTCGGGAAAATTCTCTGATCCTTTTTATATGTTTCGCCGCGGGACTCTAGGACCATCTCCAATCCATCCAATAAAGGATTACAGAACTAAAAATAATAGTTCAGAATGATACGAAAATCGCCTTCAATCGAAGGCTAGGTTAAAGGGTTTGTGAATTTCATCGGACCCAAACCCCCCACATCAGGCCAGCAGGTTGGCCATTTCTAGCTAGCCAGCCAGGCCATCAGCTCAGCCCATTTGAATGTCAACTCCTATCTGGCGTCAGCATAACGCCAGCTCGCTAACGTCATGCTGCCATTAGGTTACTATTAGAATTTGATTTTTTTATTGGACAAATTTTAAAAACAAAAAAATTATAATTTTTTTTCCTATAAATACCTACACCATTCCTACAACATTGAAAGCTGAAGATAAGAAGTACCGCGTAGATAAGAATCTTATCTAAAATTGTGCACAACCAATTACATCTTGCCACGTGACACTCGAAATCATATCTGAAAAATTATTAAGAATAAACAAAGATAAGAAATCTGGAGAGTTACTCACTTTAGCGACATGTGTCGCTTGAAAATAATATCCACAAAATTATTGAGATTACATAAAGATAAGAAAAGAGAGTTACTCACGTTAGCAACACGTTTCACTCAAAATCATATTCAAAAAATTATAGAGATTATATAAAGATAAGAAATCCGAAAGCTTATTCATTTGGCGACAAATAGTACTCAAAACATGTACAAAAACCTTATTTTAATACGGTAGTTTAATTTAATTAACCATATTAATTTAATTAAAATAATAAATTTTATTTGGCTTATGGCCCTTTGGCCCCCTCGGTTGGAGATGATATAAAATATGACATAGCACTGTTTATTAAAATATAATTTATTGCAAGACTATAGGGCTAAAATGGGCCATTTGGCCATTCTTCGGTTGGAGATGACCTAAGGGGTGTATTCAATTAGGATTTTGAGGGATTTTAATTCTCTTAATGAATATAAGGATATTCAATTAGGATTTTAAGTGATTCTCTAAAATTTAATGTATATTCAATCAAGATTTTTAAATAGTTTATTAAAATCTTTAAAAAATCTGGGTTTATTCTATTAAAATTTTAAAGAAGTTTATAACATTTCAGGTGTATTCAATTAGAATTTGATTTTAAAGAATTTGAAAAAGTTGAGGAATTTGAGAGAATTTGAGAGATTTTGTAGTGTAATTTAAGCATCCACAAATCTCACATCTTCCCATGAGATTTCGAGGGAATTAAATCAAAATTTTACATATAATCTCTACAAATCAATTAGATTCCATAAAAATCCATGGATTTATAAATCCATTGAAATCTCTCAAATTTCCAATTGAATACAACCAATGTGTATTCAATTAAGATTTTAAGATAGTTTATTAAAATTCTTAGAAATCTAGGTGTATTCAATTAAGATTTTATAGAAGTTTATAACATTTCTATGTGTATTTAATTAGAATTTTATTTAAAAAAAATTGAAAATGTTGAGGAATTAGAGAGATTTCAGTGTATTTTAAGCATCCACAAGTCTTACATCTCCGATAAGATTTCGGGAGAATTGAATCAAAATTTTACATGACATCTCTACAAATCAATTAAACTCTATAAAAATCCACGAATTTATAAATTCATTTAAATATTTTAAATTCTCAATTGAATACACCCCTCTAAGTTTTAGCACTTAACACGTGTTGGATAATCAGGCAATCTACAAGGCTCAGATTGTGGAAATGGTGGTGGGATGGCCCATAAATGCTCACAATAGTCATTGAAACTGGTATAATCCTCATTTTGGTTTCTGACATTGAAAATCGATGAAAATGATTTCTAGGTTTGTCTATCGTTAATCACTTTGGTCTTTCCACGAAAATTCTTTACCAAATGCAAAAGTAAGTGAAAGAGTTGATTGGACAAAAATAATCACAATTTAACAGATTTTTCACGAATGACCAAAATAATTTACGGTGAACAAACTCAGAACAATTTTTATCGATTTTCAATGCCAGAACCAAAGTGAAATATTATGTCAACTCAGAGACTATTTTAACTAAAAAACCTTGATTATTTTTAGCTTCTAAATTTAAAAATTAAAAATAATCGCATGTATATAAAATATAGGACAAGAATCACTTATTTTCGTATCTCAACAGGGTTGAGTCAAAAGAGAAATTCTTCTCAGTCTGGACTACCGAACCACTAAGCCCATCGAACCACATATTATATAGCATTATACAACTCTGCCCAAGAACATTCCATGAGAGAGAGAGAGAGAGAGAGAGAGAGAGAGAGAGAGAGAACAATATCATTTTCGTTCTTTAAGATAGAGAACTAATATATATATATATATATATATATATATATTATATACGTGTATTCAGTCAACATGTCCACTACTGGAAGACTATTTACATCGGTCTCTCTTTCCCTCTCAGCAGACTAATATGAAACATCTCGAGTGAGAAAAATAGAGCGCACACAAATAATAGCAGACCGACGGAAACCACCGCGGATCAAACGATCTCTCCTTCCTCCCCATCCCCGTACAGCGTTGATTCATCGTTGTCGTCGTCGTCGTCTCCTGAATATTCGGGCTTTAGAAATAAACCTAGCTGCTCCAAAGGTGATTGGGGATGTGACCCCCCGAAAGCCCCAGACCCACGATTAAAGTTGAGAATAGGAGCGGATACGGAGAACCCAGCAAACCTTCCAAGTTCCTCTAGGATCTTCAAGCTTGTCTCGATCTCAACTGTTTGCCTCATCTGGATAAGGGATTATATTAAAGTCAGACCACAAAGGCGAAAAACGAGACAACATTCATGCAAGAACCCGTAAAAACTTTAAACCAAAGGTAAACCTTCTCAAGTGCAATTCGAGCTTCTTCTCTTTTTCTTTCCCGTTGCTGCTTCAACTCATTCTCAGCCCTCATTCGTGTGGCAGCTTCAGCAGCTCTTATTTCTGCTTCGATCCTTGCTTTCTCTGTAATTAAGGTAAGCTTAAGACCATCAATTATAGGCAGGTGGCAACAGGATTAACAAGGAGATCTTTGTCTGTGACTGATGCACTGTAGTATCTTATGGAATTAACAATAACACTAATTGAGATATTAAATGTTTTCCACAGACAGGCTTAGGAGTAGGTGAAAGAAAGCAATCAATGCAAAAGGCTAAAGTCAGGGGGGTTGTAAACAAACATATCGAAAGCGAGCACTTTCTCGTTGCAAGTCACAAGAAAGGAAAAAATACCATCAGGCTAACATAACATGGTATAACCATTGGCTGCAGTTGCATAAAATAAAGAATCTCCCAACCCAAAATGATGAAATAAACCATAGGAAGAAACAAAAGTAGCATCGCTAGAAAATCAAAACTAGATTATTTTCGGCAAAAAACAAGTTATTTACCTTCACGCTGCTTCCTCTCCAGTCTAGCCCTTTCTTGCTGCATCTTAAGCGGATCACTTCTATCACCCTGGATATAAGGAGGAAACGCTGGATAAGCAAACCCAAATGCTAAAAGCTATCAAATAATCATGTGAAAATGTTCTAACACAGTATCCAACATGCTTTACATGATCTTGCTAAAAGTAAAAACTGAAGCTTACATGATCTAGAAGTTTCTGCTGTTGAGCTTTCCAAATAGTGTCTGCAAAGCGACTCTTTAGCATTGCAGCACGAAGAGCCCTTTTTGGGGACAGTTCAACATCAAAAAGAGAAGTGCTCCATCCTGAAAGAAATGAGTACGACCACCCAATTAGTAAGTCCAAATATGGCAAGCTAAATAACCAGCGGTCATACTTAAGTTTGGCATTGCTAGTGAAGATACTGACCTTCTCCAGAAGCAGCATCCACTACTGGAGTTGTAAGCCTAGAACTGGAACATATGTTTTCACCATCCAAAGCACTTACAGCCCCTTCATATAATTTGCAACATCATAACATCATTCTGGATCAGATCACTAAAAATAACTAAGTGGCTAAATATCTTAATATGCTGCGTCATCTCACCATCAGATTCTGGATCTGATTTGATCGTCTGGGATGTTGACAAGCTTTTTGTTTGACAATCCTATAATGGAATAAAAGCTCCAATTAGCGCTAAGAAACATAAAAGTCCTCATGAGAAATGTCAACAGCAACAGAAGCATCATCATACATACCAGTCTGGGTACAGTAGAATTAGACAAACCATGCTCTCTGCCCATTGACCTTTCAGAAGATTTGTCTGAACCAGAAGAGAGAGAAATAAATCCATTGTTCAACCATATACTATATAACAAGAAAGTTGCAGCAAATGAAAAAATAATCTAACCATTAAAGGACTTATGGGTCGAGTCACTAGGACGCCTGCATTGACATGCAACGTTGCCACATGAGCCACATTTTAAGCAAACCAGGCTTGATGGCTGCTTTGCATTAATAGAGCCTGAAGCTTGTTTACAGGCACTATCGGTGCTTCTATTTAAGTTCTTTGATGACAATTTGGGATTAGAATTCTGAGCTGTTTTAGAAAGCTCTGCCTATCAACAAAATATACATACATTACTCAGGTAGAAAAGGAAAATGCTCTTCAACAGCGTCAGCTTTTTAAATAATAGAACAAACGAGTATACAGCATTCAAGCCACCATCTATTAGCTGACAGGCTTAAAATTCCAAATTTTATTTGTTTTTGAAGCAATCCAGTACGCATTATTGTAAACATAAAAAATCACAATTTCATGGCTATCACTTACCTCAGCATCAGTTGCACCAACAGGGACTCTGACCTTCTCTTCACCTGAAATAGGCCTCTTGCTCACCGAACTATTTTGCAAGGGAGGAGAGTTGCATGGATTCTGTCTAGCACAAGTTACTTTCTTAATTTGCCCATTCGATGGATTCCCTGATTCAACCTTGGAGCTTCCATGACTCAACTTCTCATCTAAAAGACCCCATCTCATCTCAAAAAAACTATTCAGGTTTTCTGCCAGATGATGAAAAGGATTGCCAGGAGGATTATAGAGCATGGCATTAGAAAAAGTCAGCCTGACATCAGCTGCAAACTCTTCAGCGCTTAAGTACAAATCTTTCTGCAGCTTTGATTTTACCGTGCCCAAATCCATGGGATAAGAGATGATGCGAAAGTAATCTGGGATTCCCAGCTTCACAGGATCAACTGGTTCATTGAAAGGCCAGCTTTCCTTTTTACTCATCAGTGTTTTGAGGATCGTCAAACATTGCACCTTCACACTACGATCAATCTTCCTCTTCTTCTCTTTCTGACCCTCAAGATCGCCTGAGGATCCACGCTTCTTAGAACCTGGAAGTGAAGATTTCGCCATTGCGCTGACCTCCCTGATTGAGGCATGATGCCCATAGTCACACGAGTGACTCCTAGAGTAATTAGTATCAGCTTCAAATTTTTTTCCAGGATCAGCTTCAATTCTTTTGCAGGCAAATTTAATCTTCAGCTTGTTGCTCGACAGCATGGTTTTCGTGGCAATCATCGTAAGGAACTACGTGAACTCTCAAGAAAACCCAAACTTCAAGTTCTTAGACAAATTTGTATGGCCTCCTAATACGCAATAACGCTAAGAATACCAGTTCCCTCTCACAATAAAGGCATGAAAATCGCCGCTCTCTGCAGAAAATAAGCGACGAATATTTTAATAATGTACAACAAGTGCACTACTTAACAGTTAATAAGTATACAGTAAAAGTTTAAAGAAAACAGGAACACTTGGTATTTAGATAAACCCCTCCACCTTTTTCCATAAACTTTCAATTGAAGTCCTCAAACTTATGGAATTCACTAACTATAATCAAGGGTCGTACCCAAATTACTAAATAAAAGTAATTTACAGAACTTCTACACAAATTAACCAGGCATCAAACCCAATTCAAATCTGTTGACTTCCGAACTATCTGAGTACGAAAAATCACGCTGTTGACATAATAACGAAATTTGACCCCAAATACAACGTAATTACTAAAACCCCAAAAACATAAAACGCCAAAAAACCACATACAAAATCATCACACCGACGGAAAAATAAAAACCCAGAAACTAAAAGTAACAAGGAAGAAAATCCAGATCAAAACAACGACTAAAAACGCCAAAAAAACAAATTGGGAAATCAGAGGTCAAGGATCGAAGGAGAACTCACCTGAATCGAATCGAATCGAAACGAAAGTAGAGAGCAAAACAACCGGGAGATCGTGCGTCGCGGCGAGAGCGAGAGGGCCGAATAGCCCCCTCGCGGATATGGGGATAGGATGCAGGACTAGGGTTTTACAGTGAGAGGAGGCGTGGGAAGAAGAAGGGAGGGAGGGAGAGAGTGAGGGGTTAGGGCGATCTCCCAATACAGCGAGGATTTATATTTATATTTTTTAAATTTTAAATACTCGCCGACTTTGATTGGATGGGAATCATGGGATCTTTCTGCGCGATATTAATTAGATTTCGCCTTTCCCTTTTGTGAATTTACCGTTTTGCCCTTTGACTTCCCTTGTTTCTGTTGGAATCAAAGTTTCATTTCTTCTCTTGGATTGGGAATTTGCAATATAATTATATATGTTATTTGTTGTTCATATTTCCTTGTTAAATTTAGGGATCTGCTATTCACATACTCTATTTTACTTTTTACACACCCCTTGTTAATTTCTATCCGTTGATTTTCTTCAATTCATCCGATCCGACGGTCGAAAACTAGAAGGGTGTGTGAAAAGTAAAATAGAGTGTGAATATCACATCCCTAAATTTTATTAGCATTCAATTAAAAAAATTAAGAAAAAAACACTTATCACATATTGTATCATCTCTTTAACAGAGGTAAAACCGACCAACATATGTGGGTCGGGAGTATTTTTGTTCACCACCATAAATTATAGTGTATTGTCATCATACATCTAATCATTCGTCATGTGTCACGTCATTTAGGTTTTGTTAACTTTTTTTTTCAAAATTGAAAAAATAATATTTAGTGTGAAAGTTAATTTGAATTATGTGAACAGACACGTAAATGATTAGATGTATGATAAGCATACATCATAGTTTGTAATGAAGAGCAGAAATGCTCCAGACCATGTATATTAGCCTTAGTTTGGAAGTGAGGTGCTTAAAAAAAAAGCACCCATGAAAAAAAGCTGTGAGGATTTTAGGTGTTTGGTAAACTGAAAAAAAGGGCTTGTTTTGGAAGCTGCTGTGAGAATAAGCTGAAATCAAAGGAAAAAGCTGAAGCTGCTATTTGCAGCTTTGGAAAACTGGTTTTTTTTTAAAGCACATCGAGCTACAATGCTCCTTTAATGAAAAGACCTACTATCAGACTGCATTTTTTTCCAAAAGCACTTTTACAAAAAAGTTTACCAAACACTCTGCTGCTTTATTTCACAGCAGCTTATTCTCACAGCACAGCCGCTTATTCTCGCAGCAACTTTTTTTCAAAGCACATCAATACCAAACCAGCCCTTAGTCGGGAAAACAAGAAGGTAGCCGAACTCAAAAACCCTCCCTTTGCATTGGTTGCTTTTCTCGTTGATAAAAAACAAATAGTAAAGGTTAACAACTCTCAAGCTCAAGACCCCACTATCCCACCACATAAACCCTTCAAAACAAATATTGGCTTACATCACACTAGGGAGTACACTGTTGAGTTCCAATCAATTTACAACGACGCCAAATGTTTTTAAGTTTCTCTAAATGACGTCACATGATTGATTTGGAACACAACCATCCATGTAAGCCCGTAACATCAATAAAATCTCAAATTCCGAACCAGAAAACCTTCACTGTTAACAAATTAAATTAAAACGGAAGAGCAACTTCTACATGAATGCAAATTGAAACATAAACAGTAGGAATCAAGGCGAAGGCTGCATTGGTACTCTAATCTCAATCTCAACTGATAGTTAAAATTAGTGTCACAAACGCATCGACGTTTAACGTAAAACTAACAAAAACTTGAAACAATTCATCCATATTTGCTTTGAAGCTTCAACAACATTCGTAACATAACAGTACAGCCAAAACAATGCATTCAAAACAGCGATGTTCCCTTCCCCTTCTTGTCTCCACCGATTTCAAAGTGCTTGCACCTCTGCAGAAAAAACGCATCGAAGTTTAGCGTAACGCGTTAGATATTATCGATAATCTAAGGTAGACACCAAATGGAGCAAATTGCACCATATCACTAACCTTGATCGGGTGCTGGGATACATGCTTGCAACCCTGGCATTGGAGCCTCAGCACAATCTTCTTAGTAGTCTTTGCCTGTTTATCAACGTCAAAGTTAACGATGCAACAAATTTGAAATCAAACAACCACAAGGGATGAATTAGGCTGTTGTATACCTTCTTGTGGAAGACTGGTTTTGTCTGCCCACCATAACCAGACTGCTTGCGATCGTAACGACGCTTTCCCTGAGCAGCAAGACTATCCTTGCCCTTCTTGTATTGTGTGACCTTGTGCAAGGTGTGCTTCTTGCACTCCTTGCTCTTGCAGTAGGTCTTCTTTGTCTTGGGAACGTTCACCTGAAAAATTACAACATGGGTTAAAACGGATTATGAAATCTGATCAAAACCCAGATACAGTAAGTTTCAAACAAATCAAGCAGAAAAATATGTAATCTTTAAACTTCTAAAAGAAATCGAACAGAACATCAGAATAGAAAACGATTTAAAATCTGATTAAAACCCGGTTCTAGTGAGGTTTCAAACAAATCAAACAGCAAAGCAAAATTGAAAACGAATCAGCAATCAGATGAAAACCCAGGTGCAGTAACAAACAGGAGAAATGAATTACTAACCAAACGGATTAATGCAATCTGACATAGAAGTATGAAGCATAAGAACAAAATTGCAAAACAACAGCAAAGCCCTAAACTATCAACGAAATCAGATTAAACCCATAAACTTCAACCCAAATATAAATTGTTTAATCTTATATTTAAGCTGAAACATAACACGAAATTGCTACAGTCCCTTCGAACCAAATTCACGATTAAATTTATCAGTAATTATTGCATAAACAGATCCACAACAAAAAACCAAGAGAACCAAGTTGCACGTAATACTGTGGAAGAGAAGAAGAAGAAGAAGAAGAGAGAGAGAGAGAGAGAGAGAGAGATACCATGGTGGATTTGCCGCGGCGTCGATACAGAAATGAGCAGCTGAAGCTTGTAACAAGAACCCTAGAGGGCATCGGAGCGGTATGCGTTGGGTTTTATACTTTGATGGGATGGGCTTTTGTTCGGCTACAAGTGTTCTTATTTTGGAAACGGGCTGGGCTGCCTTCAGTGTTTTATCAAAGTTGGGCTTTTGCAAAACCTGAACCCTAAACCTTTCTATTCCATAGGTTCGGATAAATTTTTAGTTATATTTGGAAATGTGTTATCCACATATCTCTTTTTACTTCTCACATATTTTTTTAATTTTTGACTGTCGGATCAGCTGAATCGAAGAAGATCAACAACAACAACAACAACAACAACAAAGCCTTTTCCCACTAAGTGGGGTCGGCTATATGAATCCTAGAACGCCATTGCGCTCGGTTTTGTGTCATGTCCTCCGTTAGATCCAAGTACTCTAAGTCTTTTCTTAGAGTCTCTTCCAAAGTTGTCCTAGGTCTTCCTCTACCCCTTCGGCCCTGAACCTCTGTCCCGTAGTCACATCTTCGAACCGGAGCGTCAGTCGGCCTTCTTTGCACATGTTCAAAATCACCGGAGCCGATTTTCTCTCATCTTTCCTACAATTTCGGCTACTCTTACTTTATCTCGGATATCCTCATTCCCAATCTTATCCTTTCTCGTGTGCCCACACATTCCACGAAGCATCCTCATCTCCGCTACACCCATTTTGTGTACGTGTTGATGCTTCACCACCCAACATTCTGTGCCATACAACATCGCTAGCCTTATTGCCATCCTATAAAATTTTCCCTTGAGCTTCAATGGCCTACGACGGTCACACAACACGCCGGATGCACTCTTTCCATCCAGCTCGTATTCTATGGTTGAGATCTCCATCTAATTCTCCGTTCTCTTGCAAGATAGATCCTAGGTAGCGAAAACGATCGCTTTTTGTGATCTTCGCTAGATTGCTCCGGTCATTAGTGTGGATAAGTATATAAATGGATAGAGATAGGAAAGCAAACACAAGATGTACGTGGTTCACCCAGATTGGCTACGTCCACGGAATAGAAGAGTTCTCATTAATTGTGAAGGGTTTACACAAGTACATAGGTTCAAGCTCTCATTTAGTGAGTACAAGTGAATGATTTAGTACAAATGACATTAGGAAATATTGTGGGAGAATGATCTCGTAATCACGAAACTTCTAAGTATCGGAGTGTGGTGTCGTTTTGACTTGCCTTATCTGTCTCATAGGTAGATGTGGCATCTTCTCTGGAAGTACTCTTCCTCCATCCAGGGGTGGTATCTTTAACTGGTGGAGATGCACAAGGTAATGTATCAATTTCACTTGAAGCTTACTTGTAGTTTCAGGCTTGGTCAAGCGCGATACAAACCATGTAGTAGGAGTCCCCCAAGTCGCCGAGCTAGGGGGTCTGCTGAAAGAGGTGACAGACAAGGTAAGCAATCAGAGCTCCGACTGATTGTTCACCTTCTCCCCATCTTGCAGCAGCATGAAGGATAAAGAGAAGAAAAATGAGAAGAGATGATATGAGATACTTTTGCTTTTGAAGAAGTAACTTTCCACAGGCTTATTCTTGAACTGAGCTGGAGGGTTTTCTGGTTTCCTCCAGAGTATAAGGCCGACTGAAGAATTTGAGGGTCAAAACAAGTCCATCAAATCTAGAGTACGTTCCACCCTGCTGATATGGGATACTTTTGCTTTTGACAGAGTAATGAATGTATCGGCACGTGTGCTGTTACGCTTGTCTCCACATGCTTCCTTGTATCCTTCGCACTTGCCCTATCTGTTCCTCAAGCAGATGCGGAATCTTCCCTGGAAACATAAGATGTTGAAGATGAGTACTCGAGAGCAATGCCAGGTAAGTAATCAGGTAAGGGGTTCCAGGCAGTCAGTTCCTGGCTGGAAGCTTGATTCCAAGTGCTGACTGATTGCTCTCTTTCTCCTTGTCTTGCAGGTAAAAACAAGGCCAAAAGAAAAGACAGGGAAAAAGCATGATATGGGATACTCTTGCTTTTAACCCTGATGATATGAGATATTCTTGCTCTAGTATAGCTTGTTTGCAAAGGTATTATCGGGGGGAAAGAAAGCTGAATATTTCGAAAGGCTTCGTTGGGAGTGCCCTCTCAGATATGATGAAGGGTTGAGCATTTTTGCAGGTCTGCCTGTCCGTTGGGGATGGAGGTCGACATATATAGGAGTCTCCCGAACAACAAGTAGTAATGCTATTCCTTTACCCTGCTTGGTCATAGCACGGTAGTGGGAGCTGCCAGTTTCACATGTTTTAACTCTGTCAGAGCACTTTGAAAAAGTGGTCTGTGGTATCTGGCTCTCGAGATTCGGAGAACGATGCCTCTTCGATTTTTGAGAAAGCAATCATGCTGGGGGTATGACTCTCGAGATTCGGAGAGCAGTGTCTCTTCGATTTTTGAGGAAGTAATCATGTTGGGAGTCTGGCTCTCGAGATTCGGAGGGCGGTGCCTCTTCGATTTTGGAGCAAGCAATCTTGTTGGAAGTGTTGTCTCGAATGTGAGTAAAGGTTGAGCATGTTTGCTAGTCTACCTTGCCACGAAGCACAAAGGTTGACACACAGGGACTTTCCAATTATCCAGCAATGGTACTGTTCCTTTACCCTCTCTTCGATTTTGAGAAAGTAGTCATGTTGGGAGTCTGGCTCTCGAGATTCGGAGGACGGTGCCTCTTCGATTTTGGAGCAAGCAATCTTATTGGGAGTGTTTTCTCGAATGTGAGTAAAGGTTGGGCATGTTTGCTAGTCTACCTTGCCACGAAGCACAGAGGTTGACCTTCAAAATTTATGTGTCTAAACTTTTGTTAGTGCTGTTTCTTTGCTATTCTTTTACCTTTCTTGGTCAGAGCGATGTAGTGGGAGCTGCAAGCTTCACGTGCTCAACTTTGGCAGAGAACTTTGGCAAAGTTATTTGTGGTACCCATGAGCTATTGTTGCGTGTGGGAAGTGGGTGATTGAACAGTAAGATTCATGTGCTTTCTACTTCACCAGAAGTCTTCGACAGAATGCCCATAATTTCTGCAAAGCTGAGTGTGCATGTGACAGGTGCTGACAAGGCTAGAAAAGTAGGTGCCTCTTCGATTTCTGAGATCGGCCCTCGTGGTCTCTGAGCAGCCCAGCTTTTGAGAAAGCGAGCGCCTCTTCGATTGATTCGGAGAACGATGCCTCATCGATTTTTGAGAAAGCAATCATGCTGGGGGTCTGGCTCTCGAGATTCGGGGAGCAGTGTCTCTTCGATTTTTGAGAAAGTAATCATGTTGGGAGTTTGGCTCTCAAGATTCGGAGGGCGGTGCCTCTTCGATTTTGGAGCAAGCAATCTTGTTGGGAGTGTTTTCTCGAATGTGAGTAAAGGTTGGGCATGTTTGCTAGTCTACCTTGCCACGAAGCACAGAGGTTGACACACAGGGACTTTCCAATTATCCAGCAATGGTACTGTTCCTTTACCCTCTCTTCGATTTTTAAGAAAGTAGTCATGTTGGGAGTCTGGCTCTCGAGATTCGGAGGACGGTGCCTCTTCGATTTTGGAGCAAGCAATCTTATTGGGAGTGTTTTCTCGAATGTGAGTAAAGGTTGGGCATGTTTGCTAGTCTACCTTGCCACGAAGCACAGAGGTTGACACACAGGGACTTTCCAATTATCCAGCAGTGGTACTGTTCCTTTACCCTTGTGGGTAATAATATGGTAGCTAGACCTTCGAAATTTATGGGTCTAAACTTTGTTAGTGCTGTTTCTTTGCTATTCTTTTACCCTTCTTGGTCAGAGCGATGTAGTGGGAGCTGCAAGCTTCACGTGCTCAACTTTGGCAGAGAACTTTGGCAAAGTTATCTGTGGTACCCATGAGCTATTGTTGCGTGTGGGAAGTGGGTGATTGAACAGTAAGATTCATGTGTTTTCTACTTCCCCAGAAGTCTTTGACAGAATGCCCATAATTTCCGCAAAACTGAGTGTGCGTGTGACAGGTGCTGACAAGGCTGGAAAAGGCTGGAAAAGTAGGTGCCTCTTCGATTTCTGAGATCGGCCCTCGTGGTCTCTGGGGAGCCCAGCTTTTGAGAAAGCGAGCGCCTCTTCGATTTTTGAGATCGGCCTTCGTGGTCTTTGAGCAGCCCAACTTTTGAGAAAGCAAACGCCTCTTCGATTTCTGAGATCAACCCTCGTGATCTCTAAGCAGCCCAGCTTTTGAGAAAGCAAACGCCTCTTCGATTTCTGAGCAGGCGCCTCTTCGATTTCTGAAGCTTCGTCGAGTGCAGATTTTTATAGGGGCTGGCATTAAGTTCCAAAGCACACTTGAATCTCCACTAGTAGAAGCTTCATTCTTGCACTTTTAAGATCTTGATTTGTCCGACCTCTTCTCTCTTCAACACCTTTGAAAATGTCTGGCCCCTCCGACCGTCGTTTTGACTTGAACCTTGTTGAAGAGGCAGCCCCGCCTTCTCCAGACAACATATGGCGCCCATCCTTCGTCTCCCCTACTGGTCCTCTTACCGTTGGGGATTCCGTGATGAAGAATGATATGACCGCTGCGGTGGTGGCCAGGAACCTTCTCACTCCCAAAGATAACAGACTACTTTCCAAACGGTCTGATGAGTTAGCTGTGAAGGATTCGCTGGCTCTCAGTGTTCAGTGTACAGGTTCTGTGTCTAATATGGCCCAACGCCTATTTGCTCGAACCCGCCAAGTTGAATCATTGGCGGCTGAAGTGATGAGTCTCAAACAGGAGATTAGAGGGCTCAAGCATGAGAATAAACAGTTGCACCGGCTCGCACATGACTATGCT
Source organism: Malus domestica (assembly GCF_042453785.1). NCBI lineage: Eukaryota > Viridiplantae > Streptophyta > Magnoliopsida > Rosales > Rosaceae > Malus > Malus domestica. The sequence goes on from NC_091665.1 coordinate 41,234,593, forward strand.
ACAAACATGAAGAGGAAGCTTGACCAGATGAAGGAAACTGATGGTCAGGTTTTACTTGATCATCAGAGATTTGTGGGTTTGTTCCAAAGGCATTTATTACCTTCGTCTTCTGGGGCTGTACCGCGTAATGAAGCTCCAAATGATCAACCTCTGATGCCTCCTCCTTCTAGGGTTCTGTCCAGTACTGAGGCTCCAAATGATCCCCCTCCGGTGCCTTCTCTTTCTGGGGCTCTACCGACTGCTGAGACTTCTCCTAAGCAACCTTTGTGAAGGCTCCCTCTTGTGTGCTTATTTTGACTCATGTATATGTACATATTTGTAGCTTATCGGGGATATCAATAAATAAGTTTTCCTTCATTTCAACGTATTGTGTTAAATACACCAAAGCCTTCTTCGCTAAGTTCTTTGAATTTTCTTTTGTTAAAGCTTGTATGTTGAAGCTTTCTGAGTGGAGCATGTAGGTTGGGGTAGTGTTCCCTTAATTTCCCGAGTGAGGAAAACTTCTCGGTTGGAGACTTGGAAAATCCACGTCACTGAGTGGGATCGGCTATATGAATTTTAGAACGCCATTGTGCTCGATCCTGTGTCATGTCCTTCGTTAGATCCAAGTACTCTAAGTCTTTTCTTAGAGTCTCTTCCAAAGTTTTCCTAGGTCTTCCTCTACCCCTTCGGCCCTGAACCTCTGTCCCATAGTCGCATCTTCTAATCGGAACGTCAGTAGGCCTTCTTTGCACATGTCCAAACCACCGTAACCGATTTTCTCTCATCTTTCCTTCAATTTCGGCTACTCCTACTTTACCCCGGATATCCTCATTCCTAATCTTATCCTTTCTCGTGTGCCCACACATCCAACGAAGCATCCTCATCTCCGCTACACCCATTTTGTGTACGTGTTGATGTTTCACCGCCCAACATTCTGTGCCATACAGCATCGCCGGCCTTATTGCCGTCCTATAAAATTTTCCCTTGAGCTTCAGTGGCATACGGCGGTCACACAACACGCCGGATGCACTCTTCCACTTCATCCATCCAGCTTGTATTCTATGGTTGAGATCTCCATCTAATTCTCCGTTCTTTTGCAAGATAGATCCTAGGTAACGAAAACGGTCGCTCTTTGGTATTTCTTGATCTCCGATCCTCACCCCTAACTCGTTTTGGCCTCCATTTGCACTGAACTTGCACTCCATATATTCTGTCTTTGATCGGCTTAGGCGAAGACCTTTAGATTCCAACACTTCTCTCCAAAGGTTAAGCTTTGCATTTACCCCTTCCTGAGTTTCATCTATCAACACTATATCGTCTGCGAAAAGCATACACCAAGGAATATCATCTTGAATATGTCGTGTTAACTCATCCATTACCAACGCAAAAAGGTAAGGACTTAAGGATGAGCCTTGATGTAATCCTACAGTTATGGGAAAGCTTTCGGTTTGTCCTTCATGAGTTCTTACGGCAGTCTTTGCTCCTTCATACATATCCTTTATAGCTTGGATATATGCTACTCGTACTCCTTTCTTCTCTAAAATCCTCCAAAGAATGTCTCTTGGGACCCTATCATACGCTTTTTCCAAATCTATAAAGACCATGTGTAAATCCTTTTTCCCATCTCTATATCTTTCCATCAGTCTTCGTAAGAGATAGATTGCCTCCATGGTTGAGCGCCCTGGCATGAACCCGAATTGGTTGTCCGAAACCCGTGTCTCTTGCCTTAATCTATGCTCAATGACTCTCTCCCAGAGCTTCATTGTATGACTCATTAGCTTAATACCCCTATAGTTCATGCAATTTTGTACGTCGCCCTTATTCTTGTAGATAGGCACCAAAGTGCTCGTTCGCCACTCATTTGGCATCTTCTTCGTTTTCAAAATCCTATTGAAAAGGTCAGTGAGCCATGTTATACCTGTCTCTCCCAAAAGTTTCCACACTTCGATTGGTATATCGTCTGGGCCTATTGCTTTTTTATGCTTCATCTTCTTCAAAGCTACAACCACTTCTTCCTTCCGGATTCGACGATAAAAAGAGTAGTTTCTACACTCTTCTGAGTTACTCAACTCCCCTAAAGAAGCACTCATTTCATGTCCTTCATTGAAAAGATTATGAAAATAACCTCTCCATCTGTCTTTAACCGCGTTCTCTGTAGCAAGAACCTTTCCATCCTCATCCTTGATGCACCTCACTTGGTTTAGGTCCCTTGTCTTCTTTTCCCTTGCTCTAGATAGTTTATAGATATCCAACTCTCCTTCTTTGGTATCTAGTCGTTTATACATATCGTCGTAAGCCGCTAACTTAGCTTCTCTGACAGCTTTCTTCGCCTCTTGCTTCGCTTTTCTATACCTTTCACCATTTTCATCAGTCCTCTCCTTGTATAAGGCTTTACAACATTCCTTCTTAGCCTTCACCTTTGTTTGTACCTCCTCATTCCACCACCAAGATTCCTTTTGGTGTGGGGCAAAGCCCTTGGACTCTCCTAATACCTCTTTTGCTACTTTTCGGATACAACTAGCCATGGAATCCCACATTTGGCTAGCTTCCCCCTCTCTATCCCACACACATTGGGTGATTACCTTCTCTTTGAAAATGGCTTGTTTTTCTTCTTTTAGATTCCACCATCTAGTCCTTGGGCACTTCCAAGTCTTGTTCTTTTGTCTTACTCTTTTGATATGTACATCCATCACCAACAAGCGATGTTGATTAGTCACGCTCTCTCCTGGTATAACTTTGCAATCCTTACAAGTTATACGATCCCCTTTCCTCATTAGAAGAAAATCTATTTGTGTTTTTGACGACCCACTCTTGTAGGTGATCACATGTTCTTCTCTCTTCTTAAAGAAGGTGTTGGCTAAGAAGAGATCATATGCCATTGCAAAATCCAAGATAGCTTCCCCATCCTCGTTTCTCTCCCCAAAACCATGGCCACCATGAAAACCTCCATAGTTGCCTGTCTCCCTGCCCACGTGTCCATTTAAATCTCCTCCTATAAATAACTTCTCCGTCTGAGCAATTCCTTGCACCAAGTCTCCAAGATCTTCCCAAAATTTCTCCTTCGAACTCGTATCCAACCCTACTTGAGGTGCGTACGCACTAATCACATTGATAAGTTCTTGTCCTATTACAATCTTGATTGCCATGATTCTATCTCCTACCCTCTTGACATCTACAACATCTTGTACCAAGGTCTTGTCCACGATGATGCCAACACCGTTTCTCGTTCTATTTGTGCCCGAATACCAAAGTTTAAACCCTGAGTTTTCTAGATCCTTTGCCTTACTACCAACCCACTTAGTTTCTTGTAGGCACATAATATTTATCCTTCTCCTCACCATAACTTCCACTACTTCCATAGATTTTCCCGTTAAGGTTCCTATATTCCACGTTCCTAAACGCATTTTGCTCTCTTGAACTCTACCCTTCTGTCCTAGCTTCTTCACCCTCCCCCGTCTAATAGGATCAAAGTACTTCTTTTGTGTGTCCCGGGTAAAGTTGATAGGAGCATATGCTCCCAAACAACTTTGAGTGGAGTCGTTCGAAAAGAAGTTTCTATGGCCCCCTTGCTCATTTAACACTGCATCCGGGTGCCGATGGAGATACAGCGACCCTTGCTCACTTATCACTGTGCTCAGGCCACACAGCGCGCCACTTACGGGTGACGCCCTAGCTTTAGCGCGATTTTGTTCTGGATTCATTTTCATAAGGATTCGACGTGATCATGGAGTGCCGGCTGTCGACTACCTGACGCCCTCCCCCTCCTCCTTTATCCGGGCTTGGGACCGGCCATGTAAGACATAGGCGGAGTTGAATCGAAGAAGATCAAATGACAGAAATCAATAAGGCACGTGTGAGGAGTAAAAAGAGGTGTGTGGATGTCACACCCCTATATTTATTGGTGTATGATTAAAAGGAACGTACAATTTAGAGGCCTTAGCTTTTGTGTTGTTTTTTGTTACATTGGATGGAATCGAACCCGAAGGTTTCGAGTTTGGTTACTTTCTTTAATAGTTTTTTTTGTTGGTGGAGAAGATGTTGTTGCTCCAAAATGGTAGCAGGGTTTTCAGGAGAACGTACATTTTCCAACACATCCAATATTTGGCAAAGTATGTGCAAGGATATGTTCGCGACTTCAAAGTACGTGCAGTGGTGGTCGGATGATTTGGATCTTCAAACCACCTCCCCTGAGATTATCAACAGGCAGTTGACACCCCATCACCTTAGTCTTCAAAGCCTGAGCAACGTTATAAACAAAACTTTCTACAAATTTGAGATGCTATTTTGTTTATTTTAATTATGAGTTTGCTAGTAAACGACTCAGAAGATCGTTACATTTCGTGTTGATCTTGTAATGTTTAGTAGTTAAAAGATACTAATTAAAGAGAAATTTTCCAAGTAAAGAATGGTTGGAACATTACCTTTTTCTATATACTTAGTTTCCACCCCGTAAAACTCATACAAAATCTGATACACCGCTCTCTCACCGTAACACTTTTTAGAGTACTTCTCATCGTATTAAGGCCAAAGTGAGGAATTATACAAATCTCAGAGACCATTTTGGTTAAAAAAACCTAGATATAATGATAAAGACAAAATCAATGCCTTTTCGGCGATCCTACACACCCCCGAATGCAATCTTTTCCTCTTGGCAGCTGAAAGAAACTTTCACTTCTCAATGTATTAAGGATGCCAATATGTTCGTCAGGCGTATGAAACTATCAATGGCTCTCTTGAGGCATCTTCGGATATGTTGCTGTAGTAGGAGTACAGAGCTAACTGGACAAGCCCTAAAATTGTTCCAATACCGTTTGGGATCTGCATCCAAAATGTAATTTGAAGAGGATCAACACAAGTTCCGAAACTCGGGTTTGGCATGTTAACATCTTGCTGCAGAAAACAGAACACTTACATAGAGGAAAGGGTCCTCCTTGAGCACTCCATATGCAGAGAAAGAGAGACTCATCAAAAACGTCGCGAGAGAAAGATTAAATGGCATGAACTCGACACTCCTTGTTTTGATCACCAATTTCTGAAAAAGGGTACACGCGAAACCATACGTGTGAGGATAAATTGCGCTGTCCAAAACCTGTGAGCGAAAAATTTAACACGCAAACTTACTATGATAAACAGCGGCGAAGCAAACATTGAGATGAGCGAAGCAACACTCAGGTATCCGACGAACGTTTGCCTCTCATCGTAGTCTAAAAGTCCCAAGGTCACAAAGACAACGAACGCAAACACAACAATAACTGCCGCTATCAATCCCATCATCCTCAGCTGCAAAAAGAAATTTCAAGAACGCAGTCATGCAGTGTTTTAATAGGCATTGGCTGTCTACATGAGCAGGTAGATTTGGGGAAGAATATCACCTTGATCGCTCTTTCGGCGTGCCTAATGAAAATGCTTAAGTAGACAAACTGGAAAACCGCCCCGATTGAATTGACTGTAGCCACCAGTATAATCCCAGTTTTCACAGCAGGCATGCCATACCAGGAGCATATCAAGCAGTTCAAAAGTGCATATATGTAAGGCAATCCAGAAAATTGTTCTGTTGACTTAGTTTTGACAATTCTCTTAAATGTTGGTCTGGAAAACAAAACATGGCTATATGATCAGAATCAAGAGCAAAATATCATTAATCTCCATTTTTTCGTGAACTTTTTAAATAACTTACATTGGTGACACAAATAACACAAAGGCAAAGATATTCCCTGCAATTGACAAAGATATGTGTTAAAACTGGCAATCTGAGAGTCTTTTTATAGATTCCAAAACTGCATAGACATATATTTCCAACTGATTCTTATGCATCTTTTTGACAAGGCGGTATTCTAAATTAACTCTATCTACAGAGAAGGGGATTCAAACACGGGTAAAAGGGGTGAGCATATTGCCCTGGTTAGCCTAACCTCACATGCATCTTGAACAACATATGCTTTTCTTCATAAATCAACATTCCAAAAACCTCCAATCACCACAACAATATCTTATAAAGTCACTCAACAGAATTCATGGTTTTGTTCCTTAAAAAAAAACATAAAACTATGAACTTACCCTTGCACCCGAGGTCCGAAGTTCAATTCCCCCGCTTTTGATAAAAAAATGGAAGAAGCGTAATGAAGCAGATATGGTGCTAAGATAAAGAAGGGTACCTGCAATGCCGGCTGCAGTACTCCAACCTAAATAAACAGAAAACAGTCCAGTCGGCAACATCGATCTATGTCAATTATCAAAACAACTGCTCAACAAATGTATGTATTCAACTTTACTCACTGCTACTCCACACCAAACAGAAGCTCTCTCTCCCTCTCTCTTGTAACTTTGTATATTAATGGTCCAAACGAGAAGGATTTTTCTTAATATATATACTTGTTACAGAGGACCTCAGATAATTTACACCATCTATTATTTACTACCAACTTTTTGAGACTTCTTTAACTTGCCACAGAAAGTTTTTGTTAAACCAATGATATTAGATTATTTAAACTATGGTATTATGATGGGAAATTGGGAACCGTGAGTACTCCAAGTTAGCCAAATGCAACTATAATCCATACATTTATATATTGAACATACGATGAGTTATGCACAATGATTTTATGACGGTTTTAACCACACAATAGGGCTATATCATTCAAGTTTAAACGTTGAACCCTTACATCATCGTAATAAAACTGAATAGATATGTGACACAGGCTGCCCAGGAAAATGCGAGACCGCATACGATTTTGTGGCTTAGATAGACTTCAAGTGGGTTCATCCCTCACTTTCACTCATCAATTGGTTGAGATTTTTATAGATTTTGGGCCATGCAAATTATTTGGAACCTGTTAGTCACTTATATATACGTTGTATATTGGTTATTATCACGTGATAAATATATATATATATATATATATATATTTTTTTTTTATTCACATCTCATCTTAGAATACGCAGAAGGTTATTTAGGATCGTGCTATCCACAAATTCGTTTTTACTTTTCACACATTCTCAATTTTCAGTCGTCCGGTCGAATAAATTGAATGAAGTTCAAATGATAGAAATTGACAAGAAGTATGTGGAAAATACAAATGAATGTATGGATAACACCATCCGGTTTTTTATTGTCAATTTTGCTTTTTTGGGTTAATTTGATTGGGACAACGAACAATACAATGGATGTCTGGATCAAACTTTATTTTGATAATTTTATACACAACTCAAATCATATTAAGTGTTCACACATGAAAAATATGTATATGAAAACAAAAATGGACCTGTCAAGACCTCTTCGTCCTCATGTTACTTAGTACCTCAATTTACTTGAGAGAAAAAGAGTGAGCTAGCTGTACTTTTGTTACTAATTACAAGTAACAATGGTCCCAAAACCTCATGTTAAAGAAATATGCTTTGCAATTTATTGTGAAATTGGCCCTCATTTAAGGTGTTGCGATATTGACCGTTAGGATATGAGATTCATACTTTTAACACGTTCTTATGTTTGATGAATTTTTAATTTACAATGATCATAAACCAATTGACAATATAAGAAATAACTATTTATAAGTACATGCAAGGTCATTTCTTTTCCCAATATGAGATTCATACTCTAAACAGAAAGGACATTGACCAAACCACTACATATGAAACTTGTGTTCTTGTCTGTGCTTGATTTTGCTTGGTGTTTTGGTATTTTCATTGTGGTTGGTTTGATTATTTGCTCATCAACATTGATAAATCCATAAAGGCATTGTACATACATACATATATACATATATATATACATATATATATATATATATATAGATCCAAGGAAGCATAATCTCTATAATTAAAAGTAGGGATATTTTGGATGCGGTCCCTAATTCTTAACATTCTTTGATTAAAACCTTAATGGTATTCAAAGTTTGATCAAAGTCCCTTGACTTTGTACACCTCATTATATTACTATTAATATTTATATTTTTATAGTTTTGACATTAATTGTTTGATATTTTATGAGATTTATAATCCTATAAATTTAAAATCCCTCATTATAATACTATTAGAAAAGGTTACAATAAAAGAATTCAAACATTTTGATTGAATAAATGGATAAAAACTATGTAAAAATAAGAAATAATAAATGGCAAAAGAATGTATCCATAGTGTTAAAAAAATTGGTACATTTCACATATGTACATTAATAAAGAAGAATGGGTACATTACAAATAAATTAGGGTACATATAAAAGATTAAAAAATTATGAGTACAAATGAATTTTTAAAAAAATATAGGCCCTAAAAGAAATTAATACATGGGTACAAAATAAAACTAAAAAGAAAATACTGCAAATTTTTAAAAAAATGTTGCAAATTAAAAGTGGGTACAAACTAAAAATATAAATATATGATACAAAAGTTTAGGCATAAAACATAAATATACCATATGTAATTTTTCTATCATTGATTACTTTAAAAAATATGGGCACAAACTAATATATGGGTACAAATTAAAAATGAAAAGAAAATTGGTACAAATTAAAAAATATTTGCAAATTAAAAATAGGTACAAACTAAAATTAAAGATACATGATAAAAAATTTAGCCATAAATATAAATATACTAATTGTAACATTTTTAACACTAAAGGAATATATTTAAAAATAAAATATTTTATTATTCAAATAATTAATGATGTTATTAATACCCAAGGACCTTGATAAAAAATTAAAAATGAATAAGATTTTAATCAATGAAGTAACAAAAAGAAAGATGTGAACTTAATTTCTCCTTAAAAGTATAGTTGTTATTGTCGTTCAAAAAAGTGATCATGTATTTCTTCATTTTATAAGTATAAGAAATATTATTGGAGATGCTTTAAATGTATCTTAAGTACACTTTAAGAGAATATTATTTGTAAACTTGTCTTGGATTCTAAGCCGTTTAGATTTTTCTATAAACTCTTTTTTCTTTTCTTCCTCATATTTGTTCGCTTCTCACATTACGTGCTTTTTAAATATATAACAAAAGAAAATGATTGAAAAAAATATATTTTGTATTTGATGTCTTGTCTTCGATTTGTTTATTTATGTGCTTTTTTTTTTCTTCCCTTTCTCGTGAAGAATCGGGTTGCCTTGCTTATAATTTAAAACATGATTACTTAAAATATTATAATGCGTATTTATATATTCATCTACTTTTCAGGTCATTGTGTGCATCAACTATTGAGTGATTAGGAATTGGAATCAACCGAATTAAGAATGGCATGGAAGAAGCACGCGGAAATGTATATATTCATTGAAACAAGACGGTCAAAACATTTGCCAGTTGCAGATGCAAACGAATATATGCCAAACCACAAAACGTTACGAGCCATCCGCCATGATCAGTGATGAGTTCACATGACCATTCTAAATTCATACTGGTGCATGTTTCCTCGAAAAAACTTCAAAATAGTCGTTATGCATTTATTTAAACAGTTGACTTAATAAATTCCTAAATTCTATTTGGGAGCTCATTTACGGAACCGGTTGGAGATTCTCTTACCTATCGTACCAGTGTTACACAAGATTTACTTTCCTAATTTTGGCAACTTGGTCGAATGCGATATATGTGTACACATATTTATAGAGAAGGAAACCAGGTTGCAGATGCTTTAACTTCATTTAGGGCAAATAATTATGCTTATTATTGGTGGTCTATAATTTTAAATTTCGTAACCTCTGCTCATGCTCGTGACATTTCGTTGGCAATTTTTGTACTTGCGGATCTTGGCATAGTCCACCGCCTGCATGTTTTTCGTTTACTTTCATTTTTATCAATAAATTTAGTGTACGAGGGACGTGGTGGGGGCTTCCTGGGTGTAATGGTCTTCACCCCTTCAAGGGAGGATAGGTGTCTCGCATACAACCATTGCTGAAGAGCTAATCTCACCTAATCTTTCTCCATTTGAAAAATATATATATCTCTGTACATGATGCCTGCTATTGTCTATTAAGCAGCAGGAAAACCCTCATTTTCCAGTTAGGCTCTAAGGAAATGTCACTTTGAAAAGAAAAAAAAGGCAGTAACTTTGGTAAATATTTAAGTAACATATTACACACCAAGAATTAAAAGGATTTGCATCCTTTGAGAATACTCTTCTGTCAATGTAACAATTTATATCCAACGGCGTATAGTTTGAAGAAATTGATGAATTTCTCCAAGTAAATTTTGTACTGAAGGTCAAGCATTTCTCCAAAGGAAATTCGGTCACGGATGTGTAGCTAGCAATGGTTCTTCTTCTTCTTCTACCGCGTCTTCTTCAGATGGATTTTTGTAGCGGCAGTACAGAACCAACTGTACAAGGGCTAACATTGTTCCAATACCATTTGGCATCTGCATCCAAAATATTAAAAAATAAACGTAATGGTTATGTAATGCAAGTGTGATGGGGTTGATCGGTGCTTGATGTGAATGAGATTCAACTACGTTTTAGGATGCAATTTAGACCAATAAATGAGACTGACAAATAGGTGCTACGATGGTTGAGAGTATATAGCTGCTGAAATTTTGGACTGAAGGAAACATAGTACTTACATATAGAAAAGGGTCCATCTTGAACACTCCATAGGCAGTGAAGGAGAAACTCACTAAGAAAGTTGCAAAAGAAAGATTAAATGGCATGAACTCAACGCTTTTTGTTTTGATCACCAAATTCTGAAAAAAGGGTATGTATGAAACCACATGAGTGAGGACAAATTCAACCGTCTAATAGCAATCTGACTAAGGATCATCCGGCACAAACTTACTATGACAATCAATGGCGAACCATACATGAAAATAAGTGAAGCAATACTCAAGTATCCAACAAATAATTGCCTCCCATTGTAGTCGAAAAGACTTAAGCTGACAACGACAATGGACACAAATAGAACGAAAACTGCGATTAACAATGCCAACATCTTCATCTGCAATAAACATTTTAAAGAACAACACATAGTCAGTAATGCAAAGTTAAAAGGTATTTTAATAAGAAAAATGCAGGTGCCATTACCTTAAGCGCTCTTTCGGCGTAAGAAATGAAAATGCACAAGTAGACTAACTGGAAAACAGTCCCAACTGAATTGACTGTAGCCACCAGTATAATGCCATTCTTCACTATAGGCATTCCATACCAGCAACATATCAAGCAATTCAAAAGTCCATATATGTAAGGCATTCCAGAAAATTGTTCTGTTGACCTGTTTCTGATAATTCTATTGAATGTTGACCTGGAATTAGAACATCAAAGATTAACAATCAGTGGGAAAGTACAAAATCTTGAATATAATTCCATGCGCAAAGCAAAAAATTTCATAAATCTCCATTTTTGGCAAAATTTTGTTGAGCAACTTACAGTGGTGACAGATACAACCCAAAGGCAAAGATATTCCCTGCAGTTGACAGAGATGGGTGTTAGAATGTTTCTTGCACAACTACCATCTTGTTTGTGAATTGGCAGAATTTTTCAGGTTGCAGTAATCCATATTGATTTGTTAAGCCAACTTGTTATCTGATTCTGATGATGAAATTGAGATAAAAAGTTGATACTCTCTTAACTGCATAGGATTCAGATCAAAATCCGATACATTGACACGTCTACATATAAGGCATCTGAAACAACATATAAATATATCCTGCAATCTGAGACATTTCTGTTTTGCAAGATCTATGAATTTTCTATTCAGATTCCAAAATTACTAAGCAAAACCATACAGCATATGAATTCTTCACCTTAAACTAAGATTCAATCAGGGCAAAGTTATCGATCCACAACAATATGTATAAAGTCATTCAAAAGAATTCATAGCTGCACTTCAGGACAAGCAGAAATCTGCATCTAACTAAAGCATATAATGGAAGAAGCGTAAAGAAAGAGATTATATGGTGCAGAAATGAGGAAGGTTACCGAGAACGCCGGCTCCATCGCAGAAACTTTGATAAACAGAAGACAGTTCAGTTGACAACATTGATCTATCAATTACCAGAACCCTGCTTATAAGAAAATATGTATGTATATATTCAAAACACCAAGCAAGCAGAAGCTCCCTCTCTTCTCTCTGTGTCTATTTTGTAGCCTTGTACATTAGGGTCCGTATGGGAGGCTTCTCTTAATATACTTGCTCAAAAGATATGGAACCATGTGTTATTCATTACTACCAAACTACCAAATCTTTTGGAGATTTTTTATTGTGTTTATATAAACTTCCTTGTAAACAAGGCTAGTCATCTAAACACAATACTTCCTCCAAATTCAATAAAAACTTTTACGAAAAAAATTAATTGATGAAACAATTTTCGATTTGATTTTTTGCAACCGTGATCTTTAAATAATTTCTTAAAAATTGTCTGATTCGTATCATAAAATAATGTTGAGGGGAAAACTTAGACGAGTAATTAGTGTTGTAGTAAGGACTTTACAACCATCAAATTATGTAAAATAATTCAAAATTTGCAGCCATTGGTCCTTTCACTACTCTTTAATAGAACTTTCATCAGGTTTAACAGGTGTTATATGGTCTGAATCTGTGACCTATCAAATTGAGTATTTGATAGAAGAGATCAAATCTTTTGTATCTACTTTGTTTATAGGGTCTCTGCGATTAATTGAGACATGTTAGTTTATGACTATAAAGTCAAAAAAGAGTTAAATTTTTAACACGTGTCAATCAATAACAGATGCTACACATAAAATAAGTGCAAAAGATTTGAATTCTCGATAAATGATTGGGGTGTGCAGAGTGCTCTTTTTGTGGTCAGGTAAATTGAGTAGGACGACAATCAATCATCACATGGGGTCTTGATCAAATCTGATCGTCCAATATTACTATATCATATATACCCAACAAAAAAGGAGCTCTCAAAAACCTCCTTGGTCCTCTCTAAGTTGGTCAATAAAGATAGAGAAATGCTGAGGGAAGTTCTCTTAAATAGAATTTTGGGGTGTGATATCCACACATCCCATTTTACTTCTCACACACCTTTTTTAATTTTCTGCTGTCGGATCGGATGAATTGAAGAAGATCAACGGACATAAATTATCAAGGGGTGTGCAAGAAGTAAAATGGGGTGTGTGGATAGCACACCCCTAGAATCTTTTATATATTATGTTACTTTGCAATTTTCTTGTTAATATTATAAAAATTGTGCAAAAAACACTAGATGACAGATAGTTATAGAAAGTTTTACTTTGTTTATATGGTCTCTGCGATTAATTGACACATATTATTTTACGACTATAAAGTTAAAAAAGAGTTAAATTTATTAACATATGTCAATCGGTAAGAGATGCTACACACAAAATAAATGCAAAAGATTTGAACTCTGGATAAATGGTTGGGGTGTGCAGAGTGCTCTTTTTGTGGTCGGGTAAATTGAGTAGGACGACAATCAATCATCACATGGGGTCTTGATCAAATCTTATCATCCAATATTACTATATCATATATACCCAACAAAAATGGAGCTCTCAAAAACCTCCTTGGTCCTCTCTAAACAAAAATGGAGCTCTCAAAAACCTCCTTGGTCCTCTCTAAGTTGGTCAATAAAGATAGAGAAATGAAGATAGATAAATGCTAAGGGAAACTCTCTTAAATATAATCTTTTATAGATTATGTTACTTTGCAGTTTAACATTAATTTTCTTATTAATATTATAAAAATTATGCAAAAAACACTAAATGAGAGATAGTTATAGAAAATTTTACTTTTAAAACAGTTTTCTTAATATTTCTCTAAACATATTTAACGTGTTACAGAAAGCCTGTGCTAGAAAGTGCCTGACTCATTTCATGGTACGTTGACATGATTCAAAATCATTTTAGGACCCATTTAACTTTAATAATTCAATAATTGCTTTTCTTTGCCGTCTCTAATAATTTGCAAAGAATGATACCGGACACTACTTTATTCTGCTCCTTTAATTAAAGTAAAATTATAAAATGAAAGAAAGTTTATGAACAGTCTCACTTAAGAACATGATGGAGAGTTCACTTCCACTTGAGAAAATCTTCTTAACATTTATTTATTTTTTTGTGCTTCTTTCCCTTTTTCTTGGGAGATTGTGTAGAATATTATTAAATTGTTTTCACTTGACCTAACAGTTTCTTGACCTGCTCTACTAAATCGGAAAGAGATCATTTCCGGATCTATCCTTCCAAAGTCCACCAATCAATTAATCTGGGTTCTTAAAATTTGATCTAACGACTAAAATTATTATAACTTTTAAAAAGTCTCAATGTTTTAGCCGTTGGATCAAATTTCAATGACCCGTATTAATTGTTTGGCATGATTTGGTGGAAGAGATCCCAAGAAGATATTTTTCTTACATGATCGGTGATAAGCTTCCAACTTCACTTCGATTTTTAATGTTTTATACATGCGTACGTACATGACCTAAGCAAATGAAGTTGGTAACTTATTACTGATGATGTATCACATTGAATACACATATAAAGTTTGCGTTTGAAAATTTTATATTGAGGTGAGTAATCGAACTCATAACCTCAAGTGCATAGTCAATTTTAATTGGCAAGTTGGGTTCGGAAATTTAATATTATAATATAATTTTAGTGTTCGAATGAAAACTAGGTTAAAATGTTCGCATTGCTTCAAAAGCTAACCTGACAACCTAAATAAATATTGCAAACCTCAATCACCAATTTTATTAACGTTTTCTTTCTTTCATCCTCTTCTTATTTACCTTGGTTTATAAACACTTGTTATAATTCATTATGTTTCATTATTATACCGTGGGTGAAAATTCTTTTAATAAGAAGTTATTAATATTTGTTGATAATTGTCCCATCAATCTGAGGAGTAAAGATAAGGGGTGTGTTATCCACACATCCCATTTTATTTCTTACACACCCTTTGATAATTTCTGTTCATTGATATTCTTCAATTCGTTCGATCCGACGATCGAAAATTAAAAAGGTGTGTGAGAAGTAAAATGAAATATGTGAATATCACATCCCTAAAGATAAAACCATTATGGAAAGTAGGAAACAATCCAAAAATATGAATGTGAACAATCTCGTACTAAGACTAGAAAGTACAAGGCACAATCAACTCCCACCTTCTCCCTCCAAGAACGGGTCATCCATAGTACCACCCGGATTGTGTTTTAGTATATAAAGATATTATTGGAAGAAACATCATATCATGCAAAAAGGAGCAAAGCCTGACTATTTTTTCAATGTGACACTACTACAATATTAACTTCAGGCGTCGAACGATCCTGACGGTTATTAAGTTATTCTGACGGATAAAAGATTTTCGACATATAATTTATTTACTGTCGGATTAAAGTTACTTTTTGTTGGATATATACAACATAAATTTCTGGCTGATTTTTCCTAGCGGATTTAACCGCCATAAAATTATTATAACCCTCAGTATTTTTGAATTCTTTTTTTTTTATAATATTTTTACATATTCGGGCGGTTTCTAAGTTAATTGTGGTGGTTATAACCGACATAAATTGACTATTTTATTATTTTAGATTCTGGCGGTTATTATTTTAGTATTCTGCTGGTTATAACCGATAGAAATTGACTATTTTATTATTTTAAAATGTTACATTGATTAAAAATAAATAAACAAATGGTGTAAATATTTTTTTTCACTCACGGTCCCATTACCTAATATCTGAATGTTTTTTTTTTTGCGATTTTTTACACATGCTATCTCGGAGTATATACAAACATATTTGACGGTTGAATCGTTGAAACTAGTTTCGTAGAATGCATACCTATCAAATTGATAGATTTAACAAACACTTAAAGAGTTAATGTTATACTTCCATTAAGTATAAAAAATTATCCACTAGTGTAAATATTTTAAATTGAAGATCGAATTTGTTCAATGCATTCTTATAGGGTCGAGGAGTGTAGCTGTAAAAAATCATCAAAATCGAAGCTAAAATAACCGTTAAATTGTGATTTTTTGTTTATAACCATCGAAATTTTTTGTTTAGTTACCTAATCTCTGAATGTTTGTTTTTTATAATTTTTTACGTATGCAATCTCAGAGTGTGTAAAAATAAGTTTGACGGTTGGATCGTTGAAAAAAGTTTCATAAAATGCATATTGCATCAAAACTGTAGATTAAACAAACACTAGTTAATATTATACTTCTATTAAGTATAAAATAAGATTTTGTAGTATCCACTAGTGTAAATATTTTAAATTGAAGATCAAATTTATTCATTACATTCTTATAGGGTCAAGGAGTGTAGCTGTAAAAAATCATCAAAATCATAGCTAAAATAACCGTTAAATTGTGATTTTTCTTTTATAACCGTCGAAAACTTTTGTTCCGTTACCTAATCTCTGAATGTTTATTTTTTTACGATTTTTTACGTATAAAATCTTGGATTGTGTACAAATAAGTTTGACGGTTGGATTGTTGAAAAAAGTTTCGTATAATGCATATTGCGTCAAAACAGTAGATTAAACAAACACTTAGAGTTAATATTATGCTTCTATTAAGTATAAAATAAGATTTTGTGGTATCCACTAACGTAAATATTTTAAATTAAAGATCAAATTTATTCATTACATTCTTATAGGGTCGAGGAGTGTAGCTGTAAAAAATCATCAAAATTGGAGCTAAAATAACCGTTAAATTGTGATTTTTTGTTTATAATCGTTGAAAACTTTTGTTCCGTTACGTAATATTTGAATGTTTGTTTTTTACGATTTTTTACGTTTGCAATCTTGAAGTGTGTACAAATAAGTTTGACGGTTAGATCGTTGAAAAAAGTTTTGTAGAATGCATATTGCGTCAAAACGGTAGATTAAACAAACACTTAGAGTTAATATTATACTTCTATTAAGCATAAAATAAGATTTTGTGGTATCCACTAACGTAAATATTTTAAATTAAAGATCAAATTTATTCATTACATTCTTATAGGGTTGAGGAGTGTAGCTATAAAAAATCATCAAAATCGGAGCTAAAATAACCGTTAAATTGTGATTTATCGTTTATAACCGTTGAAAACTTTTGTTCCGTTATGTAATCTCTGAATGTTTGTTTTTTTACAATTTTTTACGTATGTAATCTCGGAGTGTGTACAAATAAGTTTGCCGGTTGGATCGTTGAAAAAAGTTTCATAGAATGGATATTGCGTCAAAACGGTAGATTAAACAAACACTTAGAGTTAATATTATACTTCTATTAAGTGTAAAATAAGATTTGTGGTATCCACTTGTGTAAATATTTTAAATTAAAGATTGAATTTATTCATTACATTCTTATAGGGTCGAGGAGTGAAGCTGTAAAAAATCATCAAAATCGGAGCTAAAATAACCGTTAAATTGTGATTTTTTGTTTGTAACCGTCGAAAACTTTTGTTCCGTTACGTAATCTCTGAATGTTTGTTTTTTACGATTTTTTACATATGCGATCTTGTAGTATCTACAAACAAGTTTGACGGTTAGATCCTGAAAACTAGTTTCGTAGAATGCATAAATTTGCCAAAATTTTGAAGTGGGAAAAGTAATTTGTGATAAATTTTTATTTATGTTTTTCAAGTATTGATTAGACAATATTTAGTTTGTGTGAAGACATTTTCATTGTATAATTATCTTTTTGTTTCTTTATCGCATATTTTGCATGAATTATTATCTATTAAACCAAAAATGTAAAAATTATATATTAAACCAAACAATTATTTATTTAATTTTTAAAAACATATTCTATTTAAATACATATTATTTATTTATTTATTAAACCAAACAATTATTATTTTATTTTTTAAAATCGTAACAAAATTTGGGGGAAAGTTTAAAATTTTCAGAGGGAATTTTGGGGGGATTTTTGCCGCCATTTGTTTCTGTCGGTTATAACTGACATTAATGAGAAGTTTCTGTCGGTTTTAACCGACAGTAATGAATATTTCCACATTATAACCCCTCAATCTCTTCTTTGCGCCGATGCTTCTCCATTCCCCATTTTCTCCTTTCATCATTTCATTCTCATTCTCTTCTCTCATCACCTCATTTACTTCCAGTTTGAACACTTGCAACCAAAGTTCATTAGCGAATATGGCGAAGAAGAAGGTAACACTCTCCCTCTCTCTCTCTCTCTATCTCTCTCTCCTACATCGAGGTAAACGGTTCAAAAAATTTCTTGACATTGCAGATTTCAGAACACTGACACAAAGACTGGAACATTGGAAAATAGCTTCACAATAATCTCTTCATTTCCTTGTTGCTAGGTCCAATGTTGAAAGCATTGATGATGATCAACAAAAGGTGGATAAGCTATCCTTGAAGAAAAAAGGTAAAACATGCACTCACGCTTTTAGATTTGAAAAACCCAAGCTCGGTTTTCCCTGGTTTGAGTTTGATGTAGTGGATCAACATGCAACAAAATAATCAGTTTTCAGCTTCTTAGTCTGGATTTTTCCCATCCATGATCCCTCCAACCGGCCTGCAAAATAACCTTGGTACAGATAATCCATCCAAGTTATTGAACTTTCAAGCCCCAGTGCTGTCTGCACCCGGTCTCTAGTCAAATAAATCAGCTCCACAAAACCAAGCTAGCCAAATGTAGCAGCCGAATGTGACATGGGCCCAACAGCAGCAGCTGCAGTAATTGATGCATAGTCCTATGAGCCAACAGCAGCAAAGTAACCCCGAACAGCAGCAGCTACATCAATTATTGAATTCTTCAGCGAACCAACATTAGCAAAATCACCCCCAGCAGCAGCTCTAGAATTACTCCCATTAGAAGCAGCGGGAGCCTCAACAACAGCAAGACCTTCAAAACCTGCTGCAGCATCAGCAGCTGCACCAGGATTTCTGTCGGTTTTCTATTAATATTAATATATATTTTTTCTTATTAATATATATATTTTTCTTATTAATATATATATTTTTCTTATTAATATATTTTCTGTCGGTTTTATCCGACAAGAATGATTTTATTTATTTTTATAATAAATTCTTTGTCGGATTTTATTTATTTTCTGTCGGTTTTTTCCGACAGAAATTTTAATAAATAAATATATATCGTGTCGGTTATAACCGACAGTATTTCTATCGGATATAACCGACAGTATTTCTGTCGAAAAATTCATTTTCTGACGCAGGCAATGCTGTCGCTTATTATATCCGTCACTGCATTCATTTTCTGTCGGATTTTGCTTAAAATCCGACAGTAATATACATTTTTTGTCGATTTTTGAACCGCCAGTTATAGTTAATTTTGTAGTAGTGTGAATGTAACTTGAATTAGTGAATTTAGTGTCATAATAAGTGGTGAGATTTTTTTTCAAGTTTCCAACCACTTGTATTATATATTTGATATACCAAACTATACTTTCGACGCACTAAAAAATATGTCCAGAGAAACAAGGGAGGCAAGAATCCAAAGCAAACATAAAAGGCTACAGACGCGTGAGCCATTCATGGCAAAAACAGCGAAAAAGGAAAAGCGTGCCCAGAAACTAAGGGGGATTGCATTGAATCCAATTGTCCACACGCATCATCCTCATAGTAGCTTGGTTAGCTTCTATAGGGATCCAAGACCAGCGACTTCTATAGGGACCCACGACCAGCAGAAACCAGCAATGTAGTTTTTGACTTTAAACATTGCTATCGGAAGATGTTATATTTGACGTTGAATTTACCCCTCTTTCTTGCTAAAGACAATGGCGTAGCCATGTTAAGGGCTATACATTGGAGAAATGAAGTGTTTACAAGACTCTGATTGTATTTCAATCAAGATTGTTCTTCAAGAATCTATGCTTCAGCAGTTTTGATTGTATTGAATTAGAAATGAAGTGTTTACAAGGCTTTTTATATGACGACAACTTCTTAATGACTAAACTACCCTTCTTTATCTATTTAACAACTACCGTATAGATTGACATGTCATCAACCATTAAGATATTACCATGTGTCTTCACTCATCATCCCCCATCAATCTTGGCTGGGAATCCAAGCCGATGATTGCAACAATGTTTGAAAAATACTGGACTATGTAATCCTTTGGTTAGAATATCAGCTGTTTGCAATCCATGGCAATGAAGAATGATTCGACAAAGCAAAAAAGATAAGCAAAGAAGAGAGATGTTTGAGAAATATAGAGAGAAAGATCTGATTGTATTGAATAAAAAATGAAGTGTTTACAAGGCTTTTTATATGACAACAACTTCTTAATGACTAAACCACTCATCCTTATCTATTTAACAACTACCTCCAGATTCAAACTAACCTCAACTAATTACATCCACTCCCAACTGTATAGATTGATATGTCATCAACCATTAAGATACTGCCATGTGTCTTCACTCATCACCCCCCCTCAATCTTGGTTGGGAATCCAAGCCGAAAATTGCAACAATGTTTGAAAAATACTGGACTATGCAATCCTTTGGTTTGAATATCAGCTGTTTGCTCCTCAGTGGGTACATATTGAACAAGTATGTCATTCTTCTGAACTTTTCTCAAACAAAGTGAAAATCGGTGTCAAGATGTTTAATCCTGGTGTGGAAGACATGATTGGAACATAGAGCAAGTGCTGACAGGTTATCACAGTGTATGAGAGGAGGTTTAGGTAAGAACTGATGTAAATCTCTTAACAGATTCTGAATCCATGTAATATCAGCACACAATGAGCTAGATATTTATACTCAGCTTCAGTTAAACTTCTAGAGACCGAAGCTTGATTCTTAGACTGCCATGAGATTGGATTATGCCCGAGATACATAACAAAACCAGTGACTGATCTTCCAGTATTAGGATCAGTTGCCCAATCCGAATATGAGAAAGCAATAAATGATGTATCTACTGAGGTTGAATAAGTGAGACCATATTCATTGTACCTTGCACATAGCGTATGATCCTTTTGACTAGATCATAGTGCATCTCAGTGGGAGTATTCATATATTGACATGCAACATTAACAGTATATGCCTAATCAGGTTGTGTGAATGTAAGATACTGTAGAGCTCCTACCAAAATCCGATATAATGTAGTATCAGATAAAGGAGTTCCTTCTGAATTAAAAAATTGAGTATAAGGTTGACATGGTGTATTCACAGATTTACAATTATCCATTCTTGCCTTATGTAGCAAGTCTTTGGCATATTTAGCATGACTGAGAAAAATGTCTCAATTTGATATGTATTCAATCTGCAGTCCCAAGAAATATGATAGTTTGCCCATACCTTTAAGATCAAACACATTCCCCAACTCTGTGATGACTGCTTAAACCTTTTCTGGATTAGATCCAGTTGAAATGATATCATCAACATATAGTAATAATGCAACAACATCCACTTCATCATACTTCACAAATAAACTAGTGTCAGATTGAGACGTTATGAACCCCATTGTAGGTAAATATCCAGTGAAATTGGCATTCCATGCTCAAGGTGCCTGTTTAAGGCCATATAGAGACTTAACCAACTTGCAAACATGATTTGGATACTGAGAATCAATAAACCCTTGTGGTTGTTTCATGTATACCTCTTCTTCTAAGTCACCATGCAAAAATGCATTTTTAAAATCAAGTTGTCTCAGTTCCCATTTGTGTTGTGCAGCAAGTGAAATAATGAGTCTCACAGTAGTGTGTCGAACAACAGGACTAAAGGTCTCAAAATAATCCAAACCATGTTCTTGAGTATATCCCTGAGCAACCAAACATGCCTTATATCTTTAAATTGACCCATAGGGATTTTTCTTCAGTTTGTAAACCCATTTGCTTCCAATAACTATCCTGTGAGTAGGTTGAGGAACTAAAATCCAAGTACCTTGACTCCTAAGTGCATCATACTCTTCTTGCATTGCATTATGTCAGTGTTTGTTTGTTGTAGCACTTCAAAATGATGTTGGTTCAACAATATCATGAATATGAGCCATACAAGAGAAACCATTTTGACAAGTATCTAAATCATCCAGTCTCAAAGCAGAAAATTTAGGAAAATATGTAATATAGCTAGAGTAATCTTTTCTAGAAATAGCACCAATTTGCAACCTGGTTTGCATCTTGTGAGTGTGAGTATCACATTGTGAGACATTACCAATATCAGATGTTTCAAAAGGAAGAATTACCTCCAATTGTGCAAGATGAAGGACATGTAACATAGAGGCTATATTTGGAGCTAAGAGAGTTGTTTCAGATTGTTCAGATGATGAAGAACTATCAAATGTAGTGTTGGAGCCTTGAAATCGTGACTGTACCATTGGATTTGTAGAGTTAGAATCTGAAAGTTGCACTTCAGTACTAGAAGACAGATTCATAATTTCTGATATTGGATTAACATTTCGAGGATGCACAGGAAGAACAAATGTTGCTAATGATTTGTGATTTGTAGTTTTCTGAGTACAAGACATACCCTGAGATTGATCCCTTGAAACTCCAGAACTAAACTTGCAAGGAAACACATCTTCATTGTGAATGACATGTCTAGAAATGATAAATTTTCTAGACTGTGGATGATAGCATATGACACCCTTATATCCATGTGCATATCCAAGAAAAACACATAACACAGCTCTTTGTTGTAACTTGTTTTCATTGTATGGTTTAATATATGGATAGACTGCACTACCAAACACTTTTAACTTTTGTAGTCTAGAAACATCACCAAACATCATCTGATATGGAGATTTTAAACTTAAAATCTTACATGGCATCCTGTTGATAAAAAAAAAAAAAAAACAGAGTGAGCACATGCATGAAACCACAACTTTTGAGATAAACCAGCAACTGTCATGAATATTATAGTTGTTTCCACAATATGTCTATGTTTTCTCTTAGCAATTCCATTTTGCTGAGGAGTATAGGGACGAGACTTTATGAATTATACCTTTTTGTGCTAGAAAATTCTGAAATCTTTTACTCATGTATTTTCTTCCTCCATCAGTTTGAATGCACTTAATAACAATATGAAATTGAGTACATACAAAATTGTAAAACTTGAGAAAAACATCAAACACTTCTGATTTATTAACCAATGTGAATATCCACACATATCTAGAAAATTCATCTACAAAAGGTAATATAGTCATCTTCCCTGAAATACAAAACGAACACATATGTTGTGTATCATCAGCACTACTATCTATCTGAGATTGCTTCAACATTGTACGTAAGACTTTATTGGTTGGATGTCCACACATTTGATGCTAAATCTCATGCTTCACTTTCTGTCCGAGTAACCCAGTTAGCTTGTTCTTAGACTTTACTGCAGCATTTATGATCAACTTGGTAGGAATCTTAAACAACTCTCCATGCTTATTTCGTGGTAAATCACAGTCTTGGTTACCTTGTCCTGCACAAAGAAATCATTCTCATCACATATGAACCAACATAAATTATCTTTACAAAGTTGTTTGACAGATAACAAACTGACTGCAATAGTAAGAACATGTAACACATTTCTCAAAATTAAAGAATGAGGCAATGTGTGTAATTTTGCAAATCCAATGTGATGAATTGGCAAACCTTCTCCATTGCCAACTATAATTCGATCAGTACCCTCATATGGATTAACTTGCTGAAGAGTGTTCACATCTGAAGTCATGTGATGTGATGCACTCGTGTCTACAACCCAATAGTCATTTGGCAAGTAAGTTGGCTGAACTTGTCCTTGCATTGCAGTTAGAGATTATGATGGTACATTGCCTTGATAAGCAAAATTATTCCTATGATAGCAATCCAATACACTATGACCATTCTTCCCACATATCTGACATTCAATAACTGAACTATTTGAGCTTGAATTTGTAGTCATTTTCTAGCAATTTGGAGTAGTATGCCCTCATTTGAAACAAATCTGACACTCTGGAACAATGTGTGACCTTGTTTCAGTGTTACCAAACCAAGAATTCCAACTCTCATTATTCTGCCTGTTACCAGAAGATTGACCCCTACCATTACTTGAATTGTTCCCTCTTTGTGAAGATCGAAAATTCCCATTTCCACTACCATTGTTATTAGGCTTGAAAGATCTTGAAGCACTATTTTGATTTGAGAACTGCCTTGGAGCAGTAGCATTGCTCACAAGTCCATATGCATTTGGAAACTCACGGTATCCTGGGAATGAAGATTATTGATGCACAAAACTGGAGGGGTCTTGGAACAACGTAAATCCGACCATGAATCTACAAGAAAGTAAAGAACACAAGATGTATCGTGGTTCACCCCAATGTTTGGGCGACGTCCACACTGATGTTGATCGTATTTCTCTATAACTGTATATATGGATTACAAGTGTGAGGGGGAGTCCCCTAGAGAAAAAGAGAGTTTGAGAGAGTTTCTCTGTTTGTGAGCCTTGTGGCTTTGTATGTGAGGATGAAACCTGAGGATTATGAGGGTGAGGAGGCCCTTTTATAGACTAAGGGCTCATCCCATTTTACATGAATCATGGGCTCAATCTCTGGAAGCCCAAGTAATGAGGCCCAATATAATATGGTATCAACAGTAGTCCCCCAAGTTTTCAGTCAAGAGAGTCTTTTGGCTAGAGACTTGAAATTCAGTCCATGTGTGGGCCGAAGTAACTAGATGTCGTCTAGAACTGATACTTGATATGGGGCGGTGCTCAATGTGAAATGATGCTCAACTAGAAGTAGCACATGTTGCGATGCTACTCAGCTTGTGGCTTATGTTGCCTTGGTTGGCTCGGCTTGTGGCGTTGAAAGTGAGGGAGTCCCTTTTATAAAATAAGGGCTCGCTTTTCAATACATAAATGATGGGCTAGAGTTGATGTTCGCAGCGAGGCAGTTGCTCAGCAAGCGGTGATGCTATCTAATGATTGTGAGGGAGTCCCTTTTATAGAATAAGGGCTCGCTCCTCAATACATAAGTGATGGGTTAGGAATGATGTTCGCGGCGAGGCGGTTGCTCAGCTGTCGGCGATGCTCTTTAATGAAAGTGAGGGAATCCCTTTTATAAAATAAGGGTTCGCTCCTCAATACATGAATAATGGGTGCTCTCTAATGAAAGTGAAGGAGTCCTTTTATAGAATAAGGGTTCGCTCCTCAATACATAAATGATGGGCTAAGTCCCCCAAGTATTTTTCATAAGGCCCAGTTGCGGAAGTCCAATATATGGTACATAGTGTAGTCCCCTAAGTCTTCAGTCAATAGAGCTATTGGCTAGAGACTTCAAATTCAATCATGTATAGGCCGAAGTGGCAGTTGTTCGGAGGCGGTCT
The DNA here is from genome assembly GCF_042453785.1 of Malus domestica. Taxonomy (NCBI): domain Eukaryota; kingdom Viridiplantae; phylum Streptophyta; class Magnoliopsida; order Rosales; family Rosaceae; genus Malus; species Malus domestica. Next base: position 41,259,734 of record NC_091665.1, read on the forward strand.
TTGTATACCATGCATTGAAGCTTTGAGAGTGAAGTTTTATAGGTGAAGCTTTGAAAGTGAAGCTTTGAAGCTGGAGCTTTTGTAAATGAAGCTTTTGAAACTAGAGCTTTTGTAAATGAAGCTTTCGAAGCTGGAGATCTGTAAATGAAGCTTTCGAAGCTGGAGCTTTTGAAGCTAGAGCTCTGTAAATGAAGCTTTCAAAGCTAGAGCTTTGTAAATAAAGCTTTCGAAGTTGATTGACATGAGTGATGCTCATGAATGTTTATGTTGATTGACATGAGTGATGCTCGTGGATATTGACATGAGTGATGCTCATGAATGTTGACATGAGTGATGCTCATGAATTTTTATGTATGATTGACATGAGTGATGCTCATGTATAATTTTGGAGTACTGGACGTACTTTTGATCACCTATTTGCTGATAATAGCGGTAGGCTGCTGAATAATTTTGGAGTATTGGACGTACTTTTGATCACCTGGTTGGTGATAATAGCGGCAGACTGTCGAATAATTTTGGAGTACTGGACGTACTTTTGATCACCTGGTTGGTGATAATAGAGGGTGAACCTTAAGTAGAGGGATGAAGGTTAGAGTTTGAAGCCATAAGGTCTGGCTCTTTTGGGCATAAGGGCATTTGCTCTCCACATAACATTCCAGCCCACTATTATAGGCTTGCTGACATTTTTTTTATTATCCTCTGGTGGAGTTATACAGATGTCTCCAAAAGATAAGAAAAGTAAATCACATCATTCAAAAAAAAAAAAAAGTGATGGGACTTGGCAACAGTGAGATTTCCTTTGTAAGAGTGGTTGACAATTGCATGTTGTTGGTGCGTACTGCGCCTACTGCGTACTGGAGAGTTTTTTCTACTTTTCCTTTTCTCTTTCCACCGCACATCTCTCTCCGTCTCTGTCTCTGCGCTGCTGTCATGCATGTGCACCCAATTAATCATTAATCTCTTCTTTACAGTTTGTCCCCTACCACTTGCGGTCTTACTAAGTCAAATCCCAATCTCTCAGATTTTATTCTCTTCTTTACTTTTGCTTTCTGCTTTGCAGGTTTACAACATGGGTGAGCAGTGACTGTAAATCCACTTCCTTCTAAGCTTTTCTCATCTCCAAACATCATTTTTTAGAAGTGGAATCTTATCTTGTTCTGTGCTTGCCACTTTTGTATGTTGGTATACCAACTCCACTGGTCTGGGACACGTCATAGATCTCACCCTTGATAGCCATGAGCAGAGGCTTCTTACTGCTTTAATTCTTCTTTGGTGATCTTGCCGAGCTGGACGACGATGAGTGTCATTTGTTATGAGTCTTTCGATAATTCTGGTGTCAGCAAAGCCTTTGATGCGATTGGGAGACGGGTTTCGATGAACGAGAGAGAAGGTGACGAGAACTGGGAGAGATACCAAAAGAGCAGCCAATATCTTGGTCAAATTCATCGGACTAATCAGCCTGGATTTCGACGGGGTGACTCGAGCGGCGGAGACAAGTTTGTTACGACTTGCGGGGTTCGATTACGGTGAAAGTCGCCTCCTGCTGTTGGATTCTCTCAGATCCATTCATACATTATGATAGCTCGATTGGATTCGAGCATGCCAGGGTTGTTCGAGCATGCCATGGTTATCTCTCAAGGTTTATTTTTCATTAAATGAGTGCAAATACGCAGAGAGAGTGTGTGTGCTTTATGGTGGCTTTGAAATTGAATGTGTGAACGGTGCAGCTCCTGACGTTGGGGAGTGATCGGAAACGTGGTCGCGTCGTCGGGAAGGAAGCTGATTGACGGCGGGGGCGGAGCGACGACCGGATGACACGTGAGTAGAAGGGGAGGGCCACGTGGGTGGGTTCGGCAACTGAAAACGCCCGCAGGCCTTGCAACTGCAACATCTCTGCAGCTCCGCTCAGTTAAAAGTGCTGGGCAGTGCTCGGAACATAAAGAAAGAGACAGATACGGTGGTTGCGTTGGGGAGGTTTTGTTTCTGCATTTTTTAGAGATGGGTTTTGCAGTGACTCTGCAGATGTTTGGTTCTTCGGTTTCTGCCGATTCACGGTGGATGAGATGAAAAAAATGAAAGAGAACCGACATAGCTTTTCGTGTCGATTCCCACATACGGCACCAAATGTTGATGCACCAAACCGGAGAGGTCTTGGAACAACGTAAATCCGACCGTGAATCTACAAGAAAGTAAAGAACACAAGATGTATCGTGGTTCACCCCAATGTTTGGGCTACGTCCACACTGATGTTGATTGTATTTCTCTGTAACTGTATGTATGGATTACAAGTGTGAGGAGGAGTCCTCTAGAGAAAGAGAGAATTTGAGAGAGTTTCTTTGTTTGTGAGCCTTGTGACTTTGTATGTGAGGATGAAACCTGAGGATTATGAGGGTGAGGAGACCCTTTTATAGACTAAGGGCTCCTCCCATTTTACATGAATCATGAGCTCAATGTCTGGAAGCCCATGTAACGAGGCCCAATATAATATGGTACCAACAAAGATGATGATGGATGAAATTGATTACCAGAAAATTAAGTACCAAGAAATTGAGTATCAGGAAATTGAGGATACATCAGTGGCATATTAGATGAGACTGGCATTGAAAGAAGTGGAAATGGCAAGGAACCACTACTTAAACCAGTGCCCTATGACATACTAGCAGATTGCATTCCAAAAGATGAAGATCTACTTGGTATCTGAGTTAAGACACTTGTTGATGCACAAAACCGAAGGTCTTGGAACAACGTAAATCCGACCGTGAATCTGCAAGAAACGTAAATGACACAAGATGTATCGTGGTTCACCCCAAGGTTTGGGCTACGTCCACACTGATTGTATTATATTTCTCTGTTGAAGAGGGAGAGAGAGCTTAGAGCTTAGGGGATGTGAGGAGGCTCCAGAAATGGCCTCCCCTAATTGTGAGGGTAAGAGGTCATTTTATAAAACAAGGACTCCTCACTTATTACATATTTGCCCCTTCCTTTATCACATAATTACATTTAAGTCCCCTGAGTATTTGTACGAGATCTAAATACGAGGCCTTAAATATGGTATAAACAGTAGTCCCCCAAGTCTTCAGTCAATAGAGTCTTTTGGCTGGAAACTTGAAATTCAGTCCATGTGTGGGTCGAAGTAACTAGATGCTGTCTTGAACTGATGCTCGATATGAGGCAGTGCTCAATTTGAAATGACGCTCAACTAGAAGTAGCACACGCTGCGAGGCTGCTCGGCTCGTGGCTTATGTTGCCTTGATTGGCTCGGCTTGCGACGTTTGAAGGTAAGGGAGTCCCTTTTATAGAATAAGGGCTGGCTCCTCAATACATGAATGATGGGCTAGAGTTAATGCTCTCTAATGATGGTGAGGGAGTCCCTTTTATAGAATAAGGGCTCGTTCCTCAATACATAAATGATGGGCTAGAGTTGATGCTCACGGCGAGACGGTTGCTCAGTAGGCGGTGATACTCTCTAATGGTGGTGAAGAAGTCCCTTTTATAAAATAAGGGCTCGCTCCTCAATACATGAATAATGTGCTAAAGTTGATGCTCTCTAATGATGGTGAGGGAGTCCCTTTTATAGAATAAGGGCTCGTTCCTCAATACATAAATGATGGGCTAGAGTTGATGCTCGCGGCGAGACGGTTGCTCAGCTGGCGGCGTTGCTCTCTAATGATGGTGAGGGAGTCCTTTTTATAGAATAAGGGCTCGCTCCTCAATACATAAGTAATGGATTAAGTCCCCCAAGTATTTTTTTATGAGGCCCAGTTGAGGCCCAATATATGGTACATAATGTAGTCCCCCAAGTCTTCGGTCAATAGAGTCTGTTGGCTGGAGACTTCAAATTGAATCCATGTATGGGCCGAAGTGGCGGTTGTTCGGATGTGGTATTTGTATACCCTGCATTGAAACTTTGTAAGTGAAGCTTTGCAAGTGAAGCTTTGAAGCTGGAGCTCTATAAATGAAGCTTTTGAAGCTATAGCTTTTGTAAATGAAGCTTTTGAAGCTAGAGCTTTGTAAATGAAGCTTTTGAAGCTGATTGACATGAGTGATGCTCATGAATGTTTATGTTGATTGACATGAGTGATGCTCATGGATGTTGTCATGAGTGATGCTCATGAATGTTGACATGAGTGATGCTCATGAATGTTTACGTATGATTGATATGAGTGATGCTCATGAATGTTTATGTATGATTGATATAAGTAGTGCTCATGCTCATGAAGATGAGTTCCTTCTTCACCTGGTTGGTGGTATGAGTGGCAAGTTACCAAATGATATTAGAGTACGGATTATACATTTCATCACCTGGTTGATGGCATGAAGAAGAGTACGGGTTGTACATTTCATCACCTGGTTGGTGGTAATAGCGGCAGGTTGCCAAATAATTGTGGAATACTGGGTGTACTTTTAATCACCTGGTTGGTGGTAATAGCGGCATGTTGCCGAATAATTTTGGAGTACTGGGCGTACTTTTGATCACCTTATTGGTGATAATAAAGGTGGGTTGCCGAATAATTGTGGAGTACTGAGCGTAATTTTGATCACCTGGTTGGTGCTATTTCAGGCTTATGGGCCTTCGCCCTCCACAACATGCCAGCCCATTTATTTTGGGCTTTGCCTTTTTTCTTTTTTTTTTTTTTTTTACCCTCTGATGAGGTTTATACAGATGTTTCCTAAAGATAAGGAGAATAAATTACATCATTCTGGTGGGGTGTTTATTCCTTGCTTTTGCAGTGTTTTTCTGCTGCACTCTCTCTGTCTCTTCATCTGGCAAACATAAGGAATCATAATAATAGGAAGATCTTTTGCGTTTCTCTTTTCCTTTTCTACTTTTCCTTTTGCTTTTGTTTCTGTTTTCCACTGCTTCTCTTTTCCTTTTGCTTTTGTGCCGCAGCTCACTTGATTGTTTTTCTTTCTGCTTTTTTCTTTTGCTTGTCTTTCTCTTTTCCATTTCCTGCATGTACCACCCACTTGCTTTCTTTTGCTTTTCTCTAAAGTGACCACTGCTTGACAACTGATATTTTCGTGGTAATAATTGCAGCCAAAGTGACAGCTGCATCCCCTTCTCCACCTGCTTCCTGCTCATCTCGCCGCGGATCTGCAGGACCCTCATGTCCTCCTTTTTTATCACGTGCCATAACCATCTCCGTCAAATGGAGAAGCGTAGTCCAGAGAAGCCAAGAGATATAGAGGACATTGGCGACGACGGAGCTAATGGCGTCGAGCACGTCACGTGAGCTGCAGCAGACCACCATGGGCAACCCCGGACACCGACCCGCCACGCCCAATATGGTATAAACAGGAAGCATGACCAAAAATTTGATAAATACAATCAGCTGATCTTGATCAAGCCACTTTTTACATGCACAGCAGAAAACCCATCTTTCAAAAACTTGAGAATGCTCTCGAGGTAACTCGTAATCCTAGAAAGCCAATCGCTGCTCTATTTCGAAGTAGTCAAATTCTCCGACGTCGACAACATAGCCGCATCGGCCACCATGTAAAGCAAGCTCTCGGCTTTACCGAACAACTCCATCAGCACAGCTCCTGCGTCTTCTGGTTCGGGAATCAGACCGGGGTTGGGGTCAAGCCGGGCCACGGCGAGCGAGCCGCGGAGGAGGGACTTGGAGTGGGGGAAGCCGTAGTTGTAATTGGAATTTTGAAAGTTTGGAAACCCTAAAAGGTTGAGCTGCTGTTGCAGAGATGAGGGGAGTGTGGGCGATTCATGCGAATGGGGGATGAACCGGAAAGATGTTTGGCGGGACAGGTGATTGAGGAGAGGCAACTGGATATGACTGAGGATGAGCTCTTTGCTGTTGATAATTATACTGCAGATGGTGGCTCTGATAATTATATTGATCTGATCTTTTGATTCTAGAATTGGAATTCGGGGTACTCGAATAAGAGTAAGGTCGAGAAGTGTTGATTTCAACTGTTTTGATAGGATCTCTCTGATCAAACGAAGCTCTGCCTGGATTGATCTCATGTTGCCTTCTTCTTGTCCAACCATCAAGCAAATTAAATTTCTCCTCTAACTCCTCATGCTCACCAGCATCTTCGTCGCTGCTACCACTACTCAATTTCTGGCTAGAGAAGGAATAAGCAAGGCTGGTACTCCCTTCACGCTTCAAGGCAGTTTGCTTGGTTTGCTGTTGATATTTAGAAAGAGAACTTCAATCTTCTGTAACATTGCTTGGTTCTCTTTCATTTTGCCTCCGAGTGAGGTGAGGTAAGTGGAGAAATCAGGGACGAAATACTGGCATGGTCTTGGAGACAGGTTGGACGAAATAGTTGTTGACCCAGTCATTGCCTCCGAGAGTTATGAGCACAAATGCACTGTTCACTAGCCGTGTTACTTGTTTTGCGGTGCCAAATGTTGATGCACAAAATCAGCGAGGACTTTGGTACAACAGAAAGTGTCAGGTTCGTGACCTTCGCTTGGTTGCTTCGATCACTAGTGAAGATAAGTACGTAAATGAATAAGGACAGGGAAGCAAACACAAGATGTACGTGGTTCACCCAGATCGGCTACGTCCACGGAGTAGAGGAGTTCTCATTAATTGTGAAGGGTTTACACAAATACATAGGTTCAAGCTCTCATTTTGTGAGTTCTAGTGAATAGTTTAGTACAAAATGACATTAGAGATTATTGTGGGAGAATGATCCCTATTTATAGAGGAGAGTTTCTAGTTTTGTTCTAACATTGACACGTGTCGTGTTGTGATTGGCTTCTGATGTTGACACGTGTCGAGCTGTGATTGGCTTCTGATGTCGACACGTGTCGCATTGTGATTGGCCTCCTGGTTGAAGGGAAGCTCTTCTGGGTCCTTGATGGTATAACGTTGACCGGTGCTCAGTAGTTTCGGGATTGGTCAAGTATGGTACAAATAGTACTCCCCTAAGTTCCCGAGTAAGGGAAGCTCCTCGGTTGGGGACTTGCAAGATCCAAGCCATTGAGTAATCACGAAACTTCTAAGTACTGAAGTGTGGTATCATTTTCACGTGCCTTATCTGTCTCATATGTAGATGTGGCATCTTCTCTGGAAGTACTTTTCCTCCATCCATGGGTGGTATCTTTAACCGATGAAGATACACAAGGTAATGTATCAATTTCACTTGAAGCTTACTTGTAGTTTCGGGCTTGGTCAAGTGCGATACAAACCCTATAGTAGGAGTCCCCCAAGTCGCCGAGCTAGGAGATCTGCCGAAAGAGGTGACAGACAAGGTAAGCAGTCAAACTTCCAAGCAAGCAACCCAGGATCGGAGGTTCGACTTTGGCTTCCGGTTGATTGTTCTCCTTCTCCTTGTCTCTCATTCAGCTGCCAGGATAAGGAGAAGCAAATGGAGAAGAGATGATATGAGATACTTTTGCTTTTGAAGAAGTAACTTTCCACAGGCTTATTCTTGAACTGTGCTGGAGGGTTTTCTGGTTCCCTTCAGAGTATAAGGCCGACTCAAGAATTTGAGGGTCAAAACAAGTCCATCAAATCTAGAGTACGTTCGACCTTGATGATATGGGATACTTTTGCTGTTGACGGAATAATGAATGTGGTATGGAAAGGTGTCGTGCTGTAGTGATCTGTTTCAGCTCACCGTTGAACCTTCTGCTTCAATCTTTTGCATAGCAGAAGTGGTGTGCAACCTTTGCATTTAAATGATCATTCAGAACATTCCTTCATAGTGACTCATCCACGCTTGGCAGCTTCAGTGTAAAGAGCCAATATCTGATCAACTGTCATGAGGTATGTGCCGGTGGAATTCATGACCTTGACAGCAGTTGAGGATGAGTTCTCGAGAGAAATGCTAAGTAAGCAACCAGGCAAAGGTCTCAGACAGTCAGTTCCAGATTGGAGGTTTGATTTCAGGTTCCGACTGACTGCTCTCTTTCTCTTTGTCCTGCAGGTGTGGACAAGGACAGGGAGAAAGCATGATATGGGATACTCTTGCTTTCGACCCTGATGATATGAGATACTCTTGTTCTTGGTGTGGCTTATTTGCTGAGGTATTATCGGGGGGAAATAAAGCTGAGTATTTCGAGAAGTTATGTTGAGGGTGCATTCTCGAATGCGAGAAAGGGTTGAGCATTTTTGCAGGTTTGCCTGTCCGTTGAGGAGGGAGGTCGATGTATATAGGGATTTCCCAATAACAAGTAGTAATGCTATTCCTTTACCCTTCTTGGTCACAGCAATGTAGTGGGAGCTGCCAGCTTCATGTGTTTTAACTTTGTCAGAGTACTTTGAAAAAGTGGTATGTGGTATCTGGAAAGCTGATGTTGCGTGTGAAGATTACAGACAAGCTTTATCTAAGGAAATCTGGCTCTCGAAGTTTTGAGAGTTGTGCCTCTTCGGTTTTCGAACAAGCAATCCTGTCGGGGATCTGGCTCTCAAGATTCGGAAAGCGGTGCCGCTTCGGTTTTTGAGAAAGTAATTATGTTGGGAGTCTTTTCTCGAATGTGAGTAAAGGTTGGACGTTCTTGCCAGCCTGTCTTGCCACAGAACATGGAGGTCGACACACATAGGGACTTTCCAGTTGTCAAGCAGTGGTTCTGTTCCTTTACCCTGTGGGTAATAGTAGGGTAGCTGGAACTTCGAAATTCTCGTGCCTAAACTTTGTCAGAGATCTTTGGCAAAGTTATATGTGGTACCCGAGGAGTTGATGGTGCGTGTGGAGAGTGGTGATTGAACAGTAAGATTCATGTGCTTTCTACTTCACCAGAAATCTTCGACAGATTGCCCGTAATTTTCGCAAAGCTGAATGTGCATGTGACAGGTGCTGACGAGGACGAAAAAGCAGGTGCTTCTTCGATTTCTGAGATCGACCATCGTGGTCTCTGAGCAGCTCAGCTTTCGAGAAAGCAAACGCATATTCGATTCCTGAAGCTCCGTCAAGTGCAGATTTTTATAGAGGTTGTCATTAAGTTCCACAGCACACTTGAATCTCCACCAGTAGAAGCTCCCTTCTTGCACTTTTAAGATCTTGATTTGTCTGACCTCTTCCCTCTTCAACACCTTTGAAAATGTCTAGCCCCTCCGACCGTCGTTTTGACTTGAACATTGGAGAAGAGACAGCCACGCCTTCTCCAGACAACATATGGCGTCCATCCTTCATATCCCCTACTGGTCCTCTTATCGTTGGGGATTCTGTGATGAAGAATGATATGACCGCTGCGGTGGTGGCCAGGAACCTTCTCACTCCCAAAGATAATAGACTACTTTCCAAACGGTCTGATGAGTTGGCTGTTAAGGATTCTCTGGCTCTTAGTGTTCAGTGTGCAGGTTCTGTGTCTAATATGGCCCAACGCCTATTTGCTAGAACCCGCCAAGTTGAATCATTAGCTGCTGAAGTGATGAGTCTCAAATAGGAGATTAGAGGGCTCAAGCATGAGAATAAACAGTTGCACCGGCTCGCACATGACTATGCTACAAACATGAAGAGGAAGCTTGACCAGATGAAGGAATCTAATGGTCAGATTTTACTTGATCATTAGCGGTTTGTGGGTTTGTTCCAAATGCATTTATTGTCTTCGTCTTCTGGGGCTGTACCGCATAATGAAGCTCCAAATGATCAACCTCCAATGCATCTTCCTTCTGGGGTTCTTTCCAGTACTGAGGCTCCGGATAACCACCCTCCGGTGCTTTCTCTTTCTGGGGCTCTACCGACTGCTGAGACTTCCCCTAAGCAACCTTTGTGAAGGCTCCCTCTTGTTTGTTTATTTTGATTCATGTATATGTACATATTTGTAACTTATCGGGAATATCAATAAACAAGATTTGCTTCATTTCAACGTATTGTGTTAAATACACCAAGGCCTTCTTCACTAAGTTCTTTGAATTTTTCCTTTTGTTGAAGCTTGTATGTTGAAACTTTGTGAGTGAAGCATGTAGGTTGAGGTAGTGCTCCCTTAATTTCCCGAGTGAGGAAAACTTCTCGTTTGGAGACTTGAAAAATCCAAGTCACTAAGTGGTCGTGAGACTTCCAAGTATCAAGGTGCAGTAGCATATGGTAGGAGTCCCCCAAGTCTCTGGTCGAGGGAGTTGACGAATGAGGCATTTCCTTTCTAAGTGGTAGCCCAAAACTCCTTCTTCATATATATTTGTTATGAAAGTTGTTAGGCCCAAAGAAGATGAGGCCTAGGCAATTTTTTTTTATTTTTTTGTGATTTTGCAGATCCACGGTGGTGGTATGAAAAATTGAGAGAGAAACCGACATAGTTTTCGTATCGATTCCCATAGACGGCACTAAATGTTGATGCACAAAACCGAAGGTCTTGGAACAACGTAAATCCGACCGTGAATCTGCAAGAAACATAAATGACACAAGATGTATCGTGGTTCACCCCAAGGTTTAGGCTACGTCCACACTGATTGTATTATATTTCTCTGTTGAAGAGGGAGAGAGAGCTTAGAGCTTAGGGGATGTGAGGAGGCTCCAGAAATGGCCTCCCCTAATTGTGAGGGTGAGGGGTCCTTTTATAAAATAAGGACTCCTCACTTATTACATATTTGCCCATTCCTTTATCACATAATTACATTTAAGTCCCCTGAGTATTTGTACGAGATCTAAATACGAGGCCTTAAATATGGTATAAACAACACCACCAGTTGTAAATGGAACTCCTCTAGAGTTACTAGTAAATCCTTGCGATAGTCCCTGCATATATAGACCTGAGAAATTATGAGACACAATATTCAAGATAGATTCCACTTTTCTCTCTGCACATAACAACTACTCACAAAATTCTCTCAAGGAGATAGGGGTATCCCTGGTAAGAATCATTGTCCTAATGGTAGAATATTCTCGAGGTAACCCAGATAACACATCAAAGATAAAGTCATTATCTGAAACAATTTCACCATCATTAAGTAATTGTTCTTTAATATTCCTGAGTTTTGACAAGAACTGATCCATTGAATCTCATTATTTCTACAAAGTTTGAAACTCGGTCTTTAGAGTATTGACTTCAGCCTTGGACATGATGCATACTTATCTTGTAAGCTAAACCAAGCTTCATGTGCAGTTCTGCATCCAAGAACATGCTCAATTGCTTTATCAGATAATGTAGCAAGAAGTAAACTTAACAATGCCATATCAAAAGATTCCCATTCCAAGAAAGATGTTGTGACTTCTGTAGTAACCCTATTTTCTATATGAATGACATACTTTGGAGGACACATAGCAAATCCATCAAAGTGATCAAACAACTTATACCCTTTCAGGATTGACTTGAATTGAAAAGCCCATTTAGAAAAATTTCGATCATTCAGTTTAATTGTCAACATCCCCAATACTCCCTTAATCTTTACACCAGGAACTGTCATTTTTTTTTTCACAAATTGAAGTATTACACAGAGGTAACTACAACTAACACCCAAGAATTGCAGAAAACATACAAGAATGGCTTCGTGCCACTGAGATTATAGCAGATAATGGTTTCGTGCCGCAACAAACTAATCAAGGAAATAGCTTCCTTCACAATTCAAGAAAATGACTCTGTGCCTTAACAATTCAACAAGAAAATGACTTTGTGCCCCAAAAAAACTTCACAATTTAACAAGATACCAGCTTCATGCCCCAAGAAACCCATAAAAAAAAAAGTAAAAATCATGACTTCAAAATGAAACATATCACCTGAGATCGACAAAGACGAATAATTACTCAGATCTGCAGTTACAAAAATCTTCAATAGATGAACCTTCAACACGAACTCCCCAAAAAATCCAGATGAACCTTCAGCACAAACTCCCTAAAAGACCCAGAATTGCAGAGCCCAAGAACATTCACAGACCCACAGTGGACCGACGAATCTTGATACCATGTTAACAGATGTATTTCCAGCAATCCATGGCTATGAAGAATGATTCGAAGAAGCAAAAAATATAAGTAAAGAAGAGTGATGTTTGAGAAATATAAAGAGAAAGCTCTGATTGTATTGAAGTAGAAATAAAGTGTTTACAAGGCTTTTTATATGACAACAACTTCTTAATGACTAAACTACCATTCCTTATCTATTTATCAACTACCTCCAGATTCTAACTAACCTCAACCAATTACATCCACTCCCAAACGTATAGATTGACATGTCATCAACCATTAAGATATTGCCATGTGTCTTCACTCATCAATATTTGACGTTGAATCTACCCCTCTTTCTTGCGAAAGACAATGGCATAGCCATGTTAAGGGCTATTCTGGGCTATAGCCCATGTAGCTTTCAGTAAAAAATTAAAATTTTACGTGTAATTTTTATCGATTTTCGATTGTAGCCCATTATATATTTAGTCACTAATCTTAATTCTCTTGGTTTAACCATATAAAATTATATAATACAGTTTACAAACCATCTCTTTTTGTTACATTCTTGTTCTCATCGCTTCTTGTACATGTACAAGTTTAGATTTGTTTGAATTTTAACACGTATTTGTTTAATAACGAAAATTCTCGGCTCACCTTGTGAAATTTTCTTAAGCTAGAGCATACTCTGAAAAATACAATATCAAGTTTCTTTGTTTATAAAGATTAAATCTTTAAGCTAGCCCACCCGATGAAAATTTCCTAGATCCGCCGGTGAAAGACACATTTAAATGTACTTGATATGAACATGGGGCAAGGACCATGGTTCATGAACCTCTCTAAATTCTGAGCCTTCAACCCAAGAGATTTTTTAATGTGCCAAAACACGTCCAAGTACAGCAAATGTAATAATAGAATTGGTTAAAAATTTTAAAAACTTTTTTTTAACTAATTGTATTATGACACTAGGTGTATCGGACCTTGTTCCCAGCACACTGAAGAACTTCTCCTTCAACTATCACCCTTCGGATCCTGGGTCTGATGGAAAAATAACTCTGCACTCGATGTGAAATAAAATAACTTATTTAAGTCACAGAAGTTTTTCTAGACTTACCGTGAAATTCGACTACTTTTCAAGTTTGGTTAAACACCTGTCAAATAATTATAAGGGGTGAGCTTCTACCTTTGCACTCCTTAGCATTTGCATTTAATAATGCAATAGACAATCAAGTGACATAACAAGAGATGGGGACAAAAAAAAAAAAAAAAAAAAACAAGTGTGTAGAAATCGTTGATGAGATTATTTTTTATGCGTAATAACTAGTTAATATGATACTGACATATGATGAGAAAGCCAATTTATTTTAAATTGTTGACCCAATATATACATGTCCCATGAAAATATGAAAATGACCTCCCCCAAGATAAGAAGCATCTTGGAAAATGGTTGCCCATCAAGGCCGAAATCAAATCGAATCATCAACCTTCAATTTTTTTGGGGTCATTTTTCGTGATTGAGCATTAGCTGGTGGAACCTAATGGGCCGGACTCATTAGGTCCAAAGGCAGTTTTGATATATCACAAAAAAAGGAAAAATCGATTAATGACGATTGTTTTTTCCCCCTTAAACTATTGGCATCTCTCAATGTCTCAGTCTTTTTTTTTATTTTCCTTCTAATCGGATAAGAAAGGCAACTAAATCCCCGATGTACATCCTCTGAAAAGCTTTGAATTCTTGGTGCTTGGTGCTTGGTGCTCTGAGGAACACTTGAAAAAAAAAAAATTCTTCATTTGTATAATAAATATATGATGTACTATCCCGTGTTCTGAGTACATAAAATATCTCTCCACTTTAAAGTCGAGTGGGTTTTTTACCTTAGAATAGTTGACCAAAATTTGTGCATCATGAAGTCTTTCTAGCACATCATTTTTTTAGCCATCTTTATGTTTTGCAAAAATTTTGTGTTTGCATGGATTGGTCAAAGAAATGACAACTACTTACATTTTAGTTGTGACAGTGATACTGACTTTGAGGTTTTTTTTTTTTTTTGGGAACATACGATATTATGTACATTAAAGAGAAAGAGGTGTGCTTAGCCTCAATGAGCCATCAATAATGTGGTTCAAATTTGTCTTTGGCGAAAATCGAATCGACCTCTCGCTTATAAGTGAAGAGGAATATCACTAGACCGTAATACTAATTAGCATATTGACTTTGAGTTGTGACAATAGAAATTGGCATTGCCCTTAGTCAAACTAGTAGATCTAATTATTTATTAAATATTTAACTAGAGCGTAAGTTGATATATGAAAGGAAGGGTAAACTGTCGGTTTACCCCCTGAACTTTCACCCCACTTTCGATTTCCCCCCTGAACTTTTCTATTGGAAAATTAAGGACTCAAACTAATTTTTTTAGCCAATTTGCCCCCTACCGTTAGTTTTTCATATATTCCATCCATATTTCCGTTAAGTGAGACCATGTGCATAACATGTGAGGATAGTTAAGTCATTTCAATTTAAAAATGATTAAAAACTTAAAATAAATAATAATAATAATTTTCCCTCTATTTTTTCCTGCTAATTCCTATCCTCAATTTTAATTTTCCCTCTCATTCCTATGCATGAGAAATAACATACGGTGTTATTGTCTTCATAAGTAGCTAAGTTAATCTTTTTTTTGAAGCATGTACTACCATTTTAATTTTCTCTAACAAATTAATAATTTGACAAATGCTAATGGTGTTATTGTCTCCAAAGCAGTGCATTAATATAAGAAACATGTCCATAAAAAAGACTAGGGTTTCTTATATTAATGCACTGCTTTGGAGACAATAGCACCATTAGCATTTGTCAAATTATTAATTTGTTAAAGAAAATAAAAATGGTAGACAATAACACCATATGTCTTTTCTCATGCATAGGAATGAGAGGGAAAAATAAAATCGAGGATAGGAATTAGCGAGAAAAAATAGAGAGAAAGTTTTGCTTTTTTTATTATTTTCAGTTTTTTAATTATTTTTAAGAGTGAAATAACTTAACTACCCTCACATGTTGTGCACATGGTCTCACTTAACGGAAATATGGATGGAATATATGAAAAACTAACGGTAGGGGGCAAATTGGCTAAAAAAATTAGTTTGAGTCCTTAATTTTCCAATGGAAAAGTTCAGGGGGGAAATCGAAAGTGAGGTGAAAGTTCAGGGGGTAAACCGACAGTTTACTCATGAAAGGAATGATAAAAAGTCAACTCAATGAGTGAAGTTGATTGGAGATTCTAGGTTGAACAGACAAACTAGTTGCAATAAGTTAACAGACTACATGCCTCATTTTAGGATAGCAAAAGTGCTTTGTACTCGTACAGTAGTTTGGATGTGCTTTTAAAATGACCAAATGTGTTTTTGGTGAAACTTTTTTTTTAGAACTAATCATTAGTAAAAATACAAGTAAATCCTAGAAAAGCACTTAAAGTGCTTCCTAGAAAAAGCACATAACTGATGCTTCTTGCAGAAAACACTTTAAAGTGCTTTTGGAACCCAAAAACATTTTCTTTAAAAGCGCTTTTAATTATTTTAAAAGCACATCCAAACGAGCTCGTAGTTTTTTAAAACTTTCTTGAATTTTGGATTAGTTGAGAGAACACAACTGCATATATAATATATTAGGATGAGAGATGTAAAATTCGTATTGTCTTGTTAGTTTATACTAGTGGGGAATAATTCAACATCATTTTATACACTACTTGAGATAAATCTGATAAGTCTCTTCTAGTACTCTTATAGGTTCCTATACATCGATCTGCACATGTATTTCAAATTCTTAATTTTGAATTCAGGTGGAGGATTGTTGAAAATTTGTATTGTAATTTATTTAATGGTATTATAATATTAGATGAAAAAATAGGTTGAAAGAGCTTATTCATATGCAAACTTGATACTGTTATTCAATAATTAATCAATAATTCCTACTTACTAGTAGTTTATACCAATGCAAGGGGAGCGTGAATTATGCAAGAATGAACAAAGTTGACAAGATCGAACGGTGCACAGAAAGAAAACTGATTAATGAGTTAAGGCTAATGCTTATGGATGGTGACAACCCTAGACTGTTACAATCTTTTCCTAATTAAGTAAATAATAACAACAACTAATTAAGAGAAGATATGCGAAGATAAACAGTGCTAATTGTGGAAATAATTCAACAGTTGACCTAGGGCTGATATTACCCTCTTGAGATTTTTTTTGTTGATAGACGAGTGAGATTCTATACTGCATCACGTAGAAACTCCATACCCTTCACTACAACATTTTATGACCTTGGGCTTTGATTTTACTGCATTGAGTTTAAACTGGTCCAGTAAGTTCGTTCACGACGCATCCGAAATTAAACAAGCAATGGTTCTCTTGAGTCATCATCTCCAGATATTTTGCTGTAGTATGAGTACAGAACCAACTGGACAAACCCTAAAATTGTTCCAAGACCGTTTGGGATCTGCATGAAAAATAATAAACACAAGTTAATAAGTTATACAAGTGTGATGTTGTTACTGCTTAGAGTGATAATAGAACTTCTAAAATTCGCTCAAGGAAAAAGAATACTTACATAGACAAAAGGGGCGCCCTGCAACGCTCCGTATGCACAGAAAGAGAAACTCACCAAAAAAGTTGCAAGAGAAAGATTAAATGGCATGAACTCAACACTCCTTGTTTTGATCACCAAATTCTGAAAAAAGGTATATGTGAAACGACATCAATGAGAAGAAATTGCACAGCAACCTGAGGGAGAATATAACTATGATTCCATGCGAACTTACGATGATAAACAATGGCGAAGCATACACTGAAACTACTGAAAAAGCACATATATATCCTACGAACAGTTCCCTCTCATGGCCCGAAAGTCTTAAGCTCACAAGGACGACGGCTGCAAAAAGAACAGAAACTATTCCGAGCAATCCTGATATCCTCAACTACAATGAGCATTTTAAAGAACAACAATTGGTCAGTCATGCAGAGTTGAAAAGGGGACTTGATCTTAAGAAGAGCAGGTAGAATTTGGGAGAGATGATTACCTTAATTGATTTTTCGGCGTACATAATGAAAATGATCAAGTAGACTAACTGGAAAACAGCTCCGATTGAATTAACTGTAGCCACCATTATAATACCACTCTTCACTATAGGCAGGCCATACCATGTGCATATCAAGCAATTCAAAAGGCCGTATATGTAAGGCAATCCTGAGAATTGTTCTGTTGACCTGTTTGTGATAATTCTCTTAAATGTTGGCCTGAAAGAACATAAAGGATTCAAAAGTCAGTGGGAAGCGAAAATTTTCATGAATTCCTATCTTTCTCATAAACTTTATAAACAACTTACATTGGGGACAAATATAACGAAATTGCACAGATATTGCCTGCAGTTGACAGAGATGAGTGTTAGAATGTTTCTTGCATTTCTAATCGGTTTTTCTTTTAGTCAAATTTGCATATCTACCCCATCGATCACACTTTTTATACATATTTCCTTCGATCGGCAAAGGTTTTTTTTTACCAATAATATACTTTAATTTTCATACAAGAAGTTGAAAAAATGATTATATTCTACCAGAAAAAGACCTCCTTCAAATGACATTTATATACGTAATAAAACAAATAATTGACAAATTATACATACTAACTTGGATCAAATTACTATTATCTCTAATTCATACTTGATTTGTTAAGGTAATGGGTTATTGACTTCGGATCATAATGGATTATCATCAAATCGGGATCAGGTTTGAATAAAAATAAAATGCATTGACAAGTCTATGTACAACTGAAGATTAATCGATCATAGAAAGCTTGTCCGTACAGTAAAATTGAGGGCATATGATTGTATCAAGGCATGGGGCCTTGAATCATATTCATTATACATACATGCACAATTAATAAATAAATGTCTCAGATTGTTTTGATGAGTTTCACATTGTTTCTTACGTTATCATAACCAGGTTTTCTCAATTTTGATCCCCACGTCTGATGAAGTAGGCGTCATAAAAACCATATAATATACATATGTCGAATCTCAGACGTTTCTTTTGTGCAAGAATATGTGATTATGACAACTTGAATATTTTTTTATAGATTCCAAGAATATAAAGCAAGGCCTTACTACTTGTGAATTTTCACCTTAAACTAACAATTAAATCAAGGTGAAGTTCTTGATCCGCAACAGGATGATATGAAGTCATTCAAAAAATTTCATGCATGGTTGTGCTTCATGAAGCAGAAACATGTATCTAAAGCAATATATATACATATATATATGCACACAATACATACACACGCGCGCGCACACAGAAATATATATTTTGTAAAAACGAAGAAGGTATACCAGCAATGCCGGCTGCAGTACTGCACCATAGATAAACAGAAGACAATCCAATTGGCAACATATCGACCTATCGATTATCAAAACAACTGCTCAGGAAAATGCTTGTATTCACCAAGCAGAAGCTCTCTCTGTCTCTCTCTTCTATTGTGGCTGCGTACATTAATGGTCCAAAGGGGGAAGCTATTTATAGATATACTTGTTAGTTGTTACATATAGAACCGCGAGCATGTCTCACTTACCACCATCTTTTTTTATATTTTTATGTGATGTCATATATGGTTTGTGGTTTCACAAATGAGAAAATGTTTATAAATATGCTATTTTGCAACCGCACACCCAAAAAAAAGCAACGGCACACTAAACACTGGAAACACAGCTGTGAATCAAACTCATAACAAATATCTATTTATCTTGCATTCCTATATGTTTCCATATAAATCTTTTGTGAAGCAAACGATATCGAATTATATGCATGCTAAACTTGAAAATTTATGGAAAATATAATTAGGGCATGTGTTTGGTTTCAATTCCATTTTTAGGTTTTGAGTTTTATTATTTGTGATACAAATACAGATAGAGATAGAGATAGAGATTGAAGTGTGTGAGAGATAGAATGGATAAATAATGGTGGAGAAGTGATGGTGGAAGGAGAGTGATAAAGATTTATGTGAAAGGATACACAAAATAAAAACTAAAAATAATTTAAAATCTTTTTTCCTAAAAATTTCCTTCATTTCTTCCTCCTCCCTCAATCAGTAATCATTATTCTTTCATATTTTCGCCTTTATATTTTTCCTATGTCTCTAAATCAAATAATAAAAACTAAAAATAAAATGGAACCTATAAAAATTGGAAACCAATAGTTCTCCAAGTATAATGCAAATTATAACTAACTTTGCAATTAATTATTAGTTCTTTCACCACCTATTGGTAGAACTTTCGTCACTTAAAATGATTGGTTCCTTGCACCTTGCAGCCACACACAAACACAACACCTGTGTTTTGGTTCATCAGAACTCATCTGTTCCACCTCTGGCACTGGCAGCCTTACAGCTTAGTATTGAGTGGTAGCACAAGCCTGACCACATACGTGGCACCTCACTCAAGATTCTCTCGACATATAGTACTAAGATGGGAGTGATATCTTGACATATAATATTGAGATGGGAGTGATACAACTAGGAAAGGTCAAAATCATCGTTGGTCGAGATTTTTATTGATTTTCATAGCCAATGGAAACTTCCAGTACCGTTGCCTGTTGGCTGCTTGTCACTTGCGTACACGTACATGTATGCGTCGCAGTGACTGTGCCCTCATGCATTCTATATATTTTAATTCTGAATCTTTGACATATTAAATTAAACATCCGAAAGAATATTGGAATATGCAGAAATGTTCTTTTGTGGCCGGCTTTATAGAGTGGGACAACAAACTACTACATGTGATCGCTCTCAAATTTTCTTCTCAAATGTACACTTCATCAAGTCCTTAAAATGGATATTTCATACCTCATTCCTCCTGAAGTTGGTCCCTAAACATATATACTTTATATGAGAGAAAAAGTTGCCAGCTAGTGAAAGAAAAAGCTGGAAGATGCGGTCGACCAGGTTATCTGTGCGACCCCTCTCATAAAGAACTACAATGGTTCCGCTCTGATGCAACGGTCGCCATTTCCTATAAGAGCGGCACTTCACCAGTAATACCCATTTTCATCTTCAACAAATAAGCCATATTTTTATAACAAAAATACATCAAAATAGATTGGAAAATGACATTTGTTCGTTCATTTCCTATAATTGTAAAATTGAATAAATCAAAAGAGATTCAGAAAATATAAATAAGTGATGTAAAAGATAAGAGTGAAAATCATTTCTCATTCATAAAATATTCTTTGTGAAAGATAATAAGATCAAGGATCCAAATGAGTACAAGTGTGCTCGTTATTGATCATGGCTTGATTTGAAATCGTTATAGTACCCATCAATTCAGGATTTTTTTTAATTTTTTTAATTTTTCCGATGACGTACATAAAATCATCTATTATTTCATATAATTTCTCATGTGAACTTAAAATGTTCATAAAACTTTCTCACTTAAATCTAAAGCTCAATGAAGGGTCCAAAGGAGGACAAGTGTACTGGTTCTTGATCATGTCTTGGAGAAATTTTTTAGTGTGTTGGGAGTACAGTCTTGTACATCAAGTGTCATAGTACAAATATAGTTGATTTTTTTTAAGTATTCAACTACTTGTATTATTACATTTGGTGTACCGAGCCATGTTTCCTGTACACTGAAAAATCTCTCCATGTCTTGATTCGAAATCATTTCATAGGATCCACTATCTCCGGATTTTTTTTCTTATTTTTTTATACACTAGAAGGATCTATTATTTCATGTATATAATTTCAATTATTGCTTCCCATTATTTGCAACTGGCAAATGTTTGAACAGTAGCTAGTCTTCTTGTTTTTGTAAAAACCTATCATTTCACATTATATTAAACGAATCTTGCATACGAGGTGAATCATTACATAGGACATGAACTTACAGATGGACACAACAAAGCAATGATGCAGGTTTCATTTGGCCAGGCTCGGCATGTTTTACTTGTTGGCATCGATCCTATGTTCTTATTTCACTCTTTGTTTAAGCCAAGAGATATGATTTTCATTAATGATTTGCTAAATAAAATAACAATTAAAGGTGTAAACGTTGTCGGTCATGTGCATGTTTCAAACCATTAAAATACAAAAGCTTTTTAAATTAGAAATTTTTTTGAAATGTCATATAAAGTTTATACACATTTTTTAATTTGTCATATGAATTAAAATTTTAAGCAATTTGTCATATCAACTTTCCAAACATTAATCTGTCATCTCACCCTAACTACGTTAAGTTTTACATCCAAAAAATTCATGTGTCTTGCACATGACTTGTATCCAAGGTTATTTCGGTCATTTCAACACCTCACTCTCCCTTCGATAAAAATTAATCTAGGATTTCTATAACAAAATACAAAAAGGAGTTGATCTGGTATACGATGATATGAGGGTTTGTCGTTCGAAAAAGGAGAACGACCTATCACTTCAATGTGTTTCGGACTGCAGATGACCCAAAATATAGAGTCATTGGCCCTCAAATCTATGGTAAAGTTGGATGGTATTCATTATGTTGAAATAACCTTGAACACAAGTTATGTGCAAGGCACATGACTTATCTTGGATGGAAAACATAACAGAGTTATGGTGAGATGACAAAGTAATGATTTCAAAAAATTAGTATGATAATCGCTTAAAATTTTAATTCATATGACAAATTAATAAAAGTTTATAAATTCGTATAACATTTCAAAAAATTTCCATTCCAATTGTCGTATGTACTTTATTCCATAAAAAATAAAAGCAAAAATTTAGCAATGCTTGTGAGTTGTGAACTTATTGCATGTTAAGTTTGTACTACTGCTTTTACTTATTTCTCATAAGTCAATTATCCGAGTTTCAAGTATTTACTAATTCTTCTTCTGAAGTTAGCGTTTTATTGATGCATATGCTCTTAAAAGTTGGTCAAGTGCATTACACGTGAGAAATTAACAGAAAAATAACGACAGAATTGATAATTAAGGGGATAATTACACAAACCAAAAAGGATGAAAGAAAAGAGATGTGTGCATGATGAATGTTTTTCAGTGCTATTAAATATTAATGAATCCCACAAATTATTTTTTTTGAACAAACACAAAAGTGAATTTTTACAAACACATTTTCTCACACAACACATTATTATTTATTATTAGTCAGTAAATTGGATAAACAAATGAAAGTCACGGGATATCTCTACTAATTAATAAAATATTCATTGTCAACCAAAATCCTATGAAATTATCAGTTTAACCCGCTAATTAAAACATAACATGAATAAGAAAAATGGGGCAAAAATGTAATTTCACACAACCAAATTTTGTTTTTTTTTCAAAGCCTCACCTACATGTAATCCTATCATATCTCTAATTAAAAAAAAAATCCCACTCCCACATTCTTTATCACTCTCTTCCTCTCTCCTTCTATTTCAAAAACAAAAATAAAAAAATTTCTCACACACTTTGTGTGTGCCCATATGCTAGGATAAATAAACAGAACATGCAGATGAGAAAATGAGCGCGAGAACAAAAAAACTCTATCATATTTTTGTAGACATCGAAATTTCGGTAAATAAATATTGACCGATAAATCAAAGTTTCAACGCTCATGTATTACATAAATTTTACACGTAGCGTGTGTCTAAACAAAAAATCAAGAATCATCGGAAAAGTCATCAAACAGGACACGTGTCAACACCTGGCAGAAACGACTTATTTCATCTGGAATATTATATTCAAAATTAGGCCTTGGAAAATTCTATAAATAGAAGCCAATTTCATTCATTTCAGGGGACCAATTCATATTACACCTTGAAGCTCTGAAGCTCTGAAACTCCGAAGCTCTCAAGCATCCAGGTTCCCGAAGAATCAAGAAAGCCTTCTTCGTTCTTCGTTCATCGTTCTTCCAAGATCAAGCCCCGACGGCCCTTGGATCGACAATCATCCACCTTCAAGATCAAGCCCCGATGGCCCCTTTGAAGAACTTCCACCAATTCAAGATCAAGCCCCAAAGGCCCTTGAAGAACTTCCACCAATTCAAGATCAGGCCCCGACGGCCCTTGAAGAAAGTGTTCATCGTTTATCATCCGTTCATCCCGAAGAATCAAGAAAGCCCTTTTCATTCTTCGTTCATCGTTCTTCCAAGATCAAACCTCGACGGCCCTTGGATCAACAATCATCCACCTTCAAGATCAAGCCCCGACGGCCCCTTTGAAGAACTTCCACCAATTCAAGATCAAGCCCCGACGGCCCTTGAAGAAAGTGTTCATCGTTTATCATCCGTTCATCCCGAAGAATCAAGAAAGCCTTCTTCGTTCTTCGTACATCGTTCTTCCAAGATCAAGCCCCGACGGCCCTTGGATCAACAATCATCCACCTTCAAGATCAAGCCCCAACAACCCCTTTGAAGAACTGCCACCAATTCAAGATCAAGCCCCGACGACCCTTGAAGAAAGTGTTCATCGTTCATCATCCATTCATCTTAAGATCAAGCCCCAACGACCTTTTGGATCAACAACATCAACAAATCCACACATCCAACTGTTCTTCAAGATCAAGCCCAAAAGCCCTTGAAAATTCATTCATCACTGTTTTTTAAGATCAAGCCCAAAAGCCCTTGAAGATCCGTTCATCACCGTTCTTCAAGATCAAGCCCAAAAGCCCTCGAAGATCCGTTCATCACTGTTTTTCAAGATCAAGCCCAAAAGCCCTTGAAGATCCGTCAATCACTGTTCTTCAAGATCAAGCCCAAAAGCCCTTGAAGATCTATTCATCACCGTTATTCAAGATCAAGCCTCAATGGCCCTTGAAGAAACTTTCAACCATTCATCCAAGATCAAGCCCCGACGGCCCTTGGATCAATCGCACATCCACAAATCAACACCTTACGGAGATCGAATCAGAGGATCAAATTTGAGAGAGATTGTAACCCAAAATCATCAAATACAATTATTATTTTATGCACATTGTTCTTATCTCTTTCGTTTCAGGAATATTTCGTGTTTACAAATTTGGCACGCCCAGTGGGACATCTTTACCTCTCATTTCTTTCTCCGTTCAAGAAATTCAAAGCATACTTCCAAAATTAATAGCATCAAGGAAGGCTCAAACTGTTCCCGCAATCGACGCAAAGAACAAGAGCGTCCTCATCACAAGTGGTGTCACTTTGGGCATCACGACTCGAAGCAAGGCAATAGCTACTTCTGCCGCCTCTTTCACCTCTGCATCAACTCTGCCAAGGGAATAAGAGCACCAAAGGCACGAACCTGTGATCACCTTAGCCTCACTAAGGGCACCAAGGGGGGAAAGCCCAAGGAAATACTCTGAATCCATGCTCTCCGATGCCGATTCAAGCGGCAGTTCAACCATGCAAGTCATGACCACTGGAGTAACTTCAATTGATGAGCAGCTGGCTCAAATGAATGAAGCAATCGCAAGGCTAACCCGAACTGTGGAAGAAAAAGACTTGCAAATTGCAGCACTAGTCAACCGACTGAAGGCGCAGGACGGTGAAAAACCCGACCCAGAGGATGATCCACTAAAGAGAGGAGCTAGCAAAGAAGATGAGCCTCCAGTGAAGAAAATCGATGTGAAGCTGGAGCTAGACCAAGCAGCAGCACTCATGGGATCTCTTTCTATCCAGCAGCTGCAAGAGATGATCACCAACACCATCAAGGCACAGTACGCAGGGAGCTCTCATGCCTCCACGTTGTACTCGAAGCCTTACTCCAGGAAGATCGACGCCTTAAAGATGCCGATGGGCTATCAACCGCCGAAGTTTATGCAATTTGACAGAAATGGAAACCCGAAGCAACATGTCGCACATTTCGTCGAAACATGCAACAATGCAGGGACGGATGGAGATTACCTCGCCAAGTAGTTTGTGCGTTCGTTAAAAGGAAACGCCTTTGAGTGGTACACGCACCTGGAGCCCGAGTCCATCAACAGCTGGGAACAGTTGGAAAGGGAATTCCTCAACTGCTTCTACAGTACCCGCCGCACTGTGAGCATGCTAGAGCTGACGAACACGAAGCAATGGAAGGAAGGAAGAACCAGTCATGGACTACATCAACCGATGGCGTAATCTAAGCCTCAACTGTAAGGATAGGCTCTCCGAGATTTCTTCAATCGAGATGTGCATCCAGGGCATGCAATGGGGTTTACAATACATCCTTCAAGGTATCAAACCACGAACTTTTGAAGAATTAGCCACCCGTGCCCACGACATGGAGCTGAGGATTGCCCACCATGGAAAGAATGAGCTAATCACCGATTTCAAAAGGGATAAGGTGTTTACTTCAAGAGCAGACAATCATGGGAAAAAGCCCATCAATGAAGCTTTTACCACCAATACCACCCCTATCAAGACCTCGTCCGCACCCGTCAAAATCTTCTTCAATAACAAAGCAAAAGAGATAAAAAGAAGTGAGCCTTCCCATATCCAAGATAGGTACAAAAACACCTTGAGGGAACTGGAGCAAAATGTATACCCTTTTCCAGACTCCGACATGGACGCAATGCTGGACGACCTGCTGGAGAAAAAGGTGATTGAGTTACCCGAATGCAAATGCCCTGAAGAGATGAATCGCATCAATGATCCCAAGTACTGCAAGTACCATCGTATCGTGGGTCATCATGTGGGCAAATGTTTCATCCTAAAAGAACTCATCATGAAGTTGGCATAACAAGGGCGGATTGAGCTCGACCTAGAAGACACAGCTGCAACGCACACCACTACGGTCGTGTTCGGATCCTTTGATCCCGTGCCTCTTCAAGAAATGCCTGACCATGCTCGGCAATACTCAAACCACACTACACCTTCTGCACCACTGTCACTGGGGGTAAGCAACCAAGATGCACCTACTGACGATGACAAAGGATGGATATTGGTGACCTATAAGAGGACGAGGAAACCGAGACCGGAAGCTATAAAGCCAAAGGGGGAACAAGGGAGAAAACACCACCGCCGCAGCAATAGGAAGCCTAAAAGAAACATAAGAGCTGTTAAGCCAATATATGCTGGGGAACCTGTGGAGCAAAAGCCACGCATTCCCGTCTCCTTGCACAAGTACTTCCCGGATGACTTCTTCCAACATTGCACTATCGCTGCATGTCACATGGTCGAAGTAGAAATGGAAGAACCCTCAAAAGGCAAAGTTGTCGCCACTGAGGGAGAAAATACTCTTACACCTGAAAAAGGTCTGCCAACACACTTTAGCATTAAGGAAGCGCTACAATTGCCAAAAAAGATACGAATGGCACTGGCAGCAGTTTTAGCAAGTCCAAACGACCACGAAGTGCAAGAAAGCAAGAACGAAGGCTTGAGGCTTCGGCCACACGAGTGTGCCACATGCTGTGTCGCTGAGGACACAATCTACTTCACCGACGAAGACTTGCTGCTAGGATCTAAGCCTCACAACTGTCCTCTCTTCGTCTCTGGGTACGTAAAGGAGCACAAAGTCAACCGCATGCTTATGGATAGCGGATCAGCCATAAATATCATGCCAAAGTCAACAATGACCACAATCGGCGTCAAGGTGGATGAATTATCCCTAAGCCGTTTACTAATCCAAGGTTTTAACCAATGAGGACAAAGAACGATGGGCATGATCCGAGTGGAGATGACCATTGGTGAACTCAAGTCAAGCACAATATTTCACGTGATTGATGCAAGAACTTTCTACGGTTTGCTCTTAGGAAGGCCTTGGATCCATGCGAATGGAGTAATACCGTCCACCCTTCACCGATGCTTAAAATTTTACCGAGAATGAGTGAAGGTGATCTATGGCGACACCAAGCCATTCACCGAAGCCGAATCACATTTTGCAGACGCCAAGTTCTACATGGATGAAGACATGGTGCCCGAAACTCTTCCAAAAGAGATCAAATCCATGGGCAAAGCAGCACCTAAAAAGCAGGAGTGGCAAGCCGTGCCTAAGAAGCAAGAAGAAGAAGCTATGCCATCTTCAAGCAAAAACGACGATGAGCTTGCAAAACCTGCAACAACCATAAGGAGTAGGACGCCCTCAAATGGACCAAACATACCCGTTTTCTGATACATCCCGACGTCAAGAAGAAAGAATGGTCAATCCCCGTTTGAAACTGCAACAAGCAAAGCCAATGCACATCGGCACATGGATAATGTAAAGTTACTCAAAACGAATGCAGTTTTGCCTCTGACACAGCTAGGCGACACTAAGGTTACAAGACCATCACAAGGCTTCATAAAAGGCCTGCCAAAAGGGGTAGAACCAAGCTTTCTCCCAACCAAGAGGACCAAATAAGGTTTTGATCCAAACGCCTACAAACTCATGTAGAAGGCTGGGTACAACTTCACCTCCTCTGCAAATTTGGGAAAGAAGGATTTGAACACCGTCAAAGACAACGAACGTGATCTCACTAAAACTCAGAAGAAGTTGGAGGAGCATGGTTATGGGGTTAACAATAACAAAGCTGGACTTGGCTTCACACCAAATGCACCGGTGAAGATCTCCAGCAAGGCCAAAAATGCTAACGCTCAACACATAATCATGAGCATTATACAAGATAAAGATGAGCGTCAACCTACCCCCCAGACATCAGTATTCGATAGAATAAATCGTTCAAGGCCCAGAGTTTCGGCACCTAAACTCATTGGCGGTCAAAACAGAACTTCCGTCTTCAAAAGGCTTAACACGTCAGCATCTCGAAGCTCTGTTTTCAAAAGGTTGTCGAAACCTAAGAAGCAAAGCAATACGACTAGTTTTCCTCCACGACAGTCAGTTATGGAAAGACTTGAAGAAGCCAAAGAGCCTTTCAGAAGGAGAAAGACCACACCAGAAGTAGAAAAGATCGATCGTCTGACAGAAAAGGATGACGTTCGAAGTTTCATTCCTTCAAGAATGAAGCGCCAAGCAATTTTGGAGGTTAACACAATTGGATCACTGAAAGTGAAAAGGCGCACCATCATCCACACTGGACAATCTTTATGCCAACAAGCTCGAGAGGTCAACACCGAAGAAGAGACCCAAGACGTCTTCCACATCACAATCCAAGAAGGTGAAGAAGATGAAATCCTCGAGGAAGATGTCACTGCAGCACCGTCATAACTCGAAGATAGGGGCAAGCCACAGTTGACAATCTCAAAGAACTCAACTTAGGCACAAGTGAGGAACCAAAACCTATCTTTGTGAGTGCATTACTAAGTGCAGATGAGATAGAGAAGTATTACCAACTGCTATTAGAGTACAAAGATGTCTTTGCTTGGACCTACAGGGGAATGCCCGGCCTCGACCCTATCATTGTTGTGCATCATCTTGTAGTCAAGCCTGGAACGCGACCAATAAAGCAAACTCAAAGACGCTATCGATCCGAGCTCATCCTACAAATCGAGATCGAGATTGACAAGTTGATTGAAGCAGGCTTCATTCGAAAGGTGCAATACCCCAAGTGTATCTCCAACATCGTCATAGTCCTTAAGAAATTTGGACAAATACGTGTTTGCGTAGACTTCCGAGACCTCAATGATGCTTGCCCAAATGATGACTTCCCCTTGCCAATCATTGAAATCATGGTGGACGCGACAACTGGCCATGAGGCACTATCATTCATGGACGGCTCTTCTGGATACAATCAAATTCGTATGGCTCTTGAAGATGAGGAACTAACAACCTTCCGCACTCCAAAAGGTATCTACTGCTACAAGGTGATGCCCTTTGGTCTGAAGAATGCTGGAGCTACATATCAACGCGTAATGCAGAAGATCTTCAATGACATGCTACACAAGAACGTAGAATGTTATATAGATGATGTGGTGGTCAAGACAAAGAAAAGATCAAATCACTTGAAGCATTTGCGAGTAGTGTTCGAAAGGTTACGAAAATACAACCTCAAGATGAACCCGTTAAAATGTGCATTTGGCGTCACATCTGGAAAGTTCATTGGCTTCATTGTCAAGCATCATGGCATTGAAGTGGATCAATCAAAGATTAAGGCCATTCAAAGCATGCCCGAGCCAAGAAACCTGTACGAGTTGAAAAGTCTACAAGGACGGCTAGCCTTCATCAGACGTTTCATCTCCAACCTTGCAGGGCGTTGTCAACCGTTCATTCGACTCATGAAGAAAGATGTTCCGTTCGTATGGGACAAAGCATGCAACAACGCTTTTGAAAGCATAAAAAAGTATTTATCAAGTCCACTTGTCCTGGGGGCACCTGTACCAAGGAAACTGCTCATAGTGTACATTGCTACTCAGGAAAGTTTAGTTAGAGCACTCTTGGCATAGGAAAACGAATCCCAGAAAGAATGAGCGCTCTACTACCTTAGTCGAACGCTCACTAGCGCTGAGTTGAACTACTTCCCAATAGAAAAAATGTGCCTTGCCTTGATGTTTGCCATCCAGAAGCTCAGACATTGCATGCATGCTTACACCATCCACTTGGTTGCTAAAGTTGACCTAGTCAAATACGTCATGTCCAAGCCAGTTTTGACAGGGCGACTAGCTAAATGAGCATTGCTTCTCAATCAATACGAGATCATCTACGTCCCAACTAAAGCCGTCAAGGGACAAGCGCTAGCAGACTTCCTTGCCGACCATCCAATCCCAGCTGATTGGAAAATCTCAGACGACTTGCCTGACGAGGAGGTGTTCTACATCGACATATTCCCGACATGGATGATATTCTTCGACGGATCTGCACAAGCAGACGGAGCGGGGGCAGGAGTAGTATTCATGTCGTCACAAAGGCAAATACTACCTTATTCATTCCAACTAAGCGAATTATGCTCCAACAATGTCGCTGAGTACCAAGCACTGATCATCGAGCTCCAAATGGCAATCAATATGGAAATCACAGCCCTTGAGATATATGGTGACTCCAAGCTCATAATCAATCAACTCCTGACTGAATATGAGTTGAGGAAAGATGATCTCGTCCCATTGATGCGAAATATATAAGCACACAAATTAAACCCTCTTTGTGACAATTGTAGTATAGATGTAAGTATGGTATCGTTCTAGGCCGGGGATTAGGAGGGATTGCTAATCTATTCTAAATTAATTTAAAAATATTAAACAAGACTCAATGACACAAAACTAGGCTAAAAACTCTAATAACTCGAAACACACTAAGAATGACTCAAAATAATAAAAACAATCAAATTGGATACTAGGAACTGAAATGGACGGAAATTGAATTAAAAGACTAACAACAATGAAAACTAACTAAATAATATAATTTAATAATGGAAGGGTGTTTGGTTTTGACTAGAAGTAAATTAAACTTAAATAAATTACAGAATTGACAAAAACATGAAATTAAGGTGAAAGGATAAATGACGGACTAGCTAGAGGGTTTTTCTCCACACATGACACATATGCAACCTAAATTGATTTTCAGTTGTTCTTTCAATAAGTTGTGAATCTCAACACTTCAGATTAACCGTGAACAGCACTTTTTTAATCTTCAAGTTTTCCTTAAGTTATTGAATTGGACGGGAAAACGCATACAACAATTCAAAACATTCTTCAAAAGTCCCCTACGTGAAAAGCACAATAGAGATACAATCAAAGATCATTAGACTTTATGAAAACTATAAGCATTGACGAGGCTTTCGTAACTATGAAAAGCATGATACTCTTGCCAAGAATTCACTTAACACGATTGTGGATAACAACCTTCACTACTTGTGAATATAAGTTCATAACGATTAGGTGAAATTCACTTATATTCTAGCATCAAATTCATGCATGTAAATTAAGTATGCATCCTTAATCGACATACAAAAATAAGTTATCAATCAAGCAGTTAAGCAAATTAAATCACAACTCAGAAATCACAACTGAAGGTAATCAATTCATATTACAAATATATTCATGGCTTTGAATTAACCTCTAGCCAAAATAAAATTAGTTACACATTATTAAAACATTTAACCAAAAGTAAAATATAAGTTGGAAAGTTTTAACCGAAAGAGGAGAAGCTTGCTCTCTGCCTCTGTGCTTCTGCTCTGCGCAGCCTCTGACCTCTCTTTCCTCCCGTCCTTTTTATTTCCTTTTTTTTCTTCTGGCAGCCTTGCTGCCTTCCTCACACCGTCTGTCTCCCCCCTCGGTTTCTGCTTTGTCTTTTTCTCCCTCTCCCCACTTGCGCGCCTCAGCCTTCTGCTCCTCTCTCTCACGCCTCTGTGCTTCTGTCCGTCTCTCACGCCTCTGTGCTTCTGTCCGTCTCTCACGCTGCCCTTCCTTTATTTTTTTATATTTTTTTTTCTTTCTTTTCTGGCAGCCTCGCTGCCTTCCCTTTCTTCTCACGTCCTTCCCCAATTATCCTCCTCTCCTTTTCTGCTGGTCTCTTTTATTCCCTCCGCGTGGACTCCTCAATTACTCTGCTTTGCCAGTTGCTGTCCCCTAAGTCTTCTGACTTCCTTGGATCCCTTTGTCTTTTTTCCTCGTCTATGCTATTATTCCCCCTTTTGTTTGTCCCTCGCTGACCTGCTTTCCTCCAGCTGCAAAGGCAGCTTGCTTTCCTCTATATTCTCCTCCTGATGCTCTCCTTTTATTTTCATTTAGTTTCTAGCAGCCCCACATAGCAGAAAAATAAGTTCTTTCGATCATGTTACTCCTACAAACACAATATATCAAAAGTATCATAAATACTTAAAGCTTCCAAATAAATTAGACAAGAAAAGAAATATAAAATGATGAAATATATAGTTTAAATATTGGTTTATCATTTAGCGTCACAATGGGTTAGCAATATTGTAATTTAAATTTGCTTTTCACGAATAAAATTTCACTTGTTCTATTTTTATTTTCTTTGCATAACAAATCCTATAAACACAAAAATAACGTAAATAGCTCAAAAATATAAGGAACTAACCAAGAAAAGACGAGTGAATTTAAAGTAAAAATATATATAAATATGATCCGATCACCCATACTTCCGGCTGGCAACACAATTGCTACAAAGGTTTGAGGCCGTAACACTAGAACACGTGCCAAGAAAAGAGAATCAAATGGCAGACGCTCTCGCCAGCCTAGCCTCGAGCATGACATTAGGAGAAGACGAAGCTGCAAACGTGCCAGTCTGCCAAAGATGGGTAATCCCGCTTGTCACTGAAATGGTACTAAGTGATACAAACGTTATTTCAATACTTCCGGTCAACGTTAAAGAATGGAGACAGCCTCTAATCAACTACTTGGAGCATGGAATGTTTCCAGATGATCCAAAACACCGCTCTGAAGTACGTCGACGAGCACATCGCTTCCTCTATGTGAGGAAGAAGCCTAGGTGAGGAAGAAGCCAATCAAGCCATGGAAGAAGCACACTCAGGAATATGCGGGGCACATCAGTTCGGACCGAAGCTTCATTTCCAGCTCAAAAGAATGGGTTACTACTGGCCAAGCATGGTAAATGACTGCCTAGAACACGCCAAAAGGTGCTAAGCCTGCCAATTTCACGCCAACTTCATACATCAATCGCCTGAACCATTACACCCTACAACTACTTCATGGCCATTCGATACATGGGGATTGGACGTCGTAGGACCAATTGCACCAAAGTCATCTGCAGGAGAAGCTTACATCCTGGCTACAACATATTACTTCTCCAAGTGGGCTGAAGCCATACCCCTGAAGGAAGTCAAGAATGAAACTGTCATCCGTTTCATCAAGGAATATATCATCCACCGATATAGTGTGCCTCGCTACATTGTCATTGACAACGGAAAACAATTCTCCAACCGACTCGTGGACGAGCTTTGTAAGAAATACAAGTTCAAGCAGCACAAATCTTCCATGTATCATGCTCCGGCTAATGGTCTCGCAGAAGCATTCAACAAGACATTGTGCAACCTCCTGAAGAAGGTAATCGGCAGAACAAAGAAAGACTGGCATGAAAGAATAGGCAAAGCACTTTGGGCATACAGGACGACATATTGAACGCCTACCCAAGCTACACCTTATTCTCTTGTATATGGCGTGGAAGCTGTTCTACCGCTCGAAAGTCAAATCCCCTCGCTAAGGATGACTATACAAGAAGGCTTGACTGATGAAGAGAATGTAAAGTTGCGCCTTCAAGAGCTGGAAGCGTTGGATGAGAAAAGACTCGAAGCCCAGCAACACTTGGAGTGTTATCAAGCACGACTCTCCAAGGCCTTCAACAAGAAAGTTCTCCCTGGTTCTTTTCAAATAGGAGATCTCGTCATTTCATTACGTAGGCCTATCATCACAACTCACAAGACAAAGAGCAAGTTCACATCAAAGTGGGATGGACCATACGTAATACAATAAGTCTACACCAATGGTGCCTACTTAATCATGGCGGAAGACGGCTTGAAGATCGGCCCTATCAATGGCAGATTCTTGAAGCGCTACTACCCCTAAAAAGGCAACAACTCCTGCTCCTTGTTTGCACGAGCCTAAACTGCACGAACCAAAGCTCATTGTCCGCACGAGCATAAAAGGGGACAACAAAAGCTCCTCGCCTACATGAGCCTAAACTGTACATGGCAACAAACGCTCATTGCCTACACGAGTTGAAACTGTAAACGGCACCAAAAACTCCTTGCCTGCACGAGTTGAAGTTGCGTACGGCACAAAAAAAAATATATATTTGAACTACGTTATGACTTGACTTGATCCCTCATCAACCGAGGGTACGTAGACAACTTGAAACTTCAAAACTTCAAGTACAGTCACATCATCAACAAAAAAAAAAACATGAACGCTTTAAAGAATAAAGAGCAAATTCAAAATACGAATACTTTATTTCTTTAAAGGAATGAGTTGGCAAGCGGCATGGTCGGTGTGCACGGCAACGTCACCTCCGAGGAAAGTTGTAACAAAAGGCACTACACAACATAAACTCGCTGCAGTCTTTTGCATAACCCCACACGGTAAAAAGTGACGTACTGGAACGAGCTCCAAGCAGCAATAGCAGTGCATTCTAGCCACCATGATCAAAATCGACGAAGAACTTTAATAACCTCCGTCAAACGACAAGCCGATCATGAAGCTCGACGCCTTACATTCTGCCTCAATCTCCAGTGACTCCGCCATCTCAGCAGCTCTCCTCTTCTGCCCATCAGCTTCAAACAGCAACAGCAAGCAGCGACGGCAAGCGGCAAGGTCAATATGCACGACAACGTCACCACCGAGGGGAAAACTATGATCAAAGGCACTACACAGCAAATCCCCACTGCAGTATCTTGCACAACACCACACGGCAAAGGCACCACCGAGGGAAAACTGTGATCAAAGGCACTACACAGCAAATCCCCATTGCAGTCTCTTGCACAGCACCACACGGCAGAGGCACCACCGAGGGAAAACTATGATCAAGGGCACTACACAGCAAATCCTCACTGCAGTTTCTTGCACAGCACCACACGGCAACGCACCACCGAGGGAAAACTATGATCAAGAGGCACTACACAACGAAGCTCCGCTGCAGTCTTTTGGACAATTACACCCACATCCTGCCCACTCCATCGCTAATTACAAATTCACAAGAAGCTGCCACCAATTGTGAACATGGGTAATCCGTCAAAACAGTAAGGAAATCCATGAATGCAGGGAGAACACGTAAAAAAAAAAATATATATATAATAAATAATAAATAATTAATTAAAAGAAAAGAATATAATAAATGGTATATATATACATATATATATATATATGTATATATATGCATCAGTAGCAAGCTTTTCAAAAGGAGGCCATCCAGGCCCAAGTGACAGC
Organism: Malus domestica; assembly: GCF_042453785.1. Classification (NCBI taxonomy): domain Eukaryota; kingdom Viridiplantae; phylum Streptophyta; class Magnoliopsida; order Rosales; family Rosaceae; genus Malus; species Malus domestica. Next base: position 41,294,244 of record NC_091665.1, read on the forward strand.
CTCCAAGCCCAAATTCCCTCCCACTTCCTGCAAGTTCTCGTTCCGTCCAGGCTCGTCTCTCCAAAGCTAGCGAGCCTAGCCACAAATCCAGGCCCAAGCTCCAGCTTGTCGTCCCTCTCCCTCCAAGCCCAGTCCGTCACCTCCCTCGGGTCTGTTATGCCCCCCACCTCATCCACTTGTTCTTAACCCTCTCTCATTCTTCTCAGCACACCCGATCGACGGTGAGGACGAGGATCCCAGCTTCCTCGAAGAGCCCACTAAACAAGACAACACCACTCTGCTTCCTCCATTTTCTTCAGCACCGGCGCAACCCAATATCAGAAGAGAACGACGACGAAAAATATATATATATATATATGCTGTTGAAATTTCAGGGGTTTTTATCAATGCGAGTTCTAGGCTTCAATCGCGTTTCCCTTCGGCTGACCGGAATGTGAGAATATGGATGTCAGTCTGTTGCCAGAATTAGCAGTTGTGGCAGTCGGCAAGAGCTACGAGACAAACGCAGTGGTTCTGAAAAACAAAGTACCTCAAGCCAAATAGCCCAAGACGGCGTCGTGCTCCGATTGATTTGGTGACGGTGGTGAGCTTGAGTGGCAGGAGCGGCATGCAACTTTGGTGCTTAAAACTATCAAGGAAATTTCAAAGCTGAAGAATGGGTTGTGTCCGTTCTCCTCCACAACCCAATCTTATGGTAATAGAGCAACTTTCACTGAGTACGATACCGGAGATATGGATGGCACGTCCCTGATGAAATGTACCTCTTCACGGGTCCATATGGCGCGAGTGTCCTGACTCGATAGGTTGGGCGAGTCATCGGAGCTTTGTGGCGGTGGCGGTGATGTTTGTGCTACTTGGGGAGTCGCATCTGGTTGGGGTAGAGATTGCCCACAACGTCTCCAGTTCCCCTTCATTTTTTCCAGCTGCTTTGGCACTCTTCCATACCCAACTGCAGTACACTTCTTTGCTACCAAGCTTCCATTAACAACAGCAACCTCTCCATTGTTTTCCACCTTCTCTCTCCGTCTCTCTTAGATGAATAACAATGGTGTCGCTCACTTCAGGACCAGCTGCTCTCGCACCTCCCGTGGTAGCACCGTCAGCCGCAGTACTCAAGCTTCCTCCACCATAGTCGATGTACCTCTCCCAGCTCGCCTTTGAGAAGCCAAAGGGTTGGGTCACTTCTGGTTCTCCCCAGTCAACACTCTACGTAGTGGTTGCAGTGGACAGAGCTCGAGCCACGGAAACCCAAACACTCAGTCGTCGATGTCCATCTGGGATCTGCTGCAGGCAGCAAGCAAGTCATCTTCTTCCCTGGTCACGTATGTTTCCTCTCCAATATCTCTATTCACAAACAGCGACAACAGTAACTTCTTCCAGCTTCAGGACCTCCATCGTTGTCCTTACCCTCAATGGAAGCTCTTGCAGTCCTCCACACCTACCTCATCCGTGCTCCTCCTTCTTCCTCCTCCAAGCTCCTATCCCGCACCCTATATATATATATATATATGTATATGTATATGTATATGTATGTACGTATGTATGTATGTGTGCATGAAAAAAAATATAATATAAAAAAAGGGAAAAGAGGAGACATGGTGCACCCGGCACCAAAAGCGAAAATTAAAAAAATATAAAAAAAATGATGGTGTCAACCACCACCCAAAAAAATAATAATAATATATATATATATATATATATATATAATGGATGGTGCATCTGGCATCGAAAGCAGACGGAAAAGAAAAAAAATATAAAAAAAAAAGAAAAAGAAAGTGGATCCTTGGTGGCTAGCACCATACAAAAAAAAGGGAAAGGGTTTTGGAATGGTGGATCAGTCCACATGAAAAAAATAATTAAAAAAAAAAAAATATATATATATATATATATGTGTGTGTGTGTGTGTGTGCGCACGCGCATAATATATGTATGTATACAGCAAAAAAAAAAAACAAATACATTGAGAGAAATAAAGGCCATTTTATTTATTTTTTCTGGAAATTTTACATAAATTTGCATTATACATACCTATAAAAAAAAGGTCAAATCAAATTTACAGGAAGGGATCTTCAAGGATGATCAGGTAGCGCCTCATCACTCGGCGAAGCTCCAAGAAAAAGAGACGCCGGAGGTTGATTATTTAGAGCCTCAGTACTAGGCAGAACCCTAGGAGGATGAGGCACCGAAGGTTGATCATTTGGAGCTTCATTACGCGGTACAATCCCAGAAGACGAAGGCAAATGCTGTTGGAACAAACCCACAAACCTCTGATGATCAAGTAAAATCTGACCATCAGATTCCTGCATCTGGTCAATTTTCCTCTTCATATTTGTAGCATAGTTATGTGCGAGTCTGTGCAACTGTTTATTCTCATGCTTGAGCTCTCTAATCTCTTGTTTGAGACTCATCACTTCAGCCGCCAATGATTCAACTTGACGGGTTTGAGCAAATAGACGTTAGGCCATATTAGACACAGAACCTACACACTGTACACTGAGAGCCAAAGAATCCTTAACAGCCAACTCATCAGACCGTTTGGAAAGTAGTCTGTTATCTTTGGGAGTGACAAGGTTCCTAGCCACCACTGCAGCGGTCATGTCATTCTTCATCACCGAATCCCCAACGGTAAGAGGACCAGTAGGGGATATGAAGGATGGGCGCCATATGTTGTCTGGAGAAGGCGAGACTGCCTCTTCACCAAAGTTCAAGTCAAAACGACGGTCGGAGGGTCCAGACATTTTCAAAGGTGTTGAAAAAAGAAGAGGCCGGACAAATCAAGATTTTAGAAGTTCAAGAAAGGAGTTTCTACAAGCGAAAATTCAAATGTGCTTTGAAACGAACTGCGTGCCTCTATAAAAATCAGCACTCAACGGGATTTCAGATATCGAAGAAGCGAGCTCAAAGATCGAATAAGCGAGCTCAGAATTCGAAGAGGCTAATTCAAAAAATCGAAGAGGTGGTAGCTTTCTCAAAAGTTGGGCTTGCTCAGAAACCACGAGCTAATATTCCTTTCCAGACTTGTCTGCACTTGTCATATGCAACCTCTGCACTTGACGGAGCTCAGAAATCGAAGAGGCAAGCTCAGAAATCGGAGAGGCACTTGCTTTTCCAGATGCGTCAGCACCCGTCACACGCAAACTCAACTTTGCGGAAATCACGGGCAATTTGTCGAAGCGCCGATCCCAGATATCGAAGAGGCGCCAGTCTTTTTCAGCCTCGTCAACACCTGTCACATGCACACTCAGCTTGGCGGAAATTACGGACAATTTGTTTAAGATTTCTGATAAAGAAGAAAGCACGTGAAGCCATACTGATCAATCATGCAATGGTCGCCGACACGAGTGAAAGAATAGTACCTCTACAAGTATTAAAGAACTTCCTATAACTGTCCACATTCACCCTCCATAGCAAGGCAGACATACAGAACATTTCTTTATCTTCGAGAATGCCTTCCCAACGAAGCTTCTCGAGTCACTCAGTGTTCCTTATTTCTTGGGGTACCTCTGCAAACAAATGACACCAAAGCAAAAGTACCTCATATCACCAGGGTAGAAAGCAATAATATCTCATATCATGCGTTCTCCCTGTCCTTTCCTTTGTCTTTGTTCTTACCTGCAAAGACAAGGATAAAAAAAGCAATATGCCGGAACCTCCACTCAAACTCGGGTAAGGAATCGACTACCTGGAACCTTTGCCTGGTTGCTTACCTGGCATTGCTCTTGAGTACTCGTCTTCAGCTGCTGATGTACTTCCAAAGAATATGCCACATTTGCCTGGAGAACAGACAAGGCAAGTGAAAATGATACATTGCAGCATGTGGAGACAACGTGCAGAAGGAACAAGCAGAGAAGAATGCAGCCTGCACAGTCAACTCAGCAGAAGGAGTCTGAGCTGAGGAACTCAAGAAGCTGCCACATCTGCCTGGAGAACAAATAAGGAAATGCGACATGCACAATCAACTCAGCAGAAGGAGTCCGAGTTGAAGAATTAGAGAGAATAATGGGTCTGAGTTGAATCCAATAGCTCGAGAAGCTTCAACAACATATCGACGGCACCATCACCGAAGAGCAAAGCCTCGATATGCAACGCTGTCAAATCGCCACCACTTCTTCGAAAGCAAGAGTATTTCATATCATGCTTTCTCCCTGTCCTTTTCTTTGTCCTTATTCTTACCTGCGGGACAAGGAGGAAAAAAGCAATTAGCCAGCACTTGGTGTCAAACTCCCAATCAAGAACCGACTGCTTGGAACCCTTCCCTGATTGCTTACCTAGCACTACTCTCAAAGTACCCATTATCTCAACATCTTATGCTTCCAGAGAAGATACCACATCTGCCCGAAGAACAGATAAGGCAAGGGAAAATGATATATTAAAGCATGTGGAGACAAGCACAACAAAGCACGTGCCGATTCATCTGCTACTTCTTCAAAATCAAAAGTATCTCATATCATCAGGGTTGCAATCACTCTGGGTAGTGGACTCGTTTTGACCCTCAAATTCTTGGGTCGACTTACTAGGCATTGTGGGCTGCATGTGCCGATTCACCATCCTTAAATCAAATCCTTAAAGATCAAGTCACCAACTGGAAGAAGAGCCCATCAATCTTGAAAATCATACTGTTGACCAAACTGCTCAGGTGTGAATTAGAGAGATTGAACAAAGCAACAAGTCGTCATCTTTACCTTGTGCCTGCTTGCCATGTATTCGAGTCAACCTTCAAGAATCAAGCCTCAACGGCCCTTGAAGAAGCTTCCAGCCAAATTCAAAATCAAGCCTCGACGGCCCTTGAGGAAATCACAAGTCTGATTCAAGATCAAGTGTCTACCACCCTTGAATCAAATCCAGTTCAAGCATAAGCTGTGGAAAGTCAACAATTGGAGGAAACCAGAAAATCCTCCAACCTAGTTCAAGAATAAGCCTGTGGAAAGTCAACAATTGGAGGAATCCAGAAAATCCTCCAACCCAGTTCAAGATCAAAGCTGTGGAAAGTCAATAAGCGCAACAAAATACGTGTCGATTCATCTACTACCAAAGCCAAAGATCATCTACCACATAAAGCTCCTTGTGGTCCGATTTTAACCTTCAAGATCAAGCCTCGACGGCCCTTGAAGACATTTTCAACCCAATTCAAGATCAAGCATCAACGGCCCTTGAAGAAATCTCAAGCCCAATTCAAGATCAAGCTTCAACGACCCTTGAAGAAATCTTCAGCCCAATTCAAGATCAAGCCTCGATGGCCCTTGGATCGACATCTACAATAAGGGACTTCAAAACACATTTCCTACACATGACAAGCACATGTATACGACGCGCCTTGAAGTGGGGGCATTTGTAGACATTGAAATTTCGGTAAATAAATATTGACCGATAAATCAAAGTTTCAACGCTCATGTATTACATAAATTTTACACGTAGCGTGTGTCTAAACAAAAAATTGAGAATCATTGGAAAAGTCATCAAACAGGACACATGTCAACACCTGGCAGAAACGACTTATTTCATCTGGAATATTATATTCAAAATTAGGCCTTGGAAAATTCTATAAATAGAAGCCAATTTCATTCATTTCAGGGGACCAATTCATATTACACCTTGAAGCTCTGAAGCTCTGAAACTTCGAAGCTCTCAAGCATCCAGGTTCCCGAAGAATCAAGAAAGTATTCTTCGTTCTTCGTTCATCGTTCTTCCAAGATCAAGCCCCGACGGCCCTTGGATCAACAATCATCCACCTTCAAGATCAAGCCCCGACGGCCTCTTTGAAGAACTTCCACCAATTCAAGATCAAGCCCCAAAGGCCCTTGAAGAACTTCCACCAATTCAAGATCAAGCCCCGACGGCCCTTGAAGAAAGTGTTCATCGTTTATCATCCGTTCATCCCGAAGAATCAAGAAAGCCCTCTTCGTTCTTCGTTCATCATTCTTCCAAGATCAAGCCCCGACGGCCCTTGGATCAACAATCATCCACCTTCAAGATCAAGCCCCGACGACCCCTTTGAAGAACTTCCACCAATTCAAAATCAAGCCCCGACGGCCCTTGAAGAAAGTGTTCATTGTTTATCATCCGTTCATCCCGAAGAATCAAGAAAGCCTTCTTCGTTCTTCGTTCATCGTTCTTCCAAGATCAAGCCCCGACGACCCTTGGATCAACAATCATCCACCTTCAAGATCAAGCCCCGACGACCCTTTTGAAGAACTTCCACCAATTCAAGATCAAGCCCCGACGGCCCTTGAAGAAAGTGTTCATCGTTCATCATCCGTTCATCTTAAGATCAAGCCCCAACGGCCATTTGGATCAACAAATCCACACATCCAACCGTTCTTCAAGATCAAGCCCAAAAGCCCTTGAAGATCCATTCATCACTGTTCTTCAAGATCAAGCCCAAAAGCCCTTGAAGATACATTCATCACCGTTCTTCAAGATCAAGCCCAAAAGCCCTCGAAGATCCGTTCATCACTGTTCTTCAAGATCAAGCCCAAAAGCCCTTGAAGATCTGTTCATCACCGTTATTCAAGATCAAGCATCAACGGCCCTTGAAGAAACTTTCAACCATTCATCCAAGATCAAGCCCCAACGGCCCTTGGATCAATCGCACATCCACAAATCAACACCTTACGGAGATCGAATCAGATGATCAAATTTGAGAGAGATTGTAACCCAAAATCATCAAATACAAATATTATTTTGTGCACGTTCTTGTCTCTTTCGTTTCAGGAATATTTCGTGTTTACAATTTTATAAGGTCATTTTGGTTCTAGTCCCTAGTTAACTAAATTATTAGAATGAAACCTTATTTGTTTAAATAATTTGATCAAGGTCTCTAGCATTATGTAAGAAATTTAACTCCTGCATTTATGCATTCAATGTCCCACAAATTATGAAATTTAAACTAATTCAAATAATATTTTACAATATAACAATTACTTAAAAATTAATACTGGAGTAATATGATTCTTCACATAGTTTTAATATAAAAAAAATAATGTAACCCACATAATTATTAATATATTAAAAAAATAACTATTGATATATTTAAAACAATAAAATAAATAAATATAATTAGCATGGGTACTTTCACAAAAAAAAAAGGGTACAAATTAGTACATATTAAATTCAAAAATTATGGGTACAAATTAAAACTTAAAAGAATATTAATACAAATTAAAAAATGGGGTACAAATTATAAATTGAAATATATGAAAAAAATACTAAAAAAATATATTTGGAAATGATTAATAAATTTTTCATTTTTAAAATTATAAATCGACATATGATGATTTGTAAATAATTTAATATTTAAATAATGGTATGGAGAAAAGTGAAGGGACCTTGATAAAAAAAATGAAAAGAAATAAGGTCTCAATTAATAGGAAAAAAAAAGAATGAGAACCTAAGTTAGAGAAGTGGTACAAATGTTGGATACACTATGTACTAGTGTAATGATTTTTTTTATTCAATAATGCACTAAGCTGGCTGCTGGTATCGATTTGAGCTACTATTGGGCTAATTTCCTGGACTACAATATTGGGCTGCTATTCAATTTTTCAAAAATCTGAGAGATGGACCATACCTTTTTGTTTTGGTCAACCACGCTGACCCTTACCACTGAAATAATAATTTTTTTTTTCAAACCAATGTTTTTTTTAATTAATGAAACCTCCCATGTCCCAACACAAAACTCCTGCCCGCCAAACAAACCACAGTTTACTTGTACCAAACGAGAAAATTTTTACTGAAAATGAGAGTTTCCTCCTTAAAACTTATTTTCTCTCACTTAAAACACATCCTTTTTATTTTTTCAGACATAAACTCCATTTACTAGAGTCCAACTAAGTAAATTTCCTTAACAAGCTTGGTATGTCAGTTTTTATAATTCTCGTGTTCCTAAAATACCCTCATAGAGTGTAACATGGGTTAGGTTTGACTTATAATTAATAATAAATTTTTCATTTTATTATTTTCAATGCAATTAAATGTCAATTAACCTATTATTTGTTTAGGCTTTTTTTTCTCAAATTTTTTTACCAAAAATTGTTTTATCATGAAACTAGCTTACCTTATTAGCATGCAATATATAATATATAAAAAATATTATGGTGTTTTACGTTGAGACATGGACAAAAATAATTGCTGTCAAAAAAATTATACAAAATAATGGTTGTATTTTTTTCTTTCCATAGAAACTAATTTACCTATCTATATGTTAGTACCCACTTAGAATAGAAATTCTGTAAAAATAATTTACCTACCCCATAGGTGTGATATTGTAAAGAAAAAATGTATATGATTACTTTGGATATTATAAGTAATAATATGACAGTATTATTTGTATAGGGAAATTAATAAGTAGATTGGTAAATTAGTATGTACTAAAAAAATGCAGATAAATTAGCTTGTAACAAAAGAATGTATGTAAATTAGTGATTTTTTTTAAATATAGGTAAATAGTTTGTATCAAAAGAATGTAGGTCAATTAGTTTGTATCAAAAGAATGTAGGTAAATTAGTGATTTTTTAAATATAGGTAAATAGTTTGTAATACGTGGTTTTAAAACAGGAGCTCAATTGCTCATTGCTAGTATAATTGAAGGTGAGTAATAATAATATTTATTGACATATGTAGGTCATTGTGGCATATGTTGTAAATATTTTATAAGGATATGTCATTTATTTGCCAACATGGCAGACTATTTGAATTTTGGATTTTATTTGGATGTTTAATATGAGGTGGGTTTTTGTCTAGACAATATTAGTTACAAGGGCCTATATCTAAACAACCCAATTTTTTATTCGAATAAATTGTAGTAATGGTCCCTCAATTTTAATCAAATTGGAGCAATGGTTTCTCAACTAAAAATTCATTACTATTGGTCCCTCAACTTATCAAAATGTGTAGCTATAGTCATTTTCATCAATTTCGTCAAAATTTTGTCAAAACAAGTTATGTTGGAATAACCATTTATATAATTAGGACCCCCTCAACTCATCAAAGTGTGTAATTATGGTCCTTTTTCTCAACTACATCAAATATTTTGTCAAAACGAGCTATGTTGGATGGACCATTGCTACAATTGGACTAAAGTTAAGGGACCATTTCTCTAGTTGAATTAAAGTTGAGGAACCAATGGGGATTTTTAGTTGAGGGACCATTTTTCCAATTGAGTTAAAGTTAAGGGACTATAGCTATAATTTACTCTTTTTTATTCTGTCTGAACATGAGTGGTATACTCTATATCATTATACAAGCATGAGGAGTTTTATTTTTAAGCAATGTTCTAAAAATCGGCCTAGGGGCTGGGCGGTGAGGTGTCGACCTAATTGGGTGCCAAACGGTTGACAAAATTGGAGAGTTGTTAGGCACCCGCCTGGGTGCTCCTAGACGGCCTAGGCGGTGTCTAGGCGGTTATCCCCGTTGCCTTCCACATCCGATCGCACCGAGTAATCGCAGATTCGTCGAGAAATCTGACGAGGGAGGGAAAGAGAGAGCAAGAGAGAAATTGAGAAAGGGAGAATGAGAGAGGGAGAAAGATTGTGTAGACAGGGAGAGAGATCGTGCAAAGAAGGATGGAGGTTGAAATGGATTATCTGTTGAAGAGAAGGGGATAGAAGAGAGAGTGCAGATGAGATTTGAGAGAAAAATGAGGATGTGGCTAATGTTTTGTTAGGGTTAGTAGGGTTTTTTATTATAAAAGTTTTTGACAATTATATCAAGCCCAACATCTTTTTTAAAGAATAAGGCCCAACAATAAGTAATAACTTAAATTTAATGGTCTTAACAATAACCCTAAAAGTTTATATAATGTCCATATTTTATGATAAATATTTATTTTTGTATGTTTTGCATTTGATTTTATTTTTCAAATTTTATATACAAGCATGGTTTTTTAAGTGTCAACATGCACTCACTTATATATTATATAACAAATTTATTTAAAAAATGCAAATCCTCCTAATCCGACTAGCGCCTAGCATCTTTTAGAACCATGTTTTTAAGTGACTTTACACTTGTATAATGATATGTGTTATATTACTCTGTGATCCGGTAATATTGAAAAATGCTAGGTAGGCTAAGTTTTTAGACAAACACAACATTTATGAGAAGATATTACTAGGTAGACTAAGTTTTTAGACAAAATTTACAAATCATGTATATGTCACCAATAAAAAAATATACATGTTAATCAATATTTAAACAATTTAATCATAACATCAATAATTACGTCATATTCGTATAATTTAAAAAATGTGAATTAAATAGATGGCATCTCTATCTATTGTTACCTATTCCAAAATGTTTCCCACCATTAGGGCTGGGTTTGGTTTTTTTTTTTTTTTTTTTTTTTGAAAAATGAAAAAAAATTGAAATATGAAATTTTAATATCTCCAACATAATCATAATATAAGCATTCCAATTAGAATCAAAAACAATGAAAATAAACATTTAAAGGTCAACTAGAATCATCAATCAAGTGTTCCAAAGTCCAAACTTAAAATAAACATCAAAGTTTAAGTCTTCAAAAAGTCCAAATTTAAAATAAACATCACACTTCAAGTCTTCTACACTTCATTGAGTTTAATTAAGATACAAAACATATAATAAGATTCAATTAGGGAACAAAAAAAATCACGATTCATAAAGCTTTCCCATACACCAATTACATAACATAAAACTGTACATAACAATATGACATCCACTAACACAATAATAAGACCAAGAATATGTCAGTGATCAAGAAAATGTCCCTAAAAATTATGTTTAAGAATCAAACCTACAAATGGTACTTTTAACCAAATATGTAAAAGTTATTTGAACAAAATTGATTGTAACAAGCATTCTTTGGATACAAAAGTGATATTAGGGACGGGGGAAGCAACAAAAAAGAACAGAAAAATCCGCACTTCGATAAATATCAATTAAATGAGCTACTAATCCATCTAGATGCAACCTACAAATCAACAAACAAATATGTACCACTTGAGCCCTCATATCTCGACACTATAAACAACCAATCATTATGAAACACCCCAACCCCTTTTATTTCTCTGCTCTCCCCGTAACCTCATCCTTCTTCTTCGTTTTCTCCCTCTGCAACCTCGTCTCTCTCTGTCTCTTCCTCTCCTGCACAGTGATCACTCAAGCATCACCTACAACTACATTCTTGGCTCGAGGTCGTCATCATCATCATCGTTGAACTGTCTCTTTCTCTCTCTCTGCTATCGCAGCAGCTCGTGAGCCCGAAAGCTTTCCGCGAGCTCCTTGACTAGTAAGTCACGGATCTCCCTTCTTCCTTCTTTTTTTGTTGTGTTAGTTTGAACTTAGGTAGAAATGGGTGAGTTCTAACCCTTTTCGTACCAAGGTTTGGAATTGGAGACATCACAGGCAAGCACACCAACTTCCGGCGGACCCGAGCACTTCGAGGGCTCTTTCCGTTCGCTCACGGCAGTTCCACGACGAAACGAGGGTGCCTAAATACTCTACTCTTTTCCCTCTTCATTTTAGTGTTTGTTTGGAACCCTAGTTTGCTAGAAAACCGTTCGCCGGAGCTGTAGCAACTCCGGTTTTCCCCTCCGGTATTTCGCAGGCCTTTTAGGCCACCCATCAACCTCGGGCCTTAGGCCCGTGCATGGATCAGCCCAAGACACCAGAAACCCAACCCGTTCCCTTTTTATTTTTAGTTACTTTTCTTTTTAAAACCCAAATACCTAAGGGGCCTTGGCTCGTGTACTAAACCCTATAGCCCAGCCCGTTTTCTTTTATTTTTTTTATTTTGGGTTTTAAGGGTCCCCGGGCCTTAGGGCCTCTTTCCTTTTATTTAAGGGCTTAAAGCCCAATTTCCTCCTTAGTCCTAAGGGCTTAATACCCGGCCTTGGGTTCTAGGTTTGCGGGCCGTGTGGTGCTGTGTGTGTGTGTATGTATGATTGTGCATGTGCGTATGTGTATATGTATGCACGTGTGTGCGTGTTACCGTGTGTGTGTGCATGTGTGTGGTATGTTGTGTGTGTGTAAGTGTGCATGTGTGCATGTGTGCTATGCATATGTACATGTGTGTTGTGCACGCATGTATGTGTGTTGTGTGTGGATTTGGGATTAAGCCCAAACCACCATTTTTATTCCTAGGCCTATCCAAACCCAAAACCCAATAGGTCCTAACCCTTTTTAACCCAAACTTTTTTATCTAGAAACCCAAAACCCTTAGGCTTAAGGCCTTCTGGTCTTTTTTTAACCAGGACCCTTCTTAGGGTAATTCGACGTTCTGAATTCGTTTCCAATGTCCGTTTTTCCAAATTCAATTGTTTTTATATAGTTTTATTTATTGGACTCTTTATGTGCTTAGCGGCAATTATTGTGACGCTTCCGTCTTCACTAGTGGCGCAGTTTTTTGCGGCTAAGTACTGTGAGTGGATCCCTTCTAAAATTTACATGATTTCATAGTTTAATTGCATAAATGAATAGCATGCCTTATGAGTTTATGATTTGATTTATGATAAGCATGTTTATTAAATATGTTGATTTTTGTCTCGTGTTTTTGGTGAGGAATTAATTGTTGGCCTATATTGAGCTATATTTAATATATCGTATTTTCTATAAAAACCATGAACTTGTAGACTATCTGATGGATGACGATAGGATGCTAGGACATGTTTTAGAAACCCCTCTTTATAGTATAGACGATGGATGACTTTATACTATGAAGTGGTTATTTATGGGAGGCGTAACTATTTGTGCGTACCTAGTGGACACTATACCGCCTGGGGCGAGGATATGGTGTTGGCATTTAGGCCAGGAGAAATAATCCCTAGCTATGGGCTGAGGGACACGGAGTAGGCATTGGGCCAGGAATTGGTAATCTCTGGCTACGGGTGCAGAGACCACAGAGCAGGCATTGGGCCGGAAGTTATATTTATTCAGTGATCTTACTAGCAGCACACCGCGCTTACGAGACGATCTACGAGATGATACATGCAATGATTGATATAATGTTTTTCCGCGTTATACCTGTCGAGATATTTTATGGCATGCTAGAGTTTCAAAAAAACCTATCATTTATTATGCTAGTAGTTTTCATTATTTATAAACCTGGGGGTTAGTATGTTCATAACTGTTTTCATATTATATATATATATATATGAACTTGGTCCACTCACCCTTGTTTTGCGCCCCCTTTCAAGATTTAGAATCGAGGCATACTATTCCGACGTCAACGCCTTTGCTTTGGCATATTCGAGTCCTCTCGGTGTAGGAGCCCCATCCGTTATTCATTAAATTTTATATTAATTCTTTTAGAACTCTAGTTAGTTGTATGCTCTGAACACGTTCCTAAATTTTTAATTCATTGTATTTTAAATTTCTAACTCTTATTTATTTCTTATTCTTAGCTTTTGTATCAATTAATGGCTTTTGTCACCCTCGGATGTCGGCCAGCACATGTCTATCCTGGTATTCGGGGAATATCAGGGTCGGGGCGTGTCACATTATTTGTCAAACACCTCCTCAGTATATTATACTTATAGCGTCGTTCATGCATCTTAGATCAAAACTTCAGGAATGACAACATTGTAAGCAAACACATTGTGGTCAAAAGACTGATAATTGAAAGTTGATACGGTAATGATAGCATTTCAATCAGATTCTTCTAATTGACAACAATAGTAGTAAGCATTATTATCATAGGAACAACAAAAACCACTAAAAGTAAAAGAAAATCGCAAAACTCATGAAATTGAAAAGCTGCAGAACCCATGAAATTGAAAATAAAATCTGTAGAACATGAGAAAAATTACCATGAGACTAACCTTGCAAAGGAAGTATTGTGGGTCGAGACTCGACGAGAGAAGTCGTGGGTCATGGGTCACGGGGGTGAGAAACTGAGAGTGAGACAGCGACACTTGCAAATCGGCAAGATGTGAGAGACTAACTAACTAAGAGTGAGATGGATCGCAAGTCGCTGGGAAGGAAGAAGATGAAGACTGATTGAGTTGAGAGAGAGTGTGCGAAGCGGCGGAGGTTGGGAACTGGGAATGAGAGGGTCCAAAGGCTACAAAGGATCAATGTTTTGGGTTACCAATACAAACGCAAGTCTTTCAAACTGAAAGGAGAACAAACGATGCCGTTTCTAGTAATAAAAGCATTTATTTATAATTAATTATAAAACGACGTCGTTTTGACAACACTTTGGTTTGGTTTCTGAACCCTAGAAATCGAACCGAACCAACCAGATTTGGTTCGATTTGGTTTAACAGTTTTGGTTTCATTTTTTCAGCCTCGGTTCGATTTTCAGTCCAGTTTTTTTTTCGATTTTCGATTTTTCAAACCCACCCGTACCCGCCGTGTTCTTTCTCCTAACACACTCTCCAATTGGTAGATGAAGTCATTTGAACAAAACTCATAGCTAGCCTGCGACATTGAGAAGGGAGAAGATGGGGATTCAAGGGCTTCAGCCGCTGTTGAGATAGATAACGGCGCCAATCCACATTAAGGACTTGGAGGGCACTTGCGTGGCAGTGGATGCCTACTCTTGGCTTCACAAAAGCTGCATGTTGACATTTCACCTTTAATTGCACGTGAACTAATCCAGGTGAAAAAGTAGGTACTTTTGGGTTAAAGATCACTATCTCTTTAGAGTATCAAATCTTCATATGGATTTAACTTTATCCTTAGTTCTAAGAATTTTGTCTCCTCTCTTGTTGACATTGTTGCTCCTTGAAGGTATTCAAGCAAGAGTATGCATGTCATGTGGTGGCTCCTTACGAGGCAGATTCTCAAATGACGTTCTTGGCTGTCAGCAAGCAGGTAGGTCAGCAGTTATCACTGAGGATTCAGATCTTATACCATTCGGCTGACCCAGGGTTAGTTATCTGTATAGCACAGACCACTTCTTTCTTTACTGTTAGAAACTTCTATCTGTGTGATATGATAATTCTTTCTGTAATCCAGATTATCTTTAAAATGGACAAATTTGGGCAAGGTGTTGAGTTTCAATATTCCATGCTACATCGGAACAAGGACTTGACTTTTTCTGGATTCACAAAACAGATGCTTCTGGTGATGTGTCTTCTGAGTGGTTGTAACTATTTAAAGTCGTTGCCTGGAATGGGACTGAAAAAGAGCTCACATCCTCATCAAAAAGTTCACAAGTTATGACAAGGTGAAGTTTATTATTTATGCATTCTATAAATTTTGGAAAACAGACCGACATCATTTGAATAATTTTGTTGTAAAGTAACTGCCGACTCATGACTGTCCGATTTCAGGTAATTAAGCACACGAAGTACAGTACTGCTTCAGTTCCTCCCCTATTTGAAGAATCATTCAAGAAAGCAATATTGACGTTCCAGCATCAACGGGTTCATGGTTCCGTTTCTCAAGATATTGTGTATTTATCTGATGTCTGATGATGTTGTGGATGATTTCGACTTCTTAGGACCATATCCTTTATATTGTTAATCTCAGTTAACCATCTCATTACGTTCTTTTATTGTTTCGTTACTTCCTTGCTCCTCCTATTCTTTTCAATACATAAATTGTGGCTTAACCTGAGATACATCTGTACCACAACATATAGCTAAAGGTATAGCAGAAGTTGATATCGATCCATTTACCTAAATGAAATTCTAGGTATCGCCTGTGCGATTTACATAAGGATTAATTTTGTCCGATTGATTTTCTTCAATTCTGTTTACATATGTCTTGGAGCGTGTTAGTTTAGTCTGAGACTAAAGTAAATTTTCTTCTTTCCTCTTGGCATGAACAGGAAGAGAACGTTAGTGCCGACAGAACTTACCAACCTAAAATGTCAATCTTGGAAGGACAAATAAAAGGAAAGATTTGCCTGTGCAGAATACCTCCTGACAAAATATTTTTGTATCCTTTGAATCCCCTTTTTCTTAAGCTTGATTACATTACCTAGGTTTTAATTCAGCATATTGTGCTAAAAAATCAGTATAAAATAATGTTCACAGTATTGCATTTTTGTAGCTTATATTGTGCTTGAGCTCAAGTTCTGTAGTTTTTCTTGGACAACTAAAGGCTTTGCCTCTCTTGAAGCAAAGACAAAATTCAGGCTCCGCGGAACTCACCTGATTCTCCAAGTCCAGTTGATGATTCTTCTTTCAGTCCCAGTGAAAATTCCTCTGCGGATGATGTTCCGTGTAAAACAAACTGCTCAAAGATATCCCTTGTTAACTCTGACAACATGGGAATTGAACCTCCTAGTGGTCATTGAGTTTCATAAATGGAGGTAAGGCTAGCCGACATTCACCTCTCCCAGACCCTGCTTAAAGCGGAAGCCTTGTGCATGTTGTGCTAGGATAGCACCAAACCCGTTGGAACCAACTCAAGCTAACCCACAAGAAATTTATCAAATGAAATGCAAGAACAAAATATTAAAGACACCAAGATTTTAACGAGGTTCCTCAACAGTCAGTGTAACTGGAGTACGTCCTCGGAGCAGTAGGAGCTCACCCAATAATCCACTATCAACCAAATGGGAGTTTACGAAGTGTTGGCAATCTCACAACCCAAATAACCCAATACACCCAATAACTCTCACACACCACAGAAACAAATAGAGAAAGAAATATAATGAATAATTTCTTCTCTATACATGTAGCTCAAAGCTATTACAACAATAACTATGATGGATGATTGCTAACAAAAAAGAAGAGCACATTCTTCTTCTTTTCAACAAAGGGTTGCTGCACCCTTTCTATTTTCTGATGCTCTGCAGCTTGCACTCCTTTTCTCTGCAGCTCTCTTCTCTCTTCTCTCTTCTGCTCTAATCTGAAAATTGAGCTCTCTTTTTCTTCTCCTCTACCGAAACAAAACAATGAATTATTATTCAAAACAAGCCATCACTTTCGGCTAATAAAAAACCACAAAAGAAGAAAAACATCATCATGATGCCTCCTCATCATGATGTCTTTATAATTTTATAACCAAAAGTTTTTTTCTTTTCCTTTTTTTAATAGCCGAAAGTTGTTTGTTTGGCCATAATTCAACAATCTCCACCTTGGCCAAATTCCGAAAACACCATGATAAGCCAACCAACACAATCAACACAAAAATCACTCCCAAACACTAGCAAGAGAACAACTCATGCCGAGCCAAATGCTCCAAAACTCCTACTGCTCAACACCTTCTTTATATAGGCAAAATGTGAGCCAAGTTCAAACAGTGAACAAACTTGGCTACACCAACAACCTTAGTCAACATATCAGCGGGGTTGTCTTTAGTTGGAATCTTCTGGAGAATGATTTCCCCTTCACCAATAATTTCACGAACAAAGTGATAACGCACATCTATGTGCTTGGTCCTCGCATGATGAACCTGATACTTAGCCAAATAAATGGCACTCTGACTATCACAATGTACCTCCACCTGCTTCTGATCAACCCCCAAATCTCTAATCAGCCCATGTATCCAAATGGCCTCCTTTATAGCTTCAGCAACTGCCATATATTCAGCCTCTGTAGTAGACAAGGCAACAGACGACTGCAAAATGGACCTCCAACAAACTGGTCCTTTAGCCATAGTAAACACATAGCCTGTAGTAGACTTCCTTCCATCCAGATCACCTGCATAATCTGAATCAACATAACCAACTGCAAAATGACCAATACCAGAGTCATCTCTCTTAAAGCATAAACCAACATCTCGAGTACCATGGAGATATCTCAATATCCACTTAGCTGCTTGCCAGTGCTCTTTACCTGGATTATGCATATATCGACTCACCATGCCAACTGCATGAGCAATATCCGGTCTAGAGCATACCATTGCATACATCAAACTACCAACCAAATTTGCATATGGTATATTTTTCATTTGCAGCTTCTCTTTATCATTTTTAGGACATTGTAGAGAACTCAATTTAAAATGAGGAGCCAAAGGGGTACTAACCGGTTTGGTTGAATCGTGAACTCAAAACTTCCGAATCAACTTCTCAAGGTATTGTCTTTGATTCAAATTGACCAAACCCTTCTCTCTATCTCTAGTGATCTCCATGCCAAGGATCTTCTTCGCTTCACCAAGATCCTTCATCTCAAACTCATTCTTCATTTGCTTCTTCAATTTTTCAATCTCTTCAACATTTTTTGAGGCAATCAACATATCATCAACATATATCAACAAATAAATGAAAGACCCATCTTGCAACTTCTTGAAGTACACACAATGATCATATTGACTTCTAGAATAATTTTGGCCTCTCATAAATTTATCAAACCTCAAATACCATTGCCTTGGAGATTGCTTCAAGCCATAAAGTGATTTCTTCAATTTGCAAAACAAATTTTCCTTCCCTTTCACTATATACCCATCCGGTTGACACATATAAATCTCTTCATTCAAATCACCATGTAGGAAAGCCGTCTTCACATCAAGTTGCATAAGCTCAAGATCATATTGTGCAACAAGAGCTAACATAATACGAATTGAGGAGTGCTTCACAACTGGAGAAAATATTTCATTGTAGTCAATGCCCTCCTTTTGTGCATACCCTTTAGCAACTAATCTTGCTTTAAATCTCACATTGCTTTTCTCATCAGCATCTTCCTTCTTGGCATACACCCATTTGCAACCGATAGCTTTCTTGCCCTTAGGCAATTTAGCTAACTCCCAAGTCTTGTTCTTCAAGAAAGAATTCATCTCATCACCCATGGCATTGCACCACCTCTTCTTCTCCTCACTCTCAATGGCTTCCTCGAAATTAGATGGAATATCATCAGTGATAATAGGAAGAGCAAAAGAAACATAGTCACTATACCGAGCTGGCTTGGTAATTTGTCTCTTTCCTCTGTTTTTGGCAATAGACTCTTGAGGTGAAACTTGCTCTTCAACTTGAATAGAATCTTCAAGTTCAACTTCTTCAACATCCTCATGGTCTCCCACTTCTTCACTTGTAGTGGCTTCGACATCAGCGGAAATATGATTTGAAGTACCAGAGGCAACTTTCTCAAGCTCCACCTGTTGGACATCTTTCACATTCTTCTCAGAGACTTTGTACATACTTTCTTCGTCAAATGTCACATCTCTACTAATTACCAGTTTCTTCATCTTTGGACACCACAACCTGTAACCTTTGACACCACTACTAAAACCAAGAAAGATAGCCTTTTTGGCTCTAGGATCAAGTTTATTTTCAGTTACATGAAAATAAGCAGGTGAACCAAAAATACGAATATGATCATAATCAGAAGAAGGTTTTCCAGTCCATACCTCCATTGGTGTCTTACCCTGAATAGCAGCTGAAGGTAACCGGTTGATGATGTGACATGCATAATTAACTGCTTCTGTCCAAAATGACTTGCTTAAACCCGACTGAGACAACATACATCTAACCTTCTCAAGCAAGGTTCGATTCAATCTTTCTGCAACTTCATTTTGTTGTGGAGTTCCCCGAACACTAAAATGTCTCACAATTCCTTCCTCTTTGCAAACTTTAAAGAAAGGGTCGGATGTGTATTCACCACCATTATCCGATCTCAAAATCTTAATCTTTCTCCCAGTCTGGTTCTCAACCATTTTCTTCCAACTCAAGAAAATGCTCAACACCTCACTCTTGTGCTTCATAGTGTAGACCCAAGACCTTCTTGAATAATCATCAACAAAGGTCACGAACCAATGTCTACCACTCAAAGAGGGAGTCTTTGTAGGACCCCAAACATCCGAATGCACATAATCAAGAATGCCCTTCGTCTGATGTACAGCAGTACCAAACTTCACTCTAGTTTGCTTCCCCAAGACACAATGCTCGCAGAAATCAAGCTTACAAGTCGTGGCACCTTTTAGAAGACCTTGTTTCACAAGCCCTTGTAGAGCTTTCTCACCGGCATGGCCTAATCTCATATGCCACAGTCTAGTAGTATCTGAATCAGATGTGCCCATATTTTCAGAGACTACAAATGCTTCACCTGTCACAGTGCTTCCCTGCAATAAATACAAATGGCCACATCTAGGAGCTTTCATCACAACAAGTGCACCATAAGTAACTTTCAATGTCTGTCCATTTGAATGAAACCTGAAACCCTTGGATTCCAAAGTACCCAAAGAAATAAGATTTTTCTTCAAATTCGGTACATACCGAACACCTGTCAACTCTTTAACCATGCCATCATGCAACTTCAAACGAACTGTACCAATCCCTTTTGTTGTGCAAGGATTGTCATCTCCCATAAACACAACGCCACCATCAAACTCTTTCAAGCTTGAAAACCAATCCTTGTGAGGAGTCATATGATGAGTACAACCCGTATCCAACACCCATTTAGTAGCACAATCAAAAGATGAGGAAGTGGTTAAAGCAAAATCAGAAAAATCTGTTTCAACCTCAGCAACATTAGCTTCAGAACTTTCTTTGCCTTTGGTCTTCAATTTAGGATAATCTTTCTTCCAATGGCCCTTATTACGACAAAAGGCACATTCATCCATTTCCAAAGGTTTTCTACCTTTAGAGTTTCCTCTAGGTCGAGACTGTGATTTTTTCCTGCTAGAAGATGACCTCCTCTCCGATGATCTACCTCTAACAAATAAAGCTTCAGAGGTACTATCATGATTTTTATCTCTATGCCTCATTTCATAATTCATCAAGGCATTTGACACATCTTCAAATTTCACAGTTTCTTTACCATGCATAATAGTGGTAACAAAATGCTCGTAAGAGTCCGGCAAGGAATTCAACAATATTAAGGCCTTATCTTCATCCTTAATATCCTCATCTAAATTTAACAAGTCGGCAATCAACTTATTAAAAGCATCAAGGTGTCTAATCATTTTTGTACCTTCTTTGTATTGGAAGCGGTAGAGCTTTTTCTTCAAGTGTAGCCGGTTCTCTGCATTCTTCGTCATATACTTGTCTTCCAATTTTTGCCACAACACACTTGCTACCGTCTCCCGCATCACAAAATACTTCTGAGTTTTTGCAAGGCACAACCGAATTGAAGAGCAAGCCCACAAATTTAATTTCTCCCATTCCGACTTCGACATAGCTTCCGGTTTTTCTCCCAAAGCGGCAAGTAGATCTTGTTGAGCCAACACATCTTTAACCTCACATTGCCACATCCCGAAGTTGTTTGTGCCATCAAACTTTTCCACTTCGAACTTTGCATTTTGCACCGTAGTTCTTGCAAACCCGGAGGTGCTTTCAAAAGGATTTTCATCTTGCCCGTCTGACATCTTTGGCAACTAGACAGTACCCAAGAGCAACCAGTGCTCTGATACCAATTGTTGTGCTAGGATAGCACCAAACCCGTTGGAACCAACTCAAGCTAACCCACAAGAAATTTATCAAATGAAATGCAAGAACAAAATATTAAAGACACCAAGATTTTAACGAGGTTCCTCAACAGTCAGTGTAACTGGAGTACGTCCTCGGAGCAGTAAGAGCTCACCCAATAATCCACTATCAACCAAATGGGAGTTTACGAAGTGTTGGCAATCTCACAACCCAAATAACCCAATACACCCAATAACTCTCACACACCACAGAAACAAATAGAGAAAGAAATATAATGAATAATTTCTTCTCTATACATGTAGCTCAAAGCTATTACAACAATAACTATGATGGATGATTGCTAACAAAAAAGAAGAGCACATTCTTCTTCCTTTCAACAAAGGATTGCTGCACCCTTTCTATTTTCTGATGCTCTGCAGCTTGCACTCCTTTTCTCTGCAGCTCTCTTCTCTCTTCTCTCTTCTGCTCTAATCTGAAAATTGAGCTCTCTTTTTCTTCTCCTCTACCGAAACAAAACAATGAATTATTATTCAAAACAAGCCATCACTTTCGGCTAATAAAAAACCACAAAAGAAGAAAAACATCATCATGATGCCTCCTCATCATGATGTCTTTATAATTTTATAACCAAAAGTTTTTTTCTTTTCCTTTTTTTAATAGCCGAAAGTTGTTTGTTTGGGCCATAATTCAACAGTGCACTGGGTACGACCTTTTTTTTTTTATCATTTATTAATCAACTGTCGTTACACTTTATAAATTATCTCTGTCTTCTCTAGGTATAAGATGACCTCGACACTGATGTCCCTGATTTATTAGAATCTCAAAATCATGGTAATGATATAGTTTCCCCTTGATAACTTCATGGATCCAGTTTTAGTTTTCTGGTTACTAATAGTTGCAACTCACTTGAATTTATGTTCCTGACATTGAAAGACATGGTTTGCATGAGACGAAGTCCAGAAAATACATTGTTGCAACAATCCAGACATATTCTATTCATAAGCCTTGTCTAACGCTGCATACGGAGCGTGAATGTAAGAATGCCCCAGACACAGTTGAAGGTGGTAAGACAAGAACGGAGCACAGAAAGGTTATTGTAAGTTCTCATTTCAAGGATAAGTCAATCAATAAACACAATCCGGAAGATAAACAAGAAAAGCAATTGCTAAAGGATGATCTTGCTATTGTTATGCACGAGGATGCAGTTCCTGAGAGTGCTTAGTTTGAGAATAGCTATTTTAAAGGCAAAGTTGCGAAAAGGACAACCTCCCCACATGACAACGTTCAAATGGTAGGCGTTTTCCTCTCTCTTTTGATTTTATGCTTATAACGTTAGTGTCTGTGACTGTTTTTCGTATAACACTAATGTTTAACTACTTCAGGAAAATGTGAAACTAAAACAACTGTGTATCAGTGCATCCCTTCCAGATGATGGTAAGTGTTACTCGAAACTCAGAAAAAATAGTAGAGCACTCTTGTTCACTTACTGATCCATGCTAATGCCAAGCTTCTTATCTTATATCGTATTGAATCTTTCATCTGAGCAAATATTTTGTTTTGTTTCTTCAATGTAGGTTCCTGTGCATCTAGCCTGAACAAAACAATTACAGACACAAATAAAGAAGGAAAATTCAGATCCAATATTTCCCTTTTAGGCCGTTATTCAGATATAGCGAAGAAATCAATGGAAAGATATGTATCAGTAATATCATCATTTATATTTTCCTCGTCTAGTTCTCATGCAAGTGGCCTTCGTGCTCCTCTGAAAGATGTCCAAAACACCGGTACCAATAGGTAATGCCTGTATTGTGTATGGACGACTTAATTTTAAAGTTCAATGCCTTTCTACAGCTAACATGGACTTGATCTTTGTATTGCAGACCAACTGTTGATGATGACTTTAGCAAATTTGAATACGTACCAAGTAATCGAAAAACTTTCCCAGCATCTCGCAAGCGCTGTTTTAGACCGGTTTAAAGCAAAACAGTGAGGCTGTGAGCATCCATGTGATCCATTTATTTTGAAATTCAAAACTTGGGGACTACAATTGTTGACAGCACGTAAATCCTCTGTCTGCGTGTGTGTGTGTGTGTGTGTGTGTGTCTAGGATGTCGCTTTCCTATATCTGAGTGTATATATAGTTGACCATTAGCAGATTTATCTTTTCTTCTTTTAGCTGATAGCAACACGAACCCTATTTCAAAAGGATAAGATTAAGGCAGGCAAATTAAGTACCTTGTGCAACTGAAAAAGCACCTAGCTATCACTATAATCAAAGACTTCTGATTATATCTGGAAGTTCCGTGTAGGCCTTTTTCTTCCACACTTTGGAAATGGAAATGGAAAAATATAAGGATGTAAGATTTTTCTGTTAAACGAAGAAATACTATTGATTAATGATAGCGTGAAAGAGCTGTAAATTCCGACGTCCATAGTTTGAATCGGTTTCCAGCCCTGAAGCCAATTGTTGAGGAGGGGTGAAATTTAAAAAGGTAAAATTGTGGTCAGCGAGGTTTCTTGTCATGAAAATATCAGATAATATGCTCATTCACTACAAAGGAAACGTTATTAGTGAGGGTCAAATGTTGTTGGAAAAGTATTCTGCCATCGGAAAACTTTTTGAAAACTTTTTTCCAAGAGAAAAAGTTTGTCGTTGGTCGTCGGAAATTCTTCTAATGGAAATACTTTTTTTCCAACTAGTCGTCAAAAAAACACATTTCTAACGCCAATCACTCTTCAGTTTTGGTTAAATCCTTGTAATAATTGAATTTTAAAAGTTTATTAATCCATTAAATGAAAGAGTTTTTTTTTTGTCAATGCAGTGCAAATATAGTTTACATGTGAGCACATCTAAGGATTTCAAACTCACAATGTCACCAATTTAACAAATTATCGTACAATTAATTAGGTCGAAGACAAAATTATTACACTTTCAATATCTTATGGCGCAATATAAGAAATTTAAAACTGCAAATCACTTTAAATATGAAAACTGTAAATTGTAGTTAATCCAATTTTTAAGGGAAACTCTAAATAAATACGTTCTTCATTTTATTACTCCTTTGAATAAGATCAAAATGGTCACAATCACAATTATCATATAAGTAAGAGATAAAGTTTTGTGTTAAATATTAATATCTACACAAGGTGACTGCATGTGCAACTAGATTTTTTTTTTTTTTGAACAAAAACAATATTATCTACATTAATGAAAGGGGAGTAAGCTTAGCTTCATAATGAGCTAACAATAATATGATTTAAATTTGCATTTGGTAATAATCGCACTTAAAACATCTCACTTATAAGCAAAGAGGAATTCTTTCGCCTTTGTCGTTGGTTGTCAAAAATTCTCCTGTTATTTTTTATTAAGTCAAATTAATTTTTTTTTATCCCATATGTAAAACAACGTTGTTTGGCCTGGGTATTAAAAAAAAAAAAACAAAAACTTGCAGCAGTAGCGCCACCCAGGCTCATAACCAGAGGGCGCGGTCCCTCAATTTTAGTGTCGATTTTTTGCGACTGAAGATGCGGCCGTATCTCCTTGCGCCACATGACTTTCCCACTACTGACTCAATGGGTTCGTATATGTAGTTTGTAGGTGATTATATATATCGAAAATTAACTAAAAATTTTACACAGATAACATTAAGAGTGAGTCATAACGATTTTCTCGTTTTCAAAAACAGAATCTTAGTGGTTTGTTTTTTGTGTGTGCGAATCAGTCATTGTTGAGTTACTATATTAGCATTTAGCACCTTTGTGCTCCCATTTGGACAAATGCATGAAAACAACTTCTGTTATATCTTAAATTCAGGTCTCATAAAATAATGCTTATGAATTATGATATGTTGCCATCAAATCTTCTGATTAATTCAATTTAATTTTAGAGTTCCTACCTAACTAAAGTTTGACAACTTTAAAAGATAAAAGAAAGATGCTTCTCTATAATTTTATGCCAAAAATTCATTCGCTTCCCAACAACCACTCATTTTGTTCAAATTATCAAAACATATCCTTTAATTAATTAACTAGCATTCATGCACATGCTCACGCGCATGCAGAAGGTATTTTTTTAATCACGGCGCGCTAAGCGCAATTTACACATTTTAAATGTATTTGTATGCGTAAATTAACAAAAGGAAAGTCAAATATTTGAAGTAAATGAATAATCTTAGATCATGCTAGAAGAAACCCCTCATAAACCAATTAAAGCAGCTGAATTCACATAATAAAATCGATCTTTATAGAATTTACATTAAGAATAGAGAAGATAATATTTAATAAACAATTGATTGAATCACATTATTGCTAGCCCATTATGAGGCTAAGCCCATACCCTCCCCCATTAGTGTAGATAATATCGTTTGTTAAAAAAAAATTCATTTGACAACTAATTTAATCACATTATTTTCCGCGTGCGAAAGACCTTTTTATAACCGTCATTTAATAAACAATTGATTGAATCACATTATTTCTAGCACATTGTGAGGCTAAGCCCACCCCCTTCCCCCTTAGTGTAGATAATATCGTTTGTTAAAAAAAAACAATCATTTGACAACTAATTTAATCACATTATTATCCACGTGCAAAATACTATTTTTATAAGCGGCATTGCACGCATCTTAAGATGTTTTGAACGTGTTTAAAATAGATAAAATAATATTTAATAAACAACTGATTGAATCACATTATTTTTAGCCCATTGTGAGGCTAAACCCACTTCCTCCCTCTTAGTGTAGATAATATCGTTTGTTAAAAAAAAACACAATCATTTGACAACTAATTTAATCACATTATTATTCACGTGCGAATGACCTTTTTTATAACTGGCATTACACGCCTCTTAAGATGTTTTGAACGTGTAAAAAAAAACAATCATTTGACAATTAATTTAATCACATTAGTATCCCCGTGCAAATGACCTTTTTTATAAACGGCATTACACGTCTCTTAAGACTTTTTGAACGTGTTTAAAAATAGAGAAATTGAATCAAATTATTACTAACCTATTGTGAGGTACTAATTATAAAAATAAATAAATAAATAAAACACACATGTACAAAAAAATTAATTATTAAAACAATACTATTTAAATGATGAAAATGCCCCTACCTTATTTAATGCATTATTTTGGGAAGCCTTTGAAATTCTTTGTTTTGGGGGCATTTTTGTCCAATTTTTTTGTTGAAACTTGGTGACACCAAAACACTATTCACATCACACACTTTTTTTATAACCGGCATTACACGCCTCTTAAGATGTTTTGAACGTGTTTAAAATAGAGAAAATAATATTTAATAAACAACTGATTGAATCACATTATTGCTAGCCATTGTGAGGCTAAGCCCACCCCCTCCCCTTAGTGTAGATAATATCATTTGTTAAGAAAAAAACAATCATTTGACAACTAATTTAATCACATTATTATCCGCGTGCGAATAATCTTTTTTATAACCGGCATTACACGCCTCTTAAGATGCTTTGAATGTGTAAAAAAAACAAACACTTGACAACTAATTTAATTACACTATTATCTGCATGCAAATGACATTTTTTATAACCGGCATTACATGCATCTTAAGTGTCACATCCCGGCCTGGGCCCCCACCACATCCCGGGCTCGACTCTACCATAGCACGATATTGTCCGCTTTGGGCCCCAACCACGCCTTCACGGTTTTATTTCTGGGAACTCACACGAGAACTTCCCAGTGGGTCACCCATCTTGGGATTGCTCTCGCTTAAACTCGCTTAACTTCGGAGTTCCAATGAACTCCAAAGCTAGTGATCTCCCAAAAGGCCTCGTGCTAGGTAGAGATGGGAATATACATATAAAGCTTACACGATCCACATCCCTGGACGATGTGGGATGTTACAATCCTGAGCTCGACTCTACCGTAGCATGATATTGTTCGCTTTGGGCCTCAACCACACCCTCACGATTTTATTTCTGGGAACTCACACGAGAACTTCTCAGTGGGTCACCCATCCTGGGATTGCTATCGCGCAAACTCGCTTAACTTCAGAGTTCTGATGAACTCCGAAGCTAGTGAGCTTCCAAAAGGTTTCATGCTAGGTGGAGATGGGAATATACATATAAGGCTTATAGGATCCACACCCCTGGGCGATGTGAGATGTTACATTAAGACTTTTTGAACGTGTTTAAAAATAGATAAATTGAATCACATTATTACTAACCTATTGTGAGATACTAATTATAAAAGTAAAAAAATAAAACACACAAGCACAAAAAAAAACTAATTATTAAAAAATACTATTTAAATGACGAAAATGCCCCTACCTTATTTAATACATTATTTTGAGAAGCCTTTAAAGTTTTTTGTTTTGAAGGCATTTTTGTCCAATTTTTTTGTTGAAGCTTGGTGACACCAAAACACTATTCATATTTTCTTCTCTCTTTATATATAATTAGCCTCTATGCACGCACGTGCATAATGCATTTTTTGAATCACGACGTACTACGCGCGATTTACATGTTTTAAATGTATTTATTAATGTAGATGGAAATGAATAATAAATACATTTAATAAAAGTGGTCTTTTAACTAATCAAAACAACTGAATCCATATTAATAAAAGCAGTTTTTCAATTTCCATCAACATTTTATTGAATTTACATTAAGATTAGAAAAATAATATTTAATAAACAATTGATTGCTAGCCCATTGTGAGGCTAAGGTCACTCCCTCCCCTTAGTGTATATAACATCGTTTGTTAAAAAAATGATCATTTGACAACTAATTGAATCACATTATTATGCGCGTGCAAGAGACTTTTTAATAACCGGCACTACGCACTTCTTAAGTGTTTAAAAATGGAGAAATAATATTTAGTAAATAACTACATGCAAAAGGCATTTTTTGAATCACAATGCGCTACGCGCGACGTATACATTTTAAATGTATTTATATGCGTGAATTGCTTCAATATTTTTTTATTTCGTTATTTTCTTTTTTTATCAACAGCGATACGCGCCTCTTAAGATGTTTTGAACACAACATTCATGATTTCTTATTTTTTATTATATTTTTCTTCCCCCATCACATGGGCACCATCAACTTTGTCATCTGTTTATTTTTTTCTCTCTTACCTTTCATCTTTTTATTCTTTTCTCTCTTCCCGCTTATATTTATATTATATTTTATGATAATCAAATTACCAAATTACCCTTGCATGATTTGATATATTATTTTAGGTTGGTTTTGAATTTTTTTGGTTGAGGGGCATTTTGATCCAGTTATTTTTGTCGAAGCCGGTGAATTCAAATTCCACTGTTCACTGCCTCTGGTTTTATATATAGATAATAATAATAGATATACAGATACTTGCAGGATTTGATTAAGTATTCAAGTCATCGAGAAACTTCAAATTTTTGACTTATTTTTTTTTCCACGTGAAAGATGCGAGCATCTGCCCAATTTGCTGAACTTTTTCAGCTTACTATTTTCATTACACATGGTGTTACTGTTACCTACATTAGAGGATTCGAGATTTGAATATTGGGTGGTCCTAATGTTAAAGGTCTCAAATTTATATATAAAGAGACATAATGCAAGAAGCTCACAAAAAATTCAGTTTATTATTGAGATATTTTTCTTCCTAAAAAAGGAGACAATTGGTAATCAGTCACGGTTATTCATCTATTTCGGGCATAGAGAAACTATGAGAAATTTCACCATGCTCGTGACCTATTTATTGAGATATTATGTTGAACACTTGAGGAGTGATTTCGAGATAATTTGTTGAGTATTATCCATGCAACCTATCAAGATATGTTTGACACATATTACATCAAACAGTTAGTTGGTACAAAGGGACCGTAAAAAACATTCAGAGTATCCTCGAAAGACCTTTAAGTGTATATTTTTAGAACTTTGGGTGGTCCTGGATTATCTACATACTTTTTTGCTTTTTTACAAATTTCTTATTAATTTATGTTATTTGATATTCTCCTCGATTTGGTGATAAAAAATTAAAAAAAATGTGGAAAAGATAAATGACATGTTCGAATAGCATCACCCTGTTTTTAAATCTAAAATTCCTTATTTGCGACTCTAATGAAATTTGTCGGTTTTCGAAGTTTGGAAGCCATGACGCTTGAAGGAACAAAATCCACACGCAACGAACTCCACACACAATATAGTTTTCTTCATTGGAAAAGCAAGCTCCGACAGCCGTATGAGTAATAATTAAATACAACGAGGCGTATCTTATTTTAAATATTTACGATATCTGGTGTTTTTTATTCGGTTTTCAGAATTGGTGACTTTGATGTGATCTACGTCATTGGTTCATGAGTTGACACTGTCTGGTTTTTTCTGACCTGAGGATCACAACCATACACATGTCTCTGATTTTAAAGATGCAAACTTGGCCACGGGGTCGTTCCTCTGTTTCTTTTTAAATGAGATCACACAATTGTAAAGTGAATGCCACTTGTGAATAACGTATGCTATCTTTTGTTTATTTGGCAACCATATTAACCTAAGTCGCGCATGAGAACCAAGTTGGTAACGATAATTTATGTTTTTGCAATTCATATAAAAGAGAGTTAAAAATTGGTTTACGCGACATTTTAACGGTCATTTTTATTTTATTCATTGAGAAGTAAAAATATACAAATATTATTCGATATTGTTTAGGCCCAAAATAATAGTTTGGGCCGAGGGTAGGATCACTCTCGGCCCAGGAGGCCTGGCGGCAAAAGGGCCATGGATCAGTCAACCCGTGGGAGTCCAAACCTAGGGCGGTTAGGACGAATCCTAGTGCAATGGGGAGTCTCGACGGGATCGGATATCCAGGAAACTAATCCAGCTTAGCTAAGGACTAGGTTCATAGTCCTAGTAGGTGTAGGACTGGTTGAGGTGATCCGGAGAGGGAAACCTAGTCCGAGTAGGATGTAAACTCGGACTCAAGGTTCAGTACTATAAATAGGGGACGCTGTGCATCAGGAAAGCCCTACAAAAATCAATACAAAATTGCCCTGCGCAAACTCTCACAACTTGAGATCTTTTCTTTTTCCTTTTTTCGCTGACACATCTTCCGTTGGCATCAACAGCACTGTGGAAGCAACCGGTGATATCTTAAGTCGGCATAGATAGCTCTGTCACCGTAGAGTCGGTCGATCTCGCAGCATCTTCCGTTGGCATCAACAGCACTACGGCGAGGACGACTGGTTACCTATCCAAGTCTCGGTCGAGAAGGATTTCCGAATCCTTATTGGTCGAGGTCATCTCATCAGCCTTCTCGGCGAAGTGAGGTGTTACCAGGTTACTGTATTCGGCACATTGACAGCCGAATTTGAGATTGAACTTCGCAAATTAGCAGCCTTGTCTTCAGGCTCTAGAACCCAAGAGGCCGAGAATTGTTCCTTCCTCGGCCGCAATCGCAAGACACAGAAGTCAGCAGCGCGCTCAACGCAACATCAACAAATTTACTCCTCGGCCGAGCTCGGCCGACGAGTTGGCACGCCCCGCATTCACTGAAGGACGTAGTTAGCTTAGAAAAATACTCGGCCTGCGCGCCACGTAGGCTTTGTAGTTTCTAGGGTTAACATTTTGGCACGCCCGGTGGGATCCAGTGCTAAACTACGAAGTTCATGCCAATTGAAACACGATCGGTAAAAAAGAAGACAGCTATGGGAAAGTCGATAGCCGATTTACCGAGTCAGAGCATAGGACAGAGTGTGCCACAGGCGCAGAATCCCCTTAGCGCTGGTACACCTGAGTCCACGAGCGCGACTCGCCGAGAGAGAGAAGTTAATCTCGGCGGTCAACTCCGTGGTTTAGAGATCCCTAACAGAAACACATGCGTTCTCAATGAAGGGATAATAGAGGAGTGTGACGAGGATGGTGGTGAAGGATCTGACCCACCAACGAGGTCGTTTCTCCGAAAGCGACTGGACGAGCAATCTCGGTCAGTCGAGCAGACGTTCAGTCGAGGTATCGATAAGCTGCATGACGCGATACTCAGTGCCAATGATCGACAAACCAAGCTGCTCGAAATGCTGGTTAGTAAAGTTGGTGGCAGCAGACCTTTCGACCTTCTCCAGCATTGTCCCCCAGGAAACAATCCGGTACCGGTTGTACCGGTCGATCCTATTCCTGCTCCGCTCAAACCAATTAACTTGGAGAAAGGAGGAGGGTCGAATAGTAGGACGGACGGGACCGACCAGAGGGTCGAAGCAACACCTGTTGATATGACCGAAGTTCAGCGGATGATCGACTCGGCCATGAAGAAAGGGCCGAAGTTTCCCAAGTTCATTCATCCATACCCAGCTTACGTGGAAACGTTTGGGTACCCGAAGGGTTTCAAGATCCCAGATTTTAGTCTTTTTGCCGGTGAGTCGTCCCTGTCTTCGTTGGAGCACGTGGCTCGTTTCACCGCGCAATGCGGAGATGTTAATAGTGACTTTCATAAGTTACGGCTGTTCAACTTCTCATTGACCGGCTCGGCATTCGCTTGGTACATTAATTTACCCCCCAATTCCGTCCAGAACTGGGAAGAGTTGGTCGAGAAATTCCATGAGCAGTTTTATCGGCCAGGAATGGAGATGTCAGTTTCTTCGTTAGCAAGGATGGCTCAGGCATCTGATGAATCACCAATGGATTATCTTACTAGGTTCAAGTCAGCCAGGAATTGGTGCCGAGTACCTTTACCCGAAGTAGAATTCGTCAGGCTTGCTTTGAACGGATTAGACGTCGAATATAAAAAGAAATTCTTGGGGGCAAACTTTCGGGACATGTACGAATTAGCCCAACATGTCGAACAGTATGACTATTTGCTCCGCGAGGAGAAGGTTTCGAAAACGCCATCTCGGGGGACGCTTTACAAGAATCCTACCGTCAACTATGCGTCCACCGAGGAGGAATGCGTTAGTGTGGATGCGGCCGAGATAGTGATAGATAAGCCATACGTTTGCAAGGCGTTGACTCAGGTTGATTCTAGAGAAGTCAAAGGCCGCTTGGCCACCGAAGGAGCATTGAAACCGTCAAAGGTTTACACTTTTGATATTACCAAGGCTGACGCAATTTTTGACCAACTGTTGTCCGCAAGAATTATCAAGCTTCGGCCTGGTCACAACATTCCTAAGGCCGAAGAGCTTAAGGGAAAGGTGTATTGCAAATATCACAATTCGAGCAAACATACGACAAACAATTGTGTCGTATTTCGCGACAACGTCCAAAGCTGGATTGATAATGGTAAACTGAAATTTCCCGAGAAGAAGATGGGTATTGACACTGATCTGTTCCCCACGGCAACCGTGAATATGGTCGACGCGTGCCTACCTAAGGACAAAGGGAAAGGGAAGGCCGAAGTCGTTACGACGCAACGTTTTCGGACTCAGAATTCTCGGCCACGCTTCATGGTCGATTTCCGTTCAAACGCACCACCTACGGCTCTAACGGGACCCGCTGTTGTCAAACCTATGATGGATTATACTACCGATGAAGACAGCGGGACGGTGGTTTTGTGCAGGAAATGTAGAACAAAGGTCGAGAGTGAGTCAGAGGAGAAGCCCCCTTCACTTGGGACGGAACGACCCGTGGCCGCAACCCGGCGTAATGTTGCCAATATAGGCCAACATCAAGGGGTTTTTGACAGGCTTGGTCCTAAAGTACGGATGGAAGAGATACCCCCGGTCCGGAGGCGCCTCGATTTTGATGATTCATTCTATGACGATGATTACTACAAACGAAATTCTAGCAGCTCAGAATCATCGCGGAGCCAGAAAACCTTCAAACCTCCTGAACCTAAAGATCAACGGTGGTATACATATCATTCTTCGAAGGGAGTTTACACGACACTGTCCAAATCCCAGAAACGTAGGCACCAAAGGATAGATTGCATGGCTCGCCGACGGGCAGCCCATGAAACTTCGGTCCCTAAATGGCGGCCGAAGGACACAATTGCTCCCGATGATGAGCGATCAAGTCCCTCCATCATGACAGAGTTGGTTCAAGGGAAACGGTTGGTCGACCGAGATGTTGAAACTACGTTCGAGGAGGCTGATAAACGGATCAAACTTCTTCTTCGGCCAGGGGAGATGAAGGCACGGCTCGAGTTTTTCAGGCAAGAGGCCGAAAGCAAATTCGCACCGACATCTATACAAGAACCTTTGATCAAAATTCGACGGAATTTGCATCCACCATTCCTTGGGGAGTCTTTGGAGTATATGCGAGAATTTCATAAGAAACATTCGGCCAACGATTTGTATGGTTTGCCGAAAGCATGCCAGGACACCATTGATTTGGTCCTGACTTGTCCGGATGCTGAGCGGATCATCTAGAAGACCTCAGATCCAGGATTGAAAGCAAGGTTCCAGCACATACGAGAAGCTCGTGTCCTTGGATTTGAAGTCGACCCGTATACCGATATCGATACAGCCGACCTTCCTTTCTCGCTCGAGGACCTTCAGTATTTGCGATATCACTTTGAAGTATTTTCGGTGGTCTCTCTCTTCGGCCTTACGGCCAATGAAATCGCACGTATTGCCCGTCTAGATGCTTATCTCGACACGAGGGATGCTCGGCTACACTACCAGGAGCAGGTTTAGGTCCTGACCCCAAATACATTGTCAATCTCTGAAGCGGTCACACAGAACCAACACGTCGCCGAAGCAGCTCCGCCGAGTGACGTCATTGAAGAAGGAACAGAAGAGTATCGGTGTCTGACTCTGACGACAACTGAGTCCGTAGTCGCTGACCAACCGAACGAGGAGGGTCTTGACCAGATGGGCCCATCAGTCCTGGATAATATGGAAATCAGTATGGTTCATGTGTTACCTGCCGATTTCCAGTCAAGCACGGCTCAACCAAATTTCCTTGATGGCGATGTGGTTGCTGAGGAACCTGGCCATGTTGATTTTGTGTCTATTGCTGAAGGCGAGTCAACAACAAAAGATGATAATCTAAAAGCCGCTTTGGCCGAATTGTTCCCTCGTTCATCATCGGCCAAGCTTCACCATTTAAAGCCATTGTATGTGACGGCCCATATCGAGGGATATCCAGTTTCTAAAGTTTTTGTCGATTGTGGAGCTACCGTCAACATCATGCCTCTGAACATCATGAAGGCTTTACGCCGTTCGAATGACGAGCTCATTCCGTCAGGAATCACAATGAGTAGTTTCGTCGGCGACAAATCCCAAACAAAAGGGGTACTTCCGTTAACTGTCAATATCGCTGGTCGCACCCATATGACCGCCTTTTTCGTAGTTGATTCCAAAACTGAGTATAATGCACTGCTCGGCCGAGATTGGATCCATCAAACTAGCTGTATTCCTTCTTCGTTGTATCAAATGCTTGTCTTTTGGGACGGCAAATCGGTCACTATTCATCCGGCCGATAGCCAACCCTTCGAAGCTAACATGATCCAAGCCCGGTATTATGATGACCACGTCGGCTACATTACATTGCAAGGCTTCAATGAAGACGGACGGCCGACTCGGATTTCGGTTCAGAAAGCCATCGAGGTTGGCGCCGAGACTGTCCACCAGGATTCGGCGAGACTCGGATTGGCCAATTTTCTCCCCGAATCTGATGTCTGACACAGACCAGGATAAACGTAGGGCCACGGTTTCATCTACGATGGAACGACTGCTGGCCCATTGGTATACTATATCTCGGCAACCGAATTCAGGCGTTAACCTCGTCGAATTCCTTGCTGAAGAGGATCCTGGTCCTGCCCTATCTTTTGATCAAGTTCGAGCCGCCCCGGCTGAGCTCGAGGATTATCGGCCCCAAGTTAAGGACCCCCTAGAAGAAATTAATGTTGGGACGGCCGGTGACCCACGGCCTGTGTTTGTTAGCGCTTTACTTCCTCAACAAATGAAGGACGAGTTGCGGGCCTTGCTTACGGAATTCAAAGATTGTTTTGCTTAGAGTTATCATGAAATGCCCGGTTTAGATCGTGCTCTGGTCGAGCATGAATTACGTATTAAGCCCGGATTCAAGCCTTTCCGTCAGCCACCTCGTCGATTTTCGACCGAAGTACAACTCAGTATCAAGGACGAACTAGTTCGGCTTTTGAAAGCCGGATTCATTCGGACAGCTCGATATGTCGAATGGTTGGCGAATATTGTTCCTGTATTAAAGAAAAGTGGTGCATTGCGCATCTGCACCGATTTTCGAAATCTGAATCTGGCAACGCCCAAAGATGAGTATACAATGCCGATTTCAGATTTGTTAATCGATGCCGCGGCGAATCATGTGATCTTGTCCTTTATGGATGGACATGCCGGGTACAACCAAATATTTATTGCCGAAGCCGATGTGCACAAAACTGCTTTCCGTTGCCCGGGGGCACTCGGCACTTACGAATGGGTTGTCATGCCATTCGGCCTCAAGAATGCCGGCGCCACGTACCAACGGGCGATGAACACCATCTTCCATGATTTAATTGGCACCATCGTCGAAGTTTATATCGACGATGTTGTCGTCAAATCTAAACGCCGACAGACACATCTGGACGATCTCCGACAGGCTTTCCTCCGCATGCGTCAGCACAACCTCAAGATGAATCCTGCCAAGTGTGCCTTCGGTGTATCGGCCGGGAATTTTCTTGGTTTTCTCGTACATTATCGTGGGATTGAAGTCGATGAGAATAAGGCTCGCGCAATCATCACTGCTCCACCCCCAACAACGAAGAAACAATTACAATCCTTACTCGGCCAGATCAATTTTTTACGCCGATTTATTGCTAATTCGGCAGGCAAGATGAAAGCGTTTTCCACACTTTTGAAACTCAAGGACTCAGATAAGTTCGTGTGGAATAAGGAGCATCAGGCGGCGTTTACACAGATCAAGGTTTCTCTCACAAATCCACCTGTCCTGGTCCCTCCTCAGCGCGGTAAGCCTCTCAAGCTATACATTTCGGCAGCCGAGGAGTCCATCGGTTGCCTCCTCGCGCAAGACAACGATGCCGGACGGGAACAGGCTATCTTCTACCTCAGCCGTAATCTGAGTCATCCGGAGATCAATTATTCCGCCGTTGAGAAGCTCTGTCTCGCCGTATTCTTCGCTGCATCCAAACTTCGGCATTACATGCTCCCGTCGGTCACCCAAGTCATTGCCCAGACCGACGTTATCCGGTACATGCTTACCCGGCCAATTGTGAAGGGCCGAATTGGGAAATGGACGATGGCGTTGTCCGAGTTCAGTTTGCAATACGTGCCGCAAAAAGCTATGAAGGGACAGGCATTGGCCGATTTCCTTGCCCAGCACCCTTCGCCTTACGGTTTTGGGAGTGCTGACGTCGAAATCGGCATGGTGGTGACCCGCGACAACTATTGGACGATGTATTTCGATGGTTCTAGTACTTCGTCCTAGGCCGGCGCAGGCATCGTCATTCAATCTCCCCACAACGATCGTTGGTATTTTTCGCTCAAATTGGATTTCGACTGCACCAATAATCAGGCCGAATACGAGGCGCTGGTCATTGGTCTGGGCCTCCTTCTTGACTTACATGCCACTCGTGTCCTCGTCCTCGGGGATTCTGAGCTAGTGATTAACCAAATTAATGGGTCTTTTCGCTGCATGAGTTGTACTCTGGCGCCTTACCACATGGTCGCCAGCTATTTGGCCGAGTATTTTGACGGTATTACATTCGAGCATGTTTCTCGGGTTCATAATACCGACGCAGACGAGTTGGCTCAAATCGCCTCCGGTGCACAACTCTTGGGGGGCAAGCTAGGCCGGGAGATACCAATATTACGACAATTATACCCGGCCTTGGTTGATCAGCAAATCCTCCGTCGAGACAATGTGATACGCACCAGGGTCATGTCCCTGCCTTCGTTGTTAGATCGGCAGGACTCTATAGAAATTTGCGCGGGCGAGGCAGTACCAGATGATTGGAGAGAGCCCATTATGCAGTACCTTGACAATCCTAACGGAAAACATAGTCGCAGGACACGGGTTCACGCCACGAACTATGTCACGTACCAGAACGAGTTGTACCGAAAGGGCGAAGATGGTTTGTTATTGCTATGCCTCGGCCCCCAAGAGAGTGCTCGAGCGATCGCAGAGGTTCATAAAGGGGTATGCGGAGCTCACCAGTCTGGACGGAAAATGCGATGGCTACTCCGACGACACGGTTATTTTTGGCCGAGAATACTGAAAGATTGTATCGAGTTTGCACGAGGATGCGTGCAGTGCCAAATCCATGGGCCTATACAAAGGGTCTCGGCCGAATCACTACATTCGGTCATTAAGCCGTGGCCGTTTAGAGGATGGGCCATGGACGTAATCGGCAAAATCACACCGACTTCCGGAGCTGC
Source organism: Malus domestica (assembly GCF_042453785.1). Lineage (NCBI taxonomy): Eukaryota > Viridiplantae > Streptophyta > Magnoliopsida > Rosales > Rosaceae > Malus > Malus domestica. The sequence continues at coordinate 41,331,768 of NC_091665.1, forward strand.
TAAGCATGCGTGGATAATAGTCGCAACTGATTACTTTACTAAGTGGGTCGAAGCAAAATCATATACCGAGTTAACATCTAAAGAAGTTTGCGACTTTGTGGAGGAACACATTGTGACCCGATTCGGTGTGCCAGAAACGATCATAACCGACAATGGAACAATTTTCACAGCATAAAGGTTCAAAGAATACACGGCCAGTTTGAAAATTCGGCTGGAACAGTCCACACCGTATTATCCACAGGCGAATGGGCAGGCCGAGGCAAGTAATAAAGTGTTGATTGGCATCCTCGAAAAAATAATAAAAGAAAGGCCTGGCATGTGGCATTTGAAGTTGAACGAGGCATTATGGGCATACCGAACGTCGCCCCGATCGGCGACTGCAACAACCCCATACGCATTGACCTATGGACACGATGCGGTGCTACCAGTCGAGTTGAGCATAAATTCGTTGCGATTAATTGAACAAAGTAGTTTGGTTAGCGCCGAATATAATCAGTCCATGAGACAGGAACTAGAAGATTTGGAAGAGGCGCGACTTGACGCTTATAACTTACTGGTGGCACAAAAACAGATTGCCGAGCGAGCCTATAATCAAAAGGTACGACAGAAAACGTTCGACGAGGGTGAATTAGTGTGGCAAACGGTGTTGCCCGTAGGAATAAAAGATCCTAGGTTCGGCAAGTGGTCGCCAAATTGGGAAGGGCCGTTCATTGTGCATAAGGTATACGGCAAATGGGCGTATCATCTTAAAGACCGGACTGGAGTAGTTCACAAATTACCGATTAATGGGAAGTTCTTGAAGAAATACTATCCGGTCACATGGGAAATGCGTGAATAAAAAATTTGTTGTACCAGTAGAAAAAAAATCATTCCATTAAGATTGATAGGTATTACAAAAATGAGTGGGTCGAATACATTCAAGGAGACGAGGGAAGAAGAGTGCTGAGCAGAGCCTTCAACTCCAACCACCGCACGTCGGCCATGATGACTTCGGCTTGCCGATTCTTTTTGTCCAGCTTCAGCCGCTCGACCCGTTTTTTGGCCGCCGCATACTCAGTTAGGCGATTCTTCCCACCTGACTCGAAGTCCCTCGCAAGCTCAGAAGCAATGGCCGACCGGCGTTTTGCTAGTTCGGCCATCTGACGGTCGAGCTCGGCTAACGCTTCTCCTTTTGCCCGTAGATCGTCAATCTTCAGACGGAGGGTGTCTTGAACGGCCGTGGCGGCTTGCAGGTCTTGTTCGGCCTTCAGAGCAGTCTGGAAGATACTAAATGTCTCCCGAACGCGCTCCAAGGCAGACGATGCCCGAACAATGGCATCCCCGCTCAGGCGACCGTCGGCTCCAAGGTCGTTCAGACACACGCCGAGCAGATCAAGACCGTTGCGCTCAAGTACTTGCAATGATGAGAGCGATATGACTTCTCGCAACTGGGTTAGGGCGCTTGGAACGGCAGCCTCAGTCGGAGCGGCCGAAGGGCCGGACTCTGCAGTCGTGCTGGAGAGGAGGGCTTTGAATTCAACCTCCCATGAAGCCTGCACGAATAGACAAGGTTAAGCTTAAAGGAAGTCATGACAAGAATAGCAAGAAGGTGTCGTTTTTTTTTTTTTAACCTGCCAAGAGGAGACCTCGGCCATGTCCCCAGGATCGTTGCTTGAACCTAAAGAACTCAATGGCCGAGCCCAGTGTCTCAGATTGCTTTTCACTTCACGCGGCCGATGGAGGTTATCTACGTTTGATGGCCACTGAGGCGGCCAAGAAATATAGATAACGCCCTTCGGCGCATATAATTGACGGTGAAAAGAATGTGCAGGCACCTGACATTTAGTATTTTCCTTGTTTAGAATTCTAAAGCAAAAAAGCAATCAGGAGGAGACAATTGAAGGTACTTACAAAAGCCGAGGTAACCTCCTGTGGAGGAATGTGGAAGCCTTGGTCTTGAGGATGGACCGGCGAATCCGCCGTGGCCTCGGGTTCCTCGAGCAGCCGTTTGCCACGGTCGGCTGCCGATAGGCCGACTTGCGCAGCTGCTTCAGATGAGGCAGGGACGTCCTGGTCTTGAGAAGGAACGAGAGGTTCGGCCACCGGGGTCGGTTCCTCGACCGTAAGCTTGCCACGATTAGCCGAAGAGGGGCCGGTTTGAACCGCCATCTCGGATACTGGAGGAGGTTGTCGACGAATATGAGGACGATGCGCCAGCGGGACCTCGTCGCTCCCCTCACTCTCTTCCAACACGAGGACCGAGGGCTTTGGATTCTTGGGAGAGGTTCCATCGGTCGTAGAAACCGCCTGTTGTGAGACAGGTGCCTTCTCGATAGAGGGAGGTACAATTGATGCGCCGGCCACAGAGGCAGGCCGCACTGGGGCCGTCTCTGCGGCCGAAGCCGGCTGTTTCTCGACCCCAGGATGACCGGCGGCGAGAGAAGGGGAAGCACTGGGAGTCGTCGTGTGACTGGAGATAACGTGGATCTCCCGTGCACCTTTCTTCGCCATTTGTTTAACCCGCTTAGCAGGCGGGGAAGGCTCGACAGCCGGCTCGGCTTCTTGACGAGGCCGTTTGATCAGCACGGCCCTACTAGCGGGTTTGTCCTTTTGGGCCACGACCGATTTTTTCCCGGCCGTGGCAGCGGCAACTGCCTCCGTCTTTCTCAAAGGCCGACTACCTAAAAAGATGAAGACAATTCAGTAAGGCAAATCAATATGCAAGGTTGATGGAAAGGAGGAAAATGGAACAGGTACCTTGAGGATGAGGGGCCGAAGCCTTCCTAGGCCGGTCACCGAAGAGTCTGCTAAGCACATCTTCGACCGGCGCACCAAAGAATTCCTGGGTGTATTTCTCCCACCACTCACCAAAGGTGTCGGTGCAATGGGTTTCCAGGGTGGCTGGTCGAAGGCGGAATTTTTGGCAGCGCTCTTGGAACTCCCTCACGGCGGTTCTACACTCCTTCTCAGAGGAACGAGGTTCGCGTCCACGGCTTAGGACCGTTCGGGAGGAGAGAAGGGGGATAGGGCAGCCCTGAAGGTAGCCGAGCTGTCGGGCAAGGAAGTTCGGATGATATACTTCCCAACCTGACTGTTTCCCATCACAGCCGAGAGGGAGGTCGCGAGTAAGCACAAACGACCCCCAGGTCTGACGAAGATCGGCGTCCTCCTCCGCGCTCCATGGGGAGGTAGGCAGCCTGATGGAGGAAGGATAGTCTTGACGACGACATATTAGGAACTCGTCGTTGGAGAAGTCGTCGAGAGATAAGAGGTACCGAAATACCTCTTCGGCTTGATGGGGAGGTGTCGGTCGAGAAGCCAGTTAAGGCCCAAGCGCCTCTGTTGGTGAGAATTCAGCTATGGCTGGCCGAAGGGAGGCGAAGTATACCTGCAACCAGAGTTGGAAGACCCAGAGAGGACCATTCTGGTGTGGGTCGACCTTGTGGAGGGTCGCCTCGGCCAGGCAGCGGAAAAGTTGGGCGAGAATGTTGGAACTCAGCGCCAAGACGTGACCATTAGCCAGGGCTTCGGCTACCGGCATGTTCTCGACCAAACACTTGTTTGACTTGGTACAACAAATGTATTTGTTGTACCAGTAGAAGAGGAAGGCTTCATGCTCTCCCTCTCGCAGGTCCTCTTCTCCTCGGCCGGCGAAGTGGAGATAGAGGGTGTTGTAATTACAGAAGTTCTTGTGGAGCTTCTGAATATCTTCCTTCGATGGGATATGACCGTCATGGTTCAAAGTCTCGGAAGCCCGACGGTCGAAGAGCGTTTTCAGGTCGATATTCGACGGATGCCCAGAGAGGGTCGCGTCGACAGGGATCCCGGTCGCCGAAGTCCCCAGAATGGCAGTAAGATCCAGGATGGTAGGACCAATGGGACCCAGAGGAAGGACCATTGTGTTGGTGGCCGAGCACCAGAAGCACAGAGCGGCTTGGAGAAGCTCCTTGTCGGGGACGATTTCCATAGACGAAAGGAGGATGGCGTCGTAGATGCCAAGGGCCTTCCATTGCTCGCCGAAGAGTCGTTCCATTCGAACGACCCAGGCTGCCCAGGATGTGGTCGTCGAGGGCCAGGAGCCCTGGGGTTTAGCCGCATCCCATCGCGACCATTCAAACCCTTGAAGCAAGGGTGTTAGGCAGTGCTCCTGTAGAAGGCCGATGATAGTCGGCGGTATTGTAGCCTTGAAGAGAGGACCCAGGATTTGGTACTGGGTGCTCATGTCGTTTTCAAACCGGATGGTCTTGATCGAGCTCCGATCAAAAATCTTCTGATGTTGGTCACATTCCCTGGAAAGCTTGGAGATGAAGGACGCCATTGTGAGAAAGAAGCACGGAGTAAAAGGGTTGTCTGGGTCGGGGATTTAAAGACGAAGACTTGGAATAGGAGAAATGCACTAGAAATCAACGGCGGAGGATTTCAGGAAGTTTGAGAGCGTAAAAGTACAAATGAGGGAATTTCGGTATTTATAGAGTTATAGGGGGAAGAGCAATCGTTCGAAATTCAAAACAAAGGGCAAAATCGACTGAAGGAATTGTTGATCATAATGAACATTTGGGAAATGCGGTTGAGAAGACCGAAGGTTAAGGTTTTGGGGGCGTATGATTGCGTGTGACGGCGAAATTAATGACGAAAGATGGTTCGACGCCCGCACGATGACAAGTGGGCTCACGGACTGAGGTAGTGGCTCGCGGATTGAGATAGTGGTCATGATGGCAAGACGGTTCAGGCTGCCGCACGCCTTAGACGTCATTATGGGGGATTGGCCATGTTAGAGGACACCACGCGGCGAGTGGGTTAGCAGGATCAAGATCGTGCGATCGTGCTCAATAAATGCGCCTTGGAACTCGGGTATTAGGATCCTGAGTGGTAGATTCGCTTCTTCAAGGCCGAAACTCGGCCAAAGGTTTCAGGCCGAGGACCTCAGAAGCGAGGGGGCAATGTTTAGGCCCAAAATAATAGTTTGGGCCGAGGGTAGGATCACTCTCGGCCCAGGAGGCCGGGCGGCAAAAGGGCCATGGATCAGTCAACCCGTGGGAGTCCAAACCTAGGGCGGTTAGGACGAATCCTAGTGCAATGGGGAGTCTCGACGGGATCGGATATCCAGGAAACTAATCCAGCTTAGCTAAGGACTAGGTTCATAGTCCTAGTAGGTGTAGGACTGGTTGAGGTGATCCGGAGAGGGAAACCTAGTCCGAGTAGGATGTAAACTCGGACTCAAGGTTCAGTACTATAAATAGGGGACGCTGTGCATCAGGAAAGCCCTACAAAAATCAATACAAAATTGCCCTGCGCAAACTCTCACAACTTGAGATCTTTTCTTTTTCCTTTTTTCGCTGACACATCTTCCGTTGGCATCAACAGCACTGTGGAAGCAACCGGTGATATCTTAAGTCGGCATAGATAGCTCTGTCACCGTAGAGTCAGTCGATCTCGCAGCATCTTCCGTTGGCATCAACAGCACTACGGCGAGGACGACTGGTTACCTATCCAAGTCTCGGTCGAGAAGGATTTCCGAATCCTTATTGGTCAAGGTCATCTCATCAGCCTTCTCGGCGAAGTGAGGTGTTACCAGGTTACTGTATTCGGCACATTGACAGCCGAATTTGAGATTGAACTTCACAAATTAGCAGCCTTGTCTTCAGGCTCTAGAACCCAAGAGGCCGAGAATTGTTCCTTCCTCGGCCGCAATCGCAAGACACAGAAGTCAGCAGCGCGCTCAACGCAACATCAACAAATTTACTCCTCGGCCGAGCTCGGCCGACGAGTTGGCACGCCCCGCATTCACCGAAGGACGTAGTTAGCTTAGAAAAATACTCGGCCTGCGCGCCACGTAGGCTTTGTAGTTTCTAGGGTCAACAGATATATATAGTAATTTGTCACACTCTCTTATGGTACTCTTAATATGAGCATAAAAATAGTTAATTTGAGATGTTAGAAACTAAACTAAGAGTGCAAAAATTGTTACCCTATCTCAGATCTTTGAGACTCTAGTTAACTATAATTGGATTATTCATGTTTTTGCAATCCATATGCTAGAGAGCTTTGAATCAATTCAAGCAACTTATCTTAACCCTCTTCTTATTTCGATTAAAAAATAAACACTATACAAATAGTACCATTCAATATTATATAGCAATTGTCACACTGTTAGTTAGATATTGCTAATTAACACAAGTCGGGCAGGAGACGTGAATTGATAATGCTCATTCATGTTTTTGCAATCCATATAACAGAGAGTTTAGGATCAGTTTACACGACATCTTAACACTTCTCTTTTTTTCATAGAGAAATAACTAACACACAAATATTATTGGATATATGTACTCTTATTGTATTCTTAATAAAAAAAGCTATAAGATCATTAATTTGAAGTTTTAAAATTGAGACAGTGAAAATTGTTACCCTATGCATATTAGATCGTTGAGACTCGTAGTGAAGGAGTAGTGTGATAGAAAATAATCATTTTAATATGATAGTGACCAAATAATAAACAACACTGTGGGATGTTGTTCTTTAGGGATCCGGCTTCTCTGGCCTCCTATTTCCCATACATTCTCATCCCCTATTTTGTGTGGTCACGGTTAAATCACGTTAATATTTTATATTGATTTTTTTTATAAAGATAATAAGACAAAAAATAATAGTAATATAAAATGTTGATGTGGCTTAACTGTGACCACACAAATAAGAGAGGATGAGAATATATAGGAAGTGAAAGGGCAGAGAAGCCAGGTCCGTTCTTTAGAGGTATGGACTGCAGGGGGGTTCCATAGGTGGGGGTGCTGCACTACTTTTATGTTAGATTTGTTAGGTTTTGTGGAACTTGGCCGAACCAGGGGGGCCAGCCCCCCTCCCCCCCCAAAAAAAAAACCACAAAAAAAAGAAAGAAAAATGTTGTACTAAAATTGATTCTTAAAAGTGGCTTCACTCACATGATCATGATCAGAAGCTCCACCTCAACCAACCAACCATGATCAGAAGCTCCACTATGTGAGAAAAGTTAAATAAATACAAATTGGATTATTAAGTAGTAAAAGAACTACGGTATATGCATGTGAACAATGTGAAAGGGTCTGAAAATATTACCTGTTGAGAATAAATTTACAAGATAATCTTTGTACTTAATACATTTACTAAATAGCTTTATCATCTAACAGTTGTACATGATAATTTACTTTTCTAATTATATATTATTAAATAATGAATGCCGGTCCCATCAAAATTACCAATGTGAATGAAAAAGTAGAAGAGAAATTTTTTTGATGGATTATGTGAATAATAATGTGATTTAAGGGCCACATCTTTTGTTTTTGGATGGTACCATTCACATTCTCTTTTTCATTTTTTATACATTCTTATTCATTTTTGTCTATTAATATTTTTTAATTTATTTATTCTAACGGTTGAAAATTAAAAAAAAATCTAAAAAATAAAAATCAATATATAAATAACCACCTTCCCCACCCCCACGCCCGGCTTTTTACTTTTGTTTTTTTATCTACTAAAATGCAACGACTATGACTTCTTGTTATTGGTAGGAAAAATCCCTCTTTCCATCTATACATATATCCACTTGAGTGACTAGATAACACGTGTTCAAGTCATGGTGTTATTTTCATTGTGAAGGCAATGACTGACTTTAACCTTTGTAGTGCGCTTTTATAATATGTATTTTAATTAGTCAATTGTGTTAACAAACTATAGGATGGGAGTAAGTCAATCACTCTCTCCACTTTTTTTTTTGAAGGAAAACTAATGAAAATAGCTTGAAAATTTTAAGTTTTAACGACAATGACAAAATAAAGGGTAAAATGAATAGTACCAGAATTGACTTTTTAGTATAAAAATGTGGTTTTTCATTAAAGTGAATATTACCGGAAGTTTTTCGTTAAAATTCTTTTTTTTTTTATACAAACGATTATTGTAGATGGAAATCACACACGGCGGAACCACTAAGAGATCAGAGGGGTTCCGGGTCCATGATGACTACGGTGTAAGAAATTGTTTGGCGGTCTCAAGTCTACAGTGCGACATGAGGAAGAAGGTTGATTATTCCCCGTGAATATTGTATAAACTCGACCATTTCACAGTATTGTTGAACTGTTTCGAATATTAGCACACGCTTTAGAATATGATCACATACCTTTCAGCTGCCGGAATTTGTCGCATACAGTGTTAGTCATACGAGTTTATAAGACTTTGGTTCGTTAGAATGCCAATAAATACTCAAATTTAATCACATTTCCAAATATAAAAAAAGAAGGTAAATACCAAACTAATTAGGAAGGAACAAACCCAGAACTCATCATAACAATAACAGAATTTTTTGTTGACGGATACTCTATGGAAAATGAGAAACACCCACTCTTATTTAATGGGAGCATTTTTGCTCACCACCATTTAGTGTGGTGTATGCTCACCATCCTATTTATCACAGTTAGATGAGTTTAAATTTCGAGATTCGTGTAGTGGATAGGCACAAATCTCAAAATTCAAATTCATCTAACGGTGATAAATAGGGTGGTGAGCATACACCACACTAAATGGTGGTGAGCAAAAATACACTCCTTATTTAATAATGTTTATTGTCCATTTGATTTAATCAATATGACTACTAGAAATAAAGAAATGCATGTGAAAGACTAAAAGAAACGAAATCACCTCCCATAATTTGTCCATAGCAAAATTCAAATTAGGATTTAAAGAAGCGGGCACGCTGTGTAAACCAATGGACCAAACCAATATGGACTAAAGAAAATGAAAAAAAAAAAGTTAATTGAAAGGGCCCAACAAATTAACAGTAATTGACAGGGGAAGAAACAATTTCAATATGCTCTCCCTCATTTTTTTTTTCCTTTGTATTTTTCGCATCTAAATAAAAATACAAATAAATAATAACGGTTAATTCTAAGCTTCCAAGAAACCAGTCATTCTGAGAATCGAATTCCGGACTCGACTCAAATCCCTTCCTTTAAGCGTCCGCCCGTTGCCTGTGCACACGGAGAACGCCATCTTCCCGGCAATACGCCGGCGCACAATCAGATGCGGCGGCACCATTTCTCCCCCGTCCCACTCCTCCTCCTTGTAGTAGTCTCCGTCGCTGTCGTCCTCGGAGCCGCTGAACATGTTGTTGGGGATTTTCACCGGCACAGACTTGATAATATTATTGTTGCCGTCGGTGTTGTTAATCTTCCCCATTTTCTTCTTCTTCGAGACATTCGACTTGTCGTTTTGATGGTGACGCCGGAAATCCAAGCAGGTCTCGAAGTCGAGATTATCCATGGAGAAGATGACCTCAGATTCTTGAAACTCGTAGTCGGCCATGGCTAGATTCATAGAGCCAGAGCTGAAAGGAGGATTAACAATATTGGAGAATTTGATTGCAACGAAATATAAATGGAAGTTGGGTTTATGAGAAGCTTGGATTTCGTAGGGTTTATATAGAGAGAGGAAGAGGAGGAAGAGAAAGAAATGAGTGGGGGAATCTAATCGTAGAGAGTACACTTTGATTGTTAATTTGTGTTGTCAGATGGCGTCACTGTTTAAGGGAAGGGCATTGAGTGCGGTCCCCGCCACCCTTTTTTTTTTAATTCAAATTAAATCCCTCTCCATTAATTTTTTTATTTAATAAAAAATCCGAATAATGATTTTGGATTGGATGGCGATTTCAAGTTTTTTTTTTTTTTGACTGGATAATGCTCTAAGCTACTCTAATTTATGAGAAAATACATTGGAACTTTGGTGCTCAGGAGCAAATACATTGTCCCACAAGGTATAAAATATCGATAATATCAGTAGTCTAAAACACGGAAGCTTTTTAGTGACTGAATAATGCTCTAAGCTACTCTAATTTATGAGAAAACAGATTCGAACTTTGGTGCTCGGGAGCAAATACATTGTCCCAACCAATCAATGTAATCCACGTTTATAATTTGATTATTTTTAAAGAGTCATATATTTTCAGTTTTATAGCCAAAATGGTCTCTTAGTTGGCATAACTCATCACTTTAGTTTTTGAGATTTGAAATCGATGGGAGTGATATCTGAGTTTGTCCACCATCAATCATTTTAGTCATTTAGTGAAAAATATTCATTAAATAAGAACAATGACAACAATTGAATTGAAGTCATGTAGTTTTAGTCCTTGTTGGGTATCAAAGATTGAATTGAAATGAATATCCCATTATACCTATAGTATGTTGAAGATAGAAATAAAAAATAGTGAAAATGAAAATAAAAGATGAATTACTCATTAAATAAATTTTATCCATTAAAATTCACCACAAAATAGTAAAATGAGAAAAATAAGTTTATTTCTTGTCTCTAAATCTCCTCGTCATCCTCTCAATCTTAAAAATATTCACATCCACCTTTAATTTACCCTGCATATTACGAGTTACCCAGTCAATTCCTCTTCTAGACATCCAACAAGTCCTATGTCACGTATTTTTTCTATTTAAGAACAATAGTTTAGTTTATATGTTTATCTTCAACAGAATTTAGTACGATGGTAACATATGTGAAGATGATATATTGGCCTCTTAGAGATGTAATGTTTCTCAATTGTAACACTAAAAGTATGTTATAAGAACTGAAGTCGAACTTTGTCCAAATTCCGAAAACCAATATTATAGTGTGGCCGTTTTTTGTTACAAGACTAAGGGGTAGGGAAATAAACTGGTATCGACCTTATCATTTACAAGACTCAAATCTAAAATATCTTACTTACAAGTGACTAGAAGTACCACTCAATTGTAGTCTTAGTTTAATTATTGTTGTAGCCTTTCTAACTTCGTCTCTCTTTCTATTACCTCACGGCTCTTCTCTTTTTCTTAGCTAATTAACTGCACATTGACTTGGTGTGTTCTTGGTTGCGGTGGCTCAGCTTTGGGGGGATTTCATTGGGTTCCGTTTTCTACCTTCCCTTTTGGTCAAAATTTGAGTTTTTTTGTATTTAAATTTGCACCCATTTGTTTCAAATACGGATGCAGGGTGCTTGGGCAACAGTGCACGCATGGTCAATTGACAATTGGTACTGTAAAATCCAAAATATATCAATTTATATAAGGAATGGGTTTATGTTGAATTTTTGAGACACACCTATTAATACTGGCTTAATTTTTACTTTCTGTTGAATAAAAACAGTAAATGCAGAATGATTATTTGGCTTCGAAAGATTTTTTAGTATATCGAGAATATGAGGAGGAACATCATATATTATTGCACAACTGAAGTGATACTTGAAAAAAGAAAAAAAAAACACTACTCCCTAATGACGTGGTGTTTTGCCCGTGTTACGAGCACACTAAAATATCTCTCATTTGGCTTCATCGCATCTTTCAAGGGGTGTGTAATGATGTCAATGCTTTGTGACACGTTCAAATTTTTTTTGGGTAATGTTATTCATACCATGTTTTTATACCACATCTATACCACCTTAGGTGTCATATGTGTGGACAGCCACATCATTTGAAAAAATTGCAAAACCCAAGGAAATGAAGGAGAAAAACTCCTCGTATATCACAATCATCATTTAATTAACTAGTTTTTCTTAATCATTAGTTTATTAAATAATGAACTAAATTTAAAAATCTGATTAATTCAAATGATGTGGCTATCTACATCAAATGTCACCTAAGATGATATGAAAATGTGGTACAAAAACATGGTATGAATAACATCACTCTTTTTTTGTGTGTGTAATGTAGTCATATCCTTATTAATTTCATAATATTACTACAATCTTTGTAATACTAATCATATTCGAATGACATATCTGAATTAGTAGCAAAGTACGTTGCATTTTATGACGAGAAATAACAAATCATATTTGAATTACAATGTCTCTTTGTTTCCACTTGTTTTGGATTTTAAGTTTCATTTCCATGAATACATTAATTCGATATCTGATTGTAACAAACTCCGTTGTAATGTTGTGGGTTTTACTATATATGGTTCATCTTCCAAACGAACCCATAAACGTCAAAATTTACCAGCCATGGAAACAAGAACTGTAGGTGAAACATAATTGCATGAAGATCGAATGAACGTCCCTTGTTCAAACTCCACCAAAAATGAAATATTCTGTAGGATATTATTCATAAGAAAAAACAAAAAAAGAAGTACCCAAAATTTGAGAGAGCTAGTTGGCAAGCCGAGCCAAGTTGCTTGCAGTAATCAATCAGCTTGCGGTGACTTGTGAGATCTGTGCATTCAGCAATCATTGGGTGGGTAAAGCGTCGGTGTAAAGCTACGGATCAGCCAGCTCGGCACATCCTGCGGCTCATGCTGCGGGTCAGAGCGGGGCCCAGCCCCCGAGAGCGTTGGGTATGGTCCACCTAATTTATCCAATTATCGCAAAATGCGGCTTTGGGCATACGACAAAAACCAGTGGAAGAAGGACACGTGGTGGGTCACATCAGCCTCAACAAACAGGGTACACGAGCGCGGGAATCTGAATGATTGGTGCCACGTTGACGCCGTTGTTTTCGTGTAATAATTTAGTGAAGCAATCTGCAATCCTAGGACTTTTAAGGTGCCAAGTCTTGGTGTTGATGTTTAGGAAGCAAACAAAACCAATCAATCAAGCACTAAAGAATATGGACATTTAGGGTTCTTCCTTCGATGAAGAGTACGTTATCATCCTTTAAATTAAGAAATTAATCTTTTAGTTCTAATTTTTTTTCGTTAAGGTGAAGAAATTACCAATTCAAGAGTAATGTTTGCTTCGATAAAAATACACTTATTTAACCAAATTTTCTTACAAAATGACAAATGATTGACGGTGTATAATTTTAAAGATCACTTCTATCGATTTTAAATCTCAAAAATTAATGTGAAAAGTAATCCAATCTCAGAGACAATTTTGGATAAGAAGCCTTAAGAAAATAATGAAGTTATTTTCATTTGAAGGTAAGAACACAAAGCTGAAAAATTCCTGTAGCTAGGTGAGTGTAATTAGGGTTAGATTAATGAACTAACATGCGTCATAGCTTTTTTTATTTTATTTTATTTTTCAGGTAAAATCACATTATATGTAAACTGTACAGTGTTTTTTCTTTCAAGTAATTAAGAATATTAAGTTTACTATGCACTCGAGGTCTGTTCAATTTTCCCTTTCCCCTCTTATAAACAAAATGTAAAATCACATCATTTAGCCTCATTCCAATTTAATTTGTAATTTTTTTTTTCCAGGCATGAGTAAATTCGGACTTACGACCTTTTCAGTATTGGGACGAGAAAACAACATTTACATCAAGAACCAGTTGATTCATCAATTCTACTCATATAATTTGAACGAAACTTATTTTTCCTTTCTATTTAATTCTTATTGGTAAGATTTTGCAAGTGGTAATGCATTTATTTTAATTTTACATGCTAACATAACATAGAAAAGAAATAACTGTATTTTCTTTCACAAATTGGAAGTAGGGTTTGTCTTAACTACTCCTTCAAGCACAACATTTTCCATAGGGGATAAGGGAGAAAATGCTATATATATGAAGAAAGTAGAGTAATGCCAGAAGAATAAGCAAGCGAACAAGCAATAATGCAGAAGTGTGCAAGTGTATTGTCCATGGGAGAGCTGGTTTTCCCTTTGACCTAGTTGGATAGACGTACATATAACTCTTTTTAGTGAAAACGACTAAACACGAGGCCTGGAATTTGAGTCTCTGGAGGTTTGGTATTGGTAGATAGATATTTTTATATGTCTATTACTGGATGAATAAGACTTCGATCTCATCTCTACTAAAGATTTAATTTAGTCAATGTCATCACATAATTAAAACTCGGCGACCAGTTATGAATTAATCAATTTTTTTATATTATAATCTAATGTTTTTTTTAATGTTCATTTGAAAATGCAAGTAAATCTTGGAAAAACACTTGAAGCGCTTTCTAGAAAAAGCATATATATAGTTGGCGCTTCTTTCAGGAAGCACTTCAAGTTCTTTTGGAACCCAAAATTATTTTTTCTAAAAGCAATTTTAGTCATTTTAAAATCACTTCCAAATGAGCCATAAAATTAATTTGAGACCACAATTGAAAAATTAATTAAATTATAAAGTTTCCACAAGGGTATGTTGCTGAAGTTGTATGCATTTATCTCTATGCCTTTTGTTCAATTCTCTCGTTTTTTTTGGTATCACTTGTATAGAAAAAAGATTTGATCACAATTTTCGGTCCATTTTGCAGAAAAGAACGAAAATTCAGTGATTTGAAACCCACCATAGACCCTATATGTGCTTACCTGTTGGTAGACTTATACAAAAATGCCAAGTTGAAAAATGAAAAGAAAAAAAAAATTCAGTGGCGTTTGTAATTATTCTTTCCTTAGAGTTATGGTAATATAGATGGATACACAAAGATATGAACATAAATTATATTTGGGTCTCACCGATATTCTACGAAACCTTATGATATAGAGTGCATGTGATGTACAGAGTTTCGAAGTCAAGAACAATTTTTTTCTTGAAAAGTAAAAAATTCAATCGGTGGCTTTGCCACAGCAATCACCATTTCAGAGGTTAGAAAGATTTGCATAGGCATTTTAGCCTCCTCTGACTATCATCGTGTGATTCACAAACACTAAGAATCAAACTTAGGACGTGCTGTGTGAAATACGGACCTGAAATCATCCAAACTACTAGGCCACCTGTGGTGACTAAATTAATAACAATTATTGCAGTTATGTTCAGCATACGTAATATTATGCTTTCACATCATATCATCCGATCTCGAAAAAAATAAGAACAAGATTTGGAGCTAGTTGTCACTAGTTTACAAAAGCACACAAGCTAGGCTCAACTGATCATCTGAAACTAGTTGTTTTTCATAATTTGTTTTCATTAACAATTACAGAGCACGAAATTAGTCCCCCAAAATCTGGAACTTTGAGGACCTTTTTTCTCCAAGGAATTATATTTTAATAATTCATGAAAAAACATTGAAATTTTACTTCTTTGCTTTGTTTATTGGGTAAAAAAGAACATATTTTTCAGCGTGCCAGGAACATAACCTGATACACTAAGACTCATAAACATAATGTTCCTGAAAGTTGTGGAAAGAATGTTGTCGAGTTAAAAAAAAAAAAAAATCCTTTGGAGTCCGCTTGTGTTGGTCAGAGTAAAGCTGCAGCCACAGGAAGAGGATGGAACAACAGTACTACTTGGAACAACAACAACTCAAGATATAAGATATTGGCGCAGTCAGGATATCGCGGTGGTTACAATGGGCGGAGGGTGGTGGTGGAACAACGGAGGAAGAAGAAGGAACATATATTCAGTTCATGTTGGTTATGAAAACCTAGATTCATGTTATTGATAAAGCTCAGAAAGCTGTGAAACTCGGAAGAATTTAGTTGTTTACACGATCGATTAGTAACTTTATACTATACAATAAATACATTTTTGTTTTTAATCTTTTAAAACTTATGTATTTCTTTTATTCTTTTATTTTATAGCAATAGGATAATACAAAATGTTTTGCGTTACTGATTAGTTCTTAACTTCTTACTCTTTGGTGTCTTTAGTGGTATTTGTTATCTTCGATGTTATCCGTTTGATAATTATTTCATTGTATTACTTTTTTCAAATTTTTTTGGTTAAGAGTGCCTTTAAGAATCTTCATTAAGGCATTTCCGATTCCACTCGTGTCAACATGACAACCTTTTGCTAAATTATCGTAAATGTCCGATCATGTGACACTCTTAATCCTAATAGGAAAAGGCAATAAAAATCTCCTTTAGGCGGACTAGCAGGCTCAAATGTATATATAGGCCCATACTAACATTAGCCCACAAAAATGACAAATCCAATCCACTTGGAAATGGAAGTGTCCCCCTCTCTCTCTCTGTCCTTTTGCTTCTGCAACTTATGGCGTCCATAGCTCCTAACGCTTGAAACCCACTCGGAGATTCTTCACCTCTGCAAGGTATGTATGTGCGCTCTTCCCTTTGCTTTCGATTGAACCCATGTTCGTGTTTATGCTTATGCACCTAATTATTCATCTTTATCTTCAAGTTTGCTGAATTTTTCACTTCCTTTAAGGTTCGTTCTTAAAACCCACTACGAATATAATCATTAGGAAGATAGTCAGTACAAGTTTTTGGTAAAGTTTTGCTGTTGTATGGCGACCCACTTGATTGTATGCTTTCATTTTTCATTGCCCAACTGAGCTTTTCATGTTCACATGGTTAAAAATCTGTTCTTTGAATAAAATACCTGTTTTATTGAATGCTTATGTATTTGTTAATCCTGAATTCTGGAAAAAGATGGTATTTTTATGCAGAAATTGGATAAGGAGTCTCATTTTATTTGTTTCCTTGTGAAAGTCGAAATAGGCGCTCTTCAATAGAATCCTTGTGGACATTGCTGGTCCATGTAAACTGCTCTCAAGATATTGGAAACTAGAGAAGACTAATGTTTTTGAATTCCGGATATTGTATTCGATGTCAGTTCCCCTTATTAGGAATTGATCAGGTAAACAATGAGTCAC
The DNA here is from genome assembly GCF_042453785.1 of Malus domestica. Lineage (NCBI taxonomy): Eukaryota > Viridiplantae > Streptophyta > Magnoliopsida > Rosales > Rosaceae > Malus > Malus domestica. Next base: position 41,348,247 of record NC_091665.1, read on the forward strand.
CTTATCTATAATTTTTTTGAATTCCATTCCGAGTGCTCCTTATTGTACTTGAGTATTTAATCTAACTTCTCGGATGACTCGGTAGATGAAAACAGGTGAAGCAGCTTTATCATCGGGGTTCAGCTTCTCTAATTGCAGAACTAGAACTAGTCTCTTGTGGAAGGTAACTGGGTTTGTTGGTTGCTGTCCTCGTTGTTAAGGCAAGCTAGAAAAATGTCGTACATGTACTTTACCTCTTGCTAACTTGGACGTTTTCATTTAAGAGTTCCGTCACTTTTCTCTTGTTTTTCTCTTAGAGAAATTCGCTACATCACGCGGTGGCTCCAAGTCCATTCAATATCAAGTGCTCCTACAAGCAAAGTAGAAAGCCTCTAACTAGTTCAAAACCGGTTGAGAAGTAGGTTTGCTATCTTTCCTTGTAGTAAACATCTGATATTTTCATTGTTCAGTTGAATTGCTTCAAAGCACTGTTTCATCGTGCTTGACGACACTTTATTTCGATATGAATGTTTAGCTATAGCTGTTTATGAAGGTTTATTTGGTTTTAGGCTGTCTTAGTGCTTAGAAAAGATGTACTTTGCATGAAATGTAGGAAAATAATCAAGAAGGCGGGAAAGAAAGAGCACCACTTATGGCAAAGAAAAGATTCGGCCGGGTCTGGGCAAAAGGCACTCAATCTCGTTAGAATTGTTAGTCTTTCTTCCGTTTCTTGAGTGTCGTGTTTTTGCTTTTGCTCTTTCAAGCTTTATAAGTTTCTGAAACTATGATTTGGATCCTCTTTCTACTCTGTTTTCTTCATTAACATTAAGAATACAGGTTTCGGGTCTTCCTAATGAGAAAGAGACCTTTTTTGGAGCATTAGATAAATGGACAGCTTGGGAGACAGAGTTCCCATTGATTGCAGCAGCTAAGGCCTTGATAATCCTAAGGAAGAGGAGTCAATGGGTGCACGTAATTCAGGTATGACACTTGCAGACTATACTTCAGATTATTTAGAATTTATACCGCTTACTTTAGGCGCAACCTGAACCTAGTGACCGCCGTTATCAAATTGCTTTCTAGATAATTATAGCTTAGATGGATAAACAAGTGGAAATTTCCCTTTTGAATTTTTTTTCAAATGCCATTGAATGTGACATACAAATTAGCTTGGTTTAATATGAGACCTACATTATTCCTTTATAGGATAGCTTCATTTGGAATACACCTTAGCTTGGATCACTCTGAGAACTAAATGCTTAAAAGCATAAATCTGCAAAAGTCCGCTTGACACGAAACTATAGATCATGATTTAACTTAGAGATATTCTGCAAGGTGGCTTTAAGTGATTAAATTTTGCCCGTGTAAGCCAAAACTAACCGTACAAAACCAGCTGTGTTAGTTGTTGGATCGCCTCATTTTTTAAAGTACAGAAAATGCCTTATGCTCTAGCTATGTGACAGTGAAAATTGCTGGTCGTATTAAGAGTGGCTAATCCATAGTGGTGGTCAGGTGGCAAAGTGGATGCTGAGCAGAGGCCAAGGAGCAACAATGGGAACGTATGACACCCTATTGCTGGCATTTGATATGGATCAGAGGGTAGATGAGGCTGAATCATTGTGGAACATGATTCTGCACACGCATACACGCTCCATCTCTAGGCGGCTGTTTTCTAGGATGATCTCTTTGTATCATCATCACGACATGCAAAGCAAGATAATAGAGGTAATTCGACAATACCGTGCCTCTAGCACTTTGGCATTTCCTGAGAAATTCGACAATATTGTACTGTGTTCTGTATCTGATGTCTGCGTTAAAGGTGAATAAGATTTCATCTTAGTGCTAAGATTTAAATCTCTCCTAAAAATTCAGGTATTCGCAGACATGGAGGAACTGGGTGTAAGACCAGATGAAGATACTGTCAGGAGAGTGGCACGCGCTTTTCAGGAACTAGGGCAAGAAGAGAACAAAAAACTTTTCTTAAGAAGATATCAGTGTAAGTGGAAGTACATTCACTTTAAGGGTGAAAGAGTTAAAGTGAGGAGAACTAATGCATGGAATGGAGATGACAACTTAGGCAACTAAAGTTGGACTTGCTGGGATGCACAATCTGATCCTGACATCCGTTTTCCCGTTCTCCATTTTTAACCCATAGATGAAGATATGTACAGATAAAGGGTAAGATTCATTGCCACGTACTTGCTAAAGACAATACTCAGTTGTACAATCTGATGGATTCGGTATGCAACTATGCATCCATTTTGTTAAAGTGATCATCTTAAATGTTTTGGATCTGGATTCTCTATAGTAGTAGATTATCTTCTTTTAAATGCAGTAAATTGTTTGCAAATAGGTCATTTCCATTGTAGCTGATGAGCGCAAACCGCCAATGCAGCTGATGCTTTTCTTTACAGTTTGACAGTGTTTGCTTCAATCGTGTACTCAGAATCACGATTGTTACTGAAGTTCTTCATTCCTTAAAGTTCGCAGATGGTAATACTTTCTTATTTTTCCTTCTAAAAAAAAGTTGAAATAGGTTTACTACTCCACAGAATAATATTCTGTCCGAGCCTTTTGCTCCAGCAACCCCTTCAAGTACTGCAATGTAAGAGTCCTCGTATCTCTATTTCTTTGTTCCTACGGTTTGGATTGACATCGAAATCTATAAGAAATTAAAATGGTGACGAGTTCTTATGCTAACGACACTGCAATAGGACTCCTCACAGTATAGAACCCATCAGTCCATGTGTACCACCCAAAGACGTAATCATCTGTGCTGTGCTTACTAAGCATCTCTCTTCTTGCTTTAACTGTCATGGTGAAGCTCTTCTTCTGGCCGACATGATCGAAGAACAATATGCTCGGGGATGCCTTAACGGAGATTCCCAAAGGCGGTTTGGCGGTAAAGAAGTAAATGCTTTTGCTGTTGCCGACGTTTGTGACTGTCCTCTTGATGATCATTGCGTCCTTAAGTTTGGGGATTGCAATGGAAGGGTAGTTCAAGTTGATTGCTGCCGGTGGTGATTTTGGACACTTGAACGTTGGGTCGAAGTCCTTGGCTTCTCCTATGCTGCAAATGTACTGAAGATAGTCTTTGTACGAAGCATCATAGACAAGGCCGGGGTCTGCTGCCTTCGTGGGACGAAAGTGGCCAGCCCCATATGCAAAGGGAGTGGCAACACTTCCTGATTCATCATTCAATGGCAAACCCACGTTGTTCCTTATTCCAGCTGCAAGGCAAACAACAAAAGTTAGAGATTATCAAACAATGTACTGGCTTTAAACAAGTGCGGCCCTGCCTCGAAAATTTTTGTGGTATTTAGTTTACCTGTGGTCATGATAGCAGATCTTATGGCAGCACCACTCCAAGTAGGGTGGATTGCTTTGACGAGTGCTGCTGCAGCTGCTACATGAGGGCAAGACATTGAAGTTCCGGAGTGTATATTATACAGAACAACTCGGTGATCTATACCCGACAACTTGGTGGGCGGATCAGCCTCAGTCCACGCTGCCAATATATTCAGCCCTGGAGCTGTGATATCCGGCTGCCAAGGTGAAGGAAGAGAGGTTTAGTTTCAAAACCATTAAATACCTAAACTTTAGTACGTAATAGTTTCTTTCAAACTGTTCCTTGCCAACATTAACCGTTGTCAGAGAGATTGTGCTAATTAGGTAACAAAAATAAATACGTCACGAAATTTACCTTGAGAAAATTAGGGTCAATGATATTGGGGCCTCTACTAGTAAATGCAGCCATGAAAGGAGCTGGCTTTCTATTCAACACAGTCCTTGCTGGTATAATAGTAGCCGTTGGAATTTTGGTAGAGTTGATGTATTGAAGAATTCTATTGGCATCTTTATAAAGCACCGAAGTGGCAGGAATAACATGAGCATCGCATGCAATTTCAACCCCATTTTCTGCACTGTTTCCTAATATAAATCCAACTCCTCCCGCCCTTTTCACTTCCATGCCTTTTACAACTCTCATCCCACTTCCTCTCATGCACAAAACTATCTTTCCCTTCACCTTCTCAGGTGAAAGAGAGCCCGGTAGGCATTGTCTGCAGCCACAATATTGAGTTTTTTTTTTACAAGTCATTAGCTAATTAAAATCACTATCTAACTACTATAACATAGAAACAGATGATAAGCCGTATATAAACCACGGTTAAGTGCTCTTTTATATTTAGTTTAGTGTCTTCCAGTTCTAATTAAGTCTTAAATCAGTTCTGTTTGTGCATATTTTCTTTTAAGTAAATCATAGAGTAAACTTTACCCTGCCATATCTTTGGGTACACCAGAGTTAATAACATCTGCAGCATATACTAAAGGGTACTTCTTATTCTCTTCCAGCTTGCTTGGTGTCACTGTTTCTCCCTGAATGGTAATTCAATCAAACATTTTAGAAAGTACCTAACTGTACTGCATGTAGGAAAAAAAAAAAAAAAAAAAAGCTTCCAACGACAGTGATAATGAGAAGAAGTGCTTCCTACAAAAGTATTCCCGAAATGTGCCCTAATTCAAATGCTAACAAATCGTACTTTCCAATTATATATAATCTTTTAAATTACCTCAATTGTGATCCCATTTCCAAGCACAACTGGCGCGATGAATGCCCGGTCGATGCTACTAGCACCAACTGTGATGATCCATGGAGCTGAATTTACAAGAGTAGATGGGGCAGGGCCAGAGTTCCCAGCACTACATGCCACCACAATGTTCTTCTTTGTGGCATGCAATGCTCCAATAGCCATGCCATCATTGGTGTAATTTACAGGTTGGCTTGGCCCAATTGATATGCTCAGTACATCAACACCATCACCTATTGCATCATCAATGGCTGCAAGCATGTCTTCCTCAAAGCATGTGTTGCCGCCCACCTTGGACTGGCCTGGTATCGCCCAACACACTTTATATATGGCAAGGCGCGCCAATGGGGCACCACCAGAGGCGGTGCCTAGGGCAAAACCACCCAGGGCTGCGGCATTTGGAACAACTCGGCCTGCAACGGTTGAACTTGTGTGTGTGCCGTGGCCATCCATGTCACGCGGTGATCGGTAATCCTCCGAGGCATTTACTACATTGCCATAGTATTGCTCGTAACCTTTGAGGTAGTAGCGAGCTCCTATCAGCTTCCTGGGCAACAATCCATATCAAAGGTGAACTTGGGATCATTTACTTATGAGTACAAGACTTTAAGCACAATGTTTGATTCTTGCTTTGCAAGTTTCACTACAATGAAAACCCAAGTTCCGCACAAGATTTCATTTATATTAGTTAGATAGTAAGAAAATAATTCTACCAATTGGTTTTGCTCCATGTAGTAATGAGTTAACCAATGAGTTTTTAATTATGATATGTTACATGCATCCACAGCATGTATATGTACATGTCCATATAATGTATATGTACATGTGCATGCTATATAAAAGGTAGTAGGGATTTTCTATATGTGCATGTTATGATTTACCGCATGTTATGATTTACCTAATGATCTATGTGTATATAATATCATTGAATAGGAAATATATGGGTCTCGTATGGTATTGTTTTTTATTTCTCCTATAAAAGTAGTAGGGATTTTCTATTTCAAGATAAAAACTTTTCATGCGATATGATGAGCGAGATAAGAAGACATATATACTCATATATTTAAGTACAAGTCTAAATAAACAATATGTCAATCTTACTAGTACTTTAGTTGAAGATGATATAACTAAATAACTGTTGCGAACTTTGGGAATTCAAACCCAAAACGTGGATTAAACATGTAATGTGGACTTCGTACATATATAAAAGTCTATTTGTAGTTTGTCTTCATTAATTTAGTTGGTACACATCAGTATAATTTGTTGTACTACTTTTATTCACCCTGATCAGAGAAATGACCTATAATTTAAGTAAGCAACTTATACATTTTTTGTTATCTGTAGAAATATAAGTGTTCAATTTCTGGTACATGCAGTAACATTTGCAGTGTGAAGCTGAAATCTCAAGGGTGAGCACTGAACACACACCACCGAGCTGCCCAATTGCAGTCGTTCTCTTTCTGATAATAAGAAAAAGTTGCGAACTGTGCAACTGAATAATTGGGTTTAGGTCATTTTCCAGAAAGCAAAAAGCTAGGCTGACTCCAAATGCAGTGGTCACAGAGACAGACAGGCCACCAAATAACGATAAGGAAGTTCACAAGACTCGAAACAAAAGAATCCAAAAGCAATCAAATCAATTATTTGTTTGCAAACAAACAAGCTACTGATCATGCATGTTTGCTGGGTCAGAAATTCTTTTATAACTCAATTCTCAATAATCCCAAACAACTATTTATCAATTATGCAAGTCAAGCGGATGCTGTCACTGAATCTTGCTCTTTTTTTGGGTGCAGGTAATGGAGAACTGTACAACATGAACGTGCAGGACTAAATACTGGTATCTTGATTTTTACGATAAACGTTTACCCCTTGTATATTTTGTTATATAAAATATAGGATTATATACTGTAAACTGTAGTTAATGATAAAATTCTCTATCTCTAATTCCTTGGTATCATCAAATGCAATCTCACTTCGATTACATATTCCCAAAACTGACTTTTTGCAGACCCAATTTCCCCAAGATACGCAGGAGCAACTTGTATGATGGAAAACTAAACCACCCCATGGTAGAAAAACTTAGAAGGAAAGTCTAAATTGAAAGGAAAGAGGAGTGGCAAATGAATCTACTGTTTCTTTGAACTGATTACAACGATTCATGTTTGTGTGATTCACAAAGTAAGAAAGCCAGAATCACATCGTGCGTGCAACTCATCTTAATAATTCTCCACTCCTCTTAATAATGGTATAGCTAGTGAAACATTTTATTTGTTATTTTTTCAATTTCAATCCTCACATGGAACATGACCTATAAATTGTAGGATGGATAAAATTAAGAAATGGAGTTGAATTTTCAAAAGTTTGTGATTTGGAATTTGGAAGGCATGCAGTGCCATGCTGGAGGGCAACTTGCTAATGCTTTTTTTGATATTGACATCACTACGGTTCCTTCTTGGCTCATTTTATATCCCTTAGTGTGGGTTCTAGCTAGTCCCCTCTAGGGTAAGGGAGATATTTGTATGAAATTAGGTGTAACTCTATCGTCACGTATATCATAGATATAGACAAAAATCTATACAGTCCATTTCATTTAAGTTTTAGCTAGAGATAAAGTCAAAAATATTTTAGAATAAAATGTGTCCAAAGCGCAAAGCTAGCTAGCGTATTAAATCACTTCACATGTATTGCTAAAAATTCTAATTTGCCTCACCAACACAGTTACCCATGCCACAAAATGGCTACATATATAATCAAAGAAAGTTGATGGAAGGAAATCAACAATTAAACAAACAAACTTACCTGTTACAGTGAGATGAATTAAAACCAGGTCCTGATTGGCAGATTCCCTTCCATGAATTTGGTACGGGCCCCATTCCTTCATCCCTAAAGCTCTTTGATTCTGGCCAGACACCTGATCATAAAATCAACAAACATCATCATCGCATGCATCCAATCATTCCCCTTCCCTCCACCCAATAGAGAATCTAACCTACGACGGGGATATCTCTTCACTTCCACAACAATTTGATAACTTGGTGCACAACTACAAAATTATCTATTGCTAGCGGTCCAAAAAACGGACAAAAAACATATATTACTATCGAATATTATGCAAAAACCGACAAGAAACACCATATATTTTCTCTCAATCCTGACACTCACATAGTGTTGAAGACACAGAAAAACATACTATTTGGCACAACAAGTTTTCTCCATTAAACACAAAGTGATATAATAATACTGGTGACACAACATATCTCCTCATAGAATGAGTGCTCTAGTCATAAAAAGATATGATATACCACCAATAATACATGCATGCATCAGATTTTTACCACCCCCAGACACACAAACACAAGGAATCACATGTGAAACAGTTCAATGGACAGACAAACTAATATATGAAGTTGTTTGATAAAATTGATGTATTCTTAATCTTACCACTATCAAGAAGCCCAACTATGATGTCCTTGCCAAATCTGGCTTTGGATAAGAAGTCTCCTCCCATCTTGCTGTCTATCCAGTGCCTCTGTTCCTCTTCTAGTATGCCTGAAAACTCCCAAGACCTTGTGGTGTGCATAGAGTACTTTTTTGGGTGGCTAGCCCACACAGACACAACTTCTTCCAACTCTGCAGTTACCATTTAATTTCTGTAGCATTACACACACAGAGAGAGAGAGAGAGAGAGAGAGAGAGAGAGAGGATGTGATTGGTTTGGTTAATTACCAGATAGCTTGGAAGCTTCGTCCTGAGTGAGGACTGCTGCAAAGCCATTGATGCTGTGCTTGTAACTGTAAAGCAAAGAAGCTCTGGCATCTTCTCCTGTTTCTTTCACAGAGAGCAAATACGAGTGATGGATGTCCTCAATTTCATGCAGTGCTTTCTCTCCCCTGTGTTCTCCAAAATACACTATATAGACCTATAGATACATACAAACATGTATATAAGTACAAATACATGTGTCATATATACAAGAAAAGATACATGAAATGAAAGAAAAAATAGGTTTATCATAGCCAAAAGGAATGACCTTTTTTGGTTCTGCACATGAGGCTAAGAGAGGAAGAAGGAGGAGAGAGAGGATGAAAATTTTCTCCATTGGTTTTGTGCTGAGGAGTTTAGTGGATACAAATTTTGAACCGATTAACAGTGTTTATATAGAAGTTTAAGATACAAATTGAATCAAATTCTTCTTTATTTCTTATATGTCAAAAGGTCCCTCCTCGATTTTAGAGTAGGAACCTAAATACACGGTAAAATATGATATCTGATATATGAAATTTGGTGTGCAGATGGATACGCAGTGGACTCTTTTAGACAATTAAATTGCTATTTTTTTTTTTCAGTTATATTGATTTTTTATTTATTTAGTTACAGTTGATTTTTTTTAATTTACTTATTTTGGTTGAGTGATAAAAAAAGTCATCAAAGCTTAATTTGGATTTTACTAGTATATGGACCCACACATAAAGTGTGTAAAAATTTTTACTTTTGTTTTTAAAATTGAAGGAGAGAGGAAGAGAATAAGAACAAGAATATATTTTTGCATTCCATTTTGATTGACAAAAAGAATTTCATTAATATGTATTCAGATTATCCTTAATTTTGTTTAACTTGATATGTTTTTTTGAACGTACTGCTCTCATTATCTTATTTATCCTGCTCCCTTTTTCACCTCTCTTCTCTGTATATACTTCCTTAAATTTTCCTCTTGATTTATTTTAAAATAAAATAACAAATATCTTACCAATCTGATAGTTAATATCCGTAAGTACATTGATAATTAAAAAGCATCACGTGGAAACAAAAAAAATATTATTCAACTACTGAATTCAATATAAGATAATTACACTAACATTTTCTACATTTATCACCTCATGTTTAAGAAATGGAGTAGGATTCTCTCTCTCTAAATCTCATCTCCATCACTCCCCTTCTCTCTCACTTTGAAAAAAGAAGTAACACTAACACTTCCTAAAGTTTTAATTCACTTTCACATCATTCATTTAAGAATGAATTTACCCATGTATTTAACTACTTAAATAATAAACAAAATATGGCAAGTCAGATTAATGGTCCTTGTGGTAATAGGCTATTCGCAAGATTATCCATATGGTAGAATAATTAAGATTTAAACCCTTATAGTGAAAAACATTAACAAATTTAATCGAAGTGAGATTTCCATCAAATCTTCGTTAGATGCAAGGATAAAAATGTCCAGCCACACTCATTTTTGTGTTTACCTTTGTCTTTTACTACTTCATCTCTCTCTCATAAATTGAAACACTCTGTCTTCATGTTCGTGATCTAAATTCCTGAGATTGAATCCTTCCCTTCCTTTCTTATCCATCCTTCACCTTCATCATCCCCAGTTTTCACAACTCATTTCACCTTAGTCCAGAAATTCAAATTCACTATTCAGATTTATTACAGATTCACAATTCAAAATCATATAACTTCAAATTCCATTCTTTTCAAAATGTGCTCGCACCCTTCACCTGCTCCATCAGATTAATTTCAGTACCGAAGTCAATTAGATTTAATCTGCATTCGTAAAAATTAATCACAGCAATCTGAATAAAGTTTTACTTGAAGATAATATTTCATATGTTCTAGAGTCATATGTGTCACACTTCCTGCACTTCTGATCGCTGGTGAAGCGCAAATAATTGTGTCTCAAATTTCTTTCCCTTGTTCTTTGTTTTTGCAGTTATTGGGTCACATATTTCTTCATTCTTTTATGTGTTTGCATGGAAAAAAAATCATCCCAAGCAAATATGCCATTAATTTGTTAAAAAACAAAGAAGAATATTTCAATCATTAAATGATTTCTTCTTTACAAACGATAGCGTTAGTGAATTAAATAATTAGTTGTTAGGAGAAAAAATAATTGGTGGGAATCAAACCCGCACTATAGTACATAAACTTGATTGCTTTCGATGGAAAACGCCCTTGCGAATCATTAAATGATGAAAAAGACAAAAGAAAAACACCTGCAATTGAAGATTTATTGTTTTTGCATATGGACATATTAACTGTTCATGATGTCAGTGTTGAGCTTAATATGCCCAACTATAGCAATCATAATCGATAGGAAAAGAATATTGTCTTCGTGGGTCCAAATAATATCAAGCAAAATAAGTATTGTTCATTTCACCAAAGTAAGAAGTGGCAACTCACCAAGTAGAGTGCTTAGGCCCTGGGGGCAGTTCCACATATGGTTAAGGGTGGGGTTGGATACATGGAAGAGAGTGGGGATTGATTGGGATATCATTTGTATTTTGTGCACAAGTCTAAATTAGTACTAACGTATTTGTGGGCTTAAGGGGGATCCCGATTTCAAACGCATGACGTAAGGGCATAACTAATCGTCAATTTTCCTGGTTTTTGGTTCAACCTATAAGTAACTGTTTATATCACAACATTGTCCACCTTCTGTTGGCCCATGCTTACAACTGTATATCCCATTTGCAAATACAAATTTATTCTCCCATGCCTCATGTTTCTTCTTACCACCACACATTGTCTTTGAACTTTTTTTTCCAAAATTTTCAACACATATAGGGCCTTTTGATTTGTGTGTATATATGCTGCAAGTGCAAGACTTCTAAGATTTCACTCCTCTTGAAATTATTTAAGTATTTAAGGGATTGTGGGCAAGAATGCGTGCATGCATGAGAAAGACGCGGTACGTCCATTTCACGAATGTCAAATGGTGGGCTGCTCTACTATGGGATTGTGGTCCTTAATCTAATCAATCAGAATTTTCTTAGTTCATTTAAAGTTAATTACCCAATGAGCTGTATCATTAATTATCTTTAATAGTTTCTAATTTACTCTAGCATACAACAAAATGGATTCAAATTGGATAAGAAAGCAGAAACATAGCCCTAATTAAGTGGCTTAACCCATATCTGAATGGTTGATGCTAGATGAAAAAGCCGTAAAGTTGCTAATTGCTAATTAACCATAAATATACAATGAAAAATAACAATAACAATACCATGCAATCTGAATCTCATTCACTTGAGCAGTAGATATAAAGTTAGGCTTGTATACAATCAACTTCATCAGGAACCCTCAGCCATCTCTTTTAAGAGAATGACAACGTCGTCTGATGTAATCTTCCCGTGAGCAGGGACACCTCCTGTATAGGCTTATGAACCCAACTGCATCCCAACTATCGTGGGATCGTCAAAGCCTAAAAAATCTCCACGTTTGTCAGTTGTTAAACCACAACTGAAGCACGCATTTAGTGTCCTACAAATAAGGGATTTTATCCTTTAAATGGTTTTGACTTTAATTAATTAATTCCACGTTAGTCCTTATTATGCTCAGTGACAATTCAATAGAGTCCTAACATATAGAACTTAGGACTTGCAGTGCACTATGTTTGTATGTGACCCCACCACCAACATTGCTCAATTTCTAAGTGAATTGGTATTTTGTGAGTTTACTATAATTAGAGTCCAAAAGACTTCTTCTTTCTTGATTTAATGCATGAAATAAGATTTTTTTAATTTTATTTTATGCAAATTGGATTGGAAATTTCGATCAGACTGGAAAAATTCAGTTTTGAATCCATAACATCTCCAATCAGAATATTTATAGAAATTGAAATGTATTTTAAAAATTCGAAAATTTTCAAAATATAATCCAATTTTATACGAAATTTGCCAAACTAATAGGATCTCAATTTTTTGAGACACTCCCTCTATGGCAACCCGGCGTATTCATTTCATGTAAGTCTCGTTTGAAAAACATACTCGTCACCGGCAATAATTTGAATGAATTGATTACACTCTCTTTGCATGCCAAGCAGTGTTAAGGCCGCACATAATACTATTGGGCAAGCAAATAAAGCCCAATAGCTTAAAGTTTCTTTTGTGCTCATCACCAGCCCACAAACCTTCCCTTCAAATTGGACTTCGGTCCCCCACGTCACCAACATGGGACCCACCCTTCGCTCGGTGAAAACGAAGAAAATTTTAATTGTGACGGAAACACAAGTGGTACACCACGTGTTTTAATATGAATGGTGAGAAATTGTATTTTTTAAGATATTAACTTTTTAGCACACATATCTCAAAATTTGTTTAGTGACAAGTAATGTACCATCCCGTATACCGATCATATTGAAAAATCTCTTTTGAAAAGGAGAAAAGATCTTCTTTGAATCTCTTCGTCTTAATTCTTATTACGCACAAATTCAAACTTTTGAAATTTAATTCAACTGCTAAAAACAAAATTCTCATTAAAAATTATAATAATTTTAACGTTGAATCAAATTTTAGGAGACAGATTTGTGGAAATAAACTTCTCAAACATTCTTAACCGTCGATCAATCATCAGCCCCTTATAGAGCTACAAAATGGCCAAGACGACACCGTCGCACCCGACGCTTCTCTTCCTCACCCTTCTCCGCCTGACCACAGCACAGCCCTCCCAATCCTTCTCCTACTCTCTGTACCCAACCCTCTTCTCCCTCGCCCACTCGCTCATGACGCGGGTGGCCAACCTCCGCGAGGCACGCGGCGACGTTTCGGGATCGCAGCGGGCCAGGGCCGTCTCGTCGAAGCTGGAGCGGGGGCTCGGGATGGGTGTGTGGGGGTTCATGTGGTCCGCCGGCTGGGACGATCTCAGGAACTACGCGCGGAGGGACTTTCCCTATTCGGAGGTAGACGGCGCCGTTGCGGACGCCAACGAGTTGCTGAGGTGGCTGGGTGACTTGACACAGAGGCAATCGGATTCCGATCGAGCCGTTTGGGTCGCGCAGAATTACCAAACTATCCTCAAGGTTTCCAATTCGCTGCTCCGTCGGCTCCTCAAAGTGCTCTACCACTCGGTACGCACGTAACGTATCACTTGTCACTTAAGCGGAAACACATCTTACAAAAGACTTTTAACTAGAAGTACTTTTTATTAGGAAGTATTTTAAAACTTTTTCGTTGAACATATAATTCGTTTAGAAGTGTTTTTAAAATAAATAAAAGGGTTTTTAATGAAAATAATTTTAGATACAATTCTTAATAAAATGTAAGTAAATTCTGAAAAAATGTTTGAAGTTTTTTGCAAAATGCATTTCAAATGCTTTTAAAATATGAAAACATTTTTTTTCAAAACTTTTTTTCATCATTGAAAAAGACTTCTAAACAAGCATGGGCTGATAAACATTTTGATTGTTTAACTTTTTCAAAGCAATTTCAAGTAGACCCTTAAATATAGGATATAGTGTTAACGAATATATATATATATATATATATATAAATACACGTGTTATGAAGTATGTGACAGTGTAGTGGTGTGCAGGAAACGTTGAGAGAAATGGTGAAGGCAGTGCAGAGAGAGGTGGTGGAAGGTGAGCTATTGGGGGATTGTCTTGTATTGGGCTCCAATGATTTGAACGGTGTGATTCAAATCCTCAAGGATTTGGGATCGCAATACGGTTCCACTACCCCACCAAGAACTTTGACACTTTTAAGAGCTATATCTTTGTTTGTAGCTTGTAATTAGTATTTTCTTTTAAGTAGGGAGCCTTGTTAGCTTGAAGTTACAATTTTTCGTTATGTTTGTATTTTGAATCTTTGATTGAGAGAATAGGAATGGTTTTAGTAATTTGAAACACTTAGGAAATAATTGTCACATTTTTAATGTCCTTTAGTCCCAATAATTATGGCCCCTCAACTTTAGAGGACAATGGGCTCCTTTATTTATTGCTTATCGAAACTAATGTTAATTTGCCATAAATTTTAGGGTTTGTTAGAGATTGTTTTTGTGTGTTGGAACTCTTTTGTGGGAGAATTTTTTTAGTATAACTAGAACACGGGTCAATACACTATGTCATACTACAAGTAGAGGAACATTTGAAAATAATTTTTTTTCTTCACTTATATTATGGCATGTGGTATATCAACGTGTTTTGGGGCACATAAAGCACAGGCCAGTACACTATAGTCATTATACAATCTTTTGCTTCATAAGGCTCATTTGGTATGTCGAATTGGATTGGAGGTAGAAGTGAATAATTTTTCATTTGGAGGGGATCAGAAGATGACAAGACTTGAAGAAAACTCATGTTTTCTAATTTTGTCATTTTCAGATGATTGGAATGAGTAGGTTTTCTTCACGAGTAATTCATCTTCTTTGTTTCAATTGGACATAATTTTTTCTTCTTACCTTAACATACCTTTAAATTAGGGACTTAAATCTTTCAATTTAATTCTACCTACGAAATGAGCCCATAGTTTCTTTCACTAAGACGACTAATTTTTAAAACTGGTAACACATCCCATTTTTTGAATTAGAAGTCCAAGGGCTTCATGGAAAAGCATTTACAGTTGTTTCTGCCGAACATTGAAAGAGCGTGGACATTCCCAAGCGAGTTCTTTGAGACATATTTGAGAGTGCTTATAAAAAATAAAAAATAAAAAAATAAAAACTCTTCTACTAAAAGCGTTTTTACTAGAAACACACTAAAATCGTATTAGTTACTAATATTTTCATGCAAATTCACTTTTAGATACATGAAATGGGAAATGGATCCTCTCCGATCCATTCCACCAAATCCACTAAGTTCACCCATCCAAACCATTGAAATTTAATATAACGGCTAAAGTTATTATAACTTTTAAATGACCATCTGTTGTAGCCGTTGAATCAAATTTCAATAGTCCAGATGGGTGAAATTGGTCCGGATCCCTTGCCCATGAAATGAACAATGCTCGTCGATCATGGCCTAGCAGGCATATACCCAAACATTAATGGTGTCGTGGACCCAGTTTCTCCAAATCCATCTTCTCTTTTGCTAATAAAGATGGAACAAAGCTTAGAATTTGTTTAAATCAGATCTAGCTGGCCATGGCCTATACAGGCATGTGGTGGGTGATGAAATAATTGAAACCAAATATTTGATAGGTGATAAGATTGAGAGAGTTTTCAGTGTGTTCGGAACCCGAGGAGTAATATTACATGTCATTAAACAATTAGAGAGACATTTAGAAAAAAAAAATTTCTCCAGTTCTGCAATGACATATGATATTCTGTCTCATATTTCAAGTACACCGAAAAATCTCTCGATATGATATGGCCAAGTAGTATTACTAGGCTACTAGTATCTCTACCTCAGCTACTTATTTAAATTGTGTCACTCTCCTTGCGATCGAAAACACTTATCTGTGATCACTTTCTTATTAATGCGATCATTCCTTCACCTATCCCCTTTCCCATAAATTCCATTTGATTATATTAAATGAGGGCACGGGTCTTGGTGCTGCTGGTGAAACTCATGCTCTTCAAATCTCTACTGGATATTACAACATTTAATTGTTCGTGCAGAGCATGCATGTAATGGAACCATTTGTTCAAGTTATAGACCATTTATTCCCTCAGACACAAATTCACAATCAAATGTTTTAAGCTCTTGCATTTCCCCCCTCAAACAAAAATTGTATAAGAGAAGTAGATCGTGGTTAGGCTAGTTAGTCGAAGCAAATGTGTACGTCAGTCCTTTTACACTCAAGTTCAAATCTCTTTTTGTAGATTACAGTAATTTAGAATATCAACTTGTAAAAAGAAATGTAAAAAGTAAGGTTTGGACTGGTGACTTGCCTCTAGAGATAACAATTTGACTCACTACACTTATCACCCATTGATCAGTCATTGGGGCAGATATAAATATGAGAATTTAAGTATTCAGATACGAAAACCGCATAAAGTATCAATATACTGTCAATTTGTCACGATAATAGTGCTATCTAGGAGCATTTCCGTATAAACACCAGCAGTGATTAGCTTTTACAATGACAAAAGCTATACAAGCTCTTTAAACTTTCACACAGAGCAAACCAGCCAACAACCTCTCCTATAAAGTGAACAAGATAAACATTATAAATTTATATTTTTGCCCTATATTGTAGTGTTTGACTTCTCGGTTCAGGGACAACCGTGGATGAAGGAGATAGATGAGATGAGAAAAATCGATTTCCATGGAGGTGCCACTTTCCTTTCACTTCTGAGCCAACTTAAAACAGGTGGACTCTAGCCTGTCAAATTGACTAGCAAAACGTGTCAAGTTGGTTCACAATATTTTGCATCTTAATACATTTTTCACTCGGTTTTTAAAGTATAAACACGTATTAAGTACAAACACTTACAAATTACTCATAAGATGATGCATTGGATCAATCAGATGATGATACATCTGACTAATCAAATAGTGTAGTATATGAGACCCTTGAAATGGTGCTACGCCATTTTATGGACCGAATCTACCCATAAATGGAACAAATGTATCACCCAATGGACCGTAATGATAGTATTTTCAAGTGTTCGTGCTGCAGTAAAACTCCGTTTTACTAATGTTTAGCTCCTCTAACACACTTTCTTTGGGGTTTATTTTTCTTCTTTTGTAGTTAGGTGCTTACTGTTTTGGCCAATGAAAGTTTGGTTCATACTTCTCAATTCTCATCAGATTTTGGGTAGCTGGGTTGCTTTTTTTTGTAGCTGGCTTTCACTATAATGTGCATTTTTTGTCTTCCCCTTCCACATGAAATGGAGACCACCGACGGGTAAGTCACTGAAAAGTTCAGAAAGAGACATCTTTCTTACCATATTGTGTATTCATTTTTCTTATCATTCATGCTAGCTGGGGAGATGGTTGTAAAGGCGGTTATCCTTACAGGGCATGCATGCAATGCAATTTCAATTTGGCCCAAATCATTAAAGATTTGCCAACCTCCCACATTAAATTGCATGTGGGTTGGTTTGGTCTACATTTTTGTAGAACATGCACAAGACCAATGCCATTGCTAGGTCGAACTACTATTTGACATTGTAAGTGGCGCATACATTTAAGATTTAACAAAATAAATTTATTAATTAACGTGATATCTATATATTACTTGTTAATTAATGAACATGGTAACAAAATTTGATCTCCATATTATTTTCTTTGCTAGACAGATTCTTCGCACACCAATAATTATGTTATGTCTTGATTCTTGAATCTCAGCCCTTGATTTTATCTGTTCCCCATGACCCTTTTTCTAGATCAGGATATAGCTCTTTTTGGTTATTTATTTATTTGCT
The DNA here is from genome assembly GCF_042453785.1 of Malus domestica. Lineage (NCBI taxonomy): Eukaryota > Viridiplantae > Streptophyta > Magnoliopsida > Rosales > Rosaceae > Malus > Malus domestica. The sequence continues at coordinate 41,365,904 of NC_091665.1, forward strand.
TGATCAGTTCTGTAATGCACTAAATGGTGAGGAGCCAAAGTCAAGGCAAAACAGACGCAGAGATTGCATTAGAGGACCACAGAACCCTAGAAAAAAGTTGACTTGGAATAGTTGTGCACATCACCAAACACAAGAGCATGGATACCAGTCCAAAACTAGTGTAGCACAGACATAGTAGTATTACATATATTAACATCAATAATTAGGATAAAACATTATCCATTTAGTTAATTATGATTGATGAATAATACATGCTGTCAATTCCAGTTTACTGTCCAAATCTCCAATTTCTGTTCACGGTGCTTCATAATCTCTTTTCTTATGCCATGTTTACTTGGAACGGAGAAAGACATTAATGGGGCAAGACTAATCAGGAATATAGTAGAGGAGGAATAAGTATGTGATCAACTATTCCTTTCGAATCAATCTAATTTAAGACAGAGCAAAATATAAGGCGTAAATTGGACATGACCCCCACTCTCCAAAACCTCCTTTGAAGTCTGCATAAGCTCACAAAGTTATGTGCAATTCTTCATAAATATTTAAGCTATTTGATCCTCCACAATCTATACCAAGTCCAGCTCCGCCAATGAATACCCAAACTAGAACAATTTCGATACTCATGCCAAGTAACTAACTAAACATGCCACCATAAATCAATAGAGAGCTACACAAATTTAGTGCGAGATTACCAATATGCCATGCTGATGGTTGAATTAATACAATGATTAATGTTACTGTGTCATTGGTCGAGTTATTAATTCCAAGTACCGACGTCAAAGGCCAAGATGCACATTGGATACACAAGACTTTGATCAAATGCAAAACTTAATTATTGAAGAGGTATTGGAGAGAGAGAGAGAGAGGGTGTTAGAGCTGGCTTTGCCATACAGTCGACTCTCACATTATATCCGCGTGTAATTAATGCCTCGAACCAACTCTCTCAACTGTAAAAGATATGTATTGACTGCCATTGCTTCCCTGCTATTATATATTCTCATCATGCCTTGCTTTTACTCCTCACACATTCACCTTCCTTCTTTAGGGTTTCTCTCTCACCTTTCTAGCCATTTGGTCCATCTCATTCTTCTTCCCCCCAGCTTTTATTTTTAATTTACTGCTAAATTGGGGTCGATACTACTATGGCGGGAACGGCGAGAAGAATGTGGGTGGCGACTGTGGTGGTTATGGCTGTGAGCATGTGGTGGAGTGGCGCTAGGGCTGAACCGCAAGTGCCCTGCTACTTCATTTTTGGGGACTCTTTGGTTGATAATGGCAATAACAACCAGCTGCAGTCCTTGGCCAGAGCTAACTACTTGCCTTACGGGATTGACTTTGGTGGACCGACCGGAAGATTTTCCAACGGAAAAACCACTGTTGATGTTGTTGGTGAGCTTCTCTCTCTCTTCCTCTCTCGTTCTCATTTCCACTAACATTTGCCATGCATGCTTGCACTTTTCTTTGTTCTATAAAATCATCATGAGAGATTATTTCTGGCAACTAATATTTGGGTGTTATTGTCCAATATTTCTTTTTAAAGTGTTACAAAACTACACCATTCGTCCAATAAATGATCATCACATGGTAAATTATTACATAAGAGAATCTCTCGTGCCAAATTGCACGAGTAAAGGCTATTAATGTGATGCCATGTCGTAGCTAGTCTAGTAGGTCCGTCCAAATAAGTAAAATAATGTGATATCATAATGTTGGTCCAGCCAAGGTTTTAGCGCAGTTATGAAATTGCACCCTATCTTTCTTGTACAAATTTATCTTTACATACCTTTTCTCTAAACAAAATTTTTAAACTGAAATTGTGAAATTTCAAATCCTGTTTTGTGTGTATTTGACATGCATAATGTTCTGCTAAATAGCTGATTATGATCACTTAATTTTTACTTCAATCTCATGTCAATTATTTGTGAAAACCTGCATTTGGTAAAAAAAATTTGGACCAAGAATTCTCTGTATATGTCTTCGATTTTGTGTACATGCAGCCTTCTATCCATACTTTAAAAATAGCAACAAAAAATGGTAGCTCTCAACCAGTCTGTTTTCATCATTTATGACCAAGAAGTGAGAATTTATTTCTCAGAGCCTCTCACATGTTGCTTTCTAAAAATTCAAAAATCCCATAGATATTGAGTAATGCTATTCATACTATGTTTTTATATCACATTTCTATACCACTTTAGGTGTCATCTGATTGGACAGCCATATCATTTGAAAAATTTGCAAAATCCAAGGAAATGAAGGAGAAATACTCCTTGTATACCATAATTATCATTTAATTAACTAGTTTTTCTTAATTATTAGTTTATTAAATAATGAACTAAATTTAAAAATCTAATTAATTCAAATAATGTGGCTATCTACATCATATGCCACCTAAGGTGATATGAAAATATGGTACAAAAACATGGCATGATGTACAAAGTAAAAACTGCATGTGTACAAAGTAAAATAACTGCATGTGTACAAAGTAAAAACCATGTTACATGGGAGACACAAACCACTTACCAAAACAGTGAAATTCACCTTAACTGAGTTACTGATGACTTCAAATTATCTGCATGCAGCCGAGCTTCTGGGTTTTGATGATTTCATCCCTCCCTATGCAACTGCTAGAGGCCAAGACGTACTCAAAGGAGTAAACTTTGCATCTGCAGCTGCTGGAATTAGAGAGGAAACTGGACGCCAATTGGTAATTACAATTTTCCATGACACATATTTTCACTAGAACATTAATTATGCTTAATATGTCTTAATTGTATCTAATCAAGTCTTAATTAAATGTTGCAGGGAGGTCGTATTACATTTAGTGGTCAGGTAAAGAATTACCAAAACACTGTGTCCCAAGTGGTGAACTTACTAGGTGGTGAGGACCAAGCTGCAAATTACCTAAGCAAATGCATATACTCAGTTGGATTAGGCAGCAACGATTACCTTAACAACTATTTCATGCCCCAATTTTACAACACCGCCAACCAATTTACCCCGGAGCAATATGCCGATTCGCTTATTCATGATTACAGTCAACAGCTGAGGGTTAGTTTTTCTCCCCTTCCATTCATTTTTTTTGTGCATTAATTAGGTTCATCAAGACCATTTTTAATGGTTATGAACTTATAATGTTAATACAAAAGTAGCATTAATTTGTCAAATAATCTAACATATTATATTGTCCGACGATTTGGTAAGAGAACATTTCGTATTAAGATTGTAACACTCTCTTGAATAGATCTAAAGAGATTATCTAGTAACTATGATAACAGTAAGCCCAAATATAGCACAAAATGAGAATGGGCCTTAAGCTATTGTCATGTGTTACTTATTATATAATAGGTATGTATAGTTTTTGCTAATTTTCTTATGAACGCGAGCGTAACTATATTATGAAATTTAATTAGGTGGTTTCCTTTAAAAACATTATATTATATTTGTTTAATGTTGACTGATGTGTGCTGTATAGATTTTGTACAATTATGGAGCAAGGAAGGTTGTGCTGTTTGGAATTGGTCAAGTAGGATGCAGTCCAAGTGAATTGGCACAAAATAGCCCAGATGGTTCCACATGCGTACAAAAAATAAACTCTGCAAACCAAATTTTCAATAGCAAGCTCAAGGCACTGGCCAATGAATTCAACACTAATCTAGCAGATGCAAGATTTATCTTCGTAGACACTTATGGCATTTTCCAGGACATAATAAGCAGCCCTGCACAATATGGTAATTACAAAGGGAAATTTTCAAAAACCCTCTATTATTCATCTTGAAAGCTTTTTTCTCCGTTGTGACATGTAAACCCTTTCGTTTTTCTTCTTTTCGTTGATTTGGTAAAAATTAATGAATAAGCGATCACGCAATCACAAATGATTGATGAAGTAGGCAAAATTTACAACTCTTGCTCTTGGTCACGTGATTGTTTTTCCGTTAATTTTAACATAATCGACTAATAAAGGAGGAAACTCAAGGTAAACATGTCCCTAAATAATACTTAACACTCACTTGGAATTTTTTTTTTCTATTACTTTTAGGAAAATAAATTTGTGACATGGTTGGAACAAACATTTTGTGTTTTTGGTGTGTTTTATTTCAGGATTTAGAGTTACAAACGCAGGGTGCTGTGGGGTAGGGAGGAACAATGGCCAAATTACATGTCTTCCCTTCCAAACTCCGTGCCAAAATAGGAACGAGTATCTATTTTGGGATGCATTTCATCCAACTGAGGCTGGCAATGCTGTTATAGCAAGGAGAGGATACAGCGCTGTTCGGGCCTCGGACGCTTACCCTATCGATATACGGCGGCTTGCCCTTCTTTGATCGTCGTCATCATCGTCGTGATCAATGATTATGGCTGCAGTGGCATATAATCATGCTTGCACACCATATCATAAAAAACAACCAGCAGCTATATATAATCTGTATTGCATTCTCCTATGTCATGGGTTTCTTTGTTGCAATTGTTGCAGTTAATCATGTTTCGTTTAGATGTTCATCAAACTTTGATCTTCTTCTTGTGTACTGCTTAAAGGTTTAAATTAATACGAAAATGAGTTCGTTTGGTTTTTAGACTTAGAGGCTCTATGAGTTGTCAATTTTAGTATTTTACAGACAGGTTGAATTTCTAATTTAAAAAAAAAAAGACAGGTTGAATAGGTGAATAAGTGCATAGTATTATAATCTCACCCACCTAAAAATTAAAATGTTATTTTTCCACTTATTATTATGTTGAATTTTCAGGTCGAGGGACCAGGGGTCCCATTCTAATGATACTATCTCCAACTTAATAATAACTATCTGCCCAATTCGTCAGGGTTTTATCACAAAATGACTCAGTATTAGTTAATTGGGTAATCACATTTAAACTATTTCTTTCTTCTTTCCCCCACTGATGTGGGATAGCCAACACGCCCCTGCACGTGGAACATTATTTTAGTGGTTCACATGCTGAGATCCACATATCGGCAATTGAAATTCAGAGATCGGCTCTAATGGCTTCCAAACTTATTTCCAATCCTAAAATGACCTCTAACACAAATCTAAATTTACCTTGCCATCTTCGAATTTCTCTACCAATCTTGAACTCAACTGCAAAACTTTGGCTCTGCTAATCTATTCTTCGAATTTCCTCATCCCGTGATTTATTTTTTCTTATGATATGAAAATAAATTTTTACCTTGGAATTATCATCATATACATAATTGAGCTAATACACTTAACCGATAAAAAGGAAAATCTGCTACAAGAGTTTAAGTCCTTAAAGCCAACTCAGTGGAGGGGTCGAAAAAGTGGGGCTTCAAATAGTTGATGAATTTTCACTCAGGCTTATATGCGAGAACAAATTTTCGGAATCAAAACTTTTAACAGTTTCCCACCTATCCTTTTTCGCAACTATGTTTTCCGGCTAAATCCAATACATGATGGAGGTTGAGACGGTGATTTTCGTGTACCTCTTCCTCTTGCATCTCGCTGGAGATCTGAAACGTCGACGACAGAGGAAAGGAGAGGAGAAAAGGTTAGTTGGTCTCTTCCTTTAACTTTCACATACAAAGAGTTTGTACAACAGTGGAGCAAGAAAGGTTGCCTTGATTGGACTTGGCTAATTGGATGCACCCCAAATGCAATTTCAACATTTGGTACAAATGGGACCGCGTGTGTTGATAAATTGAACAGTGGTCCCTAATTTTTTAACCAAAATCTTGTATCTCTGGTCGATCAGCTCAACACAAATCTGACCGATGCAAAATTTACTACGTCAACAGCTTTGGAATGGGCTCAGGAGACCCTGCAGCAACTGGTACATGTTCATAATTTTGGGGACTAACTAACATCTTCTTGATATGATTGTATTTTGGGTGCATCTAATAACGTGGTCCGACGTGACTTAAAAAGCGCATTAAAGAATACGAAGTCTTAAATAAAAAATCAGAAAAAATAAAATACAATTAGGCACCACTGTTTGCACAATGTTTTTTTTTTATTAAAAAAAATCTTCAATTGTTGTATTCTAACAAGAGTTAATTACCAGCCCTACGGGATTGATTTTCCCGCAGGAGCAACTGGAAGATTTTGCAATGGTCGCACCACAGTGGACATACTAGGTCTTACATATTTCCTCTCTCTTACTTTCTCTGTCTCTCCCTCCTCCTCTCTCTCTCTATATATAGTTTGTGTTCTCGCTCCAGTTGTTATTTGTTCCATTATATGATAATTCTTATGAATCCTTATAGGGGTGTGATATCCACACATCTCATTCTACTTCTCACACACTCTTCTAATTTTCGATCGTTGGATCGGATGAATTGAAGAAGATCAACGGACATAAATTAACAAGGAATGTGTGAGAAGTAATTTGGAGTGTGTGGATAGCACACCCCATCCTTATATTTCCTAGCTCGTCCTCGGTTTAACACTTTGCGGGCACAAAGGTGCTGTTTGCAAATGATGACACATATTTGAAATTTACACACTATTAATTCTATCTGTCATTTTTTTTTTATTCTTTATACTTGGTTTAGAACTTTAGAGGATATGGTTTAGAGGATAAGCCTTCAGTTAACCCTTAATTATCTCCATCACCACTTATCATGCTCACTAATATTCATCATTCCTTGTTTATTTCTTTGAATTCTATTTCCTGGTTTCGTAACTTTCTTAAACTTTAATTTTCTCTTTAATTGTAATTTTGACTTTCTAGTTTACCTTAGGGGTGCAACTCGGACGGGTTGAGCGGGTTGAAAGGTCAACCCAATCTTAACCCAACTTTTACAATTCGGGCTCGGGATTGGATTAGGTTTCATTTGGGTTCATTTGGGCTTGAGTTTAATTGGGATAAGGTTTACTTGACTTGGGTTTGGGTTGCCTAACTTTATCAAGTTTAATCTTGTAAGAACTTAGTTTTCAAGAATTCCTAAAAAAATTAAGGAAAACTAACGAAAAGTCCAAAAAAAACTTTTTTTTTTAACGAAAAGCCTTTTTAAAGGTATAGTGAATAGTACTAGTTAAAGGTAAAAATGTGGTTTTTCGTTAAAAGTGAACAATACCGGAAGTGTTTTGTTAAAACTCCCAATATTAAGCCAAGGAACATCAAAGCTAGCTTACTCTAATTTCATAAATCAATCTACTATAAAGCTTTAGGATTTAGAGACTACGAATATGGGCTGACTAATCAAAGCCTCTTATTTCCTAAAAGCTTAAGTAATTATAATGGGTAATTTATTAAAAAAATATTAGAAAGGGCATTGGTTTTTGGACTTGGCACACTTGGCTGTAGTATGAGCATTAATTGATATGGGTTACAATCTGGTTAGATTGAGTTTGGTTAGTTTGGTTAGGTTGAGTTGGGGATGGACAGGCAAATGATCAACCTGACTCAACTCAATCAATGAACGGGTTGAAATTGGGTTGGGTTTGGACTTGTTATAACTAAAAAAACCCGCTTGTTCGAGTTTAAAGTCGGATTGAACATGGACGGGTTCGGATTGGCCCAACCCAAGTTGCATCCCCAGTTTACCTTTCCTAATTTTCATTGTCTTGTGTAAATCCGGACTTTCCCCTAAGAATAATAAAAAATAATTTTATCCAATACAATTTATTTTATTATGTATACGTTTTTTGTAACTATATATAAGTTTGGTTGCAAGACACGCAGAAAATGAGGCTAATATAAGCTACTTTATATTGCAATAATGCAGCTGAGCTTTTGGGTTTTGAGAACTCCATTCCACCATTTGCAACTACCAATGGCCAATACATTTTGAAAGGTCTCTGAATTATGCATCTGGAGGAGCAGGAATTCGACTGGAAACCGGCTGCCAATTGGTAACTAATTGAGTCACTATAAACGTCTCAACTTCTATGTAATATTAACATGTATTTAAGTAAAATATAACATGATAAATGTTATTCATACCATGTTTTTGTACCACATTTTCATACCACCTTAGGTGGCATTTGATATGAACAGTCACATCATTTGAATTAATCATATTTTTAAATTTAGTTCATTATTTAATAAACTAATAATTAAGAAAAACTAGTTAATTAAATGATGATTGTGGTATACGAGGAGTCTTTCTCTTTCATTTCCTTGGGTTTTGCAATTTTTTCAAATGATGTTGTTGTCCACATCAGATGTCATCTAAAGTGATATAGAAATGTGGTGTAAAAACATGATATGAATAACATTACTTATATAACATATCATTTCTCTTTGCTTGCAGGGTGCTCATATAGCTTAGATCATCAGTTACTACATCACGGAGAAACAGTCTTGCGCATTGCTGCTATACTGAAAGCTAATGAATCAGCTTTTCAGTATTTAAACAAATGCTTATGTTCAGTTGGATTAACAATTACTTCAAGCCTCAGTTTTACCCCACCAGTAGAATATTTACCCCTGAACAATATGCTCAAGTTCTTATTGAACAATATTCTCGCCAAATATTGGTAACAATTTTTTATCGTAATTTCAATCTTTTTAATTTTTGACTTCAAAATATAATAGTTTTGTTTAAAATTTGATTGTTTAATTTGCTCCATATTATTTTTGTATGTACTTCGTACGCGAATGCAGCAAGGAAAGTGACCTTGATTGGAGTTGGAGCTATATGTTGCAAATGCAGTTGCATCGTTTGGCACGAATGATACCGCATGTGTTGATAGCATTAACCGTGCGGTCCAACCTTTTAACCAAAAGCTTGTATCTCTGGTCGATCAGCTCAACACTAAACTCACCGATGCAAAATTTGTCTATGTCAACAGTTTTGGGATGGGTACTTCAGGGATTCCTAATAAAGCTGCTGGTAAATATATGCGATGCGACTACAATCTATGGGGAAATGATATCTCAAAACATCTTTTCTCCTTCTGCTATTCAGTTATTTATGTCTCTTTATTTGGTTTTGAGTTATTATGTTGAAATGTCGAAAATTAACAGGATGTGTCGACGGCAAAAATAAAAAACATGCAAAAATCACTTCCCATAATCTTTTGGTTTTGAAAGATAAAGCTGACATTGAGTAATTAGTCATTTCTTTTATTCATGTCAGGATTCAAGGTTGTGAATGCTCCCTGCTGCCCAGTGAATAAGTTCGGTCAATGTAATCCTGCCCAAGCTTCATGCCAGAATAGGAAGGAGTATGTATTTTGGGACCCGTTTCATCCAACTGAGGCCTTAAATCAAATCACTGCTAGAAGAACATACACTGAATTGGACGACTCGGACACTTATCCAATGGATATCAGTCACCTTGTCAAAGCTTAGTCTATATGAGCGTGGAGGGGGTCGAATCCAAGCAAATATTTTACATGGAATTTAATCTTCCCCACTTATTCTGATAAGTTAATTGAAAACCCGAAACAGATATTTAGGATCAAATGTGGCTGTTTTGATGTTTGAAATTCTCTTTAATGGCGTAAATGTTTCCATTCATTTTTTAATAAACTTCTAACTTCTAGAAGACAAAAGGTGGCGCTTTTTATTCCTCTTGTGTTAAAAGAATGTAATTTTTCATTTTCTGTGCTTATATAAAAATTGAAATAGGGCAGAAATAATTGCATTGACGGCTACTTCCTTCCCAAATTTACAACATATTCCAAAATATGGTTGGTCCAACTCTCCGACGGGGCTGACTTACATGAACAACAAATAATATTGCCTTGTGTTTCACAAAAACATTTACCTCGTGCTTTAAGGTCTTGAGTTGAATTTCTCTTCTCACTCTTTTATTTGTATATATATAAAAAATTGCAGTCACCATTTCGTAAATAAAATTTCGATTATTTTTTGTTTTTGTTTTTTGGCAAATTTTTTGTTTTTGTTAACTTTAACTAGTATAACATTGCCACTTAATACTACGGTCTAGTGATATTCCTCTTTATTTGTAAGTGAGAGGTCTTAAGTTTGACTCTTGTTAAAGACGAATTTGAACCATATTATTGCTACTTAGTACTACGGTATTGTGATATTCCACTTTATTTGTAAGTGACAGGTCTTAGGTTTGACTCTCGTCAATGACGAATTTGAACCATATTATTGCTAGTCCATTGTGAGGTTAAATCCAACCCACTCCCCTTAGTGTAGATAATATCGTTTGTTTCAAAAAAAAAAAAAAAAAACTAGGATAACATTTCTTAGGAGTCTTTTAATTTAGGCTCAGTCAACCATTTTACTTTTTAGTTTAACCCAACATTTATGTGGTTTCGATTCAAACTACTGCGACTTAAGATATTAACCCGCCATAAGGTCACGAGTTTATTGTCTTTAATTAGTATAAATCTTTTTTGGATTTAATTTGTGTGATCAAGAGCATAACATGCTTACCCCCAAGAACATCCCAATGGCTTTCATTCAAAAGACATTCAAAGTGTAACAAAAAAAACCCAACCTTTCATATTCTGTTTTGATAATATATACCTCCCCTTTCTTTTACCTCTCTTTCCGGTGTTATATACGATTTTTAAATTCTAGCTTATTCTTTCACAATGTCGACAAATGAAACAGCAAAATGGATGTCGATGATGATTAATGTTGTTTTTGTGATTTCAGTATCACAATCCTGCGTTCGTGGAGAACCAAAAGTACCTTGTTTCTTCATTTTTGGTGATTCATTGGCAGATAATGGCAATAATAACCGCCTCCGGACCCCGGCAAGAGCGAACTACGAGCCTTACGGGATTGATTTTCCACAGGGACCAACGGGGAGGTTTACCAATGGCCGAACAACTGTTGATTTTATAGGTCTGCACATTGTCTCTCTCATTCTAAATTTCATTTATAGAAAACTTAATTTTAATCCTTGGCAAAGATGACTATTTGATTAAAACCATGAGTAAGATCAAAATCTAATTTTAGTCCCTGATACATTAATAACCTCATTTATTAATTATATTTTGATTTTTTAATTATTTATCTTTTTCTTTCTAATTTTTAATGTCTTAATTTTATTTCATTATAATTTTTATTTTCATTTCATTCATCGTAATATATTTTGTTGTGAACATTTAGATAAACTAATTTTTGTTATACAATATATTTTGATGTACTTTATCTTCTTCATTTAGGTATATTAAATTCATTATAATACATTTCAGTGCATACATTTAGGTACACACATTTCAGTACATATATTTCGATACAAACATTTAGGTACATTAATTCAATATAATACATTTTCGGTACTAACATTTCAGTGCATACATTTCAGTACATACATTTAGGTACATTAATTTAATATTAATACATTTCAGTGCATATATTTAGGTACATACATTTTGGTACTAACATTTAAATATATTTGTCACAGCCCGTTCCAAATTATTATATTCGTGGCTGTGAATGGACGAAATTGCCCTTAAGAAATACTAAATTGTGAAGCTCAGGTTGCTAATTATCTAGGTTCCTAAGTTTGAAAATAAAATGGAATTTAATAAGGATGGAACTTAGATTTTTAGGTTAAAATGTTAAAGTTTGGTGTTTGGAGATTGGAATAAGGACCACGTGGGATCCCCACATCCCTCAAAACCCTCCTCATTTCCCGTTCACTGTCTTTCTCTCTCCTCCTTCACGATTTCTCACTCTCTCTGTCTCTCTCCTTCGAACTCACACGGACCACCACCAAAACCACCCTAAATCTATACCAACGTCAAGTTTGAGACCACCATTGGAATCCTGAGGACTTCACGATCACGTTGGTATCCATTTCAGGTAAGTTTTACTTCGGAAAACCTAGATTCTAAACTCCCCATGAAAGTGTACTGTTCATGAGCTTTGAATTGGTTGATTTTTAGGACAATCCAAGCTCATAGTGAGCTTAGTGAGGTCCCAAGGAAGCTCGGAGTGCTTCGTTGGAAGTTTTTGGACGTAAGAACACGGAGATCGACAAGTTCAAAGTTTGGCCGGAGCTTTAGAGGCTTTTTCCGGCGAATCCCCGGCGAGTTAGGAGTCGAGGTAGGTATCAATCTCTTCGTCTCGTCAAGTACTACAACTTTCCTTTTTGTTTCACTCAATTTCGTTGAGTATTGAAGAAGTTATACTCATTTGAAAAATACCCAGTTTCCGGCGACCTCCGAGGCTTTCGAGGCAGTTTCCGGCCAAACCACGGCGAACTAGGTGTTGTGCAAGGTACCATTCTCTTTGTCTCTTCAAGGGCTACAACTTTCGTTTTTGAATCACTTGATTTCGTTGAGAAATGACAAAGTTATGGCAATTTGAAAAACTGCCGGAAAACGGCCGCCGGAAAAACCAGTCCGGCGACCCAAGGAAGAAGAAGGTGCTACAGTAAAAAATAAAAAATAAAAATAAAATTATTTTAAAAATATGTCGACGTCCGTGACGTCGAGTAGATCACTGTGGTATATTCATATACCTAAATTGAACACCGTATGAGAAAGTTATTGAGGATTGTTGGTTAGGTGTTCGAATAACGTTTTATAGTTTTCACATTAGGTGAAAATGTGAATTGATGATCCGACCGTTGGATCATCACCAAACTTTGATACGTTGTAATACGTAATATTTGAAGATTATTGGAACTTACGGATTGGGAATCCGAGTTACGGATCTTCCGGAATTGGAATTGTAAGTCCATAATATAAAATGTTAACCGTCACTTAGTTTTGGAAATTGACGGAGATCCGACCGTTGGATGGTAATGAAATTTTAGGATGTTGTCCTAGAGGTATATTGTAGACCTCTGGAAGTTATGGATTTAAAATCTGAGTGGCAGATCTTCCGGATCGATCAACGTAGTGACGTATTTTATATAAGTTATGTATTCTATCGATGTGAATTCTGAGGTTGGATTTGATTACTGTTCTAGGCGGCGATCGTCATGACGCCTTGGCGTATTGTGCTAGGGAGTTGTAGGGCGAACTCCAGGTGAGTGGGCAGTTTTGTTTTCCGTATATATATATACTTGACGTTTCCCAGAAATTGAATTGAAATGAAAATATGTTTAAAATGAAATGCATATGAGTTATGTGGAAAAACGGGAAGTGAAATACCATGCATAGAATTGATATGAAAAGTATATAGAAATGTGAGTTGAAATGCCATGCATGAATTGATATATGATGCATATGTATGAATTGGTGCGGTGGACGCACATGTAAGAATTAATATATGATGCATATGTATGAATTGGTGCGGTGGACGCACATGTAAGAATTGATTTATGATGCATATGTATGAAATGGTGCGGTGGACGCACAGGTGAGTATCAGGTGATTATTTAAATACTGTTATGATGATGTTGATATATATTGAGCTCAAATCCTGCACCATGGTTTAGTGCTTATAGTATTCACCGCATCGCACGCTCGCCTTGGATCCAAGTAGATGCTAGTCGTACAGTCCACGCGGAGTGGGTACGACAGACCAGTCGCGAGAGTGTTAGTGAGATTCCGACTGGTGGGTGACCTTAGATTATGTGCACAGATGATTTATGAGAAGCACTAGAGCGTAACTTGTGTGCAGAAGGCCGGACGGGTCACAGAGGTGACTCCGGTAGAGTGATAATGATAGATTTTGAGCTCTAGGTTCAACCGTACAGGGCTATTAGAGGGCCTACGGTTGATTACTTTCTTGCACCTGATATGATTATGTTGATGCATTCATACCTTATTACTGTTGAGATGATGTGGCATGGCATAATTAATATGAGAAATGTTGAGATGACATGGCATGGCATGATTGATAAAGAGATAATGTTGAGATAGTAAAAATGAAGTTTTGAGAATATATATGTATATTTATATTTTACATTTCTGGGAAAGTATACAGGTTTTACGGAGAGGGGTTACAACGTTTTGAGAAATGTTTGGATTTGGAAAAGAATTGTTTTACTGACCCACTCAATTTTGGTTTTGCGCCCCTCCAGGTTCAGGAATCACAAAGGTGTGGTGACTACGAGGAATTCGACGGTGTTCTGACAGATTGGACAAAATTAGGACTCACCTTCGGGTGTATCAACTTATAAATTGTATCTTAAAGCTTCCGTACTGTGCAAATGGTTACGTCACTCTCACGTGACGGCCAGCATGCCCTCCTTCGGGACGGGGTGTGTCAGTTGGTATCAGAGCATGGTTGCAATCTTGGACATCTTGAGAAGTTTTTAGTGAATTCTGTCAGAACTACACCGCCTCGTAGCAAACCACGTAGTTAGAGGAACTTAGTCTCCCTGATTTAGCGGTTTGGGGGAAACTATTATTATGGTGATTCAGTATATTATCAAAATTAACATTTTAAGACGGGTTATGAGTTGAATTTGAATCACCTTATGAAATGATGAACCTGAGGGAGCGGAGTGACGGTTTAACCAATTGGAAAAGATGTTTCAGATTATGCAAGTCAAAGGAAATTTCCTTCTGACAGGTGGGTCGAGACGACTACCTGGTTTTGGGTATGAATTTGCATCCTGGTGGAAACAGGAATGTTAATTGTTGTCACCAGAGGAATCAGCCGATTTAAAATTTTTTTAAGGAAAAGTTTATCCCTCCGGCATTTATTGATGGTAGTAAACAAGAGTTTACAAATATGAGACAAGGAAGGTGATGATCGAGGGATATTATAGAAAGTTTTCAGACTTGCCTCGTTCCATCCAGATATTGTTGTTAATTTGGTGGAGGTGTTATGTTGTTTTAAGCTGGGTGGCAAAAAGGGAAGTGGTATTTTGGGTGACCACTATCCATTATACTTCTTACCAGGAATATACGAGATGCTGTTGAGTCTTGAGGACTCTGAGAACATGAGCAACGAGAATAAAGAAGAATAAGAAAAGAATGGGAATTAAAAGAAGACAATAAAGTTAATGATTCGTCATATCAAGAATATCGAAGGATTCAGAGCTTCGAAAGAAGTGAAGCTAGAGTTAATTCTTCCAGCTGAGGTTTTAATGTCGCTGGTCAGAGTAAAAGTGATGGATATACTGGTAATCCCAGATATTTGAGACAAGGTGTCTCGAGTAAAGGAAATGTACTTTGGGCAGCAGGTACAAAATTAACACTTTGGGAAGTGTGAAATTAATGAATGTGTTTATGTGAACAGAGGGGACACAGAATTGTGAATCGTCCCTAGAATCAGTTGTACCCAACAGTTTTCTATGACATCGTAGTATCGATTCAGCAGGTTTATGGACTTAGTAGTTTGGTCAGATTGACCGTGGGTACAGAGAGATTTGATGAGTTATATGTTCAGCCGTACAGACCACGAGAGGTGGATTTGACTGACACATGAGAAATTGGTGAGTTATAGGCTCGGCCGTACCGACCACGCGGAGTGGATCTGGCCGACGCATTATTGAGGTAATTGTTGAATCAGCCGTACAAGTCATTCTAGTTGACTCCGGCTGATATATATATATTTTATTATGATTGATATTACCTAGAGAGTAGTAAATAAATGTAGTTGAGACGAGTGTATGTATTTTGCATTGAGTGATAAAATAGTAATGTTATATCTTTGAGAGTGGTTGCCTACTTATCGAGACAACGATGATTTATCAGTATTGCGGGCTGCAGACCGTAATATTAATAACTCCTTCGTGGATTCGTTAAGCAAGCAAACCGGTAGGTTATTTTATGTTAGTGTTGTACTTATTTAGAATGTTCAGTATTAATAAAGTATGTATTGTGTCGGTTAAATTATTTCCATTAGAGTGGTTGGTTATAATTGTGACTAAATGGATTGTTACGGGAAACCAGTCACTTTCCATCGATCTGGATGACCAGAGATTACTTTTGTAAGTATGCAAAGTGAAGTGAGTTCAGCCATTATTTATGCTGTGAAAGCAAAGAGATTGTTTTGAAAGGCTGTCAAAAATACTTAGCTCATGTGGTGCTAAATGATGTTGTTTGGAGTAGTGTGAATAATGTCGAAAGGGTTAGACTTTTCTTGATGTCTTCCCTGAAAGTATACCTGGATTGCCTTCAGGCAGAGATATGAGGTTCACTATTGATTTGTTGCCAGGTATAAATTTATATTGGAGATTGGTTCATGATGAGTTAAGGGAATTGGAAATTCAGTTGAAAGAATTGGTTGATAAAAGTTTCATTCAACCTAGTACAACACTTTTGAGGAGCCCCAGTTTGTTGGTGAGGAAGAAAATGGATCTTGAGACTGTTCATTGATTATAGACAATGGAGTCGGGTAACGATTGAGAACCGTTATCCATGGTGATGTACTGATGTTTATTTAACCAGCTCAGAAGTAATTGCGAAGATTCAAAGATTGAATTGAGATCTGGTTACTACCAATTGAATATTATAAGTGACGTTGATCATAAGATAGTTTCTGGACTTGTTATGGTCCTTATAAAGTTTGGTGATGCTATGTGGATACTCATGCGGTTTTATGAGTTGATGGATGAAGTATTCCAATAATGCCTTGATAATTGATATCATTTTCATTGAAGATATTCTGGCATATTCTGAGCCAGAGCAGAGCATGTAAACGTATTAAGTCGGTAGAACAAAGATTGGAAGAATGTCGATTGTATGCTAAGTTTAGCAAATGCGAATGTTGGATGAATCAAGCAGCATTTCTGGGATATGTTATATATTCTTAAGGTATTCAAGTGAATCCTTAAAAGGTAACAGAAATTAAAATTTGGAACAACCACGAGTCGTAATTGAGATTTGGAATTTCTTAGCTTACCAGGCTATCTTGGATGGTTGTGAAAGATTTTTCAGTCATTGCTTTGTCATTGACGAGACTGTTGAGAAAAGAGGTTATGTATGAGTGGGAAGGAAATTGTGAGCAAAGGATTCAACAACTGAAGTATTTCCTCACTCATGCACGTATTTTAGTAATCCTAGAAGATAGTGGTAATCATAAATTTTTAGTGATGTTTCTTGAATGGTATTGGAGGCATGTTGATGCAAATGTTAGGGTGATTGTATATGTTTCACGACAAATGGAACCTCATGAGATGAATTACCCTACTGGTGATTTGGAAGTCACGATTATCATTCTTGCTGTGAAGTTATGAAGGCATTATATTTGGTAAGAATGCAAGATTTTTACGAATCCAAAAAGTCTTCAATATCCATTACTTGGAAGGATTTTGATATGAGGCAGCGAAAGTGAATTGTATTGCTTAATGAACACGATTGTACGATCAGGGTGATCGTAAAGCTTGTTCTAGCTGAAGCACTTGGTGAGAAGACTACAGTAAGATTAATGTCTGGCACGTTTGCCAAGAGTATCATCTTGTGGATTGAAAACCAACGGAAGAAAAATTAAGAATGGAAGATCGAGAAGAAGTTATACTTGTTAAGTAACAAGTTAGTACATTTACTCCAGTGTTGAGTAACAACCTTTCCCAGACAGTTCAACATTACTTATTTGTTTTATGGAAAAGAGAATTGGTTTACGGAACTGCTAAGTTTCTTAAGTATGTTGGTTGCGCAGTTTCCGAAGTGAAGCCATAAGGTTCATGAAGTGTGTCATGTGTGTATTTTGTTGACTTGTGAATGGAATATTTCTGGGTAGAGAAAGATTCGATCGAGAAAGAGTTTTAGTAGACCCTGAGACTATGGATGAGTCTCCTCAAAGTATTCAGGTGATTAAGTTAACCTAAAAGTAACCAGGAATGACAAAAGACATCAACAGATGGATATGCCACTAATCGAGTATATAAGGTAAATGGTTTTATATTTTAGAAGTGTTCACCTTAGAAAAGTAGAATTTGGATTGAAAAAAGAAGGTCCTGAGAGTTAAGATAGAGTAAATGGTAAAAGTTTTGTGAAGGAATCATTCAGTGGAAGAAAATTACGTGGGAGAAAAAGAATCGGATGAAAAAAAAAAAAAAAACTTACCGAGGTTGGTATAAGTGTTGATGAATTGGTTGGTTGCTGGAATTTCGGGGACGAAATTCTATAAGGAGGGAAGATTGTCACAGCCCGTTCCAAATTATTATATTCGTGGCTGTGAATGGACGAAATTGCCCTTAAGAAATACTAAATTGTGAAGCTCAGGTTGCTAATTATCTAGGTTCCTAAGTTTGAAAATAAAATGGAATTTAATAAGGATGGAACTTAGATTTTTAGGTTAAAATGTTAAAGTTTGGTGTTTGGAGATTGGAATAAGGACCACGTGGGATCCCCACATCCCTCAAAACCCTCCTCATTTCCCGTTCACTGTCTTTCTCTCTCCTCCTTCACGATTTCTCACTCTCTCTGTCTCTCTCCTTCGAACTCACACGGACCACCACCAAAACCACCCTAAATCTATACCAACGTCAAGTTTGAGACCACCATTGGAATCCTGAGGACTTCACGATCACGTTGGTATCCATTTCAGGTAAGTTTTACTTCGGAAAACCTAGATTCTAAACTCCCCATGAAAGTGTACTGTTCATGAGCTTTGAATTGGTTGATTTTTAGGACAATCCAAGCTCATAGTGAGCTTAGTGAGGTCCCAAGGAAGCTCGGAGTGCTTCGTTGGAAGTTTTTGGACGTAAGAACACGGAGATCGACAAGTTCAAAGTTTGGCCGGAGCTTTAGAGGCTTTTTCCGGCGAATCCCCGGCGAGTTAGGAGTCGAGGTAGGTATCAATCTCTTCGTCTCGTCAAGTACTACAACTTTCCTTTTTGTTTCACTCAATTTCGTTGAGTATTGAAGAAGTTATACTCATTTGAAAAATACCCAGTTTCCGGCGACCTCCGAGGCTTTCGAGGCAGTTTCCGGCCAAACCACGGCGAACTAGGTGTTGTGCAAGGTACCATTCTCTTTGTCTCTTCAAGGGCTACAACTTTCGTTTTTGAATCACTTGATTTCGTTGAGAAATGACAAAGTTATGGCAATTTGAAAAACTGCCGGAAAACGGCCGCCGGAAAAACCAGTCCGGCGACCCAAGGAAGAAGAAGGTGCTACAGTAAAAAATAAAAAATAAAAATAAAATTATTTTAAAAATATGTCGACGTCCGTGACGTCGAGTAGATCACTGTGGTATATTCATATACCTAAATTGAACACCGTATGAGAAAGTTATTGAGGATTGTTGGTTAGGTGTTCGAATAACGTTTTATAGTTTTCACATTAGGTGAAAATGTGAATTGATGATCCGACCGTTGGATCATCACCAAACTTTGATACGTTGTAATACGTAATATTTGAAGATTATTGGAACTTACGGATTGGGAATCCGAGTTACGGATCTTCCGGAATTGGAATTGTAAGTCCATAATATAAAATGTTAACCGTCACTTAGTTTTGGAAATTGACGGAGATCCGACCGTTGGATGGTAATGAAATTTTAGGATGTTGTCCTAGAGGTATATTGTAGACCTCTGGAAGTTATGGATTTAAAATCTGAGTGGCAGATCTTCCGGATCGATCAACGTAGTGACGTATTTTATATAAGTTATGTATTCTATCGATGTGAATTCTGAGGTTGGATTTGATTACTGTTCTAGGCGGCGATCGTCATGACGCCTTGGCGTATTGTGCTAGGGAGTTGTAGGGCGAACTCCAGGTGAGTGGGCAGTTTTGTTTTCCGTATATATATATACTTGACGTTTCCCAGAAATTGAATTGAAATGAAAATATGTTTAAAATGAAATGCATATGAGTTATGTGGAAAAACGGGAAGTGAAATACCATGCATAGAATTGATATGAAAAGTATATAGAAATGTGAGTTGAAATGCCATGCATGAATTGATATATGATGCATATGTATGAATTGGTGCGGTGGACGCACATGTAAGAATTAATATATGATGCATATGTATGAATTGGTGCGGTGGACGCACATGTAAGAATTGATTTATGATGCATATGTATGAAATGGTGCGGTGGACGCACAGGTGAGTATCAGGTGATTATTTAAATACTGTTATGATGATGTTGATATATATTGAGCTCAAATCCTGCACCATGGTTTAGTGCTTATAGTATTCACCGCATCGCACGCTCGCCTTGGATCCAAGTAGATGCTAGTCGTACAGTCCACGCGGAGTGGGTACGACAGACCAGTCGCGAGAGTGTTAGTGAGATTCCGACTGGTGGGTGACCTTAGATTATGTGCACAGATGATTTATGAGAAGCACTAGAGCGTAACTTGTGTGCAGAAGGCCGGACGGGTCACAGAGGTGACTCCGGTAGAGTGATAATGATAGATTTTGAGCTCTAGGTTCAACCGTACAGGGCTATTAGAGGGCCTACGGTTGATTACTTTCTTGCACCTGATATGATTATGTTGATGCATTCATACCTTATTACTGTTGAGATGATGTGGCATGGCATAATTAATATGAGAAATGTTGAGATGACATGGCATGGCATGATTGATAAAGAGATAATGTTGAGATAGTAAAAATGAAGTTTTGAGAATATATATGTATATTTATATTTTACATTTCTGGGAAAGTATACAGGTTTTACGGAGAGGGGTTACAACGTTTTGAGAAATGTTTGGATTTGGAAAAGAATTGTTTTACTGACCCACTCAATTTTGGTTTTGCGCCCCTCCAGGTTCAGGAATCACAAAGGTGTGGTGACTACGAGGAATTCGACGGTGTTCTGACAGATTGGACAAAATTAGGACTCACCTTCGGGTGTATCAACTTATAAATTGTATCTTAAAGCTTCCGTACTGTGCAAATGGTTACGTCACTCTCACGTGACGGCCAGCATGCCCTCCTTCGGGACGGGGTGTGTCAATATTAGTTCAATATAATATATTTCGGTACTAACATTTAGGTACATTAATTGAGTCTTTCAAGTTTGAAGAATGTTAAATAAAATTAATAAATTAAAAAAACTCTTTTTTGGTCAAAAAATAAATTAAAATTTGTGTATTAATAAATTTATAGAAAGCTTCATTTTAATCCTTGGCAAAGATGACTTTTGGATTAAAACCATGAGTAAGATCAAAATCTAATTTTAGTCCCTTGATACTTTAATAACCTCATTTATTAATTATATTTTGATTTTTTAATTATTTATCTTTTTCTTTCTAATTTTTAATGTATTAATTTTATTTCATTATAATTTTTATTTTCATTTCATTCATCGTAATATATTTTGTTGTGAACATTTAGATAAACTAATTTTTGTTATACAATATATTTTGAAGTACTTTATTTTCTTCATTTAAGTATATTAAATTCATTATAATACATTTCGGTGCATACATTTAGGTACACACATTTCGGTACATACATTTCGATACAAACATTTAGGTACATTAATTCAATATAATACATTTTCGGTACTAACATTTCGGTACATACATTTCGGTACACACATTTAGGTACATTAATTTAATATTAATACATTTCGGTGCATATATTTAGGTACATACATTTCGGTACTAACATTTAGGTACATTAATTAAGTCTTTCAAATTTGAAGAATGTTAAATAAAATTCATAAATTAAAAAACTCTTTTTTGGTCAAAAAATAAATTAAAATTTGTGTATTAATAAATTTAAATATTTAATGGAGACATTAAATAAAATGCACATTAATTATTTTGAATTAAGGACACATTAGGGACTAAAATAAATATTTAATCTAACACCAGGTTTTTTTTTTAAATTTTAATCTTCTTGAAGGATTAAAGTTCAAAAACCCATAAATTTAAATATTTAATGGGAGACATTAAATAAAATGCACATTAATTATTTTGAATTATGGGCACATTAGGGACTAAAATCAACATTTAATCTAACACCAGGTTTTTTTAAAATTTTAATCTTCTTAAGGGATTAAAGTTCAAAAACCCCTTTTATTTATGCACTCTAAATTCTTAACACAATATAGCCTTTTCTTTAAGTCTGATTTATTTTATTATGTATTTTTGCGATGCATTAATTCGCTTTTTTTTTTTTTTTTTTTTTGTCAAGCATTTGCTTCTTTAACGGCCGAGAATAAAGCTAGTAAGTTGTAAACTCGGGACGTTCTAGGTAAGCGGAATCTTGATGAACATCCAAATTTACGTGATGAGTGCTTTTTAGAAATAATTGCACGCATTTGATTAGGTTTAGTTTAGGGAGATGATTTATGCACACATTTTTTTATTTTTTTAACACCCCTATTTATTTGTTATCCATAAAGGAAAACAAAATGCATACGCAACTTATAGCCATGAGCAAGCACTATGCTTTACATTACAGCTGAACATAAAGGCGATTTTAAACTTCAATCTTTTACATTACAGCTGAATTTCTGGGTTTTGAAGATCCCATCCCTTGTTATGCAAATACTAAGGGGTTCAAGAACATGGTTAGAGGTCTGAATTATGCATCTGCCTCAGCAGGAGTTCGAGATGAAACTGGCTCCCATATGGTAATTAATTAGCTAATCGCGATTAAAAAATGACTTAATTATAAATGTAAATTCGAAGTAGCAATATATCATAATACATAATTTCTCCTTGTAGGGTGAGAATGTCAATTTAAATAAGCAATTACTGAATCACAAATCCACAGTCAAGCGCATTACTTCAATAATGGGACTTAAACGATTGTCTAGGCAGCATTTACAAAAGTGCTTATATTCAGTTGGACTGGGTAGCAACGATTACCTTATGAATTACTTCCAGCCCAAGTTTTATCCCACCAGCAAGCGATACACTCCTGAACAATATGCTTCAGTTCTTATTAAACAATATTCTAAGCAAATGAAGGTTAGTAACTAATTAACATAATGCACTTGTGTTTAATTAATTTTCCGTGTCTCTGAGACTCGAAACAACTGCATAAGAAAAGTTTGAGTATTGACTTATTTCATTTATTGGTTAAGACTCTGTACAAGTATGGAGCCAGGAAGGTGGTCTTGAATGGAGTAGGACAAGTAGGCTGCACTCCATCTTCAATTTCGATTACACATGGGTCTACATGCGCAGAAAATATGAACAATGCTGTTCAATTTTTTAACCAAAAGCTTAAGTCTCTCGTCGATCAGCTCAACACCAAACTGACTGATGCAAAATTCATCTATGTTGACATGTTTGGAATTTCCGGAAGTCCATCAGAGGTTACAGCTGCAGGTTTTTTAACTCTCTTTGTGCCCTAATTTCTTTAATTACAATATACTCACATGCATTAATTATGTGAAAAAGAAGTCATATGTGACGTGCTCATATATGTCAATTAAAATCCTAGCTTAGCCATATTTTCATAGATAGAACAAGCTAAAGTGTTATATTAATTTATTTTTTTCATATTTAAGGAATCAAGGTGACGAAAGCTAACTGTTGTCCAGTAGATGAATTTGGCCAATGTGTTCGTTCCAAAGGTACATGCCAGAACAGAAGTGAGTATGCGTTCTGGGATTTATTTCATCCTACTGAAGCTTCCAATCTCATCATTGCAAGAAAGTCATACAATTCTTCTAACTCGTCGGACACTTATCCAGCGAATGTTCGTCACCTAGTTCAGCTCAGGCTATAAAATGGGTACTCTTGAAAGTATTGTTTATATTGAAATTAGTCTTCCCCATGTACATATATAAAGATCAACAAATTAATCACCATGTGACATGTACAAGACCTAACTACGAAGAGTATACTATAATTGTAAATATAATATATATGTATTTTTGCCAAGTTGGCATGAAATCAAGCTCTTAGTGTAATAGTCCAATTGTGACTCCAATTCAGTTCTACGAATCTTTTTCTTTTATTGATTAAGCGCTTTTATGAACTGGTTATTTGGTTAGCAATATGTATTTTTCTTTCTAATTAATGTTTGAAAGATGTTTCAATTTCAAGTCCCCCTCTTCGGTAAAGTTGAACTAAGCATTCCAAGTATTTTGTACTATATCCGCGGGAGAGATTGATGGAAGTATAAGATATAGGCTGATGGACCTGTTAATGTGGTATGTACCCTAACTCCCGTACGCCTTTGCCTTTACGCATGGCATCTCTTAGTCTCATTTTCTTTGGTTGCAAGAATAGTTGTGCATGAGAACACATCTTTTTGTCCTCAATCGTAGAAACATATCAACCACAAGCACATCAAGTAAATTGCTTGCCAATGAATTGGTAACCCTTTGAAAATTTGATCAAATTAACAAAGTTTTCAAACATGTTGAGAACATTATAATGTTTAAAAAGATTGTATCTTATAGATGAACAAAGTCCAAGATGAGTACGAGCCCATTCAGGGTTTCATTATTTATACTGAAAATATAACTTTAGTCTCTGAAACTTAATTTTCTCTACATAAAACTCGACATAAGTTTTTTACTGAAATAAAACCTATTGACTAGATTCCACATCAGCAAATTCCTTAATTATATTTGACTTTACACATTTAAAAAAATTTCGATGCCCAAAACACCCCTATTTGAATGTTTGATTTACACAATTAATTCCATACAAATTGTAAGGGATAATTAATGATTTTACAAAAAAAAAAAAATTCATTGCATAATATATAATAACAATAAAGCATGCCTAATAAGTTAAGTCAATAAAATTATATTTTACGTATAAATGTAGGTAAATTATTTCTCTCACACACACACACATATATATAACAACAAAAAAGCATGCTTGACATACATAAAATTCATGCAAAATAATTTACCTACATAATAAAGCAAACCCAAATATACGCAAAATAATATACCTACATAAAAAAATGTTATTATTTTATTCAATACTAGTTTACCTATTGTTTGTACATATAATAATAAAATGTGCCCAATAAATCAACATACAAAATAAAATACCTACATAATGAAGAAATGTTATTTGATTCAAAATTAATTTACTTACAAAATAAAGCAATTATTTTTTATTCAAGATTAATTTACCTATTATTTGTACATATATCTTATAATAATAAAATGTGCCAAACATATGTAATAATATGTGGAAAATAAATTACCTACGAAATAAAAGAATGTTATTTGATTCAATATTAATTTACCTACAAAATATATGTTATTTGCTCATCATAAATTTAAATATAGGTAGATTAATTAGTTTAATATGTTTGATCATATATGTAGTAATGTGCATATATATGTTATATTGAGCTTATGGTAGTAATATATACATTTGAACGTATATGTGTGTGTTTGGGGTAATAATATGTGCAATAATTATATTTTCGTTGTAATTAAGGTGAGTAATAACATTTATTGATTTTTATTTTGAATATTGTGGTACAAATTGTAAATATTTTGTAATTATATGCCAATTACTTCTATACTTGGCAGTCATTTTTAAATCTGGGTTTTATTTGGATATTTATAACTAGGTAGGTCTTTATCTAGGAAATAAGAGTTGTAAGGGTCTATATCCAAGGAACCCTTATTTATACAGCAGCCTTACTTTGAAGTAGATTTGTAACAGCTAATATGATATTTGTCATATCATTTGGTGACTAAAAACTTGGATTTTTCTTTTCTTTTTGGGCTGTAGTATTAGATACCGGTAGGGAAGTAATTCTGTTACATTTCATGGTGAGCGTTATTCTGGCAGGCTTCATTGTATTTGTGTGATCCACAGAGCACATTCTTTGCCCCCACGACACATATTGCACTCAGGCTTGCTTCAACCAGTTATTCT
This sequence comes from Malus domestica, assembly GCF_042453785.1. Classification (NCBI taxonomy): domain Eukaryota; kingdom Viridiplantae; phylum Streptophyta; class Magnoliopsida; order Rosales; family Rosaceae; genus Malus; species Malus domestica. The sequence goes on from NC_091665.1 coordinate 41,391,433, forward strand.
GCATCCGAAATATTTAATAAAATAAAAATATACGATACATCCATGTAAAGGCCGTTTGATAACCATTTCGATTTTTAATTTTTAATTTTTGAAAATTAAAAAAAAACAAAATAGTTATCAAGTGACCCTTAACTTAATTTGAAATGTCCATTTAGTATTATGAGCTAGTGATATTCATTTTCACTTGTAAATAAGAGGTCTTAGACTCTTAGGTTCGATTCTTGCTAAAAACGAATTCAAATCAAATTATTAATGTTTGTCCATTGTGAGGTTTAGTCCACTCCCTCACCTTTTAGTGTAGATAATATCATATGTATTAAAGAAAACGTTAATTTGAACGACAATTCCCCAATTATAAGTCTAATTTGAAGACAGTTCCTTCGAGTACGCTAATTTCCCCCTTAGGTGGCTTAGTATGCACCATTTCCAAGCTTCCCTCTCTCTCTCTCTCTCTCTCTCTCTCTCTCTCTCTCTCTCTATATATATATATATATATATATAATACCTCCATTTCTCTAGACAGTACTGCCTTAATTTTTTTTTCAGTGTTATACAATTGTAATTTCACTTTAGCTTTATCATTTCATAATGGCAACAAATGAGGCAGTAAGATGGTTCATGATGATCGGTTTTCTGGTGGTTTCAATATCACGATCTTGTGCTTATGGAAAGCCGGAAGTACCTTGTTTTTTCATTTTTGGTGATTCATTGCTCGATAATGGCAACAATAACTTCCTCCCAACGTTGAGAGTGAACTACCTCCCCTACGGCATTGATTATCCCACCGGACCAACCGGAAGATTTTGCAATGGTCGAACTCCAGTTGACGTACTTGGTCTTGCCTCTCTCTCTCTCTCTCTGTCTCTCTCTTTCTGTCTCTCTCTAAATTTCTTATGCTATATTGTTAATATCATAATCTTACTCTATAAATTAAGAGCTATAGAAATCATAGAGAAATATAATTTGTAGTTGTGAAACTTGCTTACCGTAGTGTATTATTTACGATGGATAGAGAAGATCTCATCAAAGAGTTCATTTATTTACAGTTTGACAATACAAGTATCTTATGTTACTGGACAGTCTGACAAGTGAGGATTTGCATATATAAATCGTAATCAGTTTGTTTGCAAGGGTTTCAATGAAAGGAGGCCTAGCTAGCTATAATAAGAACATGATTGCTTACATTACAGCTGAACTTTTGGGCTTTGAGAATCACATCCCACCATTTGCAACTACTTTCGGCCTGGCCACACTTAGAGGCTTGAATTACGCATCAGGCACTTCAGGAATTCGAGCGGAAACAGGCTCTCAGTTGGTAATAACTAATTAATCACAACACAAACATGATTTATACTAATTAGCAAAGATAATTAGTATATAAATTAATCTTTAGCTAAAATGGTCATTGAGATTTGCATAACTCCTCACTTTGGTCTCTGAGATTTGAAATAGAAGTAGTCCCTGAGTTTGTCCACTATCAATCATTTTGGTCATTCCATGAAAAATCTCCATTAAACAAGGCTAAAATGACAAAAATACCCTTAATTTTTGTCAAATCATTTGACCCATTATTTATTAAATTGAGGGTATTTTTGTCATTTTGGTCCTTATTTAATATAGTTTTTTTTTTTATTTTTTATTTTATGGAAGGACCAAAATGATTGATGATAGACAAATTCAGGAACCACTTCTATTGATTTGAAATCTCAGAGACCAAAGTGATGAGTTATGTAAATTTCAGGGACTATTTTGACTAAAAAGCCATGTTATAATATATGATTAATTCTCCTATGCAGGGTGTTAATGTCAACTTTGATCGGCAGATACAGAACCACAAATCTGCAGTCTTGCGCATTGCTTCCATACTGAGAAGTAAAGAATCAGCTATGAAGTATTTAAACGAGTGCTTATATTATGTGGGAATGGGTAACAATGATTACCTTAACAATTACTTACAGCCGCGGTTTTTTAACACCAGCCGCATATATACCCTTGAACAATATGCTGCAGTTCTTGTTAGACAATATTCCAGCCAAATCATGGTTAGTAAGTAGTGATTAGTTTTCTAATTGATTAGGCCCTGTTTGGACTGCTTCCTTATGAAAGCACTTCTACTTATAATCATTTTTTGTAAAAGTGATTTTCTTACAAACACGTTGAAATTTCTATTAAAATCCAAGTTATTCTTGGAGACGCACTTGGAAGTACTTGTTCATGGAAAAACAGAAAAAAAGCGTTTCTTTGATGCGTAAACACTTTTTATTAAATTTTCCTATCAAATAATGTGGCCAAAAGCCGTTTAGTTGTAACAAAGTGTGTTAGGTATTTTAGAAGCAGTCAGTTCTCAAATACGGACATGTTGTCTTAAGAACTGAATACCAGTTTTCTTTACGTTTTAGAATATTAATTATTCTGTGTTTTATGCTGCTTTTAATAAAGACTTTGTACAAGTATGGAGCGAGGAAGTTTGCCTTGGTTGGAGTGCAAGATATAGCAAATACGACCTATGCTTTTAACCAAAATCTTGTATCCCTGGTAGAAAAGCTCAACGCCGATCTTGGAGATGCAAGGTTCATCTATGTCAACTCTTCCTCAGTGACACGTTCAACTTCTGCTGGTATATAGTTATACATTTGGGATATATCACTCTCTTCATCTGCAGTTTCTTTCCTTACAGTATTTGTTTTACATGCCATAATTCCGTTATATGTGACATTCCTCTAGTAACATGTACGTGAGACTCACTGTTATATACAGCGAGATCCAAAGTGTGTATATGTTGCGAAAAAGAGTCATACATGACCTGCGGTTTCACACAAAATAAAATACCTAGCGTGTAAACTTAATTTCTGAATTGGTGACATTGATTAATTTGTTATGTTGATTTCAGGATTCAAGGATTATGACACTAGCTGCTGTCCGGTAAATCGACTAGGTCTATGTGCTATTTTCCAAATTCCATGCCAGAATAGGAGTGAGCATGCATTATGGGACTCATTCCATCCCACTGAGGCCGCCAACATAGTCTCTGCAAGAAGAACATACAATTCCTCAGACCCGTCGGACACTTATCCGATGGATATCAGTCACCTGGTTAACCTCAGCCTAGAATCCTGACTAATTATCACACAGTCAAGCATATATACACAGATGATTAATGAATAATCTACAATGTAGATTCGGATATTTATATATCAGACACATATATAATAGATATTCAAACCAACATTATGAAGATTCAATCACATCAAAGTTGGAAGAACTTGTTAGGGTAATGTCTCACAGAAGTCTTAGTAGTACACGTTGCAGGAGGCATAAATATAAAAATACAGACAAGAAATCCCCTTCCATCAACTAATATACGTACGTATACCTACGTACTTGGTAACGGTCTTCATTCCCCAAGCAATCTGGATCATTCATCTGGTGTCATTATACACACCCACCATAGAAAACTAAATCAGCCGAAGCGATACAGTCCAAGCATATATATTAACCGCACACGAATAAACGATGATCAAAACAATGTGAATATTGCTGGTAGTTTGTGATAATGTGTTTGATAATTTGGGATTTTTATGAACTTACACTAATTGAAGAGAAATCTGATCGTGGCGGGGATTGTACTGATGATTGGGTTGTAACGCGTTCACTTGGAAATAGTTCCGAGAGTCGTATGGCTGAGACTGCAGGATGTCATAGCTTGAAGTTCCTCCTCCGGCCATCACATTTATGTTCTGCTGGCCCCTCTCATTCTCAGCTATCTATATATCCAATTTATAATTCCTAGTGAATATTAGCTAAATACGTACTGCATACTCACATAAACAGAAAGACTAAGCGCGCGACCACACAAAAAAACACATATTTTTTTAAAGAAAAAGAGAGAGAACTCACCTTTGCTCGTAGGAGCTGGTTATTGTTGTGCAAGTCCAGTTCCTGCAGGAAAAAATTGACAAAAATGAAAGCGAAAAAAATATCAGTACGATGAGTAGAACACTCATATTTGTTGTACGATGATTTCAAAAGTGCGAGCATACAACTTGTTGCGATAATTCACCACAGTAGATATATAACATATACATATATATATAAGAGTGAAATTCATCACTCAATATTAATGTTTGGTACATGTAAGGTACTGTTGGTCAGCATAGAAGCTACAAGAATAAGAACAAATGGCGATGAGCGTTTTTTAGAAGTTGAAAGAAAACTTAAACCTAACCAAAAATTTGAAGTGTAAATCAATTTTCACCATTTGAAAAGTATTAGTTTCAAATCATCAAAAGTATGATGATTTATAACAATGACTTACATATTATCATGTTTTCTACCATGCATGTACTAATTAAGTTGATCAAGACAATTTGATGCCGCCAAGCTTTCCAAATGCAGATGAACCACATTTATAATATGTTCAGAAATAAAGCAGAAGTAATTTCGTAAAATGAGCAAGCTAAGTTGAAGAGGTGTACCCTTTTCTGCATGTACTCAATTTCGGCAAACAAGAGCTCATTCTGAAAAGAGTTCAAGATTTGAAAGAAAGAAAAGAAAAACGTGTTAATGGCTATGCAAAAGCTAGAAATATGACCACAACGGACAGTTCAAATTGCGAAAATCGTCACAAATGATCAATAGCTTCATTAGACACCTTTTTGGATCGGATTCTGCTAATTCCTTTCTCTAGTTTACTCTCCAGGCTCTTCAGGTCCTTGATAGGCATACTACTCAATGCATCACCCATCATATTCCTGGAAACAACATTCATTGTCAGTTAAAAGGGTGCCGATTTATAATATAGGATCTGGGAAAGCTTGTGGTAGCTAGGGTTAGATGTCTTTAAGAATATTACCGGTTGGCATTCTGCAAATTCCCGATCTGCGCACGCAATTTTGCAGATTCTTGCTGGTAGTACTGAAATTTATATCGATAAAGCAATAGGTTAAAACTTCTGAACATTAAAGACTATGATCAAAATTCATAGAAACGCTGCTTTAACAGGACGCATGCCTTAAGAAATCACAGATACACCTTCACATGTTTGCTTCTTAATTAGGGTTTATATGTTACTACATACATATGTGTATAAATGTAATACACACACACACACACTCACGCACACACGCACACAACCAATTAGTATAATTACGGGTCCTTGTAACTATTCATGAATTAAAAGTTAGGAAAAATAAACCAGAAACAGTTCCATTAACTGTTTAGTTCCATGAGAACTTGATATCTTTGTATCAAATGTGCAGAGTATGAAATCACTCCTTGAAGGCAATTATATTAATCAAGATAATAGGTTAACTACATACCAAGGCATATTCTTGTAAAAGCTTTTGCTTTACCGGTATCTTTGGTTGCAATGTGAATGAACAGAAAATTGAAATGGATCTTAAACGCTCACCCATATTCCAGGATTTATATGGGAAGTAATTGATTGATTAAATAATACAGGCTAAAGTGCAAGAGGCTTGTAGCTTAAGCGATGAGGAACATTTACTCTCCCCTCCCACAATATCGCGTGTATAAATTAAATTATAAAGTAATATAAGGTTTGATAATGACATCCAAAAAGGAAAACAAGACTTGTCTTAGTCATGGATTATTGGCTTTGTTCAACAATCAAGACCTACATAACTAGTCTTGAACTTGAAGTCAATGTCTGAGTAGTTCAAGACTTCAAATTTCAAGGTCCCCCAGATGATATCAAATAAATATGACAATGAAATCCCAGAAAGAACTGAATCTAACTTTTAGAATCAAACTCCAAAGTTACGAACTTTTCTGTCAAATAATATCTACATTCAGGGTAAGTCAGTGTACCTGAGTACTAGCTTCAGAAACTGATCCAGTATTTGAAGAATCTGCACATGTCTTCTTGTACCTCTCAACTGTTGCTTTAACACTGCACATATGGTATGCACTCATAGTATTACTATATGAATCTATATATGTAGGGACCATTGAAATCTAAGGAGGATCTAACATATGACTAAAATGATTAATGGATAACACTTCTAGCTCCAGAAAAGAATCTCATGCATTGATAACCCATATTAGACATTCTTGTTTGGTTACTATATGATTGGACTAGATTGGATTGGACAACTCATAAAATGCAAGTATGTTGTAAGTAGAAGTGATCATTGTCATTTTTAAGGATATTAGACCTAAAGGAATTTATCTCTTTTAATCCTACCATTTTGAGGAGATGGAAAGGAATAAGTTTCTTTCAAGAGTAATCCACATTCTTCCTTGAACTTGGACAAATCTTTATTTTTTCCTTGAACATACCATAAATATGGTGAGCTATTGAATCCAATCTAATCCTAAACACCAAACGAACCCTTAGTCCAATCAATATGCTTTGGAACTAGTACTCAAAAGGAAAAACACCAATATAATTAATGCATGTATGATTCTCAAATTTATAAGAAAGCTACATTCATATACTATAGCATTGCTTATGCATTTAATGTTAAGAAATGTATAATCTGAAACATTGTGATAGTTTGAACATAATATGAAAGGCATACCATGAGGGAAGCTACCTAGCAAAAGATTGGTTCTATATCTGGCTTATTTGATCAAACTTTCCACATAAGGGTTTTTGAAATAAGTTCCTATAATCATTTTCTACCTAAATAAAAAGACTGTGAAACTAAAGATATTTTTCTTAAAGCATCTAGGGAGATAAGATGGTAAACCTTAAGAACATGGTGTGGAGTGGAAGCCTCAACTTCCTACGCTGTATTTGAGTGAGGGATTTTCAAGTATCAAAGGATTGAGGCCAAGTTACTCAGGAATTGATCATAAAATGTTAGATAGAGGGATTAGAAATGTAGGTGTGTGAGAGAGATTTGTAAATGTACCTTTCCAAGTAGTGAATTGCAAACCCTCTTACATGCCTATGAAATGCGCATCGACGGCTTTTCTAATTCCCTTCGCCTAGCATTTTGTAGTCTATATGTTACTAGCTTGGCTTTAATTAATCCTTTGTGACTTAGAAGATCCTCAACCAAACATAGCTGGATAACCTTAGTCTAATGATACTTTTCTTCCCAAGGCTTAAGTTTGAATCCCCTTCTATTTTTACAAAAGAAAACAAAAGGTGCGGAGCCTTAAGATCTAACCATTTTCTGTTGCCTTAAGTAGTAAATTGCTTGAAGTAATGGAAAGCTTTACAATATTTTCTTTTTCAAATTAAAATTTTTTCTCTTTACCTTTCTGAATACTAATTAAAATTGATTTTAATATTTTTCTCAACTAATTAACTGGGGAAAATATAAAGAAGAAACTTGCTGTCTTTTTCTGATCCAAAGTAATGCATTATGCATTTTGTACATGTAGGGTTCCAGTCTCAGTTTAACTTATTAACTAAATAGATCTAACTACTATTAGGCTCTCTTGTCATGTCCTCATAAATAGTCACTAAAACAACGAGTACAAAAATTAGTTCATTTTAATTAACTAGATATAAGCACTTTGGTTAATTAGATATAAAACTGCTGAAGTTCATGTCAATTTACAGAAGAAAACAACATGTAAAAGGGGTTCCCAACCACAGCTAAATTTCTAGTGTTGGGAAGGGGGAGAAAGAGAGAAAAGAGGACCTGATTGATTGAAATATAAATGGTAATTGAAGTTGTTTACACAAAATGCATGCTTATCCTCAGCAGAATTTCTGAGTCAGATTTCTGTCTGCTATAAACTGAATTTCTTTCCCCAAGCTCTAGCCTTTCTGCTTAGCTTTATTCATTTCCTTAGGCACACATGCTATCACATAACATTAAGGGCTAATTCTACTGACTTAATCTGAGATCTTATGTTTAAATTTATAAATTATAAGGCGATTACTAACGGTCAAATGAACAAACTCTTTCAGTTAACTGAGCCTAATTAATAAGCAAATCTCAGTTCCTTGACACCAGAAAACTCGGTTCTCTGAGTTAGACCGGCTGGCCTAATTCAATCAGTCTCTCAACTGACGGATGTGATACAAAACCATATATCAATATCATAATTATACAATTAAATTTAAAAAAAAAAAATCATTAATTTAATAAAAAAACAAAACCTCGCGCCTTCCTATGCATACTGATTCCTTAAAATCGTCGAGCTTGTGATTGGTTCCCTGTGCCACGGTGGCACAGCTCCCCAATATGATTGGTTCAACTAGATAAGAGGCCATAACTCTCATTACACAAGGGATATTTTCCTGGAGTTCACCTTTTAACCCACCTCGTGTAAAACACAAACAGTTTAATGAATTTTGTATGTTTTTAATTACTTTACAGAAGTGAAAGTAAATATAACATAAAGATTTGATATTTTTTCTTTTCTGTCTGAAAGACTGAAGCTCTGATGAGAACATCAAAGCCGTCTGTTTCCAGCAGCAGAGAAGGCAGACATATGAGCCAAACGAAACGCTCAGAACTCTCCCATTGGCTCGCAGTTGTCGTACGTTGTCTTCTGTTTCACTTGTATCTCTCACGCTTAAAACTTGCATAAATATATCTACGCAAGATCTCTGCAAATGCAAATGCCATTCTATGATGCCATAATTTTGATGACCCAGTTGAGCTAAGATCTCTCTCTCTCTCTCTCTCTCTAATAATTTGGAAAAATAAATTATAAAAGAATATTGATTTATGAGATCCGATCCAAGTAGAAAAAAAATGACCAGAAAGGTTAAAAATTTAGGGTTGAAGAACTGGGAAAAGGGGAAGAGAAGCCAGTGTAGGAATCATGACATAAACCCCTTTTGTCAGAAGTCAAGAACCGAAAAATCTCGTGTGACGTGACCAAAGATTCTATCAACCAAAGACAAAAGAGAAAAAAAAGAAACAAAAAAACCAGAACCTAACCCTAACTAGACCGCATCCCATTTCCAAAAAATGTCAAATTTAAGAAAAGATGACATTTTGACACTTGAGATGTGGAAAATATGTGTCCTTTACTCGATTTAAGGGTTGCCCACCACAAATCTTTGGACAAATTGAATACCCAATGTGGTTTCTTATGAACCCTAATTTGGGAAATTAGGGTTTTAATTTTCTGAGGGAAATTCCACGTGGTGAAACTGAGATTTGGGGAATTTTAGCTTCTGGGTTTTGGAGGTTGTAGCCAGATTTGGATCTACAGGGAAGTTTGTTTCATATTTCAAGCAAAACACGTTTGGGTGCCTTGGAACCCTAATTTGTGCTTATTTTGCAGAGGTCCTGTCAATACATTATTTAATTATTTTTTAATTAAATTTGTACTTTAACTTTCCTGATGTCTATAGCTGACTTGCTATTAAGGAAGTGTCAAACAGATTGGGGGGCTTGGCTAATGGGGGCATGACAGGTTGTGTGTTGTAGGCCTGCTTAGCTGCATAAGATGACATAGAGTCATGCAGCATATGAGAGAGAGAGAGAGAGAGAGAGAGAGAGAGAGAGAGAGAGAGAGAGTATGGAAGAAATCAGAAAGAGAAAGGGAAACAGAACATTAACAACAATGGAGGGAGGGTAAGGAGCTGATCTCAGAAGCCTGCATACATTCCCAAAAACCAATACTTGTTGCTATATACATCCTAATGATAATATATACATACATACATACATACATATATATATATATATGTATATGCTTCTTTTTTCTATCTATTACACCAGATCTATGTTTCCACCAAACCAAGAGCTAAGAAAATGATCACAAACAGAAAAGAAAAATTAAATTAAAAAATACCCAACATTATTAAGCACATACATGGAAAAAAACAAAACAGAAGAAAGAAAGACGAGTGAATCTTATAAGTTATATAGAGAGATGAAAGAGAGAGAAAGAGAGGAGAGAGAGAGAACTCAATCTCAATCTCAACTCAACTGAGTACCATAACAATGATAATGTTTTTCCTGATTAAATCCAGCAAAAGATCTATTTCACAGAAGCAAAAATCTTGAGGACTGAAGTGCCAATAACTTCTTGAAATGCTAAATTGTGACAAAAATTTGCACAGAAGAAGAAAGAAAAAGAAAAGAACTTTAACAAGAACAAAGAAATCTTATTAAAAGGTAAATTGAAAATAAAACTTGGGTCTGAAAATAATACTAAAAGCCTTCCATTAGAAAAAATAAAAGAATAAGAAGAGAAAATTAAGCAAGAAAATTGAAGCAATAATATTATTACCTGTTGTTGGCATACTCATAGAGGCGGCCACGGTTAGAGAAGACTATGAGAGCAACCTCTGCATCACAGAGCACAGAGAGTTCATAGGCCTTCTTGAGCAACCCATTGCGCCTCTTGCAGAAGGTCACTTGACGATTGGTCGTGTTTTCGATCCGCTTGATCTCGATCTTTCCCCTACCCAATTTTCTCTGGGGAGAGTCGATTGACAAGGATTTGTTTTCATTGGCCATAGTTGCAAGCTGAATCAATAAGAACAAAGAGATCAATCAATTAAGCACCTTTTTAAATAAAACAAAAACCCCAGAACTTCAATTACTATATTCTTGATCACCAACAAAAAGTTTGAAATTAACTTGCAGAAACAAATGAAAGCAATTCAACTACAACAACTAGGTAGCTTAAAAAATAATTGAGTAGCTAATTAAGCTAGCAATCCCAAGTTAGTTCAAGAAATTGTGAGCTGAACAGATTTGATGGAACTAAAGTTTGAATTTTCATATTTATTTTGGATGATCTTGGTGAAAAAGATTTATGGGGCTAAAAGAAGTGAGGCAAATGAACAAAATTTAGGAGATAGTGTTTGAGTATTTTGATCAATGAAGCATGGCAAGAACACACAAAGAAAAGATCATAAGATGATGATAATTAAGGACAGAAACAGAGGTTTCTTTCTTTCTACCTTTCGGGATTTTTCTCAGGTCTTTTTCTATCTTTCTTTCTCCACAAATCCAAACGAGGAGATAAGCAGAAAATGGAAGTGAGGTGGGATGAGGGGTGTGTATTTATAAAGGAAAAAAGGACATTTCCACAATTATTCTAATTTCCAAATTAATTACTTCAAATTTTTAGATATTTTCTAAATTAATTACTTTCAATCTTTAATCTGCAAACTTTTTATTTTCACTAGCTAAGCGCATGGGGCTTTTATGTATTGGAGATGAAGCAAAAGAGAAAACATGGGAAATGGGAATCACTCATTTGATTCAGACTCCATCAACCATTCATTTTATTTATTGTTCATTACTTATTTATTTAATTATCATATATATTTTTCTTGCCTGTGAAAGATGAGAGATAATAGGGGAGAAAGAGAAAGGAAAGGTACTTTCTGAAAGAGATTATTAATGGTGTGAACGTGACGTTTGGCTAAGCGCGCGGCTAGCTAGCTAGCACACCTCGTTTTGGTTAAACCACGACAACATCAAAACTTTATTTCATTAAGTAAGGTTGACTGTGTGAATTCAAGAACGGTATTGTGTTTGTTTTGTATCAAATATTTTGTTAACTCCAAGTACTCTGTGTCTTTTCTTAGGGTGCGTTTGTTGCATCGGACTACCTCGAACTGGACTAGCTTCAGGGACTAAAGTAAACTAGCTTGACATGGACTAAGTAGTATACGAATAATAATGTATTTGATGCAGTGTCGGACTAAGTCACAGACTTTTTTTTTTTTTTGAAATCCAATTTTTTTTGTCAAAATTTTAATTCATATTTACTAATATTTTACTATCTCTCTTCCTTTCCTTTTTCTTCTCCCAATTTCAAGCTTAGTCAAACCTTCTCTTTCCCTTTCCACCTCTTGCCCTTCTCTTTGGGTGTTTTGTACTTCCCAGATTTGGTATTTTTGCAATTCCCAGGGGTTTTTGCAATTCTCATAGGCCCGACGAGATAACTGGTGGGGAGTCGAGGTTTGTGGAGTTGGGGTAGTGAGAGACGGTGGTGGCTTGGGGTTGGAACGCTTGGATTTCTTGTGGGGCTGCAGAACCCTCTTCGAAGTCTCTGTCATGGCCGCTCCGGAGACGAACTTGGATTTCTTGGATTTGTTTCCGTCAAACCCAGTTGAAGGCGAAAGCAAGAGACGGTCTTAGTAGTTCGAAGCATTTTAGGGGGTCTCGCTAAGACCTCCTAGCGAGGTCGTTAGTCCATGCGAGTCCCACCTAATCTCATTAAAACTAGTCCCTGCCAGTACCAAACATGAGACTAGACTAAGTGTTAGTCCAGTGATAGGGCAAACAAACACACCCTTAGAGTCTTCTTACAAGTCTTCCTAAGTCTTCATCTACTCCTTTTGCCCTGAGTCTCTGTCTCATAATTGCATCTTCCTGAGTCTCTGTCTCATAATTGCATCTTCTAACCGGAGCATCTGTAGGTCTTCGGTTTATGTATCCAAATCACCTTAACCGATTTTCTCTCATCTTACCTCATATATCTTCATTCTTAATCTTATCATTTCTCGTGTCCCCACACATTTAACGAAGCATTCTCATTTCCTTGACATTCATTTTTTTGTGTGTTGATGCTTGACCACCCAACTTTCCATGTCGTAAAGTATTGCTAACCTTATTGTTGTCCTATAAAATTTTATCTTCAGTTTTAGTGACTTACGACGGTCGCACAACACACCGGATGTGCTCTTCCACTCCATCCATCCAACTTGTATTCTATGGTTGAGATCTACATCTAATTCTCTGTTCTTTTGCAAGGTAGATCCAAGATAGCGAAAGTGTTTGCTCTTTAATACGCCATGATCTCCAATCCTCACCCCTTATCATTTGAACCCATGTTCCTATTAAACTTGCACTTCATACACTCTGTCTTTAACTTACTTGGGTGAAGACTTTTAGATTCCAACACTTCTCACTAAAGGTTAAGTTTCACATTTAATCTCTCCCGAATTTCATTTATTAACACTATATTGTCTGCCAAAAACATACTCAAATGGATACTTCTTGAATATGTCACGTTAACTCAACCATTACTAATGCAAAAAAGTAAAGACTTAAAGCTAAGCCTTGATGTGATCCTACGGTTATGGGAAAGCTTTTAGTTTGTCTTTCATGAGTTCTTATTATAGTCCTTGCTCCATCATACATATTGTTTATTACTTGGATATATGCTACTTATACACCTTTAGGTTAAAATATTTATAAAATAATATTCATGTAAAAAATAGATGAACAAAAACTTAAGGGAGTTTTTCATCGATTTTTTGTGTAATTTCTTATTACACAGAAAAAGGAGGAGAGTACTGAAGGTTCTATTTACTAAACAATTCATCACGTGCTTTTTTGTGTACTTCTACTTTCAGAATATTTTATTTATATATTTCTCTGAATTTTTTATTTATTTTAGTGAAATTAATTTTTTTAAAGTAGGTGACTCAGTTAAGTTATGGCTTTTCTAATCTATTTGAATTTAGTTTCTAATCTATAATTTATTTTAGTGAAATTAATTTTATTTATATATTCCTCCTTTAATTTTAGTTTCTAATCTATTTGAATTTAGTTTCTAATCTATAATTTATTTTAGTGAAATTAATTTTATTTATATATTCCTCATTTAATTTTAGTTTCTCTAATCTATTTGAATTTAGTTTCTTAATTTGGAATGCTTAAGATATGGCTTTTCTACCCCCCAACCTAGGTCAAGAGGTTTAGGAAATAGAAAAAGTAGTCGGTCTTGATGGAATGAGAAAACACATATACATGTGTGTGTGTGCGTGTGTCCCAATTCCCCACAAATATGAAACATGATGTCAATTTATTTCCTAAGAAAATATTGCATAGAAGTATATCACTTTGTCCGCCATATGTCCAGCCATGCATATATGCAGCTCCTTAATATGCTGATTTATAATACAGCAAGGAGTTCTTGGCGTTGTAGAGAAGAGACCAATACTTTGTTGTTGTGATGGCCTGGCCATGGCTAGCTTGTATTTGATATTTGCCATAACTAATCCAATTTCTCGTCGAATCGAAAACGAAAACGTTGAGCCGTCAATGATCATTTGGTGTAGTGACACTCAGTCTCAATTTTGTTGAACACTACTTTCAGCCCAAATCTCCTGAAAAACAATTGTTAAATTAAGAAAAGAGAAATTTAGCAGTGACTTATCTTGATATTTGGACATTGTTTGATTTTTCCGAACTTTCAATATAGTTTGAGCTCTTTTAAACTTTCAATTCGTATTAATATACCTGAAAAAAAGAAAAATTTTGATAATTCAAGTGTGAGAAATTTTACAAGCTTGCACATCGGAAGCAAATTCAAGGGCCTCCCCCATACTAAATGGACAAAAAACAAATCCTCAATTTGAAGGAACAATGGCAGAACAAACAGCGAGGAGAATATTAACATGAAACTAAATTTAAAATTTATAGGGCAAAGTGAAACAAGACGTATAATTCGGTGACGTTTCTAATTTTTATTTTTTTCTCAAAAATACATTCCAATTTCTCACTTTTAACCGCATGTCCATTCGATCTGATTTGACCTAGGAAGAGAGGTAGCGCCCACCTGTGTCCGTAGTACTCCTGGTTGATCATATATTTGTTTGTTATACCATGTCACTCGTGGTTTGTAGAAGACATGTCACTTTTCCTTACCCACCTAATTGCAAACAAAGGGATGATAACAAGTTTGCGAGGAGATGTGTAATGTTGGCCATGCTCGATCGACATTGGAAAAACATATATCATCCATCTTTCTCTTGTTTTTACCACATATATATAATTCGATCTACTATATACACTACCCATTTAATCATCGTAGGTACTTTTACATAGATTAGTACATTTGGCCACCATCCATTGTTGAGAGTATTTTCCCACATCAAAAGATCTTGAGCAATTTCATTCATTATCAATTAATTTTACGATGGATGCTAATAATTTTAATATGATACCAAAGTAGGCTGGAAAAGAATGTTGAAAGTACAAAAAAGAATGTATTTAACATCTATTTTATAATAAGATGGTTTACATGTTTGGTATGTACATGCATGTAAAGAACACCCTGAGTTCCTCTTAATATGTTTACTTATTTAAAAGTCATCAATCAAAGAAGGGAAAGAATGAATGAGTTGCCCCTTAGTTGATATGATTTATGATTTGTCAATAATTGGATTACAGTTTTACTGTAAACGCAACATTTTTCAAAAATTCAAATGTGTGTTTATACATGAAAAGTCACGAAACAGAATAATTCAAAGGGAAAGATAAACACATCATTTTTAGCCTCTTATACACTCATATTTGATCATGATCGTTGATTTTGTTTGACTTATTCAATTTAGTATGGTAAAAAAAAAAAAGTGTGTGAGAAGCTAAAAAGGGTGTGAGTAAATTGTGAGGATGTGAAGGTTAAACCGTAAAAGAGTTCCATATTGGTCAACGAAAAAACTTTGTAAGGGCTTATAAGAGGTTTGGGCCACTCCCCATATTACCAATTGGTTTTACGGTGTAATCTCAACTTTCTTCATGGTATCAGAGCAAGTTGGCCTACGTGTGAAGCCTAACTCGCACACATGCTTCACGCCACCCAATTCTTGTTGTCCATGTGTTTGGCTTGAAAATGTGTTAGCATGGATTTTAGCCAACTAATATCCAAGATCAAAATATATTTAGGGTTTACTTGACCCCATTCCAAGTAAAAACACATGCGCGCCAAGATGAATTTTAGCAACTAATTAGGGTTTATCCAAGATTAATAAAACATCCCAATGTTTTCCTTGGTACTAACTTTATTGACTTAATTAATTAACCTCATGTTGTAACAGGAAAGTTCTATTCAAAATATATGAGTCTTTATACATAGAGAATTGGCACCACCGTTGTCTTCTCTAGCTATGAGGTTATGACACATATACAATTCCTAGCGTTGTCTTGAATATTGTCGATTTCCTTATCTCTCGTTTCTTGTTGTTCATGTGATCATCAATGCACCTTCATCTAAACTTCCACTGCCCATAAATTTCTTTCACCATATTAGTCCATACATATATAACACATCACTGACGCTAGATCCTAGATGCCACACAACAATATATGTATATATGTGTATTGTTCAATGCATATATATGCTCTCATTGTCTCTTTGCACATATGTTACCAATGATGGATCCAAAAAATATTATTGGGGGTCAGTAAGAATAGTGCACGAAGTGTACAAAATTTTTTAGTTGGTATAGTATGAAAATTGGCATTTTATTGAGCTTTAGTAGGACCGAAGTCATTTACCAAGTCATATTGCAAGCTTGTTGATAGATGCTAATAGTTTCCGAAATAGCATGTCGACAGATGTCGATAACTTTTGAGCGAGCATGACTACGGATGCCAACATATGCCAAGTGGCCTATCGAAAGATGCTCATGGAAAAGCATACAAATATGCATGAGGCTAGCAACTACTTTGCCCAATGCCCATAGAGGCAATTTGTCGAATAATTGGATGACAGCTTTCAACGAAATCTCAAATTTTCAAAGAATAGCACCCAATTCTTCTATGAAGAACTTCTGAGTTTAGGGAGTCAGCTGACCCACCTTGTCCCAAGATGGATCCGCCTCTATATGTTACTGTGGTGACTCCATAAATATTGTATGATCAATCTTTAGTGAAACATCACCCTCAATCATTTGCCATGATTTGATTATTATCTTCTTTTTTTTCTTTCCTCTGTGAATATATGTGTGCATAAGCTTTCTCAAAACGTTCCAATACACCTTTTTATCGCATTGCATCATGTCTGAGTTTTCTTAGTTCTAAAATAGGAAAGCCATGGTAATTCTCCTTGTTCTCACAGGTCCTAAGTACTCTTTATGGTTCACAACAAGAAAATCTCCCCCATATCTAGAAGAGGACCACATTGAGGGCAACTTAATATATCATAAAACCCTACTACTCATACATATCCATCCACACCATACATGGTAAATGTTAAATAGTGTTATCGGTCGCTAGACTCGACTCTCTGGTGTGATTTCGACTCCTATGAATTTCTTTATCGGTACGTTGGTTGCGATTGAATTCCCAACCTATCGTAGAGTCAACGGTACAGTCGAAAACAAATGGAAAAAAAACCTGAGACTTTTGGTAAAAATGGTACTATATATAGCCCTTTGTTGACATTGTCCAGCAAAAAGGAACCCTAGCTATGAACATCTTGTAATGTGATTCAACCGAAAGGAAAATTAAAGTGAATTTGGTTTTGTTCAATTCCCCAATTTAGTTGATAGGACTCCAGGGAATTTCCTAACAGTTCAAATTGATCTTACCATTCGTTGTATATATACTAGTAATGTTTTCACGAAACGTTCAACCCTTTGTAAAACCAGAAATGAGGCAGCTTTGAATTGTTTAGCTAAGAAGGGAAAAGAAAGTAGTTTAGTTTATAGCTGATAACCCCTACAATACCACTTTAGGTGTAGGTTTTGCTTACATGTGTGTGTGTGTGTGTGTGTCTAATGAGGGCGAGTCTGTGGCACCATTTTTTACACAACTTTTGATACATGTTTTTGCAGGTTCCACTACACAGTGTATTTTTAACAGTCTTAACAGTCTATCTTTTAGAACATTATTCATAGATTATCACATCATTCATAGATCATACTGCAAAAAATTAGACAAATCCAAAACCATTAAGACATCCATTAATTTGTAGTGAAGAAAATGGACCAGTTCTACAAAGAAACTCTAAATCCTTAATCCAACGGTCTTTTCATATTTGGGTGATCTTTGGGGGAAGATCTAAAAGATAGACTGTTCGAATCGTTGAAATATTACGAAGTTGGGCCACCAAAAACATGTGTCAAAAGTTATGTAAAAAGAATGGTGTCACGGATCTATCCCCATATGTAATTAGTGTACTAATTAAGTTAATTTTCCATATACATATCTAAACACATTTGAAATATTGATAAGTCCAAGTCCAAGTCTAATGAAACTAATTATATTCTCTCCAAAGGCAAAGGGACCACAAAAGCAACAAAACATTTCTTTCAAATGATGTTGAGAGGTTCATGTCTTCAATGCAAGACCTAATACCATAAATGCATCATGGACATAATTTCATAGTCCATTGCAGTTCACCATCTTTTTCACTTCTTTGAAGGGTTCTTCTATTTTTTATTCATGGTTTTTATTAATTTATGAACTAACTACTAGTAATTATAAGTTTCGTAAAAATCTTATGAGATAATTAAGGGTCTTGTACAAGATAATGATATGTAACTCAGGTGATCAATAGCATTCAGTTGCACAAAGGTCCTGCGTTTAGTGCCCCCTCCCCCAATATCACATGTTTAGAAAAATAAAAATAAGCACCTTCATCTTAAAGTTGAAGAACCCTAGCCACTTAAACTACAATCTTGTAGTATTTTTCTTTATTTGTAAGTAAGAGGTTTTAGATTCGAATCTAGTAAATGACAAGTTCGAAATCAAATTTTCTCCCAACCCTTAATGTGTTTATTAACAAAGAAAAGGACATCAACATATAAAAATTAAACATTTGTCCAATGAATATCCACCTAAAACGGTTGCCTTGGATAACTTTAAGTGATATACTTATAGTAACCAATAGGCCACTCTTTCAATAGCTTACTAAATTTAGCTAAACGATCTGCCGAAGTCTATGCCTTGCTACAGGGCAGCTAGCATGATATATGTACAATGTATTATGAACTATAGACCTTATCATTGATCTTTTTATGCTTGCTAGTGTTGCAAGGCTTGTACACACATTAAGTTATTAAATTCAATTATAGATGTTCTACAAAACTACCTCATTAGAGGTTGGGTTAATTGTAGTAATGGTTCCGGAACTTTACTTCTAGTTTAAATTTCGTCCATGAATTCTCATATTAGTTTCTTTAGTCCTCGAACTTAACAATGTGTTGCACCATTAGTCATTTTCACTAACACCGTCTTTTTTTTTTTGTTAAATCTCGGGGTGTATTAGGAACTTCAACATATATAAAACTTCAATAAATAATTAAAGAAGCTAAGAAAGAGAATAAAAATTTATAAATTAATATCTAAAACTTAAAATAAAATGAAAATTGAACTATGAAAGTACAAAATGAAAATGGTTGAAACAATGAAAAAAATTTCTCTATATTCATTTTTCTTACACAAAAAATAAAAAATTTAAAAAAAATCTAATTTTTTTAAAGGTTTTTTTTCTCTCTCTCATTTCTCACTTTTAAATTCATTTGTAGTGATGTGGAATAAAGTTCCTAATATACTCCTACATTAACGGAAAAATAGACAATGTTAGTGAAAATGACCAATGGTACAATACATTGTTAAGTTCGATGACTAAAAAAACTAATATGAGAGTTCAAAAATTAAAATTAAATTAAAGTAAAGTTCAGCGGCCATTGTTACAAATAAGCCTTAGAGGTTATCTCTCATGTTAGGGATTTGATTTAGCTTGGCTGCGATCTCTGCCTCCATCGCGGTGTTTACCCCGTCATCGACAACGGTGGCAGCTCAAGACAACAAGTGAGTTCTTGATCTTATATATGGTTGTGATCGGAGGAATACTTTATATATTTGTCTAAATATTGTTAATGTATCATCTCTTTTATTTGTATTATCGTTGTGGCTAGTGGCCCTTTGATGCCAAATTATGAATGCAATTACCTTTTGATGAAAAAAAAAAAACCCTTTAATTCATTTATGTAAGTCGAATTGTTAATTTGTAACTGTCATCACTCACCACCAAAAATTTTTCGGCATCATATTCAGTTTGGTTAAACATTTCATGACATGGAAAGAGTTTGAACTCTGAACATTATTTTAACCGTTAAAAAGAGAAATACCGCTTGCTATCTAGCAAAGAATTAGCCAGTGTCGTAGGTAGAATTTAGAGCACTTATTTGAAAAGAATTGTGTTTCTTTTTTGTTTTTTTTTTTCTTGAAAATATTGAAAGCAAAAGCCTTTCATCTCCAAAACAAGAATGTAATTGAAAAGAGATGAGAGAAAGTGAGAGGTTATGTTGGATTAAAGCTGGTGGTCCTTTCTGAAAGGCATATAGTTCCCCTTGTCACTAAAGGTTTCACTCATTAGCACAACCACTCCAACATTAATTCCTTTGACATGGGCAGCTCTTTGAATTCCCACCTCCCGTTGTTCGAATATACTTAGTTGACGTTAATGTAATTTACATATGCATAAATTATCTGTGTACAACGTTCGTTCTTTATCAAAGAACATGACACTACCCATGTTCAAATGAAGGGTGACATTTAATAAACTCATGGATGGTCAGGATTATTCCTACAAATTGTAATCCTCTCATAAGATTACTAACATGACACTAGCCCTATTTCAATGAAGGGAGACATGTAATCAGTATTCATATTTTTTTCTTTAGGAAAATGTTCGGGAAACCAAAATTTTAAACCATCTTTTGTAAATTATATAATGTGATGGTTGAGGAAGTCCAACCATCAACTGTTACATCACGCAATTTACAAAATATAGTCTAAAAAGTTAGTGTCCCGAACATTATCCTTTTGCTTTATGAATCCAGAGTCCAAAGGACAATCATGATAGCACTTTTTTTTTCTTTTGGGTGGTCTGGAATACAATTATTGTTTTCTTTTCCAATTCCATGCTCCCTTTCTTTCAAAATTATTGAGTTTCAACTGTGGAATTTCTAGTACCCACGTGCACAGTACAGAATGTGAAAAATCGCGAACAAGTTTTTCTTTGTCAATTTATAAGAAATATGAAGTTTTAACTTGGAATTGTTAGCTTCATATACATATAAATTGTTCTTATATTTTTTTTTTTAAAACAAACTTAAGTTTCTAGGCTTAACTTATTATCTAACATTATTAAAAATTAATTATCTTCTTACCCAACTGATGCAGTTACAAGACAAGATGCATTTCACACAAAGAATTACCTTTGGCTCCAATGGACGAGGAGGAGTTCCTCCTCAATTCATTGCGTGACCGATTTATGAAACTTCATGTTTATAATTTAAACCGTTCCTATTATAAGTCATTTTGTAAAGATATTAAAAAAAATTGCTTATAATTGAGATTGTTAATTGATTTTTTTTTTGTACATATAGTCCTTACAAAGTAATTTATAATATGGAATACCATTCATCATTCAAAAGATCTTGTTAGAAAATCAAATTGGACAATTTAGGGCCTCAAATTTTCTCAGTTTTAACCTTCCAAAAGATCTTGTATACGTAATTAAGTTGGTCCAATTAGTCATTCAAAAGTTAATTGGCTCTAACACAAATTGTTAGGCTATTTCTTTTTGCGTTATTGAGCCCTAATAATTAGGTGCAACGGCTAGTTCCACGACTAGTAAGGCCCTTCTCAATGGATTTTGCTCACAAAGTTATATGACCAACCACAAAACTAACCCGACCAAACCACAAAAAGAAGAGATTTTGTTGTATAAGCTAATTAACTTGTGACCACAATGCATGCAAAGACAAAAGAGGCACCCAACTTATGTTGGGGTACTTGGGGAAAGAAAGCTTCAATAAGCTAACTAATTAGTTTATGAATTGTATCTTTTTTTTTCGGGTTTTGGCCTGTTTGTCAAGACAGTATGCTCCCTCACCTGTATATTCGCCCTCTTATAGATTTTTTTTGGGCAATGCCCTCCTATAGATTAGATAATTTAGAATATCACGTCAGAAAATTTCTGCTCATAACTCATGTTCACAATGGCTGCAGCATGAATCAAGTAAAATTTGGCCGAAATCAATTCAAATAAGATCATTCATCATCAAAAGTTTACTTAATGCTTACAAAGTTACAAGCAACCTATCTATCTAACAAACTCAAAAGCTCGGCATGAGCACGAAGATGACCGGATTATCATTGCCACGACCCATGGTGATGGAACGAAAAAAAATTCTTGGAAACATATATGAATATATATATATTTTATATATATATATATATATATGATACATAAAAATGTAGTTACATGCGAAAAATGTTGTACAGAAGGCGATTCTCTGCTGTCTTGACAAAAAACCTTTTTGTCACCAAGTTGGAATGAGTAACTACGGCTGGCAGGCTGTTAACACAAATGCAGAAACGGTTCCTGTTTTATATGCTGCTGGTAGAACGTGACGAACGACTTCTGCTGCCTCGACCAGAACGATCTTTCCTTAACATGGCTTCAAAGTTTTGAAAGCATTGCAACGGTCTAACCTGTACATGTTATATGTGTGGGGGTGGGGCAAAAGGGGAAGGAATATTCAGCTATGCAAGTAGTAATGCAGGAACATAAAGGTAAACAATGCAATAGCAAACCGCCACAGGTAGAGAGGTCACCTTCCAACGACTTTTCTGACCAAGAGTGTTGTACATAAATTCCAGCCTTAATATTATTTGCCTAAATGCAGGTCTTTTAGCTGGATTCTCGTTCCAGCACTCCTCAATCAACCTGTGAGCAGGTATCACATTAACAAGATTAGCCTAGTTTTTATGACCCTAAAACACTCAGAGGTAAACATATAAGTTTTTATGAAGAAAAGTGAATTTGATTTGCATCCCAAAATCATAGCTCTCTCTCTCTCTCTGAAAGAACTACACAAAACAGAACGGTAAAGAAGTTGACAAATAAGCGACAGTCAAAAGTCATGACAAAATCTCACTAGTTGAACATTCATTTTAATGGATAAGTTGGAGAAAGTTGACTTACTCTCTAAGACCATGTCTATAAAGCTTTACTGGAGCTCTAAAAGGTGGGCGCTCTTTTGCAACATATGCTTTGGGAACTTCATTATCTTGCTGGGCAGCAAATGGTAGGCAGTTTTCTATCATCTACAAACAGTATCTTACAAAGTCACGAATGAAGCCTGATACATCAACTGATTGGTATGAACTACTTGGCATTTGATATTATGTTCTTCTGACAATAACTTATTACTAAAAACAAACGTTTACTTAGATGAGGGTACACACTAAGTGTCACATCCCAGTCCGCATAGTAAGGTATTATCCGCTTTGGGCCACGCCCTCACGGTGTTGTTCTTGGGCTTCCCCCCAAAACGCGTCTTACTACAGGGAGGTGGGCATGTACATATAAGGCACATCACCTCCTCTCCCCCGGGCGATGTGGGATCTCACACTAAGATGGCATACCAATAACTTTATAAATACAGTTGGTCCACTATTTAGAAATGAGTCATATTTACCTCTTGTAGAATTAGAGCAAAAGAGAATACATCCACTTTGGTATCATATTCTTCGTTCTTGAAAACCTCAGGAGCTATGTATCGACCTGTCAATCAAATTAACACATTCCACTCAAGACTACAAACTCATATGGTTGCTTGTAGATTTATCAAGGGCTACTAAGCAAAGGAAAACTATGAACTTTTCTTGGCTAGGATCTATAAAACGTATTAGCTACAACAGTTTATTCCCAGAAGAAAATACTCACATGAAGTGTCTTGACAAATCAAAGGCCTGTCCTCTTTAACTGTCAGCAACTTGCTAACTCCAAAATCTGCAACTTTCAGGTGCCCGGAATCATCCCGCAATATGTTCCTGTTATCTTACTCGTGAGCAACATAAAAATAAGATGCCGACTGTTCCACACTATTATGAGAAACAAGGATTCATCTTTTTGGTAGTGCAATGCCAATATCAACATATGCTTTGCTCAGCAAAATAAGAAAAAAGAAGAGGGGTAGACCATTCGGTCTTTTGGATCATGTAAGTACAAAGAGGAATGGGACATTGACATGGGTTCAATTCTTGCCAAGAAAAAGAAAAGGCCAACGAAGAAGAAGAAGAAACTTACGAAGGCTCAAGATCCCGATGAATTATAGCTTCTGGCTTATTCTCATGCAAATAACTCATTCCCCTGCAAGATATCAAAAGATAGGTGGTGAGGAAAAATATCCAAGTACAATGCATAATCTTACTCTCACAACAAGAATCAAGCAACTAACTTTTCTTGTTTTATAGCTACTATTAGTCAAGCATTGATTAGTACATAGTCTCTCTTCATTTGTTAGCTAAAGAAATTCGGAACAAGATAAGCAAGGCCAATTCAAAGTAGTACCATACCTTGCAATATCGAGTGCAAATTTTACAGCTGTAATTGGTTTTAGTGCTCCTCTTTGTTTCAAAAATGCACGAAGGTCTCCCTGCAATCAAAAGACAGAAGAATAAAGATTTAAGATCTAAAGAAAAATCTAAATTGCACTGGTTTTTAAGCTATAAACTAACTATTTTCCTCTCAATTTTCAATGGAACTGAACAGAGTAAAATGCTCTATGAGTATTATTGTTCAAACAACCATGCCACTAACAATGTCATGCCTATTTGATTCTGGAATTTTCAATGAAACCCTAAAACTAAATTTGACGATTAACATATGCAATAAAGGGTGCCATTCTAAAGAGTATCATATTCCACTCCTCACTATAACATAGGAACTTCAACTTTTACTAGTAAACATTATGAAATAGACTCTTCGCACTATTTCAAAATACAGAGAGATGCAATGGCCACAAATACAAAATAAAGAAAAAGAAGGCCAAATATAAGCACAGAATAAACAAACCATGGGAATGGTAAGAACTCAGGAAACTATAAACCATGGCATTAATATTCCATGTTAAGAAGACCAACGGCATGGGAAAATACCTTAGGCAAATATTCTGTTACAATCATCATTGGACTGCTTTGAGTCACTGCACCCAAAAATTGGACTACATTTGGATGTCGTATCTTTTGAAGCAATGCAAGCTCATCCCTGAATGCCTTCCTGAAGAAAGACCAAATTGACCTATAAATTCAAAGACCATAAAGCAAGGAAATCACGAATTGGAAAAGCAAGGAACAGTTTACGAACAACGCACACTTTATCCTCATCGACAAGCACTTCCTCCGCGAGCATTTTAACAGCAACCTGTATTCCTCGCCAGGATGCAGTACGGTATGTTCCCTGTTAAACAACAAACAGTTGAACAGAATCAAATAAGGCGAGTGACAATACTAAAAGAGGCACAACACCCAATTAAACAACTAATCAAAATGCTTATAAACCCTCAAATTCATACAAAGATAAGATGGTTCCAACTCCGAGAGGAGTAATTCATAACAGGGGAAACAAGAAACGGCAAATCTGTATACCGAAGTAATCGGAAAACGAAAACTTTACCTTGGTAATTTCATCACTGTTGGTAAAGTCCAGTTCTTTGGGATCAATTTCATACTCTGGGACTTCTCTGGCATGCCTAACGTGCATGGGAGCCATCTGAATTTTACACTCATACAAATTAGAATACAAAACGAGCATAATATACAAAATTAAAACAAAACCAAATCATAAAACACATTTAGCTGAATTGGGTTTGTTTAATTTTTCAAAATTAAAAATTCAAATCAGCTAAATTATTCAAAAAGTACCAGAGGCTTTGCCCCACGCTTCTCCAGAAGCTTGATCACATCATGGTTCTTATAGTAAATAGCATCTGCAAGAGGCTGTTTAATCAACATTAGATTATCACTAATCACTAATTAGACACATTAATTTCCCATTTTTCAAATTTTCACATTGGAAATGTGTAATTATTATTTGAAAATTTCACTTACGGTGCTCCCCCATCGGTCTTTGGGGTCAATGTCAGCACCGCGGTCGAGCAGCAGCGAAACGACGTTGGTGAGCCCCTGGCACGCGGCGACATGGAGAGCCGTCCGATCGTCGATGTCCCTGAAATTCACATCCAGTCCCGAATCCAGAAGCTCCTTAATCCCATCCAAATCAGCTTCATTGGCCAAATACATTAGTTTCACTCGGGGATCGATCCCCTCCGGATCATCCTCCTCCCCCACGCGCTCCTCCCGCTCACGCTCCGGCGCCAGCGACGACTGCTTCCCCAGTGTGAACCTCAACGGCTGCGTTTTCAAATCCATTGCCAGCTTCTAAGACAAGTTCGAACTTTCTTTGCTTGAGTATCAGCAGAAGTGCTTTTCTGTACAGCAATTTGCTATTTACGCGACGGATTTGTAGGAAAAGTGCCTTTAGTTCTACGTTCGCGATTTCCGTTTTTATATTTTTCTGGTGGCGCATGATAAGAAGGGTTTATCCAAAGTGAGCCGGGCTGTTATGTGCGCCTCACCGACGAAATAGTCCGGGGAACAGTTGGCGTCGGCGGTGAAGTGTGAACTGTCACCTGCCAAGTGGGAATACCAATTTTTCCTCCTTTTTTTTTGGGGGGGGGGGGGAGTCGTGAGAGGATATTAGGTTATTGAAGGAATTTTAGCTTAATGATGAATGTTTATTGAGTAGCTCAGATAATTTCTTGCACAACCATTATTTCGATGCGAATTGATACGAAAATAATGAGTTTGGGTGAATCTGTTAATGAGTCGGATTGTTATTGAGTAATACGTTAACGTGTCGGATCGTTATCACGTCACTTATTAAAAACTTGGTAAGATATCATTTGATAGATCTAGACATTAGGCATGACAATTTCTTACATAACTCATTTATCTGATACAAAATGACACGACCCATTAACTAATCGAGTCATTACTGGGTTACCAGTTAGAAATCCGTTATCTTAACGAATTGACACGACACATTAAGATAACTGGTATAATACGAACATGACAAACATGATTAGTTTGCAAATAGCCCGTAAAAATATAATTACAAAATAAGAAAAGAGAATTTTGAATTTTCTTACAGAGAAGTCCCCATCAACCGCCTTTTCCGTTATCCATTAAAAACGATATGGATGTCCTAATATGGTTGTCAATTACTTCCAAAGTTTTTTTTTTTTTTTTTTTGGATAATTACTTCCACAGTTTGACATGGTAAGACGGTGCATGATAAGAAGGGTTTATCTAAAGTGAGCCGGGGTGTTATGTGCGCATCACCAACGAACGAGTCCTGGTGACAGTTGGCGTTGCCGGTGAAGTGTGAACTGTCAACTGCCCAGTGTGCCACACGGGAATATCAATTTTTCCTCCTCTTTTTTGGGGGGTCGTGAGGGGATATTAGGTTATTGAAGGAATTTTGGCTTAATGATGAATGATTATTGAGTGGCTCTAATAATTTCTTGCACAACCGTTATTTCTATGCGAATTGACACAAAAATAATGGGTTTGGGTAAATTTGTTAATGAGTCTGTTTGGGTTAAAACTTGAACTTTGGGCTCAAAAGGGAGTTGGCCCAAAAGAAGGACTAGGAAGTAGGGCTGGGTTCGGTTCTTATCGGTTCGGTTTTTTACCAAAACCAAAACCAAACCGAAATTTTGGTTCGGTTCGGTTCGGCCCAAATTTTTTTCGGTTTTTTTCGGTTCGGTTTCGGTTTTTTTTCGGTTTTTTTTTTTTTTTTTTCCCTCCAAAAAATGCAAAACAACCACAACATTACTTGAGTTATATGCCAAGCATCCATTTCTTTATTTGGTTCACAGAGTGCCTAGTATTTGGGTCATTGTTCAAAGTAGCCTTTCCTCTATGGAAAACAAATACAAAGCCATAAACAAAATAAGAGACGCAAAAGAATTTAATTCCCTTTTTAAGACTACATAGAGGAAGAACCATATGAAAATCCCAATGGGTCTTTGCTAAAACTTTACAACAAACCGAAAAACTTGAACGCAGCAATTTTAGGTACTAACCTTTCACCTTCATGCATTTTCTCACTAACCAAACATATACATTTTCTCACCTCAAAATCCCGAATATATTCAAGTAATTCAACTACTTATGATCAAGCAGATCGAGTTCAAATTTTCAAAACTTAAGCAAATACAGAAACATATATTCTTCAAGTACATCACCAGGATTCAAAATTCTGAAAATTTAAAATTTACAAAATCATGAAATAATTCAACAAATTAAGATGCAGATCGAAACACAAAAAAAAAGCAAATAAGTTCGTCTAAATGTCATAATCGGACTCCAATATCGCATGCCCAGTGCCCACATTCAAATTCATAGTCAAGTCCACAATAGATCTAGAAAATTCCGAAACATATTCAAAGAAAAATACAAACTTTTTCACCTTAAATTACATAAATTTCAAATGGGTAACCATAAAATCGCCATGATCATAAAATTAAAAACCCATGAACTGACAAATAAATAAAACCCACAACCTTTGCTGCAGCAAAATCGCCATGATCATCGCAAGCTCTAACAGTTCCTCTTTTCGTCGGGTCTCGAAAGGGGCGAGCGAAAATCATGATTTAGAACAAGGAATCTGTGAGGAGGACATGAGAAGACTAGAGAGAAAGTGATTTGGAGGAAGAGAGGAAGGAGAGGGAGAGGGAGACAGAGAGAGGGAGATAGAGAGACTGAGGAAGCAGCGGACGGAAGAAAGAAGTGTGAGATCTGAAATGAAATGGGAGTGAGACGTCGGCTAGGGTTTGTAAAGTTAAGAAATTTTATAAAGCATTAAACATAAGAAACCTATAAATATATTACTGGTACAATTACAACAACACAAAGCCTACAGTTAAGTTGGCTAGCAGCACCTTACCCCAACCCGCAAGTCAGGGGTTCAAACCTTGACGCGGCCAACATATTTTTTTTTTATAAATGATTTTTTTTTCGGTTTGGTTCGGTCCGGTTCGGTTTCCGGACCTCAAAAACCGAAACCGAACCAACCAGGTTCGGTTCGGTTCGGTTTGGCAGTTTCGGTTCGGTTTTTTTCGGCCTCGGTTCGGTTTGGTTTTCGGTTTTTTTCGATTTTCGGTTTTTTGAACCCACCTCTACTAGGAAGAAAGGAGCCCGGAGCTTAGCCAAAGCCTAGATGGCAGAAAAGGGCTTTTCCCGACTAGGTGCAGATCATTTGAACCACTTGCTCACCTACCTAGAGGCCAAGTGGTGTAGACCAGCCAGCTAATCAGCCCAAAAAGCACTTTACAGTGGCAGTACAAGTAAAAAGCTGATGAGTCATTGCCCTTCAAGCTGCATTCGGGCAAGATTAATACTACAGGAGGCCAAGCCAAACCGTCTATAAAAGAAGAAAGAGAAATTAGAGATAAGGACACTCAAACAAACAAACAAATACACAAACTCTGCTCAAGCCAGATTTGCCTTCAACGAAGCTGTAGTCAGCCCAAGCCTTCATCCCTTTCGGGATCAACCCTCACCAAAAACCTTTGTAAAAGCTCTGCTACCTTGTCTAAATTTTGCTGTAGTATCGATTTCCTTCTGTAAACTCATCCCCCTATCCCTCTTTCTAAGCTCTCAAACCCCTTTATAAATCACAAAAATAGGAAGTTGCAAGACGACCAGCCTTGCCCAATAAGGTGAAACCTTGCCAACCCTCTTTGTTTTTGTCTTTTCATTCATAAGTCTTGTAATATGTTGTATACTTCCATTTGTATCCAAATTATTTCTAGCAAGTTAATGATTAAAAGACTCCTCAGTTCTTGAATCCGATTGGAATCTGTATTCACAGTTTAAATCAGATCTAAGTTCTAAACCCTCGGGCATGTACGATTGATCATTCAAAAGTCCTTGGTCTCAAGGCATAAAAAAGAACCTTATGTGGAATTAACCCATCCATGACAGTCTTTGATAACAAGAAGTCCGAAGTTACTTGGGGCGTAAGTAATCGACATATTTCTTAGTTTTATTTATGTTATATTATGATTATCGTAGAACGTTATTTGAGTATAGAAGTAATTCTGATGGGAAGCCTCAAGACCTACACCTAAGGCCCTACAAAGGCACCTATTTGGATTCATTCTGCTTTTCGGGCTCGGGTAATTAGAAGTATAATAGTCATAACACTTCTGCAATCAATGAAACAAACATTATATGTTCGAGTACTGAGTTAGTTCGTGATTGTGAGCCTCAAGGCCTACACCTAAGGCCCCACAAAGGCACATTTCATAACTAAAATAGCCTCTCGGGTATATATACAACTAAAACTCAACATCTGCCATGCTAAAGATGGCAGTGGCACGCCTGAGCACCTAAAAGTTAATCTTGATTGTGCGCCTCAATGCCTATACCTAAGGCCCCACAAAGGCACCTTTCAAAGTTAACTATGTCCTTCTCTTTCAGCCTTGCCCGACAAGCTTTGCCCGACAAGCCCGCCAGTGAGCAGAAGCCCGACATAAAGCATCAACTGGCGCCAACCTCTCGGGGAGCTGTGTGCTCGTCCGCTAGGAAACATCCCCAACGGAAATTCTAGCCACGAACAAAGTCGGGTTATTATTAAGTAATACGTTAACGTGTTGGGTCATTATCGCGTCATCTATTAAGAATCTGATAAGATATTATTTGACAGATCTAGACATTAAACGTGACAATTTCTTGTATGATTCGTTAATCCGATATGAAACGACACGACTCATTAGCTAATCAAGTCGTTACTAAATCACCAGTTAGGGATCCGTTATCTTAATGAACTACCATGACACATTAAGATAACTGGTACAACACGAACACGATAAATACGATTAGTTTACAAATAGCCCGTAAAAATATAATTACAAAATAAAAAAAAAAGAATTTTGAATTTTCTTACAAAGAAGTCCCCATCAAGACAAGTTTCTTCTTTTCCCATAATTTTCTTGTCGACTGCCTTTTCCCATAATTTTCTTGTCGACTGCCTTTTCCCTTATCCATTAGAAAGGATAGGATGTCCTAATATGGCTGTCAATTACTTCCACAGTATGACATGGTCATCTTCTGAAAATTAATAAGCAGTCGCTATTTGAATTATGTTGGAAACCTAATGCTCACATGTTATATTTCCTTTCTCCGGCACACTTTTATGTTCAAACTTTCTCTTGGTAAATTTTTTGATCTACATACATAATAAGGTTGAACGAAAAGTGTGGGGAAATAAATAACAAATTGATTCAAGTACAATTCTGTTCAATTATTATATAGAACAACACATAATAGCGTTAAACTTTTCGCATATAAGTATATACGAATCTATGTATTTTGAGTGTGTTGTTCTATGCAAGAACTGTAACCAATACTTTCTCTTGTCACGATGACAAAGTTGTTTTATGGTAAAACAAAAGAAATGAGAGGAAGATGAGGTTGGCATTGGCCAGGTCGGCTGCAACTTGTCAATTTGATAATTTTCTTCTGCCACCACCAACACCAAATTAAAATCTTGTCTCAATCATGGCAAGTGGTCAAGAGAAAAGAAAAACCTCATTTTTCTAATGGGTTCGGTTTTGTTGGCTTGTTCAATGTACCATACAAAATGAACAAATTAAGCATATCTATCAAAGGAAAAGATAGTCCATCAGTGTGCTAAAGAATAATTACAAAATGATGAACTCAAGTCAGGAAGGCTTCTCGTTTTACGAGGGTCGGGGAGGAGGGGAACGTCTATCGTGCACAATCTTATTTTTGTTTTGCAAAGAGGCTGTATCCACAACTTGAATTGGTGACCTTTCGGTCACCAAGAAACAACATTTTCGTTATGCCAAGACTCATCCTCAACTGAAGAATAATTACAAGCATAAATAAAAAAAGAAATTGGGTTGGGGATCAGATTTTGACCTGAGAATATATTAATCAAATGATAGGGGGTGGGTTGCAAGTCAAAAATATCAAGAGAATAATTAAGGCCGGCGGCCGTTGACAACTAACTAAAGAAATAAATAAATAAATATAGGTTTTTGCATTATATTCTTGTGACTGTGGATAAGATCCATCACATGGAAGCTTACATACTTCGCTTAGGATCTATGCTATATTTTCGATTGAATTTCTTGACCATCGTAATATTATTAACTTACTCAAAACTAGTCTGCCATGCTGCCACCACCATTTTTTTGTTGATTTTTTGCTCCTTGCACCTATTTTTAGCACATTAATTACAAAGATAATAGACCTAGCAAATGTGCCTTTTTTTCATTTCCAGATTGTGTCCAAACGTATTTTCTTCGGGGTGTTGGACGCGATCATCTTTCTTTAAAAAGTTGATATGAACACAACTCGTTAAATTAACAGTTAAAAAATTTCAAGCACAAACACAACTCACAAATTAACAGATCCCCACCGGTTTAAAGAATCATAATGGGAGTAATAGAACCACCGAACTAGTTTCTTCTTTAAACCAAACGAACAAGGGCAACAAAGATTTGGGCTCATTTTTTCATTTTTTATTTTTTTATTTTTTGTCTTTATATGCATTCATTGGCCCAAAGAAAAATGGGAAACAAGAATTTAGCCTTTTTGTAATTCCATTTCCACTCTATCAATAGACTGGTCTTTTAATTTCATTGGAAACAAAAAAAAGTTCAACAAGTGCTAGTGCACCCACGAGGATGAATCTACCTTGTAATATGTTGTATAACGCAATCATTCATTTTTATCTGGATTTGTTTTACTTTCATTTTTATATTTGAAATATATCTTCGGACCAAAATCGTAACCTTAGCCAAAAATCTCATCAAACTCATTTGAGAGGGATATAAGTTGAAAGTCTCATTTAAAAAAACTTAAAAAGGGAACATATTAAAATCATAGTTGATTAGTGGTCACCAAACCAAGCGTTTGTTTAAGGAACAAACACAAGCTGGCCAAAAAACCCCAGCCTACTTCCAACTTGTTAATGTTCTTGATCATGCAAGACAATTTTTGCCCAAGGAAAAAAGAGAAAAGATCAAGAGATGACGGGGACAC
Organism: Malus domestica; assembly: GCF_042453785.1. Taxonomy (NCBI): domain Eukaryota; kingdom Viridiplantae; phylum Streptophyta; class Magnoliopsida; order Rosales; family Rosaceae; genus Malus; species Malus domestica. The sequence goes on from NC_091665.1 coordinate 41,424,015, forward strand.
TTAAATAGAATCTGATTACAAGCTTAAATATAAGCATGCAGTAAGAGAAGTAAAATTCGATTTGACAGTGTACTCAGCAATCTTTCTCCCAGGATTTGAGCGTTTTATCTTCGGTGTCGGTTTTGTACAATGCAAGGCGAGTAACGGGGAAGCTCAGGCTGGCAATGAGACTGTTAGCTTTTTGTTGCGCCCTTTTCTTCTCTTCGTCGGTCATCCTCATCACAACAACGACTTAGTGCCTAGGTACTTACCTTTTCTATGTTTTTGATACAACGATATCAAAAACTTAGAGAAGCTAGGCCACTAGGCACTAAGTTAGTCTTTGATTGGGTAAAGATAAGTTATTAGGGTTCAAAAAATCTTTCTAATGTAGTAAAAGAGAAAACTAATAAAAGTTGCATTTATAGTATTTTTAAGTTTGGGGTGATTTTCAAATTGAGCCATGAGGTTTAAACTTTTTCACATTACAACATGAAGTTTTAACACAATATCAATCTATGCCTTTTTTCAAACAAATCATTTAAATCTTCGCGTCATCAATGAGCGTGGAACCTGCAATTGTGTTGACAGGTAAGCCATATTTGTACGAAATAGACTAAAAAACTCATCAATTTAACATAGAATTAGATGTTCAAGTAGACAAAAGATATAAACTGATCAATTACAAAACATTCGGATGCTATGTGAGAAACGTGAAACCTTATGGTCCATTTTGTAAGTCACTTCAAAGCAAATTCCTTAAAGGTGTTATTGTACTTGAGTTAAAAATTTCGAGTATCTCATACTCGATTAGTAATTTCGAGTATCAATAATTATACTTAACAAAAAAAAAAATTGAGTATTTTATTTAATTCATTTAGCATCAGGTTATTAAATTATGGACCTTACAATGTGCCACGTAATTAATAGAAATCTTAACAGAGTTGGATATTAAAGACGAAATTTATGAATGAGTCAAGACAACCGATGAGTTTAAAACATAAGAGAGTAAAACTACGTTTTGCAAAAGCAAGAGATAGCTAAGATCTTAGCCCAGGCACCATCTGGCGAACACAGTTCAGTGGCGGAGGAAAAGACCAAAGGCGCAACTCGCGAGTCTCGATGAAGAAGAAGACCCACCATTTCGTGAAACGTGGGAGGAACACACTGTTTTTATTTTAAAATTATATTGTTTTGTGGAGTGAACCGGTGAGTTTCATTGTGTGTGGAGTGAAACGGTGAGTCTCGTTGGGTTAGTGTTATTTTCCAAGGCAGCATATAACCCTTTGTAATTTTTTATTCCTTTAATTCCCTTCCTAGTGCCCACCTCTCTCTCAAGACTGGTTTTCAGTTTAGTTCATGAACTTGCAGTAGCTTGAAGTTGTGGATAACATTTAGGGTTTATAGAATTGCACGCAGTGTTATAATTTTGGGATTATGAGACTAGAAGGGAGCAGTTAATTGGGGATATTGAGATGGTTCTTCTGGGAATAATTTAGTTCAGACCAAACAAAAAAAGGGCATGAAGTTTTAGACCAAAAGAAAAATTTTGCCTTAAAGTTAGCCCACCCCATTGTCAAATCCTAGGTTCGTCCATATAACTTAACCCTGTCGACCTGCCAATGTGCACCAGAATTGACCTAGAGGCCGGCTTTGATCTCATTAGCATGCGAATGCCAAAGCTTGTCCTCATCCGGAGGCAGCGACAAATTGCGAATTAAGCCTTAACCATAATCGACCAAAAATATAAAATAAGGGCCAGCTTAACCCGAAAACGACGGTATAGTCGTGGACGGCGACTGAAGTAAGTCCTGGTTGAGGCTGTGTTTGGTTCAATCTATTAAAATCGGATCGGATCGTGCTAAGTTGACCTCAAAACATGCAGGACTTGTGTTGAGATGGATTTGCTCGATCCATTGTATACTTATGGTCAGGGATAGGCTGGGTCCAGTTTGGATCGGTTTCACTCTATGTTCAAACAACTATTGTGTGTTGCAGTTTGATTCGGCTTGAGCTAATGCGAGAAGATAAATCAGTGTTGGGCAGTTTGGTTTTGGTGGTTTGACCTTTAAGCATAAGCTAAATACTTTGTATTACTCTCTTTTGGAATGGTTTTTTTTTTTTTTTTTTTTTTTTTTTTGCTATGTAAATTATACAGATTTTAGATCTAGCAGTAACTGATATATGTTCAGTGAAACACAAAATATTAATACGTGAGAAATGAAACAAACACATCATACTTGCTTTCTACAATCTTATGATATCAAATTCATAATAAACCTACCAATTATGACAATTTTAAGCATATTTGAAGTTAACATTGCATCCAACATTCTAATGTCTAAATCTCTAACATCTTAATGACATTCAAAATTTGATCACGCTAAACTAACAGTCTAAATTGTCTAATAATATTATTATAAAATTATTTGGACACACAAAACTGATACACACTTTAATAGAAGTGACACTGATCATTATACGTGGTTGCTATCTATACTAAAGAGTGTGTCAGCAAGTGCGTTAGTTTTGTGTGTCAAATAACATAGCCCATCATGTTTTGAATAAATAATAAGAGAAAGTGGGACTATCCATGGCCTGTTTGCCACCTCATTTTTTACACAATGTTTTATAATTTTTGCATGAGAATTAACGTTAAATTGTGAAGTGGCATAAAGTTTATAGAGAGTCTCACTTTGAGAAAGTCTTCTTAGCAATTCTCAAATAATAATTATGAATTACTTAGTAACTTGCAACTTAATTATACATAAGATCTTGAATATCATGAATAACTTTTGAAGATGGATAATAGTTATTTCTAGATTTTTCATTGATTATCATTTATGTAAATAATCAATCAAATTAAATTATTGGAAGGTGTGGGAATTGAAAATTTTCATTGATGGACAACAAATTAATTGATCACAGACACTAGCTAGTTGAAAGAAAACAAACGTCCTAGGCCTAAATATCATATTTAGGATACATTATCCAATTTTCACACATTACATTAAACCATATATATATAATAGCTGCTATTTTTTTTCCTTCAATCCTCTCAGAACTCATTAACCTCAATTTCCTTCTTCTTCTCCTTTGAAACCAGCATGGGGCTCCCAGGCCTATACTTGTACCTCTTTGCAACAAACACATAGATAAAGAAGTTGATCAAGCTCATCAATGAAAGCAACCAATAGAAAAGATTCAAATGGTTCAAGTTAATGTTGTTCCCAGCCAACCAGCCTCCACTTTTTGTGACACCCTTTGTTGCATTATTCACAATCTTAACCAAAATGGTGCTGAAAAAATACCCTAGTGCCATGGAGCTCCACAAAAAGCAAGTTGAAATTGATTTCAACCCTTTGGGAGACTCCGAGTAGAAAAACTCAAGAAGCCCTACGTATGTGAACATGTCGGCGATTCCAAAAATGAAGTACTGGAAAGACAGCCAGAATGTGCTGATTGGCAAAGGCTGCACCACCGGCCTTGCCAACAGCATGTTGTGCTCTCTTGCCACATCTTTCCTTTTCACTTCCATGATTCCAGCCACACCCATGGAAACACATGAGAGAACTAAACCCACGCCTATGCGCTGTAAGTGCGTTATGCCAGAGGGTATGCCGGTGAACTTACTTGCGATGGGGACGAAGACACTGTCGTAGACAGGAATTATGATGGCGAGGAAGACAATGGGGATGATGGGGAGTGAGGCTGGTGGGATTTTGAAGTGTTTGGTGATACTTGTGTCCATGGTGAGACCTTGTTGGATGGAGAAGGTTTGGAGTTGCGCCAGGCATAGAGTCATTATAATTGTGCAGCAAAATATTGGGACCATGCCTAGGATGATTTTTGCATTTTCCACTTGCGTGACTCTGCAAAGTTTCCATGGGTTTGGAGGCTGTTGTTCATCAACTTGCCCTCTTCGGATGGATGCTTTGTCCAAAAACCTGAATAAAATTCAATTATGTGTTGTGTTACGCAAGGAGCTAACAAGAAGTTTTCTTATGACGGAATAGAAATTCAATTGTGTTACCAAACAATTTGGCATGTTTTATTGTGAGACTGAATGAAAATTGTAAATTAGATTAAATGTTCGGTTTTAATCTAGTTCAACCGATAACATAACTTATCAGATATCTGGTACTAATTGATCAACGCTAGACTAATAATGGAAGTCCATATTTCCACCCAAAAAATGTATTTAAAAATCATGAAAATGCAAGCTTAATTTTATCCCTCTTCAATGGTGGAGGATCATATATTTTGCTTAACATCTGAATAGAAATTGATATAGAAATCTAATCATTTATGAGTGTACGAAAGTTCTTAGTTAACACCCTAATTTTGTATTATTTCAAGGGTGGAAGATCATATATTTCGGTAAAAATTTGTAAGGTACCTGAAAATGGGTCTGTGAGGTAGGAATTCTTGTTCAAGAGCAGCTTCCTTGTCTTTGCTAATCTCATACAATTCTGCGGGGTCCTCAGGAAGGCTAAGATTTTTGTTGCGGATGGCTGCAACATACACCTGAAAAGAACATGAGCAACAAGTTAACTAGTTGTGATCAACGTTCGATCTGAATTGGAAGCATATATTCATTAGTTAAGAATCTTCCTTAAGCCGACCTCCAACCAAACACCAATAGGTAAAGGTGGCAAATCAACTCATGGGTTATTTATGGGTACCCAATAAAGCTAATTCAGTTTGATTTCATTTTACATCATCATCACCACTATCAATCTCACATTTATATTATGGTGATATCAAATTAAACGGATCTTAACGGGTACCCATTAACAACTCAATGGGTTAATTTGTCACCTCTACTAAAAGGAAAAAAAAAACTGTACACTACATCTTAGTGACTTAATCAATCGATTATATTGATTTGGATTAACTTGTAAAAATCAATCTTTATTAGCATCCAAAGAAGGTTTTTGCACCCAAGTTTTGTTTTTTATTTCCCCACCTCTCGCTTGTATAAAGCAAAAAAAGAAAAACAGAGAAAAGAAAGAAAGACTTGGAACTAGTGTTTAAAGGGTTGACAAAAAAAAAACAAACCTGTATAAGTTCAACTATAGCACTAGTTCCTCCGATAACTTGTATCCGATACAACGGCAATCCTGCGAAAAAGATGACGACGCCCAAGAACATGGCGATAGTAGAGATCCCAAATCCCCAATCCCATCCTTTATTGTCTTGAACCCACACAATTAGGGTTAAACTGACTACACCACCCAAGCACACTGCTAGCAACAGAAAGTTAAAGAAGCTAGACATCTGCCTTGCCTCTCTCGGGTCCGATTCGTCAAATTGATCAGCACCGTGTGATGGTAACGTGGCCTTCAGCCCGGAAGCTCCGGCCGCCATAATGTAGAGAGCAATAAAAAGAAGGGCAGCATTTCCACCTTCAACTTTTTCACATTTTGCAGTTGGATCAAAGACATTGCAGACTGGTGGCGTCAGTTTAGGGTAGTGAGCTTGCACAGTCATTAGTGCTAGTCCCTGAAGTGAAAATTTACAAAACATACATGCATAAAAAACTATGCAATTACTAAACCAAATTCAATTGCAAATTATACACAAATAGAACTGAGCGTCACTGAACAAACAATAAGTTGTATTCAAAACAATTTAGTGACATCTTATTGTGTAGTTAGCATCCATCCAGTTCTATTTGATTAAAGGTTCATAACTCGTTGTATTTGTGCATATTTTGCTATTAATGATGAGTAATTTGAGTATTTCGTGCATACCACAAACTCGAAGCACCCGGAAATGAGAAGAGTTTTGAATCTCCCAAAGAAGGTGTCTGCAAGGATGGCCATGAGAATGGACAGAATATAGCCCGTTCCCATGTAGTTGGTGAGTTGGTTAGCTGCATCTGCTAGCTCAAAGTGCATGACCCTATTGAAGTAGGTAACCAAGTTCACAGCCAGGGCAAGAGTTGCCATGTTCTCAAAAGCAAATGTACCTGCAACATATAAAAACAACCCCAAAATTGTAAATTATTTAAGGACTACGTATTATTGCATTTATGGTGATCATGTAAGCAGATGTAGATTATGCTAGTTAGTCAGGACAGTGTGTCCCTCCTCTTATGCCAGAATTAATCTCCTTCACGTACATTAGACCACAGTTTAGAATGTCGTTTTCTTAGAAGAAAAGAAAGTGATCATGTATACAATGTGTGTACTAAGGGAGTACCTAGTATGAGCACAGCAGTTTTCATTCCTCCATGTTTATATTTCACAGCTGACCTTCCCTTCCAATCAACCTTCCCTTCAACAAGCTCAAGTTTCTCCTGCAGGTTATAAATCAAAGAGAATATAATTAACATGGTCGAATTCGAAAGAATAACATGAACAAATGTCCTCATTAATTTGTTAAAATTACCATAACTAGATACAAGGATTGCAGTGATCTCTCTCTGGTACTAAAGAGAACAGACGTATGAATTTTGGAAAAGGGATGAGAGGCTAATGTAAACTGAGGTTCGTATATATAAGACTTTGACACAGATGGGCTTTGGGACTTATTGGAAGTTGCGTAACGACCATTTGTGATGTCCATAATACCCCTTAATTTGTTGGAATGTTGGTGCATGTTTTGCTATAACATTGCCGACCTTGAGTAAGAGATTCCCATGACATTGTCAAGATTGTCCAAGAGGAAACCTGAATAAGGACGACAGAGTGAGAGCTACCCATTTAGCATTTCTTAAAAAAAATAAGATAAAATCATACTTTTTTGGTATAAAGAAGTGGATAATAATTTTTTTGCCAAAAGGTAAGGACTTGAAGCTCCAATGATGGCGTATATATTTACTTAAGATAGGGTAAAAATTCAACTCGTCCTCTTCTACAAATTCTTGAGGTTTTGGCTTTCGTGTGGTTGTAAAATAATAGCCCTAATGGGCATGTCATACTCCAAAAGCCTAAGCAACTTTTTGTGTTTAAATTATGGGTAGTGTTATGAAGAAAAAAAAAATATGGTAGTAGTCTTTCATATTTTAGCTTTTTTCTTCGTTGATTTATTCTTCTTTTTTAGTTTCTTTATTTTTTTTAATCAATCCAAAAACTAGAAAAATTGGGATAATTGCATGGAGAAAAAATAAGTGTGCCAAAATTACTATCCTAATTTTTTATTTAAATTTCCAATTAATACATGTTGGTAATTTTTAATCGACACAGAAAGAATAGGTAAAAGAAATGAGTACGTATGAAGTATTCAACAAGGGATTGAGTGCAATCCAAAATCTTTGGGGCACTTTCAAGTTCAAATTTCACAAAAGAAACATTACAAGAAGACGAGTCCTGCATTTCACCCAAGTCCAAAAGCATCTAAACACCCAATCTGTCTTTGCCCTTGGAGAGCCTTTGCTCTTGGACACTACCATCCGCCTCTTTCTCGAGAAAAATCTTTTTTTTTTTTGCAGTAAATTAATCATTCACATCAAAAGCAGAATAGTTTCCACGTACATGATTAGTGAAAGCTAATTAAAAAACCCTTTATTTGGTGCAAATTGTCAGGCTAATACAACTATGGGGCCTCAGCATTAAAAAGGACTTGTATGTTGTTATGGGAAAAGGATTAAAACAGACAGCTGACAGATTCTAGAACAAACAACTCAACGGTTCACGCTGTGTTATATAATATACTTAAACACTGTTTAGTACTTGGGTTAACCTATGATGGTTAGGATGATTAAGTCAGATGTGGGCTGCGTTATCTCACGGGTAGCAACTTGCCTGCTCCAGTCTCGCCGGAGCTATAGAATATTTAATGGCTCTGCGCGAATGATTCCTGCGGCGTAGGTCATATGTAAACTTTACGTATGTTTGTTTGAACAACACAAGTGCATTTTTCAAGCCTTATTTTACAGTCATGAGCTTCATGTCCTAAAGGGACCCTTTCAACCATGCATATATATGACAGACCCATGAAAAAAGCTGAACATAATTTAGATGCAAAGATCGACTTCGACTGAGATTGATAACTCGCTTAATCACAAAGATATTATTAAATGGTTTTTTCGCCACAAGAGCAACATTGACGTGTGATCCACGCCACACCAGATGATTTCTGCAATTTCGCTCATTTGGTAAGAAATTTTCTTATGCAGTCTCTCTTACAATTGTTAGATTCACATCAACATGTTGGAGCAGACAATAAATTTCCCAGATGTCATAAAAACTGTCATTAAGATTACAAACTCATCCAACATCCAATTATGTTAATAATAATAAGATTGTGTTAAGAGATTAGTTTTAATTACAGGTTAGTGGAAGTGACTGATTTATTTCTTTCCTCTTTAGGTGAATTAATTCTGGTTTAGCATTTAAAATAATTCTGGTTTAGCATTTAAAAAAAAATATTATTAAGGTGAGGAGGAAGAGTCCAAAACTATTACATTAATTTAGAGAAATGAGAGTTTCGAACTCAGTACGCATGAGTAAAAACTCAACAATAAGCAAACAAAAATAAAAGTGATTTAAGTGCCTGACATAGTTTTCTTCACTAGGCTGAGTCAACTATTGATGGTCTCATAAAGAAGTTTCTTTAAGTACATAGTTTCCATCACTAGACTAGTTAATACTGTCCCATTGCACAAAAGCAATCAAAGAACTTCCCTTCAAGTTTTATAAATAGTGATTTTTCGATATATGACGGTCACACTGCAATACTATACCCTTGGTTCATGAAATACGTTCGACAATATCATAGCAGGTGAATTAGTAACACCCGTCAAACTCAAATTTCTCAAAGCAGAGATGCTTTTTAACTCAAAAAATCAAATGTGTAAAATGATACGGAAAACTGTTCATGATGCAATTGAAAACATAGAAATATATGGATGCAAACTCTCTAGTCGATGGTCATATGCAAGGGTTGATGTCGCTGAAAAAATGACTTCATATATTACCTAAAAATGTATATAAATTATAATTATTCAGAAACATAGATTGTCTTCTCAACCAATTCAAGAAGAAAACCCCCCAGACAAATAATGATGTGACTATCAATTGAAGATGTCTAAGAAACAAAAAGAAGAAAATGTACAGAACAGGGGTTGCCTGTGCAAAGAATGCCGGACTAAAATTTTAGTGGAATGCCTACAATTACCGGGGAAAAAAGGCCGATGATCAGTAGTTCAGCAACGAGTACTTTACGCGCAATACAATCTTTCCCTTGTCGACTCCAAGCTTAGCCCCGGTGACTAACCAATGACCTGGTATATCTTGCGGCCCCTTTGACATTTCCGTCAAGTCCACTAGTTTAGCTAGTTTTTCCTTTTTATCATCAGAGCTTCTGTTGTTTAAATGTGACGAAGAAGAACCATCCGTCTTCAGTGCAGAAGACGGGGTGGCTGGGGTGTGATCCCAAACAGACCGCCTAATTGTGCAGCCTGGTACTTTAGAGAAGAGGAGTTTGAGGTGCAATACATTTTTGGCACCAAAATCCCATACACCAAGCTGAGCCCCGGTGACAATGTGAACACCAGAGAGGTCACCGATAGAGGTTTCCACATGCTCTATCGGTGCAGTGCTTACATGGGAGAAGTTCTTCCACTTGATTGGCTCAAACCAACGGCTGTCTTGCTCTTCAGGACCTTGCCACTTGGGTGCACCTATCGCCATGTGCACATCCCAATGGGGTTGAAGAATTTTCGGAAGGGACACTAGATGTTGCAAATGTATAGCCAGTCGGTTCTGTTTGCTGCCTTCTAGATTTAGTCTAAGCCCTGTGACAGGCTTACGGCCTACTGTTACCTGCAGTGTCAAGAAATTTCTTCAGTTGAGGTGAGGTGAAAGTGGAAAACTACAAATATAAGGAAATGAAAGAGTCATTTCTTTTCCCACACAATAATTTGATAATAATAGCCATCAAAGAACTAATGATAACCAACAAACGTACCTGATCTGGACTGATGTAAAGCTTCGGACCCATCAAGCTGAACTGAAGCGATGAACACACAGGTTCTTTTCTTTGCAGATTATTTTGCTCCGGGGCCCAAACTTGAGCAATTTGAAAATCCAAGAAATACTGCAGATCTTCGATTGGTGGCTTGTCTGGTATAAACAATGACAAACATATAACAAATGTCAAAAACACCTCCAACACCTGAATAGGTGGAGCTACAGGTAAGCATGCTTCTAGCTATATAACCAATTTTCAGGTTCTAGACAAACGATTCAAGCTAACCATAATTAAAATGATTTATCCGTCATCAGATTGGAATAAAAGTCAACACTTTTTATGAAATACATTTTAGATTAGATCTTACACTCTAAATATAACTCAACCGCACGACTCAAGTGCTTTATTCCAGGCACTCCTTCAAGCAAAGAAACAATGGGTGTAAATGTCATGTTAATCACATCTGGTGCTAGTTGTACAGTTTCGGCCCACTTGGAATGACTCTGCTCAAGATCATCACCCCCTCTTCTCCTGAATATGACTGTAACATCCTGAAGGACACAAAATTAAGGATATTCACAAACAAATCCACTGGAAGTGACAATTGATCAAGAATTATTTTAAGAACGGGGTGAAAAGTTTCTTGAGACTTTTAGACGAAACACCAATGATACAAACCTTATCCTTGTACTTTAATGGGCCTGGATTTGACTGGTTTTTTGAGTCCACAAACCTATGATCACCAATGTCTTTCACATAATTCTCAATGTCCCCCGCTGACAAAGGAGATGACTTGTGCTGCCTGATATAGAATACATCTCTTCCACCAATAGTTGCAGATATGACGATATGGGTACCATAACTCTCGATAAAACTGAAAAATGAACAAGAGGAGAAAGAAAATTGTGTATCAAAATTCCGGTGTTGTACTGACCAACAGATCTAGTAATCTTATCAAAGGAACACCCTGCAGTTGTGCATCACCAAATATTGCAGTTTGGAACATTTCGAATTTAAATTTTCAATATGAATTGATGGGGCGCCATGTCCAAAATTATTCTTTGAAATATGTAACTATAAGAACTGGCCAACATAATGAAATTTGATTGATTATCCTTCTTGTTAGTGCATATCAAGTTTGGTTTCAATAACAGTTACTAGCATCTTTAAGTAAATATCCATACCATTATGAATCAAGTGCGTCGCCATTAGTTTGAGGCTTTGAGCATACACAGGTCTAATGATTAATCATTCAATTTTTCATCACCAAGCTCTTTAGTTGCATTTTATAACCCACTGATCAAAGTAGGAACAGAATATGACAGAAAGCAGGTATCAAACTGAGCAATCAGGTACTGACAAGTTGAATTGTCCTCGAAAATATCTATTAGTTTAATGCATAGACAGCACATGAGTTGTAGGGATTAGCCTATCAATTTTGTTGGTAATTGACTTTTTACCGAGATGATTAGAATTGAAAAAACACAGACATTTCATGTTTATACTCTTATCATATTTAGTTGCTTACCTTGCTAAGGCTGCAGGATCCCATGAGTAAGGAACAGCACGCTTGATTTCCTCATGCAAAACTAAATTATCCTTTTCTAATTTAACTTTGTATAGGGGAATGAAGTATCCAATCATGGCGAGGGATTTGGTTGCTGCTGCATCAACTTGCCAAGAACCGGTGAAATTGAACATGGCATTGAAGCTTCCAAGAGGAATGCTTCCTGATACATCTGATTTCTTGTTGAAGTATTCTGCCATCTGAAATGTCAAGCATCAAAGCCACAAGTTCACAAAATTTGTCGTATAACAAGAAGGTCAAATGGTTGCTATAATTAGGAGAAGCCAGTCGAAATTCCAATGCATGCACCAAATGCTGACCAAATAGGAGGAGATACTATTCATTCCATAACGGGGAAGATACAAATGAGAAAATGTAATTTAAGAAACGCGAATCTAAACTTAGCTATGTTAGAATATATACTAACTGCTAGCTCACATCCTAACTGCTCAAGCTTTTCGGGATTGTAGTAACCAAACAAACTTTATCTTTAAGCATGTTTACAGGATCTCTGTAAAATTTTATTCTCTAATGCACCAAATAGTTTTAGCAAACTCTGCAAACAGTTGAATTCAAACAATCACGAATGCCAGATTTCTTTATTTAGCCATCTATATGTTGTTTGAGTATGCAACATTTTCCCAGTTTTCTTTATGTTTTGCGTAGTACATTGACTAATTACACTGGCTATTAACCCACTGTACAATCCATTATCAAAATACAACACCAACACTGAAATATGATTTATATAGCCTAACAAGCTCAAATAAACATTCAGACTAGAACTTTAGCCTAACGAGCTGATAGTGCATTGCTCCGTAACAGATGAGTAATCTATTCTCTGCATATCACAAAACAATTCATGACAACCTATATGGAGAAAAAAACAACTCAGAAGCCTGGAAGAAGAGAAAGACATGATCTTTTCGAACTTTCAAATCACGCTACACATTAGCAATCGAATGACACAAACAAAATATAATAATTTTGAGACAGAATGTACGGTTATTCAAATTTAACACAGGAGTAAAACTAGAAGAATTCTAGAAATCCATGAAATACGATATGCGGAATCAATGATTTCGAAAACAAACGAATCCCAGAACCACAAAAACCCAGCAAAGCAACATTATCCAACATAAAACAAACCAAGATCATAACTTTCTGACTCAACCAAACCACAACCAAGAAAGTTCAATTCCCAACAAGTCCAATACTGAACTGAAGCTTCTGCAAATCCGAAAACACCCAAAACAAATCACAGAATTCAAATCCAAACTCACAAGAAACAAAAACTCATCATCCGAAATTGGATAAAAATTCACCTCGTGGAAGCTGCAGACGTGAATTCTATCAATGGACCTCTTCCCCGGCGCGCACTCAACATCAATGGGCACATTCGGCACAACAACCCCATCAGAAAGAACAAGATCTTTCCCCTGATCCTCCTCCAGAATCACGAGCCTCGACCCGGGTGCCCCTTTGCAGTAGAGAAGCCTGATATCGGAAGTGACGTCAAAACCGCGACCCAGAGCCTGGATTGAGTTGGAGAGCGTGGTGGTCAGCGCGGCAGAGCTGGAGCTTCTCGCCGCCACAGCAGAGGATTCCATAGGAAAAGAAGGGTCTGTGTCTTTCATTGGCGAAGAGAAAGAAGAGAAAGAGAAAGAAGAGAAGGAGAAATCGATGGCGTTGTTGGTGTTTTCTAGTTGGATGGGGGAATCATTCGAAATACAAAAGTGCTTAAAAAAAAGTGCTTTCTGTTTCGGTGTTTTGCAGTGGCTGGCTGGCTGGCTGGCTGGCTTTTTTAGGCCGAGGAGAAAGAGTGAGGATTTTGCCCTCTTCTTCTTTGTACCAAATGCGTATAAAATGTGTATATTGTATGGAAGTGCACAAACTAAAAGAGGATTCTCAGTTGACTGGTCTTCCTTGTAAAAGGATTTTGAAGTCAAACCCCTACCAACAAGTCAGACCAAGCAAGATTCCTACGACTAGTTTTTTAGTTTGATTGTCACACCGTTTTATTAATTTTAGTATAACTTAAGTTTGTAATAGTATATTCGGTTTATTATAATTTGTGAACGAGTAATACGATTTGATAGTGTGATGGACAAATTTTAGACCAGCACACTCAAATGCTTCTTGAGATGAAAGTTTTGTTTATATATATGTTTTGACCAAGGCTTTGTTTTGTAATGGGGTCGAGGCCGAGGCTTTTGTAAGCAAAGTTCACAAATAAATGCATTTGGCCAAAATAGTCAAACAAGTGTATTCGACCAAATTTTTTATTCGGCCAGAATGTTGTTGCCCCCTTATTTTCTTATGCATCGGCTTGCATAGCCGTATGTTTAAGAAAATAACATATATATATATATATATATATATTTAACAAACGAAAAGAAAAGTGGCCGAACCATAGTTAGGAGGAGGCCAACGATGCTTTATTCCAAGTCGAGATCTTGTAATAACAAAATCTTCACATTGATTTCGCTCTAGGCCGAATAAAGATTTTCCTCCAAATATTTTTGACTTGGCGAAATATTTTTTATCATTGGCTGCCGAATGTATTGAACAATTACTATGCCCCCCGGGCATAATAATTTCGGCTTTTAATTCAAACATCTTAGCCGAACGAGATTTCTCCATATCGGCTTTATCGCCAATAATCATATCAATTGTCATGGTTTCTTGGGCTAAGCCAATGTTGCGGCCTTATTCGTCATTGGAGCACTCCTCTGACGAATCATTTTCTGAGTCAATTTGTGGTTCAGAAACTTGAACATTTTCTTCTAGGCCTACCACACTTCCAGTCTCGACCAAAACAATAGGTGGCATTTGTTCTTCGACTAAATTAACAATTTTCTTAGGTTGAATATTGGTTGTGGCCGGAGTGGAAATTTGTCCCCCGACCTCTTGCCTTTCAGAAATTCTTCCCAATCTCTCGAGAAGTTGTTTTTGCTTCTTTAGTAGGCAATGACACCCATCCCTTGAAGCCTGATCGAGATAGATCATGTGAACTTCGTAGTTTTAGCACTGGGTCCCACTGGGCGTGCCAAAATGTTGACCCTTAAAACTACCAAACCTACATGGCGCGCAGGCCGAGTAATCTATAAGCTAACTACGTCATTCGCTTGAACGCGAGGTGTGCCAACTCGTCGGTCGAGCTCGGCCGAGGAGTAAAATTTGTTGATGTTGCGTTGGGTGCACGTCTGACTTCTGCATCTTGTGATTGCGACCGAGGAAGGAACACGTCACGGCCTCTTGGGTTCTCGAACCTGAAGACAAGGCTACTATTCTTACAAAGTTCACGAATCGTCGTCGTTGGATTCGATCATAGTGATGGTATTCGTCAGAGTAAACTCACGCCGAATCGACACCAAAGTGTAAAGGCACAAATACTCAAAGCGGATATAGGTCATAATAGCAAACGTGGTTCGGCCGTCTTAATGCCGAACTCTAAATCCCACTTGAAAGTATCTAATCATAAAATAACTCGGCGTGCAATGTGCCGAGCTCAGTAAGCTGTAACACCTCACTTCGCCGAGAAGGCTAATGAGATGACCTCGATCAATAAGGATTCGGAAATCCTTCTCGACCGAGACTTGGATAAGTAACCAACCGCCCTCGCCGCAGTGCTGTTAATGCCAACGGAAGATGCTGCGAGACCGGCTGATTCTACGGCGACAGAGCTATCTATGCCGACTGAAGATATCATCGGTTGCTTTCACAGTGCTGTTGATGCCAATGGAAAATGTGTTAGCGAAAAGAGAAAATAAAAATCTCAAAGTTGTTGAGAGAGTTTGCGCAGGACAATTGTGTGTTGAATTGGAATGGGCTCTTTACGTTGCACATCGCCTTGTATTTATAGAGCCCTGCATACACAAGTCACGAAAACCAATTTCAATTGCACTGTGACTCTGAGTCCTTATTTGTTGCTAACCTTACGTCTTATCAAAACTTGATATCATCTTGCAACCTGATGCCAAAGATATTCCACCATCAGAACCTTTATCCACGCATGCATAGTAACTTTCCGCCAAAGACCACTTATCAAATAATAATTAAATGATGAAATATAATCACCATTTACCAAGACAAGGCCACGTGTAGATGTTACAGCCCGTCCCGGAATTATAAATTCCGAGGACGTGAAAGTACTAAAATATCCCTAAACGGGATTAAGGTGTGTAAATGTATGACATTTGTTTTACTCTAAGATCCTAAACTGGGGTTAGATTTATATTTGTATGTGTTAAATTGTGTTTGGACTTAGGTAGGGCCTCCTACCCTCAAAACATTCCCTAAAACCCGTAACCTTTCCTTCTCTCTTATTCTTCTCAGAAAACTTTCTCTCACTCTCTCTCTTACTCTCGAACTCACGGCAACCACCAAGAACCACCACAATCTTGTACCAACGTTCCATTTAAGACCACCATCGTGATCCTGAGGACTTCACGAGCTCGGGGATACCAAACTCAGGTGAGTTTCACTTCGGAAAACCCTAGTTTCAGTGTCACCGTAATATTGCACTGTTCACGAACTTCAAATTGGCTTTGTTTTAGGCCAAACTAAGATCATAGTGAGCTTAAGGAAGTTCCAAGGATGCTCGGAGTGTAACGTTTGGAAGTTTTGGACGTCGGGATCGTTGAGTTCGAGTTTGGCCGGATTTTGGAATTATTGGAAAGGTATGATCTCGTTGTTTTTAGGCCTTAAAACTAGTCCAACGCGATAGTAGATGTTTAGGACTTTAATTTGGTATAAATTACGTGAAAAATGGATGAAAAACGAAGGAGAATAGCAAGTTTGAAAAATTTCCAGAAACCGGCGAACAGTCGCCGGCGACCGGCGACTCGCCGGAGAAGACAGGGAATATTCCGTCAGTTTTGACGGAATATGCTAACGGCGTGACTGACGCCGTTAATTATTTAACGGAATATGCTAGGATTTAACGGAATATTCCCTAACTGCCGTTACTATGCCGTCAGTGTGCATGGCACGTGGCCGCGCGTGGGGGGCGCGTAGGTCCGTGCCACGTTAGGCGCGTGGGGGCGCGTGAGACCTCCAAAAATTATTTTAAAAATATGGGGATGATCCTGAGGTTGTGTAGGTCACGGTGGTCTATTCATATACCCAATTTGAGCATTATATGAGGAGTTATTAGCTAAGAGTGGGATTATGCGTTAAATAACGTCAATTTGGTTACTTCTCGTATAGGCGAGGATATTACGGACGTTGGGCATGGCTAAGGGAGGCTCAGGGACCTTCGACACGTCGATGTATTCTGTGAGTGGGCAGTTTTGTTTTCCGTATATATATATAATTGACGTTTCCCAGAAATAGAATTGATATGAAAAGTATATAGAAATGTGAGTTGAACTGCCATGCATGAATTAATATATGATGCATATGTATGAATTGGTGCGGTGGACGCACAGGTAAGAATTGATTTATGATGCATATATATGAATTGGTGCGGTGGACGCACAGGTAAGAATTGATTTATGATGCATATGTATGAAATGGTGCGGTGGACGCACAGGTGAGTATTTATTTCTGTTATGATGATGTTGATGTATATTGAGCTCAAATCCTGCACCATAGTTTAGTGCTTATAGTATTCACCGCATCGCACGCTCGTCTTGAATCCAAGTAGATGCTAGTCGTACAGTCCACGCGGAGTGGGTACGACAGGCCAGTCGCGAGAGTGTTAGTGAGATTCCGACTGGTGGGTGACCTTAGATTATGTGCACAGATGATTGATGAGAAAGCACTAGAGCGTAACTTGTGTGCAGAAGGCCGGACAGGTCACGCGGAGTGACTCCGGCAGAGTGTGAGAGTGATAGATTTTGAGCTCTAGGTTCAACCGGGCTAATAGAGGGCCTCCGGTTGATTACTTTATTGCACCTGATATGATTTATGTTGATGCATTCATACCTTATTACTGTTGAGATGATGTGGCATGGCATAATTAATATGAGAAATGTTGAGATGATGTGGCATGGCATAATTATGATGAAAATGTTGAGTTAATGAATTGAAGTATTGAGAATATATATATGTATATTTATATTTTATATTTCTGGGAAAGTATACAGGTTTTACGGAGAGGGGTTACAACGTTTTGAGAAATGTTTGGATTTGGAAAAGAATTGTTTTACTGACCCACTCAATTTTGGTTTTGCGCCCCTCCAGGTTCAGGAATCACAAAGGTGTGGTGACTACGAGGAATTTGACGGTGTTCTGACAGATTGGACAAAATTAGGACTCACCTTCGGGTGTATCAACTTATAAATTGTATCTTAAAGCTTCCGTACTGTGTAAATGGTTACGTCACTCTCACGTGACGGCCAGCATGCCCTCCTTCGGGACGGGGTGTGTCAGTAGAATCATCTTTCAAGCACATCACCATTTTCACTTCACCTTTATCCCATTATTCCACGTGGTCCATTGTCCAAGACTTGCAGATCCATGTGACAACATCCATCAAGCAACCTAACCTACTTAGGTTTTCTATTCACCATTATCCAAAACTAAATGTTAGCGGTTGAAAGTCCATCACCACTTTCAACTAGGTGGGCAATTTGCGATGGTCTCTTCAGACTCTAGACCATGAATAATCAGGTTGTGTGCAGGCCCTTGAAAATCCCACCTAAAGCCGTCACTTCAAAGACTCTCAAAAGAGACCATGTCCATTTCCAACTATACTTCCATTCTCATCCATGCAGAACATGAGAATTTAATATATTATTAAGGGCTATTATCATGACCAAAAAAATCACAATATTATTCCTTAAAAATTATCCCGACTAAGTCATCTAATGGTTGGGAGCTATGCTCACTCAACGGCTTTGATTGCACGGGCCGATAGTGTAAATTTGGGTCCAAACACTCACATTACAGCTATTAAAAGTGTTTTTAGATGATCAAAAACGCTTATAAGTGCGTTGAAAATTAAAACACAGTAAGAAGATGCATTTACCAAATGAATTTAGGGATACAACTACTTAACCATACCAAAAAGTATTTAAAACAAACAAAGAGTTGAGTTTTGTCTGCTTTATTTTTCCTTTATTCGGTGGATTGAGCATGGGATTTGAAACAGATAATTGAGGGAAGGGCCATCAAGTTGGACCTAAATATTATTAGTTCATTTTTAGACTTGTTGGGTGGCCGTCCATCGAGCCATGTTGCCGATAGTATTGATCCTAGGCTAAACTAGCAGTAGACTCGGATCACAGACATATTAGCTCAAGATTTTAGACAGCTTATAAAGTTTTAAACTTTTAAGTCATTTTTAGGAAAGATTCTTACGTTATGTCTCATCCTTATATCTCACACATAACATGTTTGACAAGAAAGTGAATGGAGTTATATTCTCATCTCTCATCTCACTCTCATGTCTTACATGACCGAAATTATATTTTTTATTTGTCAGTCTCACTTATCTCTTGACTTATATTATCAGTATTATCTTTCTCTCTATTTCATTCATAACGTGACTCCTCCTACTATAAAATAATAGTTTTGCTATGTGTGGCTAGCTGCTTGTATGTTGGAAGTATATATTGTAACAAAAAATTTAAAAAAACTAGAACATAAAACAGAATTATATACCCAACCAACCAAAAAACCCGAATGAAAGATGAGACCTAGTCATTGTCGGGTCTATCATTTTGTAACGATCACATGCAAATTTAGGCAAAGATTTCCAATAACTCAGCATTTCCACCAAACAGAAATCCTAAATTTAGACATCACTCCAAAAGGCATAAGCAAATTCTAGAGACAACCAAACATGATGAGAAAATTTTGCATAGCCTCTCAAAGAAACCTAAACAAAGTGGCCTTCATCTACATATAACACTCCCTTCTCCCCCTCTCCCTTCATCTCCCATAAGCAGCCTTGGGTCAAAACAAGGAGGTAGTGGAAAAATCATGCAGGCCTATGGCTGCTTTCTAGTTAGCTTTTTTATTCTCGCTTTATTTTCCTTCTCCTCTTCTGCCCTAACCGATGCCGAAGCGTCCTTTCTTGCACATCGCCAACTCGTAAGCCTCCCAGAAGGTGGTGACATTCCTGACAACTATGAATTTGAGGTTGAGCTTGATCTGAAGTTTCCCAACACCAGGCTTCGACGCGCATACATTGGGCTTCAGGCTCTGAAAAAGGCCGTGTACTCGGACCCTCTCAAAACAACCGAGAACTGGGTTGGCGAGAATGTATGTGCTTACAACGGGGTCTTCTGCGCGCCGGCTCTTGATGATCCGGAACTTGAGGTGGTGGCAGGCATTGATATCAACCATGCAGACATCGCTGGACACCTTCCTGCGGAATTAGGGTTGTTGACGGACATGGCATTGTTCCATATCAACTCTAATAGGTTTTGTGGAATCATCCCCAAGAGCTTTAGAAGGCTAACTCTTCTCCACGAGTTCGATGTTAGCAATAACCGCTTTGTGGGATCGTTTCCCGACGTTGTCCTAGAAATTCCTAACCTCAAGTACCTCGACCTTAGGTTCAACGATTTCGAGGGGAAGCTACCTCCTGAGCTTTTCAACAAGGAACTTGATGCTTTGTTCTTGAATGATAACAGGTTCACATCCACCATTCCTGAAAATCTCGGCAACTCCCCCGTATCAGTTCTTGTCGTCGCCAACAACCAACTCGAGGGCTGCATCCCTAACAGCATTGGAAAAATGGTTAAAACTTTAAATGAGGTTGTATTCTCCAACAACAAGTTTACTGGATGTCTGCCTCCTGAAATCGGACAACTCGCAAACATGACGGTGTTCGATATTAGTTCAAACACATTCAGTGGGATTATGTCGAAAACTTTCAAGGGCTTGGAAAAGGTGGAGGAGCTGGATATCGCACATAACATGCTAACTGGGTTTGTTCCTAATAGTATATGTACGTTGCCAAACTTGGGAAACTTCACGTTCTCGTACAACTACTTCAATGGAGAGACCCAAAAATGCGTGCCAGGATCTCGGAAGGATGTTGTGTTTGATGATGTGAGCAATTGTTTACCAGACAGGCCTGAACAAAAGTCGGCAAAAGAATGTCATGTTGTGGTGAGCAAGCCAGTGGATTGCAGTAAGGCAAAGTGTGGCGGTGGACATGGGCTGTTGAAACCTTCTCAGCCTCTGGTTGAAAAGCCAAAGACACCAGAGCCAGAACAACCCAAACAACCACCACCACAACCTAAGCCACAACCACCAAAACCATCACCTGAACTAGTTCAAACACCTCATACACCAAAACCACCCAAGGAGGAGCAACCCATGGAACAACCTCCCAAGGAAGAGCAACCCAAGGAACAACCTGCCAAAGAGGAGCCACCCCAGGTACAACCTCCTAGAGATGAGCCACCGAAGGTGAAACCTCCTAAAGAGGAGCTACCAAAGGTGCAACCTCCTAAAGAGGAGTTACCCAAAGAACAACCTCCAAAAGAGGAACTACCACAACCGCCTCAAGTAGAAGCATATGCTCCAGAGCCGATTTTAGAAACCTCATCACCTACACCATCACCATCACCTAAAGACATAGGTCCCAAGGTTCCAATTTTCCTTCCACCAATTGTTGACGCTCCTCTACCAGAACCCTTTGGGCAAAGATCTGTCGTTCCAATCCGCCCTCACCCACCATCAGTTCACTCCCATCCACCAGCTGTAGTAGTGCAACCACCACCAATCCACTTGCAACCACCTCCGGTTCACTCTCCTCCACCACCAGTCCAATCACCCCCACCACCAATCCATTCTCATCCACCACCAGTGTACTCACCCCCACCACCTGTCCATTCTCCTCCACCCCCAGTGCACTCACCCCCACCACCCGTCCATTCACTTGCACCACCAGTACACTCACCCCCACCACCTGTCCATTCTCCTCCACCTTCAGAGTACTCACCCCCACCACCTG
This sequence comes from Malus domestica, assembly GCF_042453785.1. Classification (NCBI taxonomy): domain Eukaryota; kingdom Viridiplantae; phylum Streptophyta; class Magnoliopsida; order Rosales; family Rosaceae; genus Malus; species Malus domestica. The sequence continues at coordinate 41,445,401 of NC_091665.1, forward strand.
TCCATTCTCCTCCACCCCCAGTGCACTCACCCCCACCACCCGTCCATTCACCTGCACCACCAGTACACTCACCCCCAGCACCTGTCTACTTTCCTCCACCACCAGTCCACTCTCCTCCTCCACCGGTACACTCACCCCCACCACCAGTCCATTCGCCTCCACCACCAGTGCACTCACCCCCACCACCTGTCCACTCTCCTCCACCACCCGTTCACTCTCCTCCACCACCAGTCCATTCTCCTCCTCCACCTGTGCACTCACCCCCACCACCGGTCTACTCACCCCCACCACCTGTACACTCACCCCCACCACCAGTGCACTCGCCACCGCCACCAGCACCAGTCCACTCACCGCCACCTCCAATCCAATCATCACCACCACCGGTACCGATCCACTCATCGCCACCTCCAGTCCAATCACCTCCAATCCAATCACCACCACCACCTTCTCCATCTCTATCACCTCCTTCTCCCGTTTCCTCACCACCCTCTCCGGTATATGACTTCGCATTGCCACCTACCATCGGGTTCCAATACTCATCTCCACCTCCACCAATGTTCCCAGGCTACTAAGCGCACTGCGATATCAAGCTCCCACCCGGCCCTGCATGAAAATTTGTTTATAAATATTTACAATCTCACAGAAATACACCCACTTTTGTTAGGACCATAGCTTGTAATTCATGACATGAAAGTGTAAATCTTTTCATATGCTACGGAATGCAATAAAAAGGACGTTATCGGCAAATCACACATGCACTTTTTTCTCGTTTAATTTTAAGATTTTATTGGATTTGTGTGAGTATTGACTACAATACACAATGAAACATCACTACATATCATCCATATATATATATATATATAATATTTGAGAGCAAAAGAAAAATTTGCGTAAGACTCAGTTTGTCTTGGATCTTGCTGAATGAAACTACACCCCACTCAAAGCTTGCCATGTAAAAGTTTTCATACAATTTTTTATCGTTTCTTTATATTTAAAATTTTCATAATTCTTTTTCCTACTAATTAATAAACACATGAGATTCATCTGGTTCTTCTGTTTTTTTCCGTCTTCTCCTCTCTTTTTCTTAATTTTCTATATTGTATGTAGTCTTCCTCCCTACTCTGTCTTTCCTTTCTTCATAAGAATATGGTAGAAAAAAAAAAAAATTATGCCAACTCCTCCAGTTAGCAACGGGGATAATAAGAGACAAGATACGATGGTTAATTGTTTTAATAACATATTTTTGTGATATGATGGTTCCCCATCCGGCCTTTTTTTTTTCTCTCCCTACTACTATAACAAATGCTGCCGCATATAAGTCTAATATCCCTCTTCTTCTCTATCGGTTTCCTTAAATAAATAAATAAAATAAAAATTGATGTTCGGGCACCTTCATGCATGCGAGCTACTACCACCATTATGTTATACACGTTATACGCAGAAGCTACGATCAGAAATAAGAATAAACTGTAGAATATGGCCGTATTGTCTCTGGTGAATTTGTGCTTTCATTTTGGCATGAGCACCTGCCTTCAACAACGGACCACCCCGCCACACTGTTCTTCATTTACCACGAGAATCAAGATCAACTGCATAGATATCCTAGACAGACAATGAGGTATAGGCGGTCCGTTTTGCATTGGGTGAATACAGTAAGCTTTGCGTGCTCTGTACAGAAGTAGTATCAAAGTCCTCGGTGAAGGCCCTAAACCTCAACTCGTCACCATAAATACTCGGGTTTATCTTCACCTCGTGAACAAGAGTTTGGCCTTCAAGCATGCTCACTACTGCAGACATTGTAGGTCTTAGTGCCGGTGATGAATTGGCACATAGTAGAGCTACCTTTATCATTCTCAATGCCTCTTCCTTATTGAACTCAGACCCCAACTTTCGATCCACCAGCTCCATCAGATTTCCTTTTTGTTGCAAAACAAGGGCCTGCGGCATTGAGAAGAAATGCAGAAGGAATGATGAGAAGTTGATAACATTTGAAGAAGAAAATGAAAAGCCATGTTCTAATTCTTCAGTTCTATTTTACAAATACGGCGGAGCCAAACAATTTGCATGTGTGTGAGTACTGACTACAATACATGATGAATCGTCACTACATATCATCCATATATATATATATATATATATATATATATATATAATATTTGAGAGCAAAAGAAAAATTTGTGTAAGACTCAGTTTGTCATGGATCTTGCTGAGTGAAACTACACCCCACTCAAAGCTTGCCACGTAAAAGTTTTAATACAATTTTTTATCATTTCTTTATATTTAAAGTTTTCATAATTCTTTTTCCTGTACCAAAAACGACTGCGACGAAGGTCTTACCCAATCAAGAAGGCATACAAAATTCTCATTTGGACGATATTTGACGTTGTTTTTTCCAGATATGAGTTCCAATGCAACGACCCCAAAACTGTAAACATCTGCTTTGTCACTCAAATAACCCCATAATGCATATTCTGGTGCCATGTATCCTCTGCACATTAACAACTTCTATTAGTGTCCATAAAGATGTCATCTAAAGAACTTTACGTACATTGATTATATTGATTTCAATGATGTTTTGAAATACAATTTTGCAATGGGGTGTGATATCCACACACCCCATTTTACTTCTCACACACCTTTTTAATTTTCGACCGTCGGATCGGATGAATTGAAGATCATCGGACAGAAATTATCAAGGTGTGTGAGAAGTAAAATGGGGTGTGTGGATAGCACACCCCTTTTGCAATTAATATATCTACTTCAGTAAAGTTTTTTTCATCGTTAAAAAGAAGATTTGAGTTAAAAAGTCTTCATGGTATTTAAATTAAGAAAATAAAACGAGCAAAATAGAAACCACAACAAATGAAAGAACAAAATGAAGGATTGCTCACATAGTTCCAGCGACTCTGGTGCTAATATGGGTCTTCTCCTCTTCGTCCAGCTTAGCCAAACCAAAGTCGGATATCTTAGGGTTAAGGTCTCGGTCAAGCAGTATATTGGTTGTTTTGATGTCTCTATGAACAATTTTCAGTGTCGACTCCTCATGCAGGAAAGCTAGACCTCTTGCAATGCCAAGACATATTTTATACCTCGTATTCCAGTTCAGTTTCTTTAGGCCTTCCTCTGGGCCTGAAATTAGCAGATAACTCAAAGAATATTCATGGAACTAATTATAACATGCGGAAGTATTGCACTTCGTCCAACTTACCAAACAAAACATGGGAAAGGCTATTGTTCTCCATATATTCGTATACCAAAAATAACTGATTTCCTTCGATGCAGCATCCATACAATTTCACAAGATTTGGGTGTTGTAAGGCAGAAATCATGCCTATTTCATTCACAAATTCACGATTTCCTTGCTTTGATTTTGAAGAAAGTTGCTTAACTGCAATAAATGTGCCATCTAATAGTTCGCCCTGCATTTTGAAATATAATACATTTGAGGAATATGAGTCAACCATAATACTCTCCAATTGTGATACACCATAGCATTCAAAACAAAAGAAAAGTTCTTACAAATATAGGGAAACAAAATGGAGTCGTGGAATACCTTGTAAACAGCTCCAAAGCCACCTTCCCCAAGCTTGTTTGCAGCATCGAAGTTGTTAGTTGCAGCTTTAAGTTGCTTGAATTTAAAGAAACCAGTTTGAAGATCAAATCCCATGAGATCTGTTCGTGTTGAAAGGTTAACATATTGAACTATTTAGAATCGAGAGGGCAAGTGAACAACAAGAGGTAGAATAAGAGTTGAATTTGCATTTTTAACATGTTTACAACAAGGGCCGGCATTAAACCCCTAGTAAATTTGAACATATTGATGAACTGTCAAATTCCATCAGATTCGTGCATGCATGATTCGATGATGAAATTATTTTGGTAGAAGAAGTTAGAAGTGGGATTAACTTTAAGTTAGAATTGTAAATGGAAACGTTAAAGGCTAAGGATTTGAGTGAAATAAATAAAAATTAGTAATCCTAGGAATAGGAATCAAGGTTCGGTAAATATAGATGATAAGAATAAGATTTTCGATCCTCTCAACTGTTCAACCCAGCGGCTGACCTTCGTTGATAAGTTAACTCTCTAATGATTCAGCATACTGATAGGTGCTACCAATGTAAAAGCCCCTTTGAAAATTCATACTGTAGCAAGTAGAAATACGAATAACTTTTCAACTTTTCTAAATAAAAAAAATGACCTATATGGTATTGTCTGTACCTTGTTCCCTGGTTGTCCTGCCTCCGAAACAGCCTTTCAACCAAAGAATGCCCAAAATTACGAAAACAAGGAATAACGCCGAAACAACTCCAATCACAATGAATTTCTTCCATTTGCTATCATCAGGTGGTTTGAAATCTAGAAAAAGAGCCAAGAACAATAATTGTGAGAGAACAATAAATTTCAACACGATTGTATAGAGAGAAACTTAAACATTGCTACTTACCAGACTGCACTGAGATAGCTGATATCAGAGAACCATATGTTCCTGATTTTGGAACATTTGTTGTCCCTTTCCCAGCCCACTGAAAGCGGATTTCTAAAGTCTTAACGTTAACTACTGCTTTAAATACCTTAATCACTTCCTTATCAACCCCTTGTGCTTCCTTTTCAATATCAAAATCCTCCAAAACCAGTTTATCCTGCAATAAATTATTTACTCAGTCAAGTAGAAAAATAAGAAAGACGAGCGGTTAAGAAAAATTGTTAAACAGTATGAGGAGATGTGGATCGCTGGTTAAGCTCTGTGAGTGAAAAGACAATGAAAAGAGTCAAAATTATCCAAACGGTTAAAACCAAAGGTGACAAAAATGTAAAATGTTTACTATTTTTCCAGAGCCAAAAAGCACTGCAAATGACTACCTGGATATAAACGTTAAAAATTCGTCTTCCAACACCATAATAAGACCTGTTGTCTCTGATAACTATTTCCGCAAAGTGCAGTTTCACAGTGTAATTTCCATTTGCTAAGCAACGAGCATAATATGTGAGAGAAAGAGGAGACAGTCGTGCAGTTTTATACAATTCAGAGTTGTTCATTCTGAGTATCGAAATATTATTTGCTATATAGTCTTTGTTGGAGCTCTAAACATCTGCAAAATCACCAGTACTACTAAATCCCCAATTTGCTGAGTTCTGAAAAAACTTTGCTGCACCTCCTGAGGCGTCATCTGCCTCATACTTGATGTTTCCGACTGTGGTTTGATTTCCACCGCAATTTAGATGTAACGAGTACCGATCTATATAGAGAAAGAAGAAGAGAAAGAATTTAAAACAATGCTTTGTAACCCTTTCACTTCATATGAACACGAATTTACTCCTATGGATTTAATTCTAACAACAAATTTTAACTACCTTTTGAACATGGAAAGAGGCAATTGCTAAGTATCCTACAATATGAAAAATAAACATTAGCTTCTTAACTTAATAAAGAGAAATGAAAAGTCTTTGCATGAAGCTCATGAAGTTAGAAGCATACGAATTGTTCCGACTGGAAAAACTTCTGAACAAATTGCTGATGCAAAACACATTACAAAAAGTTAGATTCATCTATATAGGAAGTCAAAGAAAGTAACATAGGTTTATCTCAAGGACATTGACATAAAAAAATGGAAAAATTGTTATGCTTACAAGGTCTCTCGACAAGAATTTGGGACAGAGTTCTGAGGAAAAGTATTGTAAGAAAGATCTATATTGCTGCACACAAACATGAAGTTCTCTGTTAGCTCGAATTTTGGTAAAATCAATATCAGAAGATTTTCGTAAAACTTGTAAATAATATAATTACTTGTGGTAATTCAACAGTATGCATATCAACAGAGTAAAGAAAAAAATAAAGCGTTCATATGAAATTCAGGATGACGAAGCAGAAAAATTATGTAAAATTCTGGGATGAAGAAACATACTAGCGACTGTCTCTATTTTTAATCCACTCTGGAAGACCAGTTAGCAAGTTGCTTGTCAGATATCTGATCAGTGAGCAATATAAAACAGAAGTCAATGAACATATATTTATACGTATACTGGTTCAAAATACAAAGAAAGACAAGAAATTTAAAGTCTTTCTAAGGCCTTTCCCTTGGTACAGCTATGATTCCTAGCAAGAATTTGGTAGAATCCTAAATGAACTCATATCTCTATACTTTTTTTTTTCTTCTGGTAAACGACAAAACAAAACTGCACTCGTTCTCATTTGGTCAGAATGCGTTATCCAGAAGTAAGCTTCATGTTAACATCAAAATGACAATGTTAAAAGTTGGACCGTGACGCTTATACGAACCAAGGGAAATGCTTCCATGCATCATCATGTGTGTTAGCTACCCTTATGAGTTATATTCCTTACATTGTGGCCAATTCCATAATATCTGCAAAATTTGGAATACTCCCTTCCAATCTGTTGAAGCTAAGATCTCTGCAAATGAATATGTATACAAATAATCAGAAGTAAATTAAGCAAATCTTAAAAACATAAATGAATCAACCAGTACGTAGTCTGTTAGTGTGAAAAATAAATAGAACACTGTCTGCACACCAAATTCACAATCGGGTTTCGGACAAATTTAGAATGTGCTGCTTAACTGAAAGTTACATGTTTTAAAGCTTATTATGTGTAAGGTCAAGCAAACATTTTAAGTCCACAAATCTCAAAGTGTAAGGTCAAACTGCTCATAGTGTTACCAGTTTGTTATACAATATTAGTAATAATCTAGAGCTACAGTGTAAAACCAATTATTAAGACGACCATGTCATGAAAAAATGGAGAACAATAGATAGAAGACTTACAAATCAGTCAGACTTCTCATGGAAGAGATATATTCAGGCATTTCTCCTGTTATATTGCAGCTCCTTAACATCCTGCAATTTGAACAACCGATATTCGAAAATTAGTTTTCATCTGCATGCGTTATGCTAATAGAAATATATATAAAACCTAAAATATGGCTCACAATTTATTAATGCCCGTCATGCTTGATAAGTTTGGAAAAGCTGAACTCTCACCGCTTAAGTCACTAATCCTTCTGCAAAAGGTTACAGCATGATAACGTGTTGGAATACAAGTATCTTCATAAATCCATTTTTTTCTCTAAATTAGAAAGACGCAAGGAGATCATGCAAATTAAGATAACTGATAGCTTAGAAGGCAGGACTCACAGATCTGTCATATTATTCAAGGCAGAGAGACTAGATGGAAGGGGGCCTTCAAGACCACTCGCTTGCATCTCTCTGTAAACAACATATTTGATGTATTTAGGATTACACATGAAAATATTTCAGTTGAGAATTTAAAAAGTGCAATAAAAGAGATCTTTTACAAGGCCTGGAGGTTTTTCCAACTTCGAAAGTAGTCAGGTATTCTTCCAGTGAAGTTATTACTGCCAATCTGACTGTAAATAATGCCACAAAAAGCTGAAAGATTAAATGACATAAACCACAAGTATTTCATGGAATGAACCTACATTATTTAAGGTAGTCATATCACTTACAGTACTCTTAATTTGGTCATTTTAGTGAGGGCTGAAGGCAGCTCACCAGTGAGATTGTTAGCACGAAGATAGCTGTAGTTACCCATGGAAAAACAAGACCAAACCGTTGTCAATTACCATATATACTTGCTTATGAAAATCCAATAAAATTAAAAAAATATAAACATATAAAGTTACAAAGGAAGATAAAATAGAAAACTAACAGAAGCTCCAGGTTAACCAAATTGCCCAATTCCGGGGGAAGAGTTCCAGAAAATAAGTTGCTCTCCAAGGCCCTGAAAGCAAAGCCTTGTCAAGTTCGTATTGGTGCACAAAACTAACAATTCTGAATGAGGTGATAGCAATGGAAGAAAGAATAGATGCATACAGAGAGTGCAGAGTAGTTATGCTTCCCAAATAACCAGGAATGGGTCCTGATAAGTTGTTCACACTGAGAACCCTGCATGTGCATGAAATTAGTTCAATAATTGGCATGCAAGTTTATTATCAACCTCAAACAAAAGTCTAGAATTCACTTACAGAAGTTCCAACTTCGTAGAATTCCATTCGCTCGGTATTGAACCACTAAGGTAATTCCTGGCCAAATTACTACGATCATAAAGAAACAGTGCTATTAGGTTTTCAGACAGAAGCTTAATAGATTTGTGGAAGAAGAAACTAAAACAAATGAGAGGAAATATCTTCATACACTTGCTTAAGGTAAGGTAGCTTCAACAGTGCTGGCGGAAGCACACCATCAAGGTCCTGTCCGGTAAGAAAACTGCAGAATAAGGATCCACAACTTATAGGTTATGAATGTTGTGCCAAAAATCGCAATCTCTTACAACTTGATATAGACAAAAAACCTTCATACACTTGCAATGGCAGCATTGGCCACTACCATCACAGGCAATTTAGAGCAGAAATTATAAACTACAGTTCGTAAAAAGTGCATACATGCTTTGGATGTGGCATACATTGCCAGAGAAAGAGCAGTTGCAGACGAGAGTGTTGTTGTACTCATCCGTACGCGGGATTGAAATAGTCGGAATATTGCTACAAGGATCACTGAAATTCCAATCCTTTTTATTCAATTGCACAGCTATTTCACGAAGTGCTTCCACTGCCACACCCAAATACCCAGAAGCACAATCTCAAAATCACTTTTCACAAAAGCAAGTAATGGGTAAGATAAAGTTTCATCCTTTCTAGTAAGTCTATTACAATTGGCCACAGAAAATAAAAAATTGAACTTCATAAAAAATTCATGCATAAGCTCTGTTCTTCTTCAATTTCCTGTCAAATTTTGTCTAAAAAGCTTATAAATTTAAGTTATTTCCACCATAAATACAATTTTCAACATTTTTCAGATGAACAATCCAACTAAAATTGCAATCACTTCACACACATAGAAAATCAAAACAAAGGCTTTCAAAGTAAGAGAGCCCTTTACCTTCATCGTCTGCAAGAGTGCCCACCTGTTCCTGGGATTTGATTGGCTCAATGCAGATAAGTACTGTAAGTAGAACAACATAGCAGAAGAACAACTTTGAAAGGTTTTGACTTGCTGCCATTTTCTTCACATAATCACATTCCATGGAGCTCCGTTGTTTCTGTCTGCAGGCTCTTATCTATCCTGATGGAATAATAGTAACATTTTGGTGCAATTAATTATCCCCACTATGAATTTTTTTTATTTTCAGGGTCAACATCATTTGCCTAAAGTAGACCCACGGTTTTTTTTTTTTTTTTTAAATTATTGAAAATGACATACACATATTTTTTCTAATTTCCCACGCACTTCTGTTTTATTTTGACAATTACTTCTATTTTATTTATTAAATTTGATGATAAAAAAACGTGGGAAAAGTTTTGGCAAATGCGCTCATAGTGATTATGGTAGATATCTCATATACGAAAGCTAATAATTTACCTTGTCAATTCTCAAAAAAAGTTGAAAATCAATTATTTTTTTTCACCTTGATGTGTCCTCAAATTAAGATCACATTTTTAGAGAAAGAATATATTATTAGATGAAGTGGAAATAAAGTGATGAATTAAATTTATTATCTTTTATGTCTTTTGTGGAGACGTAAGTTGAGTTGGTTCTTTGCGCATTTGACTAATCTTTATCCTGTTGTTTGTGAGCTAATTGACAACTAGAACGTGGATTGGCTCAACTTTGAATAACATTATATCAAGCCTCACGTACTACATAGTTTCGTTTTAATCTTATATGTATTGTTCACGTGTTATAATTAATAAAAAATTAGTGAAATTATCAATTTATGTTTAAATTTAACAAATTTCATCATATGAGCTTTCTTCTTCTTTTTTTTGTACGGAAAAGGATCTTTGACTGATTTTTTTCTTGGAGATTCTAAGGATTTCATAATCGTGATCGTTCATTGTACATCGTGCGGTCAGATATTATTTAAAATTTAAAATTAAATATAAATAATACTTAACAAAAATTAATCGTACGATATACGATGAACGATTACAATCGTAAAATTCTTAAGAAAAGATCATGCGATGATCCTTTTCCTTTTTGTACTTTCTGGAGAGAGAGAAGAGATGCACACGGCTGACGGATCACATGCCACGATGGGCTCCCACATGCTTTTCAATTGGATAATATAATAATGTAGGCAAAGAAGTTGGTTTTATGATTATGATGCGCCCATGGTTTTACCAATATGGGGAATGTTCTGCCTATATCGATTCGTAAGGGAAATGCTTTTGTACGAAGATATTTGCTAATAAGCGTTTATGGTATAGATTTTTTTGTTATATTCTTAAAAATACACAAATTTTATATAAAAATTTACGTACATGAAAAATCACTTAAAAACGCATTAAAAAATATCAACTAAAATGTGTTTCTCTATAAAGCGGTTACATGACTTGAAAACATTTATATTTTACTAAGTGTCATTGGAGCATTTAGCAAAAAGATCTTTTGACAAACACGCATAAAAAAATAATTTAAAAATATCTAATATAAAATAGAACTAATAATGGTTCAACATATAGTAGGTCGTTTTTTTTTTGTTCGTTGAAATATTGGTAAATTGAATTGCTATCCAACTATAGTGAAGTTTTTGTCTTACTGATCTCAGGGCTTGAAGCGTGTTTGCCAACAAATATCACTAAACAGATAATAGCCACATCGTCCAAAACTAGCTTAACATTGAGGGCTATTATCTAATAAACTAGTTACGATAAGGCATGTTTAATGATTTATTTAGTATTTTTTTGGCGCACAAAACCGACAAGACAAGCTAACGTACTGCATGGGATCATTTACGTATTTTGCCAAATGGTGGGACAAAGTTTAGGGTATGTCATGACATGTCATCGCATGTCAACATATCAAGGCATTAACAAAATGTATGTCAGGACTCAGGACATATTGATCCCCAGCAAAATATCGGCATAATGCAAATATCATAACATACTCATAGCATGTCGGACATTATATATAGCTCCTGAATAGCAATCTATCTGTTATTATGGCATTCAGTCTCATTAGCCTTTATGCATGCATTCATGCATGTGCATAAGATATTTTTTGAATTATAGTATGCTATGTACGATTTTTATATTTTTTAAATATATTTATATGCGTGAATTGATAAAAAGAAAGTCAAATATTTGAAGTAAATGAATAATCTTAGATCATACTAGAAAAAACCTGTCACAAATCAATCAAAGCAGCTGAATTCACATTATAAAATCGGTCTTTCAATTTGCATCTACACACTATTGAATTTACATTAAGAATGGAGAAAATAATATTTAATAAACAACTAATTGAATCACATTATTGTTAGCCCATTGTGAGGCCAAGCCCACCTCCTAGATAATATCGTTTATTAAAAATAATAATAATCATTTGACAACTAATTTAATTACATTATTATGCGTGTGTGAAAGACTTTTTTTATAACTGATATTACAAACCTCTTAAAATATTTTGAACGTGTTTAAAAATAGAAAAAACAATATTTGATGAACAACTAATTTAATCATATTATTGCTAGCCTATTGCGATGTATCAATTTAAAAAATGTACATAAAGAATTATTATTAAAAAACATTGTTAAAATAATGAAAATACCTCTGCATTATTTAGTGCATTGTTTTGGACTGTTTTTAATTTTTTTTTTTGTTTTTAAAGCATTTTTGTTTAAATTTTTTTTATAAAACTTGTGATCTCAAAAAAAGATTGTTGGATTTATATATAAAGATACGTACAATATTATTGAGGTGTTTTATTCTTTTCGTTGGTGAAAATTGTTTTGGTGTTTTACTTCCTTTCCTCCCAATATTGACCATTTCTTTGGTTTACTTTTTGCATTTAACTTTTACGTGTCGTGTCGGCAACTAGATTAACCTTCTTTGACTGGAAAGTTCAAACCATGGAGAAAACCTTGTCTTTTGAAAAGTCATCAAAAGGAAATGTATAAAACAATATTGCGTCTATATTCAGTTCATGCATATGCATAGCAACTAATTACGAGGCGTTTGGTTACAGACAAATGTGTTTGGGACGAGCAGTGGCGGATCCGAAATTAACATTGGGAATTCCAAGGTTAAAGTAAGTTTTAAATAGAAACTGGGCGAAGCACGGAAAAGTATTTCAATTTATTAACCGAGTTATTTCGTCGAATATTTAGTAGGTTTGTTATCGTCAATCAAACTATATTGTAACAGATGTCGGTATATGTCGAAAAAATTCGATGAATGCTATAAAAAGAATTTATCGAGTACTTTCAACGTAACTTGTCGAATGTTGCCGAGATATGTTTTAGGTATTGCATCAACCACTTGGTGAAGATTACGTTCAAGTATTCCCTGTCCAATCTTCATTGGTTCCATGGCTTTCATCTCTTATGATTTTTTTTTTCTTTTCAACATCTTTTTTGTGGGTTGGTTTGAAAGAAGGATTTCATCTGATTATTTCCTATGCCTACTAGTTTTTATGAGAATTAGGAATGTGATTGTATAAATATTGGGATTTTGTAGTATATTTTGAATAGTTTCGTGATTGTAATTAATGTAATACCTAAAGGGTAATTATTTTACCTTCCTACTCTTAACAATTGGTGAGAAAACACCTCACAATTCACCCAATTCTCTCTACACCTTGCCACCGCATCTCTCTTTATGTAATTCTTCAGTTACAAAAATTAAGCTATTAAAAACCATCATGTATTTGATGTTACCCTCTTTTTATTGTACAAGCTTGTATAGCCGTGTAGTCTCGTGAAGTTGTGCTTTCATTTTGGTATGAGCACCTGCCTTCAACGGCGGAGCACCGGGCCACACTCTTCTTAATTTACCGTTGACAATCACGATCAACTGCATACATATCCTAGGCAGACGATGAGGTAGAGGCGGTCCATTTTGTATCGGATGAATAAAGTAAGCTTTGCGTGCTCTCTTCAGTAGTAGTATCAGGGTCCTCTGTGAAGTCCCTAAACCTCATCTCGTCACCATAAATACTCGGGTTTATCTTCACCTCGTGAACAAGAGTTTGGCCTTCAAGCATGCTCACTACTGCGGACATTGTAGGTCTTAGTGCCGGTGATGGATTGGCGCATAGTAGAGCTACCTTTATCATTCTCATTGCCTCTTCCTTATTGAACTCAGACCCCAACTTTCGATCCACCAGCTCCATCAGATTTCCTTTTTGTTGCAAAACAAGGGCCTGCGGCATTGAGCAGAAATGCAGAAGGAATGTTGAGAAGTTTAAAACATTTCAAGAAGAAAATGAAAAGCTATGTTTCTTAATTCTTCGGTTCTATTTTATAAATCAGGTGGAGCCAAACAATTTGCAGATATTGGAAAACCAGTCCTACGAAAAGCACCCTGGCTTCCTATATACTTTTTCCCATACAAAACGAATGAAACAAAGATCTTACCCAATCAAGAAGGCATACAAAATTCTCATTTGGACGATATTTGATGTTGTTTTTTCCAGATAAGAGTTCCAATGCAACGACCCCAAAACTGTAAACATCTGCTTTGTCACTTAAATAACCCCATAACGCATATTCTGGTGCCATATATCCTCTACACATTAAAACTTTTTGTTAGCATCCATAAAGATGTCATCTAAAGAATTTTTTGTACATTGATTATATTAAGTTCAATGATGTTTTGAAATGAAATTTTGCAATTAATACATCTACTAACAAAGTTTTTTTTTTTTTTGGTCATTAAAACGAAGATTGAGTTTTACCCAAAAAAAAGAAGAAAAGAAGATTGAGTTAAAAAGTCTTCATGTTATCTAAACTAAGAGAATAAAACGAGCAAAATAGAAACCACAATGAAAGAAAGAACAAAATGAAGGATTGCTCACATAGTTCCAGCGACTCTGGTGCTAATATGGGTGTTCTCCTCTTCGTTCAGCTTAGCCAAACCAAAGTCAGATATCTTAGGGTTAAGGTCCCGATCAAGCAGTATATTGGTTGTTTTGATGTCTCTATGAACAATTTTCAGGGTCGACTCCTCATGCAGGAAAGCCAGACCTCTTGCAATGCCAAGACATATTTTATGCCTCGTATTCCAGTCCAATTTCTTTAGGCCTTCCTCTGGGTCTGAAATTAATTGACACGCCCCGACCCTGATATTCCCCGAATACCAGGATAGACACGTGTTGGCCGACACCCGAGGGTGACGAAAGCCATTAATTGATACAAAAGCTAAGAATAAGAAATAAATACGGGTTATGAATTTAAAAACAATGAATTAACAATTTAGGAACGTGTTCAGAGCATACAACTAAACCTAGTCACTAACAAGAATTAAGATAAGATTGAATGAACAAAGGAGTGGGTCCTACCCCGTGAGGACTCGAAGATGCCACTGCGGAAGTGCCTTGATGCCGGGATTGTATGCCTTGATTCAAATTCCTGAATGGGGGCGCAAAACAAGGGTGAGTGGACCAAGTTTATATATATACATAATACGAAAACAGTTATGAACATACTAACCCCCACAGTTAATAATGAAAACTACTAGAATAATAAGTGATACGCTTTTCAGAAAACTCTAGCATGCCATAAAACAATTCGTATATCTTTCTGCAAATCAATCTCAGAAAATCATATCAGAAATTGTATCAGGAAGCATAACACAAGTTGTGCTGCTAGTGAGTGCACTGAATAATAATACTCCCGGCCCAATGCCTGCACCTCAGTCTCTGTGCCCGTAGCAAGAGATATCTCCCTCCCGGCCCAATGCCTGTCTCCGTGTCCCTCAGCCTTTCGCTAGGGATTATTTCTCCCGGCCTCAATGCCAACACCAGATCCTCGCCTCAGGCGGCATAGTGTTCACTAGGTACACACAAAACATAATTCATCTCTAAAATACAACTTCGTAGCATAAATTCATCGATCCTCTATACTACGAAGAGGTGTTCGAATGTCATTTGAAACACATTCTTAGCATCCTATCGTCATCGATCAGATAGTCTACCAGAATGAAGGTGTAGACATCGAAATTTCGTAAATAAATGTTGACCGATAAATCAAAGTGTCAACGCTTATGTGTTACATAAATTTCACACGTAGCGTGTGACTCAACGAAAATTGAAATGAGTTGGAAAAGTCATCAAATAGGACACGTGTCAACACCTGGCAGAAACGACTTATTTCATCTGGGATATTATATTCAAAATTAGGCATTGGAAAATTCTATAAATACAAGCCCATTTCATTCATTTAAGAAGGAATTCATATTACACCTTGAAGCTCTGAAGCTCTGAAACTCCGAAGCTCTCAAGCATCCAGGTTCCCGAAGAATCAAGAAAGGGTTCTTCGTTCTTCGTTCATCGTTCTTCCAAGATCAAGCCCCAACGGCCCTTTGGATCAATAATCATCCACCTTCAAGATCAAGCCCCGACGACCCTTGAAGAAAGCCTTCTTTGTTCTTCGTTCATCGTTCTTCCAAGATCAAGCCCCAACGGCCCTTTGGATCAACAATCATCCACCAATTCAAGATCAAGCCCCGACGGCCCTTGAAGAAAGCACCATCGTTCATTATCCGTTCATCCAAGATCAAGCCCCAACGGCCCTTTGGATCAACAATCATCCACCTTCAAGATCAAGCCCCGACGGCCCTTGAAGAAAGTGTTCTTCGTTCATCGTTCTTCCAAGATCAAGCCCCAACGGCCCTTTGGATCAACAAACGTCGACAAATCCACACATCCAACCGTTCTTCAAGATTAAGCCCAAAAGCACTTGAAGATCTGTTCATCATTGTTTCTTCAAGATCAAGCCCAAAAGCCCTTGAAGATCCACTCAAATCCACCTTCAAGATCAAGTCCACGGCCCTTGAAGAACGTTCATCCTTAGATCAAGCCCAACGGCCCTTTGGATCAACGAAATATCCACAAATCAACACCTTACGGAGATCGAATCAGAGGATCAAATTTGAGAGAGATTGTAACCCAAAATCATCAAATACAAAATATTTGTTTGTGCACGTCGTTCTTGTCTCTTTCGTTTCAGGAATTTTCCGTGTTCACAAATTGGCACGCTCGGTGGGACAATCTCTGCCTCTCATCTCTTTCTCAGTTCAAGAAATTCAAGGGCACTTCCAAAATTAATGGCATCAAGGAAGGCTCAAACTGTTCCCGCAACCGGCGCAAAGAACAAAAGCGTCCTCGTCGCAACTGGTGTCACTTTGGGCATCACGACTCGAAGCATGGCAAGAGCTACTTCTGCCGCCTCTTTCACCTCTGCATCAACTCTGCCAAGGGAACAAAAACACCCAAGGCACGAGCCTTTGATCACCTTAGCCTCACTAAGGGCACCAAGGGGGGAAAGCCCAAGGAAATACTCCGAATCCATGCTCTCCGATGCCGATTCAAGCGACAGTTCAGCCATGCAAGTCATGACCATTGGAGCAACTTCAATCGATGAGCAGCTGGCTCAAATGAATGAAGCAATCGCAAGGCTAACCCGAACTGTGGAAGAAAAAGACTTGCAAATTGCAGCACTAGTCAACCGATTGGAGGCACAAGACGGCGATAAACCCGACCCAGAGGATGATCCACTAAAGGGAGGAGCTGGCGGAGACGAAGAACCCCCGGTGAAGAAAATCGATGGGAAGCCGGAGCCAGACCAAGCAGCGGCACTCATGGGATCTCTTTCTATCCAGCAGCTGCAGGAGATGATCACCAACACCATCAAGGCACAGTACGAAGGGAGCTCACATACCTCCTTGTTCTACTCGAAGCCCTATTCCAAGAGGATTGATGCCCTAAAGATGCCAAGGGGTTATCAACCACCAAAGTTCATGCAATTTGATGGAAAGGGAAACCCGAAACAGCACGTTGCCCACTTCATTGAAACTTGCAACAACGCAGGAACCGAAGGGGACTACCTCGCCAAGCAGTTTGTGCGCTCGCTGAAAGGAAATGCCTTTGAGTGGTACACGGACCTAGAGCCTGAGTCCATCAACAGCTGGGAGCAATTAGAGCGGGAATTCCTCAACCGCTTCTACAGCACCCGCCGCACTGTGAGCATGCTAGAGCTAACGAGCACAAAGCAGTGGAAGGACGAGCCAGTCATTGACTACATCAACAGATGGCGCACTCTGAGCCTCGACTGTAAAGATAGGCTCTCGGAAACCTCTTCAATCGAGATGTGCATCCAAGGCATGCAATGGGGTTTGCAATACATCCTTCAAGGCATCAAACCACGGACATTCGAAGAGCTAGCCACCCGCGCCCATGACATGGAGTTGAGCATCGCCCATCATGGGAAGAAAGAACCGATCGCCGACTACAAGAACGACAAAGTTCTTGGGACAAAGGGGGAAAAGGCTGCATGGAAACCCACCAAGGAAGCGATGACGGTCAACACAGCTCCCGTCAAAATATCCACACGAGGCAAGGCGATTCAAACCGAAGCTTTTCGTGATCAAGAGATGCGTAGACGCACTTTGAAGGAGCTTGAGGAGAAGACTTATCCATTCCCCGACTCTGATGTGGTTGCCATGCTAGATGACCTGTTAGACAAGAAGGTGATCAGTTTGCCTGAGTGCAGACGGCCGGAAGAGATGAATCGTACCGACAGTCCAAGATACTGTCAATTCCACCGCTTCATCAGTCATCCGACAGAAAAATGTTTCGTGCTGAAAGATCTCATCATGAAGTTGGCTCAGAAAGGAATCATCGAGCTAGATCTTGACGAAGTGGCGAAGTCAAACTATACCACCTTCACTTCTGGCTCTTCCGACTCAAAGTTTTCACCTCAACCGCTGGGGGCATCGTCCAAGACAAGCAAAATTGAAGGATGGACTCAAGTCACTCCTAAGAAATTGCACAAGAAGCATACGTCTCCTCCACAAGTCCGCCAATCGGAAAGGGGGCAAAACAGCTCTTGTCAACCTTCAAAGCAACATGAACGTGTTGAAGATGATGAAATTGCGACACAAAGATCGTCCGTTGCCATCACGATGGGCGACTTCTTGCCCGAAGACTTCTTCAATCACGCAGTCAAAGCTCCTTGCTATGAAAATTGTGAGGAACGCCTCTCCCGGATTGCTTGACAAAATCAACAAATTCTCCTCGCCCGCATGAGTCTAAACTGCATGGCACAACGCTCCTGGTCTGCACGAGCATAAAAGGCGACACCAACGCTCCTTGCCTGCACGAGCTGAAACTGCAACACGGCACCAAATGCTCCTTGTTCGCACGAGCCTAAACTGCATGGCACAACGCTCCTTGCCTGCACGAGCTGAAACTGCAACACGGCACCAAATGCTCCTTGTCTGCATGAGTTGAAACTGCGAACGACACCAACGCTCCTTGCCTGCACGAGCTGAAACTGCAACACGGCACCAAATGCTCCTTGTTCGCACGAGCCTAAACTGCACGAACCAAAGCTCCTCGCCTGCAAGAGCCTAAACTGCAAGACACAAAGCTCCTCGCCTGCACGAGCCAAAACTGCGTGGCATCAATGCTCCTGGTCTGCACGAGCATAAAAGGCAACACCAACGCTCCTTGCCTGCACGAGCTGAAACTGCAACACGGCACCAAATGCTCCTTGCCTGCACGAGCTGAAACTGCAACACGGCACCAAATGCTCCTTGTCTGCACAAGCTGAAACTGCAAACGACACCAACACTCCTTGCCTGCATGAGTTAAAACTGCAAACGGCACAAAAAAAAATACCAAAAACATGTATGTATTTGAACTACGTTACGACTTGATCTCTTCTTTGGAGGGGTACGTAGGCAGCTTGAATATTCAAAATTTCGAGTTCAGTCACATCAAAATATAAATAAATGTTTTATTAAAGAAAATGATGAATACATATGTTTATGTATTTACAAAAAAAAAAAAAAAAAAAAAAAAAAAAAAGAGACATATGTTATTAATGTATTATTATATATATATATATATATATATAATGGTGGGCTAGATTGTTGAGAATGAAGCCAAAACCGTGAACCCAATCCACTCAACTTGCAGCTTGCCTCAGGCCTGTCCCTTCAAAACATGGGTCACAGCCCATTCTTCTAGCCCAAGCTCTCCTTTAAATCCACCGGGCTCTCCGCCCCAATTCCTTTGGTTCCTCCGATCCAACTCTCCGATCGCGTTCTCTCCTCTGTCGATTCGCCTCCGGGTTGTGGAGATCGGAGAAGGGAGACGGCGGCATGGCGAGTAGAGTAGACCACGAGTACGACTACCTGTTCCGATTTCTCCCATAGGCGGTTCAGTTCAAATTTCCACATACATCGCCGATATCTCAAATCCTACGACCTCCGGCGCACGATAGCACCCACTACAAAACCCTTACTCTCCTCAATCCCTCTGAACCAGTGCCAGCTCTCAGATCGGTGATAGTCTACGCACCGGCGCAGTTTACTACCGAATTGTGGATCTAGACCGGACCGATCCAGATCCGCACACGATTGCAGTCGTATCGATGGAAGAGGACGGCGAGATCCAGTCACCGGCGTCGGGAGGAAGTCGATCACCAGCGTCGACGAGGCAGAACGGTCGGATTACGGTGACGGTGGCGGTGCCGCCGGCGCAGGTTCCAGCGTCGAACCGACCCACGACCTGGACCTCATCAATTGGAATGCTCAAAAGACTCTAAACCGTAGCCTTGTACACATCTCTGCTATCCGGTTCAATCCCTGAAGAAATTGGAAACTACAGCGAGCTGCAGAACCAGTACTCCATCACCAGTCCAATCCCAAAGCGAATTGGAGAGCTCGGAAAACTTCAAGAGTCTGTTGCTGTGGCAGAACAGCTTGGTTGGTTCAATCCCAAGTGAGCTTGGAAGCTGCAGGGAGGTCACAGTCACGGATTTCTCCGAAAATCTTCTGGCAGGCCAGATACCGAAAAGTTTTGGTGAGCTTTCAAATCTTCAAGAGCTTCAGTTTGAGTGTCAATCAGTTATCAGCTTACAGGCAACATTCCTGAGAGTCTCTCATACTGTCAGAATCTTCAGGGTCTTGATCTTCCTTACAACAACCTATTTGGTTCAATACCAAGAAATGTTTTCGGATTGCAAAATCTCACCAAGCTGCTGCTGCTTTCCAATGATTTATCTGGCTTTATACCGCCGGATATAGGAAACTGCACGAACCTGTACAGGTTAAGGTTGAATAATAACCGGCTTTCAGGTACTGTTCCATTGGAGATTGGCAACTTGAAGAGCTTAAATTTTGTTGATTTGAGCAACAACCGCCTCGTTGGAGAAATCCCTCCATCGATATCAGGATGTCAGAACCTCGAGTATCTTGATCACCATTCAAATGGGATCACCGGCTCTGTTCCTGGCACTCTGCCTAAAAGCCTGCAGTTTGTTGACATCTCTGACAATAGGCTCACCGGCCAGCTTCCTCACAGCATTGGATCATTAACCGAATTGACAAAACTCAATCTCGAGAAGAATCAGCTCTCTGGAAGCATCCCTGCTGAGATCCTTTCTTGCAATAAGCCCCAACCGCTACACATGGTGCGCACACCCGGAACAAGTGGACCTCTACGCCAGTTGCATGACCTCCCCAAGACACCATCTCCTCCATCGCCGAGGTCGTCCCTACCTTGCTCCTGGGTTATCACACATTGAGCCAGGTGGTCTCTCATTCCACGACGGATTCAACACACTCCACAACCTGCAAGGTGATGTTGTTGCTGCAGATGTCATTGAATTCAGCCAACAGCGTGATACTGTTGACGGGACGACTACAATGGTTACCGCGAAACTGGCCAGAGGGAGGAACTTTCCGATGGGGTCGCAGCACTAGCAACGTCAGAACTTGAACTTGGCGCCGAAGGACTCCGATGAAGGCGACCTGATCTTTTCTCAAAGAAACACCGGACTCTCTCCCTCTCTCCTTCCACCGCAGCACCTGGCCCCCTCGACTTCGTCCTTCCCTGCAAGTTCCTCCAGGCTCCTCATCTCCACAGCCACGTGTCACTCCAGGAACCTCCTCCTCCGTCTCTTGCCTCGCAGCTGCCAATGACTTCAACAACCGCCGTCAAACGACTAGCCGGTCGTGAAGCTCGAAGCACCATCTTCTCCGTCCTCCTTGCTCCGCTCCCTGCAAATTCCTCTACCCACCATCCTAATTTATACAGAAAGAAATACAATTAAAAAAAAAAAAAAAAAAGGTGGTGGTGCATCTGGCACCACGTGAAAAAAAAGAGGAATGGTGGATCAAAGATGGGGTACAGCCCATGGCAGATCAAAAGTTTCTGGTGGTGCATGGGCACCATGTGCAGAAAGAAAAAAAAAATTGTAAAAAAAATAAAAAAATAAATAATAATAATAAATTAAAAAAAAATGATGGAACTTGGTGCATCCAGCACCAAAAAAAGGAAAAAAAAAAAAAATCAAATCAAATCAAATCAAATTTACAACAGGGGATATTCAAGGACGATCAGGTGGCGCCTCACAACTCGGCAGAGCTCCAGGAAGAGAAGGCGTCGGAGGTTGGCTGTTTGAAGCCTCAGCAGTCGGTACAGCCCCAGAAGACGAAGGCAAATGCTGCTGGAACAAACCCACAAACCTCCGATGATCAAGTAAAATCTGACCATCAGATTCCTGCATCTGGTCAATTTTCCTTTTCATGTTGGTGGCATAGTTGTGTGCAAGCTTGTGCAGCTGTTTATTCTCATGCTTGAGCCCCCTAATCTCCTGTTTGAGACTCATCACTTCAGCCGCCAACGATTCAACTTGACGGGTTCGAGCAAATAGGCGTTGGGCCATGTTGGACACAGAACCCGCACACTGCACACTAAGGGCCAGAGACTCCTTAACAGCCAACTCATCAGACCGCCTGGAAAGTAGTCTGTTATCTTTGGGAGTGACAAGGTTCCGGGCCACCACCGCAGCGGTCATATCATTCTTCATCACCGAATCCCCAACGGTAAGAGGACCAGTAGGGGATATGAAGGTTGGGCGCCATATGTTATCTGGAGAAGACGGGACTACCTCTTCACCAAGGTTCAAATCAAAACGACGGTCGGAGGGTCCAGACATTTTCAAAGTGTTGAAGGAAGAAGAGATCGGACAAATCAAGATCTTAGAAGTACAAGAGGGGAGTTTTCACAAGCGAAAATTCAAGTGTGTTTTGAAACGAACTGCATGCCTCTATAAAAATCAGCACTCGACGGGATTTCAGAGATCGAAGAGGCGAGCTCAGAATTCGAAGAGGCCATTCAAAAATCGAAGAGGCAAGCATCTTGCTTTTCCAGACGTGTCGGCACCCGTCACGCGCAAACTCAGCTTTGTGGAAATCACGAGTAATTTGTCGATGCGCCAATCCCAGATATCGAAGAGGCGCCAGTCTTTTTCAGTCGAGTCATCACCTGTCATATGCACACTCAACTTTGCGCAAATCACGGGCAATTTGTCGAAGATTTTCAGTGAAGGAGAAAGCACGTGAAATTTTACTGTTCAATCACGCGTTAGTTGCCAACACGAGTGAAAGAATAGTACCTCTACAGGTATTAAAGAACTTCCTATAAACTGTCCACCTTCACCCTACATAGTAAGGCAGACATACATAACATTTCTTCATCTCCAAAAATGCTTTCCCAACGAAACCTCTCGAGTCATTCAGTGTTCCTTATTCCTTGGGGTACCTCTGCAAGCCAATGACTCCAAGGCAAAAGTATCTCATATCACCAGGGTAGAAAGCAAGAGTATCTCATATCATGCGTTCTCCCTGTCCTTTCCTTTGTCCTTGTTCTTACCTACAAAGACAAGGATAAAGAAAACAATATGCCGGAACTTCCACTCAAACTCGGGTAAGGAACCGACTGCTTGGAACCCTTCCCTGATTGCCTACCTAGCACTGCTCTCGAGTACTCGTTTCGCACTGCTGCTGTACTTCCAAAGAAGCTGCCACATCTGCCTGGAGAACAGATAAGGCAAGTGAAAATGATACCTTGCAGCATGTGGAGACAAAGTGCAGAAGGAACAAGCAGAGAAGAATGTGGTCTGCACAGTCAACTCAGCAGAAGGAGTCCGAACTGAGGAACTCGAGAAGCTGCCACATCTGCCTGAAGAAACAAGCAGAGAAGAATGCAGCATGCACAGCCAACTCGGCAGAAAGAGTCTGAGATGAAGAACTCGTTTTGACCCTCAAATTCTTGGGTCGACTTACTAAGCGTTGTGGGCTGCACGTGCCGATTCACCACCCTTGAATCGAATCCTTAAAGATCAAGTCACCAACTGGAAGAAAAGCCCATCAATCTTGAAGATCATACCGTTGACCAAACTGCTCAGGTGTGAATTAGAAAGATTGAACAAAGAAATAGGTTGTCACCTTCACCTCGTGCCTGCTTGCCATGTGTTCAAGTCAACCTTCAAGAATCAAGCCTCAACGGCCCTTGAAGAAGTTTCCGGCCAAATTCAAGATTAAGCCTCGACGGCACTTGAGGAAATCACAAGTCCGATTCAAGATCAAGTGTCTACCACCCTTGAATCAAAACCTAGTTCAAGAATAAGCTGTGGAAAATCAACAATTGGAGGAATCCATAAAATCCTCAAACCCAGTTCAAGATCAAAGCTGTGGAAAGTCAACAAGCACAACAAAATACGTGTCGATTCACCCACTACCAAAGCCAAAGATCATCTACCACATGAAGCTCCTTGTGGTCCAATTTCAACCTTCAAGATCAAGCCTCGACGACCCTTGAAGAAATTTCAAACAACAATTCAAGATCAAGCCTCAACGGCCCTTGAAGAAATCTCAAGCCTAATTCAAGATCAAGCCTCAACGGCCCTTGAAGAAATCTCAAGCCTAATTCAAGATCAAGCCTCAACGGCCCTTGAAGAAATCTCCAGCCCAATTCAAGATTAAGCCTCGACGGCCCTTGGATCGACATCTACAGTAAGGGACTTCAAAACGCATCTCCTACACGTGACAAGCACATGTATACGACGTGCCTTGAAGTGGGGGCATTTGTAGACATCGAAATTTCGTAAATAAATGTTGACCGATAAATCAAAGTGTCAACGCTTATGTGTTACATAAATTTCACACGTAGCGTGTGACTCAACGAAAATTGAAATGAGTTGGAAAAGTCATCAAATAGGACACGTGTCAACACCTGGCAGAAACGACTTATTTCATCTGGGATATTATATTCAAAATTAGGCATTGGAAAATTCTATAAATACAAGCCCATTTCATTCATTTAAGAAGGAATTCATATTACACCTTGAAGCTCTGAAGCTCTGAAACTCCGAAGCTCTCAAGCATCCAGGTTCCCGAAGAATCAAGAAAGGGTTCTTCGTTCTTCGTTCATCGTTCTTCCAAGATCAAGCCTCGACGGCCCTTGGATCAACAATCATCCACCTTCAAGATCAAGCCCCGACGACCCTTGAAGAAAGCCTTCTTTGTTCTTCGTTCATCGTTCTTCCAAGATCAAGCCCCAACGGCCCTTTGGATCAATAATCATCCACCTTCAAGATCAAGCCCCGACGACCCTTGAAGAAAGCCTTCTTTGTTCTTCGTTCATCGTTCTTCCAAGATCAAGCCCCAACGGCCCTTTGGATCAACAATCATCCACCAATTCAAGATCAAGCCCCGACGGCCCTTGAAGAAAGCACCATCGTTCATTATCCGTTCATCCAAGATCAAGCCCCAACGGCCCTTTGGATCAACAATCATCCACCTTCAAGATCAAGCCCCGACGGCCCTTGAAGAAAGTGTTCTTCGTTCATCGTTCTTCCAAGATCAAGCCCCAACGGCCCTTTGGATCAACAAACGTCGACAAATCCACACATCCAACCGTTCTTCAAGATTAAGCCCAAAAGCACTTGAAGATCTGTTCATCATTGTTTCTTCAAGATCAAGCCCAAAAGCCCTTGAAGATCCACTCAAATCCACCTTCAAGATCAAGTCCACGGCCCTTGAAGAACGTTCATCCTTAGATCAAGCCCAACGGCCCTTTGGATCAACGAAATATCCACAAATCAACACCTTACGGAGATCGAATCAGAGGATCAAATTTGAGAGAGATTGTAACCCAAAATCATCAAATACAAAATATTTGTTTGTGCACGTCGTTCTTGTCTCTTTCGTTTCAGGAATTTTCCGTGTTCACAGAAGGTTCTATAGAAAATACGATATAATGAAAATAATTGAAAACATATATATATAATCACGTATAATCAAATCATCATGCTTCCTGTAAAATATTCCTCAAATCAATCAATCTGTAAGGCATGCTATTAAATTATGCAATTCTATCAATAAAACATGCACTTTTCGAAGGTGGTCCACTCACAGATACTCCGAAGCAGCAGAATTGTGCGGAAAATGGTTAAGAAAGTCTCCACTAGCAACTTCACATAAGCACGAAAATGTACAATTTGATCAAACTACCCAAACGATAGAATTTTAGGAAATGGAAATGGGTTTTGGGTTTGGGTAGGTTAGGAACAAGAGGGAGTTTTGGGCTTAAGCCTAAACCCATACTTATACACACACGGCACACACACCATACACACATACATATATATATACATATATAAACACGCACACACTCCGACGCATGCACACATACACACACTTGCACAACATATCCATACACACATGTACATATGCACGGACACACACATACACATATGCACTGCACCACACACACTTGCATATATATATATATATATACACACACACACACACATACACACGGCATGCATAAGCATGCGCTGCGCACACATATTTGCATTTATATAAATACATATATAAACACGCACACACACACAGCATGCATTAGCATGCGCTGCACCCACACATGCACATATATAGATATATATAAATATATATATATATATACATACATATATAAACACACACACACGCACAGTATACATACACACACAGCATGCACCGTACCACACACACACCCAGTTCGCACACACACACACACCTGCACCACGTACACACTGCACAAACACACACTCACGAACTCGCCGGAGTTCGTCGTCGGAACCGGACATGCATGCACAAGGGATGGCAAGAGTTAGGGCTTGAATAAAGGGTTCTAAAACTTCACAAATATACCTAAGAACTCACCTAGACGCACTGCAGCAGGTTTTGGGAAGAGATGGACCTCGAACTTGTCGGAGTTCGTCGTCGGAGCTAGATTATTGACACAGAGAAAAACTGAGATCAAAACCCTTGAGTTTTGTCATAAAACCAACATGCATAACCCAGAAATTTGAAGAAGGTGTTGGAAGCTAACCAGCTCCTGGAGTCGGGGAGTCGAAGGCAGCAAGATACTCCCGAGCAAAAGGATGTCATCTGCATCGAAGAAGAAGAAAGAAAATGAAGGGTTCTAGTCTCCAACGGCTAGTTTTGTTTTAAATGTTTGTGTAAGTGTGTGAGTGACAAGTGTACACTCCAGATTAAATCATTTAACCCCAAAATGAAGGGTTAGGATGTAATCTGGAGTAGTAAGGCTTAATGGTTGTTAAAGCCTCTTGTCAATCACCTTTTGTAGAAAGTATGGGTGATGGAAATGCACCATACTCTTGTGTAAAAATCACTCTACTTATTCAATTAAGTCTGCTGCATTATTTGCACAGCAGAAACCAATCTCCAAGTTCCTTCCTTTCAATTTCTCTACTATCCTACCCAAGAAACCGATTCAAACACTCAATCAAAACACAAAACAAACAAACTTTATCATGGCCTCAGAGCTTTGTTATTGATCTTACAACTTTCGGGGCGTAATCTGTGCAAGATAAGATCTTTGGGAGCACCAACGTAGTGTCTTCTATAACAATAATCAACAAACAATTCTGGAAATGAAAGGATCCAGCAGTAGCAGTGAGCTAAAAGCTCCAGTCTTTGATGGGGAGAATTATGATTTTTGGAGAATAAGAATGACAACCATTTTCAAATCCTATGATCTATGGGATATGGTTCAACATGGGTATGAACTACCTGAGATGGAGATCGATGCCCTAGAGGAGGATCTCACAGAAACACAACTCAAAACACTGAAGCAGAATCGGATGGAGGATGCTAGAGCACTTGGAATCATTCAAGGTGCTGTCTCAGACACCATTTTTCCGAGGATAGCAAATGAAGAGACTGCAAAGGGAGCTTGGGAAGTTTTACAGCAAGAATACAGAGGAGACACCAAAGTTAGAAAGGTAAAACTTCAGTCCCTTAGAAGAGATTTTGAGTATACAAGAATGAGGGAAAATGAGCTGTTAAAAGACTACTTCACTAGGCTGTTTGATGTTGTAAACAAGATGAAAACATATGGTGAGGAACTGCCTAATGAAAGAATTGTCCAAAAACTGTTGATTAGTTTGACTAAACCCTATGATTCAATAGTGAGTGTCATAGAAGAAACCAAAGACACTGAAACTCTCAGTGTACAAGAGGTGATGGCATCCTTAAGAGCTTTTGATCAAAGGCTCGAGAGGCATGCTGACTCTGCACCTGAGAAAGCCTTTCAAACACTCAATGTTGGATCTAGTAGTCAAGCCAGTGCAAGTAATCAGAAACCACAGTGGAAGGGCAAAAGCAAGAAATGGGAAGGAAAAGGGTATCACAACTCAAGACCTAACCAAGGCAGCAACACCAATGTAGGTCCAAGAACCAAGCAACAATGTAAGCACTGTGATAAATTCCACCTTGGAGAGTGTTGGTTCAAGGACAAGCCTAGATGCCACAAATGCAATAGGTTTGGGCACATTATGAAGGACTGCAGATCAAAGAATGTGCAACAAGTAAACTGTGCAAATCAAGTGGAAGAAGAAGCAAATGTGTTCTGTGCTTTCAATGCAAAAATGGAGAGAAACAATGAAGTGTGGTACATTGACAGTGGCTGCAGCAACCACATGACTGCACATGAGTCTTTACTTATTGACATCGACACAAACTTCACTGGAAAAGTGAAAATGGGTGATGGAAACATTGTCAAAGCCACTGGAAGAGGAACTCTGGTTATCAACACCAAGAAAGGAAGAAGATGTATAAGGGAGGTGATGCTAGTACCTGGATTGGATGAGAATCTACTTAGTGTGGGTCAAATGATGGAGCATGGCTATTTCCTACTCTTTGGGGGAACTGTGGTTGAGATCTATGATGACAGATCTCTATCAAACTTGGTGACCAAAGTGGAAGTGAAAAACAGAAGCTTTCCACTTGTACTGAAGTACTTAGAAGAAGTGGCAAAGAAAGCAAGTGTGACAAGTTCTATGAAACTATGGCACAAGAGACTTGGTCATTTAAACATGACAAGCTTACAAAATCTGCAAAAGGATGAAATGGTGCAAGGTATACCAAAAATGAATCAATGTAATGAAATCTGTGAAGGGTGTGTGTTTGGCAAGCATCACAGAGATTCATTTGAAGCTGGAAAGGCTTGGAGGGCAACAAAGCCACTCGAATTGATTCACTCAGATGTGTGTGGACCAATGAGAACAACAACAATCAGTGGAAACAGGTATTTCCTAACCTTCATTGATGATTATTCACGGATGTGTTGGGTGTATTTCATGAGGTTCAAGTCTGAGGTATTCACAATATTCAAGAAGTTTAAGGCAATGGTGGAATTGCAAAGTGGATACCAAATCAAAAGACTAAGAAGTGATAGGGGTGGTGAGTACACCTCACATGAGTTCAATGTATTCTGTGAAGATGTAGGGTTGGAGAAGCAACTCACTGTGGCATATTCACCACAACAGAATGGGATTGCAGAAAGGAAGAATAGGACTATAGTCGAAATGGCTAAGTCTATGATGCATGAGAAGAACATGCCTTATAAATTTTGGGGTGAAGCTGTGAACACCTCAGTGTATCTATTGAATAGGTGTCCTACTAAGGCATTGGAGAAGAAGACTCCATTTGAAGTGTTCAGTGGAAGGAAGCCTTCTGTGAAGCATCTGAGAGTGTTTGGCTCAGTATGCTACAATCTCATCCCTCATCAACTAAGGCACAAGTTGGAGAAATCAAGTAACAAGGGTGTTTTTGTAGGCTATGGTACCAGTGAGAAAGGATACAGAGTTTATAATGTATTGACTCAAAAGATAATCCTATCAAGGGATGTTATCTTTGACGAAGACTCAATGTGGAACTGGGATACAATGGTAGAGGAAAAGGACAGTGTCTCTCTACAAATTGACCTAAACAAAAGGCAAACAAGGGAGCCTATAGAGACCTCAGTTCAAGAAGAAGTCACAGATAATGGTGACATACAAGGGACCCCACAGCAAGCTACTATGAGTCCACAATCAAGTCAATCACAGACAACAACTCCTAGTTCAACTCCAGTAAGATTGAGAAATCTGGATGAGATTTATGCTACATGTAATTACTGTGTAGTAGAACCAGAAACGTATGAAGAAGCTGAGAAAGACAAAGCTTGGAAGAAAGCAATGAAGGAAGAGCTTGAAATGATAGAAAAGAATGACACTTGGGAACTTGTAAATCGACCAAGTGAGAAGCCTGTGATTGGTGTAAAATGGGTGTACAAAGTGAAGCTAAATCTAGATGGTTCTGTGCAAAAGAACAAGGCCAGGTTAGTGGCCAAAGGTTACTCACAGAAACCTGGTGTAGATTTCAATGAAACCTTTGCTCCAGTAGCAAGGTTAGACACCATAAAGACCTTGATAGCACTAACAGCCAAGAAGGGTTGGAAGCTGCATCAATTGGATGTTAAATCTGCATTTCTAAATGGAGTGCTAGAGGAGGAAGTGTTTGTGGAACAACCTCAAGGGTTCACAAATCAAGAGTTTCCAGAAAAAGTGTACAAGTTAAGGAAGGCTCTTTATGGCCTAAAACAAGCTCCAAGAGCTTGGTACAGTGAGATTGATTCATATTTCATTGAGAAAGGATTTCAGAAAAGTCCTAGTGAAGCTACACTCTACACCAAGACAGAAAGCAACAACAGGACACTCATTGTCTCAATCTATGTGGATGATGTTGTCTACACTGGAAATGATGCTGCAATGATGGAAGAGTTCAAGGAAGAAATGATGAAGAGGTACGAGATGACTGACCTAGGCCTCTTGCATCATTTTCTTGGCATTGGGGTAATTCAAAAAGCAAGTAGCATCTTTATTCATCAAAAGAAGTATGCTGAAACTTTGCTTGAAAAGTTTGGTTTGAAGGGTTGCAAACCAGTTTCTACACCCTTAATTGCAAATGAGAAGCTCAAGAAGGAGGATGGAAGTGAACCTGCAGATGCTAGTCTCTATAAAAGCATTGTTGGCAGTCTATTGTATCTAACTGCAACAAGGCCGGATCTAATGTTCTCAGCAAGCCTACTTTCTAGGTTTATGCAGAATCCTAGCAAGATACATATGGGCACAGCTAAGAGAGTGCTAAGATATGTACAAGGAACTCTTGATTATGGGATCAAATATGAGATGGGAAAGTCATCTATTCTAATTGGATTCTGTGACAGTGACTGGGGTGGCAGTGAGGATGATAGTAGAAGCACATCGGGCTATGCTTTCACTTTCGGATCAGGGGTTTTTTCATGGGCCTCTGTGAAGCAACAAAGTGTTGCACTGTCCACAGCCGAGGCAGAGTATGTGAGTGCATCAGAAGCTACATCTCAAGCTATTTGGCTAAGGTTCATACTTAAAGATTTTGGCGAATTGCAAGTTGAAGCCACACCACTTCTGTGTGACAACACCTCTGCAATTGCCATGACTAAAAACCCAGTATTTCATCAGAGAACAAAACACATCAAGAGAAGATATCATTTCATCAGAGAAGCATTGCAAGACAACACAATCAAGCTAATCTATTGCAGCACAGAAGATCAGATCGCAGACATATTCACAAAAGCACTACCGAAGAAGAGATTCAATTACCTGAGGGGTTTGCTCGGATTGACTCCCAGAAGCAGTTTAGAAGGGAGTGTTGGAAGCTAACCAGCTCCTGGAGTCGGGGAGTCGAAGGCAGCAAGATACTCCCGAGCAAAAGGATGTCATCTGCATCGAAGAAGAAGAAAGAAAATGAAGGGTTCTAGTCTCCAATGGCTAGTTTTGTTTTAAATGTTTGTGTAAGTGTGTGAGTGACAAGTGTACACTCCAGATTAAATCATTTAACCCCAAAATGAAGGGTTAGGATGTAATCTGGAGTAGTAAGGCTTAATGGTTGTTAAAGCCTCTTGTCAATCACCTTTTGTAGAAAGTATGGGTGATGGAAATGCACCATACTCTTGTGTAAAAATCACTCTACTTATTCAATTAAGTCTGCTGCATTATTTGCACAGCAGAAACCAATCTCCAAGTTCCTTCCTTTCAATTTCTCTACTATCCTACCCAAGAAACCGATTCAAACACTCAATCAAAACACAAAACAAACAAACTTTATCAGAAGGAACACAATCCTCACCTGGGTTCGAGTTTTAGAGCTTTGAAGCTCTCGGCTTCAATGGCAGAAAAACCCACGGTGATCATATGGCGCATGCAAGGGTACCATTGAGTTCGTTAGGTCTCAAGGATTTCAAATATATGGTTTTTGGGGTTTGATTTGTGAGGGAAGTGAGGTGAAAGCTAGAGAGAAGCTCTCGGAGCTTAGAGAGTGTGAGAAAGAGAGAGAAGAAACTGAAAAAAAATAAACAAAAGAGAAAGGTTCTGTGATGGGGAGTGTTTCGGGAATAGAGGGAAGAAGGGAGAGATATGAGAGCTGCCACATGGCAGTCTAAGAGAGACAACATTTCTAGATCAAGGGTTAGGATTAAAAGAGAATAAGGGACTAAAGTGATAGAAAACAAATATGTTCTAGGGGAAAATAGAAATAGAATGAAAATATGGGGGTGGGGTTTAACATTAATAGATAACTTAAAGAGTATTCATGAAACTAATTATAACATACAGAAGTACCGGAGTTCCAAATTGTCCAACTTACCAAACAAAACATGGGAAAGGCTATTGTTCTCCATATATTCGTATACCAGAAATAACTGATTTCCTTCGATGCAGCATCCATACAATTTCACAAGATTTGGGTGTTGTAAGGCAGAAATCATGCCTATTTCATTCACAAATTCACGATTTCCTTGCTTTGATTTTGAAGAAAGTTGCTTAACTGCAATAAAAGTGCCATCTAATAATTCGCCCTGCAGTTTGAAATGTAATACATTTGAGGAACATAGGTCAACCATAATACTCTCAACTGTGATAAACCAAAGCATTTAAGACAAAAGAAAAGTTCTTGCAAGTATAGGGAAACAAAAAGGAGCTATGGAATACCTTGTAAACAACTCCAAAGCCACCTTCCCCAAGCTTGTTTGCAGCATCGAAGTTATTAGTTGCAGCTTTAAGTTGCTTGAATTTAAAGAAACCAGTTTGCAGGTCTAATCCCATGAGATCTGTTCGTGTTGAAAGGTTAACATATTGAATCGTTCAGAATCGAGAGGGCAAGTGAATAACTAGAGGTAGAATAAAAGTTGAATTGCATGTATAACAAGTTTACAACAAGGGCCGGCATTAAACCCCTATTAAATTTTTGCATACTGATGAACTGTCAAATTATCAGATATTGTTCATGCATGATTTGATGATGAAATTACGTTAGTAGATGAAGTTAGAACTGGGATTAACTTTAAGTTAGAATTGTAAATGGAAACATTAAAGGCTAAGGATTTGAGTGAATTAAATAAAAATTAGTAACCCTAGGAAAAGGGATCAAGGTTCATCCATGCAGCTAACTTTCGTTGATAAGTTCTCTTTCATGATTCAGCATACTGATAGTGCACCAGTGTAAAGCCCTTATGAAAATTCATACTCTAGCAAGCAGAAACACGAATAACTTTTCAACTTTTCTAAATAAAATAAATGACCTATATGGTATTGTCTGTACCTTGTTCCCTGGTTGTCCTGCCTCGGAAACAGCCTTTCAACCAAAGAATGCCCAAAATTACGAAAAGAAGGAATAACGCTGAAACAACTCCAATCACAATGAATTTCTTCCTTTCGCTAGGCGGCTTGAAATCTAGAAGAAGAGTCAAGAATAGTGACTATGAGAGAACAATAAATTTCTACAGGATTGTATAAAGCGAACTTAAACGTTGCTACTTACCAGACTGCACTGAGATAGCTGATATCAGAGAACCATATATTCCTCTTGTTGGAACATTTGTTGTCCCTTTCCCAGCCCACTGAAAGCGGATTTCTAAAGTCTTGACGCTAACAACTGCTGTAAATACCTCAACTGCTTCCTTATCAACCCCTTGTGCTTTCTTTTCAATATCAAAATCCTCCAAAACCAGTTTTTCCTGCAATAAATAATTTACTCGGTCAAGTAGAAAAATAAGAAAGACGGGAAGCGGTTAAGAAAAATTGTGAATAAAGTATGAGGTGTTGTGGATCGCTGCTTAAGCTATGTGAGTAAAAAGACAAGGAAAAGAGTGAAAATTATCCAAATGGTTAAAACTAAAAGTGATAAAAATATAAAATGTTTACTATTCCAGAGCCAAAAAGCACTGCAAATGACTACCTGGATATAAACGTTAAAAATTCGTCTTCCAACACCATAATAAGACCTGTTGTCTCTGAGAACTATTTCCGCAAAGTGAAGTTTCACAGTGTAATTTCCATATGCTAAGCAACGAGCATAATATGTGAGTGAAAGAGGAGACAGTCGTGCAGTTTTGTACAATTCAGAGTTGTTCATTCTGAGTATCGAAATATTATTAGCGATATAGTCTTTGCCATAGGTCTCAACTGTAAGTTTGTGAGTGTCAAGGAGAACGACTTCTGTTTCTCACTCTAACCCATGTTTCGGTTATGGGTTATCACGTGGAGAAGATTAAGCTATTACTTGGCTGAGATTAAGAGTCCTAATATGCAACTATTATTGGTAAACCTTATCACGTTTTGACAAAGAATTCAACATCAAGTAGGACTATTGTGAAACCCTAATAATATCCGGGTATCAGTTGATAGGCCTGATATCAAGGATGATTGGCTATATATTAGGAGGTCCCTGCACTCACAGCAATTATTCCATTACGTGCGAACCCTATTCTAGCAGGAACTTTAGGCTGCTGAGTGTAGAAGATCTCTTTTCATCCTTCTGCAGAAATGTCGAGTTCTTCCTCAGGTAAGCACTCACTTCTCTCATGTATGCATGTTCATATATGTATGTGGTTCTATACATGCAGTCAGTTATACTCTTACATGTGGTATCAGAGCCTGCAAGGTATTCGTAATGTGAATTGAACAGCCAGTATCAAACCACCAACTAAAAGGAGGAACATAAATCAAGTTGGACTCGAAACAAACAAAAACATTTATTTCATTACCTTTCTTAACCAGCCAGTTTTTAAAACCAGTGCAATCTTTCCTTAGATGGCCGACTTCTTTGCAGAAATAACAAGGCTTAGGAGCTTCAGTTGTGACTTTAAATTTTTGAGATCGTTTAAGAGGGTTAGTATTTTTAAAAGAAGAAAAGGTTGAATTTTTCTTCTGCTTACCAGCAGTCATAGATGACTGATCAACAGCCACATGTTTGCCCTTTGCATTGTGAACAAAGTTCACAGTCTCCATTTTATCAGTTGACAGCCTCAACTCTTCCTGTGCACACATGGAAATTAAGTCATCAATATCCCAGGTTGCTTTCTGAGTGTTGTACGACACCTTTAGCTGGCCATACTGTGCAGGCAAGGAATTCAGTGCCATATGCACCAAAAACTGGTCTGTCAATGGATGCTCCAGTTCTTTCAGCTTTTGTGCGATGTCTGACATTTTCAGAATGTGTTCTCTCACACTCCCAACACCGTCGAACTTCATGGATGTCAATTTCGTGAGAAAATTTCCAGTTTCAGCTTTTTCAGATTTCTTGAACTTGTTCCCTATGGCGTCAAAGAATGTTTTTGCACTGTCACTCTTTGGAATGCCACCTTTCACGCTGCTTGTCATGGACCTTCTCATAATCATAAGGGCCATCCTGTTTGCCTTCTCCCATTGAGCAGACTTCGACTTTTGTTCTGCTGTGCTTTCAACAGTCAGTGCAGCAGGCTTGTCCTCCCTTAGAGCCAAGTCAAAATCCATCATGCCAAGGGCTATCTCCAAGTCCTCTTTCCATTTCTTGTAATTGGAACCCGTTAGGGTTTCAATGTTAGAGAAGTTAAGAGAAGTCATGGCTGCATCAACCATAATTATATGTTACTTATTCTCATAAGCTCATCATTAAGAGTCCAAAATATGAACAATTAATGGCATCGTAAAACATATAATTCGAGTCACATCTTTAGATCGAAAACTGATTATATTAGGATTTGCACAATTGAAATACAAGGTTTCACATTCGCTAGGCAATTTAACACTTTTGAGTAGATAAAATTGCTTGGATCATGATTGCGCATTTCACTTATACACCAATTAAACATGACTGAATATAAGAATTCTTTAGAATTATCTCAAAATATATTCACCATCAGTTTAATCATTATGTTCAGCATGAACAGATACTAGAATACATGATTCAAACACTTTTGAGTCGAAATTGATCATGATTCACAAAATGGTTTGTATGTAAAGTCATTAGTGATAGTAACCTTTAGTTCTTCAAGTACCGGAGATTCTTCTTCATTTTCTGAGGAATAAACTTTGCAGAACATACATACATATATATATATATATATATATATGTTTATGTGTGCGTCTATGTATAAGTGAAACATGGATGCGAGTTGAATAGACTAACATACAATGATAATCATCAATAAAACATCAGTTTCAATATGCGGAAGACTTTTATCAGGATCACAACTTGTTTAATCAGGGTCTTGCGTAAGGATTCTAAACATGACAGTGATTGCTCTGATACCTCAAAACTAAAGGAGAAAAATAATGAGATTTACAATGTTTTCGTTGGGAATGGGAGCAAGGTAGCAGTCGAGTCCATTGGCAGTGTTTCATTAAAGCTTTCTTCTGGTTTCATTTTGTTTTTAAGTCCAGTACTCTATGTACCTTCTATGAGAAGGAATTTGATTTCAGCTTCTAAGTTAGTCAAATCAGGTTATACTTTTATTGGTGACCATGAAAGTGTAAGACTTTTTCATTCAAATAAATTGGATACCTTGCTCGGATATGCTTCTCTTCAAGTTGATATGTGGCAGCTTCAATGTGATTATTTACATGAATGTTTTACTGTCTGTCACATTGGTTCCAAAAGATTATTTCAAAGTGATGATTCTCCCACTCTTTGGCATAAAAGACTCGGTCACATATCCAAAGAAAGACTTGTGATTTTATCAAAACAAAATCTTATACCAAAACTTGATTATGGAAGTTTACCTACTTGTATCGACTGTTTTAAAGGGAAAATGACCAATACCAGAAAATTAGGATCCACAAGAAGTAACCAGCTTTTAGAAATAATACACACCGATGTTTGTGGCCCTTTCCCAAATAAAACCATCTGTGGTAACTCATATTTTGTCACCTTCATTGACGATTTTTCAAGATACTGTTATATTTTTCTCATAGCTGAAAAGTCTTCTGTTCTTGACTGTTTTAAAATATATAAACATGAGGTTGAAAAACAACTTGAGAAGAATATTAAAATTGTGAGATCGGATAGGGGTGGTGAGTATTTTGGCAGGTTTACAGAGACTGGACAACACAAGGGAGCCTTTGCACAATATCTTGAAGCATTAGGAATCGTTGCACAGTATACTACTCCAGGCACTCCGCATCAAAACGGCGTGGCAGAACGGAAAAATAGGACTCTGAAAGACATGGTTCGATCCATGTTTTCAAGGTCCAAACTTCCAATTTTTCTCTGGGGAGAAGCACTCAAAACAGCCAACTATACACTGAATAGGGTCCCAAGCAAATCTGTCCAAGTTGTACCCTTCGAAGCTTGGACAGGTAGGAAGCCAAGCTTCAACCATTTCCATGTCTGGGGATGTAGGGCTGAGGCTCGGTTTTACAACCCTCAAGAAAGAAAATTAGATCCTCGAACTGTAAGTTGCAGATTCATTGGCTATGCTGAGAAGTCTAAAGGCTTCAAATTCTATTGTTCGGATTCCCACACTAGAATACAAGAAACCAACAATGCAAAGTTCATTGAGGATTTAGAAGAAGGTATTGTGCAACATAACAACACATATTTTGAAGAGATTAGAGATGATTGTGATCAAGCTTCAGCAACCATGCATGCACCGTTGCTTGTTGACCAAGGAAGCTTGTATTCCCTTCCAGTTGTTCTTCCAAATGCTCAATCACAAGATACCACGTTCATTCCAGAACCTGCCCAGCCACCGGTGGACAATTATGATACTGAACAACCAGTGCCTGAGCAACAAATTCCTGACCCCGATGTTGATCAGTCTCTACATCAAGTGCAGCTGCCCTTAAGACAGTCTAATAGGCAAAGAAAGCCTGTGATTCTCCCAGATTTTGTCTATTTACAAGAGACTGAATACAACATTGGCGATGAAGACGATCCCATCACATTTCATCAAGCTGTCAACAGCTCGAAAGCAGAATTATGGCAGGCTGCAATGGCTGAAGAACTTGCAGCTATGGAAAAGAATAAAGT
This sequence comes from Malus domestica, assembly GCF_042453785.1. Lineage (NCBI taxonomy): Eukaryota > Viridiplantae > Streptophyta > Magnoliopsida > Rosales > Rosaceae > Malus > Malus domestica. The sequence continues at coordinate 41,482,885 of NC_091665.1, forward strand.
TTGGATGTTGGTGCCACTTCCATGCAATGCCAAACCCATTGGGTGCAAGTGGGTTTTCAAAACCAAAAGAAATACAGTGGGAAAGGTTGAACGACATAAAGCTAGGCTCGTAGCTAAGGGTTTTACACAAAGAGAAGGCATCGACTATAATGAAACCTTCTCTCCAGTTTCATCCAAAGACTCTCTAAGGGTGATTATGGCCTTAACTGCTCATTTCAACCTGGAATTACATCAAATGGATGTAAAGTCCGCATTTCTTAATGGAGATTTGTTCGAAGAAATAGTAATGGTTCAACCACCAGGTTTTGTGGAGGAAGGGAAAGAGTCTATGGTCTGCAGGCTCAACAAATCTATCTATGGCTTAAAACAATCATCCAGGCAATGGTACATTAAGTTTGATCAAGTTGTTGCTGCTTTTGGTTTTGAAGAAAACAAAATTGATGACTGTATATACCTCAAGGTCAGTGGCTCGAAATTTATATTCTTGGTACTATATGTTGACAATATTCTATTAGCTAGCTCCGATTCAAATCTTCTACACACAACCAAAGGCATGTTGACTGAGAGTTTTGATATGAAAGATCTTGGTGAGGCACATTTTGTTCTTGGTATTGAAATAGAGAGAGATAGATCCAAGAGAATGCTAAGATTATCACAGAAGACTTATATTGACAGAATCTTGAAAAGATTTAATATGGAGAAATGTGCAGGTGGCGAGCTTCCAATTGCAAAAGGGGATAAGCTAAGCACTGATCAATGTCCCAAAAATGATCTTGAAAAGAATGAGATGAAGGATAAGCCTTATGCTTCACTTGTTGGCAGCATCATGTATGCCCAAGTTTGCACTAGGCCTGATCTGGGATTTGCAGTCAGTGTCCTAGGGCGTTTTCAATCTAACCCTGGGAATACTCACTGGACTGCAGCTAAGAAAGTACTAAGGTATTTAAAGAAAACTAGAAACCTGGCACTAGTGTATCGACAAGTTGAACAGTTAGAAATGGTTGCATACTCGGATTCAGACTTAGCTGGCTGTGTGGATGAAAGAAAATCTACAAGTGGGTATGTTTTTCTTCTTGCTGATGGTGCCATCTCGTGGAAAAGTTCCAAGCAAAAGGTGATTGCTTCCTCAACTATGGAGGCAGAGTTTATTGGTTGCTATACTGCCACCAAACAAGCAATCTGGTTGAGGAATTTTATTATGGGACTAAAGGTTGTGGACTCGATAGAAAGACCTATCACTATTTTTTGTGACAACAAGGCTGCAGTCTTATTTTCCAGAAATAACAAGAGATCCATTGCTTGCAGACTAATGGATATTAAGTACTTGCGTGTAAGAGATGAAGTCAGAAAAGGGCTGATCAACATAGTTCATATAGGAACTAATGCCATGATAGCTGATCCAATGACTAAAGGCTTACCAGTGGGAGTGTTCAAGAAACATGTTCACAACATGGGTATGCGAGAAGATTTTGATTCTGTTGATGAGTGGGAGTAATATTTTCCACTTGGTTCTGTTAATAAGTGGGAGTAGTAACTCACTCATTGTTTCGTTATGTTTCTTGCTAATTGGATGTTTTCATGATGTTTTATGCTCATAACTATCTTATTGAAATTATATGAGCCATGTGTTAGCATACGGCTCGGTTCAGGAGTTGAATTTTGTTTATCAACCTGAAGTATTTTGAATTTTGTCAAACAACACAGTGCTCATAGTTTGAATGCTTGTGACGATAAAACGCACATGTAGAAGGAATTACATACTGTGTTTATGGTTCAGTATTTAAAGCTATGAGTGACAGGTTGTTAAAGGTAAACTTGCAGTTCCTATGGACTAGTGATCACCTTAATCTCGATCAAAGTAATGTCGTTCTTCTTGGACACTCAAGTGGGAGAATGTAAGTTTGTGAGTGTCAAGGAGAACGACTTCTGTTTCTCACTCTAACCCATGTTTCGGTTATGGGTTATCACGTGGAGAAGATTAAGCTATTACTTGGCTGAGATTAAGAGTCCTAATATGCAACTATTATTGGTAAACCTTATCACGTTTTGACAAAGAATTCAACATCAAGTAGGACTATTGTGAAACCCTAATAATATCCGGGTATCAGTTGATAGGCCTGATATCAAGGATGATTGGCTATATATTAGGAGGTCCCTGCACTCACAGCAATTATTCCATTACGTGTATGCATGTTCATATATGTATGTGGTATCAGAGCAATCACTGTCATGTTTAGAATCCTTACGCAAGACCCTGATTAAACAAGTTGTGATCCTGATAAAAGTCTTCCGCATATTGAAACTGATGTTTTATTGATGATTATCATTGTATGTTAGTCTATTCAACTCGCATCCATGTTTCACTTATACATAGACGCACACATAAACATATATATATATATATATATATATATGTATGTATGTATGTTCTGCACAGTTTATTCCTCAGAAAATGAAGAAGAATCTCCGGTACTTGAAGAACTAAAGGTTACTATCACTAATGACTTTACATACAAACCATTTTGTGAATCATGATCAATTTCGACTCAAAAGTGTTTGAATCATGTATTCTAGTATCTGTTCATGCTGAACATAATGATTAAACTGATGGTGAATATATTTTGAGATAATTCTAAAGAATTCTTATATTCAGTCATGTTTAATTGGTGTATAAGTGAAATGCGCAATCATGATCCAAGCAATTTTATCTGCTCAAAAGTGTTAAATTGCCTAGCGAATGTGAAACCTTGTATTTCAATTGTGCAAATATGTGAGTGAAAGAGGAGACAGTCGTGCAGTTTTGTACAATTCAGAGTTGTTCATTCTGAGTATCGAAATATTATTAGCGATATAGTCTTTGCCATAGGTCTCAACATCAGCCAAATCACCAGTACTACTAAATCCCCAATTTGCTGAGTTCTGAAAAAACTTTGCTGCACCTCCTGGGGCGTCATCTGCCTCATACTTGATGTTTCCGACTGTGGTTTGATTTCCACCGCAATTTAGATGTAACGAGTACCGATCTATACAGAGAAGAGCACAAAGAAAGTGTAAGAGAAAAAACAAAAACAATACTTTGTAACCTTTTCACTGCATATGAAGACGAATTTGTTAGTGTTAAAACAACCTTTAACCTTCCCTGTGAGCTGTGACTCACAGGTAATATGAAATCAAAAACTGTTTACACAAATGAAGAAGATGATGCAGTGAGAGAGAGATGAAGAATGCAGAGAATATGACTCTGCAAGATGATTTCACTGTTTCATTCCACCGAGAGTGAGTGAGGAAAAGTCTCACTCCTCTTAATTGCTATTACAATTTAAACTTGGCAGTATTCAAATTACATCCATCCAATCCTAGCCATCCATCTTACATCCTATGAGATGAAGATACATATACACTTACTTGATTAAGACCTATGAGACTTAATAAGAAAGCATACACACAATCCTAGCAATATGAGCTAGAAACCAACAGCCACATCAGACCACAATTTACACACTAACAGAATTTACCACTCTGGATTTAATTACACAATAAATTTAACTACCTTTTGAACATGGAAGGAGGCATTTGCTAAGTATCCTACAGTATGAAAAACAAACATTAGCTTCTTAACTTAATGAAGAGAAATGAAAAGTCTTTGCATGAAGCTCATGAAGTTAGAAGCATACGAATTGTTCCGGCTGGAAAAACTTCTGAACAAATTGCTGATGCAAAACACATCATAAAAAGTTAGATTCATCTGTTTGGAAAGTCAAAGAAAGTAACGTAGGTCTATCTCAAGGATATTAACATAAAGAAAAAAATGGAAAAACAGCTGTGCTTACAAGGTATCTGACAAGTATCTGGGACAGAGTTCTGAGATAAATTATTGTAAGAAAGATCTATATTGCTGCACACAAACATGAATCTCTCTGTTAACATGGAATTCCAGTAAAATCAATATCAGAATATTTTGGTAAAACTTGTAAATTATATAATTACTTGTGGTAATTCAATAGTATGCATATCATCAGAGTAATGAAAAAGATAAAGCAGAACATATGAAATTGAGGATGACGAAGCAGAAAAATATGTAAGATTCTGGGATGAAGAAACATACAAGCTACTGCCTCTATTTTTAATCCACGCTGGAAGACCAGTAAGCAAGTTTCTTGTCAGATATCTGATGAGTGAACAAAATAAAACAGATGTCAATGAACATGTGTATAATTATACTGGTTCAAAATACAAAGAAAGACGGGAAATTTGGTTGAATCCTAAACATATTCATATCTCTATTTCTTTTTTTACTGATAAACGAAAAACAAAACGGCACTCGTTCTCATTTGGGCCAGAATGTGTTATCCAAAATTAAGCTCCATGTTAACATCAAAACGACAATGTTAAAAGTTGGATCATGACACTTGTAGGAACCAAGGGAAATGCCTCCATGCATCATTATGTGTGATAGCTACCCTTATGAGTTAAATTCCTTACATTGTGGACAATTGAATAATATTTTCAAGATCGGGAATGCTCCCTTCCAATCTGTTGAAGCTAAGATCTCTGCAAATAAATATGTACGCAAATAATCAGAAGCAAATTAAGCAAATCATAAAAGCATAACTGAATCAACCAGTATGAAGTGTTAGATCCCACATTGCCCATGGGAGGGGATCCTCTATGCCTTATATGTACATGCCCACCTCCATTAGCACAAGGCTTTTTGGGAGTTCACTGGCTTCGGGTTCCATCGGAACTCCGAAGTTAAGCGAGTTTGGGCTAGAGCAATCCCATGATGGGTGACCCACTGGAAAGATCTTGTGTGAGTTCCCAAAAACAAAACCGTGAGGGCGTGGTCAGGGCCCAAAGCGGACAATATCGTGCTACGACGGAGTCGAGCCCGGAATGTGATGGAGCCCGGGTCTGGATGTGACATGAAGTCTGTCATTGTGAAAAATAAATAGAACAGTATGTACACCAAATTCAAGATCGGGTTTAGAAAAAATTTAGAATGTGATGCTTAACTGAAAGGTGCACGTTTTAAAGCTTGTTACCAGTAAGGTCAAGCAACAATTTTAAGTCCACAAATCTCAAACATGACCTAATTGTCGTATATAATATGCTCATAGTGTTACCAGTTTGTTATACGACATTAGTAATAATCTAGAGCTACAGTGTAAAACCAATTATTAAGACGACCATGTCATGAAAAAATGGAGAACAATAGATAGAAGACTTACAAATCAGTCAGATTTCTCATGGTAGAGATATATTCAGGGATTTCTCCTGTTATATTGCAGCTCCTTAACATCCTGCAATTTAAGCAACCGATATTAGAAAAGTAGTTTTCATCTACACACGTTATGCTAATAGAAAAATATATAAAACCTAAAAGATGGCTCACAATTTAACCATGCTCGTCATGTTTGATAAGTTTGGAAAAGCTGAACTCTCACCGCTTAAGTCACTAATCCTTCTGCAAAAGGTAGCGTGATAACGTGTTGGAATACAAGTATCTTAATAAATACACTTTTCTCTCTAAATTAGAAAAGGGACTCAAGGAGATCACGAAAATTAAGATAACTGATAGCTTAGAAGGCAGGACTCACAGATATGTCATATTATTCAAGGCAGAGAGACTAGATGGAAGTGGGCCTTCAAGACCACTCGCTTGCATCTCTCTGTAAACAACGTATTTGATGGATTTAGGATTACACATGAAAATATTTCAGTTGAGAATTAAAAAAGTGCACTAGAAGAGATCTCTTACAAGATCTGGATGTTGAATTGTGGCCAAGTGGCCAAGTGGACAACAAAACAAAACAACTTTCGGCTAATAAACAAACCAAAATAAAAAAAGGTGAAAGACATCATGATGAGGAGGCATCATGATTATGTTTGTTGAAAAGAAAAGTTGATGGTCATGATGATGTTTTTGAATTTTTTATTGGGTGTTGATGATGGATGAATGTTAGCATACGGAAGTGAGAAAGAGAGAGGAAGTTGGAGTGCACCATTTTCTGTTTTGTAGTCCATCTTTGAGAGAGCAAAGAGAGCTGCAGAGAGCAGAAAACTGAGAGCAGAAAGAGAAGAAAGAAAGATGATTTCTTTCTTTGTTGGTACTCACTCAATCAAAGTTGTATTTGTGTATTAGCTTTGAGCTTTGTATAGAGAGGAAATTATTCACTATATTTCCCTCTCTATTTGTTTCTTTAGAGTGTGAGAGTTATTGGGTGTATTGGGTTATTTGGGTTGTGAGATTGCCAACACTTTGTAAACTCCCATTTGGTTGATAGTGGATTATTGGGTGAGCTCCTACTGCTCCGAGGACGTACTCCAGTTACACTGACTGTTGAGGAACCTCGTTAAAATCTTGGTGTTCTTTTATATTTTGTTCTTGCATTTTCATTTGATATATTATCTGTGGGTTAGCTTGAGTTGGTTCCAACGGGTTTGGTGCTGTCCTAGCACAACAATTGGTATCAGAGCACTAGTTGCTCTTGGGTACTGTTTAGTTGCCAAAGATGTCAGACGGGCAAGATGAGAATCCTTTTGGAAGCAGCTCCGGGTTTGCAAGAACTACGGTGCAAAATGCAAAGTTCGAAGTGGAAAAGTTTGATGGCACAAACAACTTCGGGATGTGGCAATGTGAGGTCAAAGATGTGTTGGCTCAACAAGATCTACTTGCCGCTTTGGGAGAGAAGCCGGAAGCTATGTCGAAGCCGGAATGGGAGAAATTAAATTTGTGGGCTTGCTCTTCAATTCGGTTGTGTCTTGCAAAAACTCAAAAGTATTTTGTGATGCGGGAGACATTAGCAAGTGTGTTGTGGCAAAAATTGGAAGACAAGTATATGACAAAGAGTGCAGAGAACCGGCTACACTTGAAGAAAAAGCTCTACCGCTTCCAATACAAAGAAGGTACAAAAATGATTAAACACCTTGATGCTTTTAATAAGTTGATTGCCGACTTGTTAAATTTAGATGAGGATATTAAGGATGAAGATAAGGCCTTAATATTGTTGAATTCCTTGCCGGACTCTTATGAGCATTTTGTTACCACTATTATGCATGGTAAAGAAACTGTGAAATTTGAAGATGTGTCAAATGCCTTGATGAATTATGAAATGAGGCATAGAGATAAAAATCATGATAGTACCTCTGAAGCTTTATTTGTTAGAGGTAGATCATCGGAGAGGAGGTCATCTTCTAGCAGGAAAAAATCACAGTCTCGACCTAGAGGAAACTCTAAAGGTAGAAAACCTTTGGAAATGGATGAATGTGCCTTTTGTCGTAATAAGGGCCATTGGAAGAAAGATTGTCCCAAATTGAAGACCAAAGGAAAAGAAAGTTCTGAAGCTAATGTTGCTGAGGTTGAAACAGATTTTTCTGATTTTGCTTTAACCACTTCCTCATCATTTGATTGTGCTACTAAGTGGGTGTTGGATACGGGTTGTACTCATCATATGACTCCTCACAAAGATTGGTTTTCAAGCTTGAAAGAGTTTGATGGTGGCGTTGTGTTCATGGGAGATGACAATCCTTGCACAACAAAAGGGATTGGTACAGTTCGTTTGAAGTTGCATGATGGCATGGTTAAAGAGTTGACAGGTGTTCGGTATGTACCGAATTTGAAGAAAAATCTTATTTCTTTGGGTACTTTGGAATCCAAGGGCTTCAGGTTTCATTCAGATGGGCAGACATTGAAAGTTACTTATGGTGCACTTGTTGTGATGAAAGCTCCTAGATGTGGCCATTTGTATTTATTGCAGGGAAGCACTGTGATAGGTGAAGCATCTGTAGTCTCTGAAAATATGGGCACATCTGATTCAGATACTACTAGATTGTGGCATATGAGATTAGGCCATGCCGGTGAGAAAGCTCTACAAGGGCTTGTGAAAAAAGGTCTTCTAAAAGGTGCCACGACTTGTAAGCTTGATTTCTGCGAGCATTGTGTCTTGGGGAAGCAAACTAGAGTGAAGTTTGGTACTGCGGTACATCAGACGAAGGGCATTCTTGATTATGTGCATTCGGATGTTTGGGGTCCTACAAAGACTCCCTCTTTGAGTGGTAGACATTGGTTCGTGACCTTTGTTGATGATTATTCAAGAAGGTCTTGGGTCTACACTATGAAGCACAAGAGTGAGGTGTTAAGCATTTTCTTGGGTTGGAAGAAAATGGTTGAGAACCAGACTAGGAGAAAGATTAAGATTTTGAGATCGGATAATGGTGGTGAATACACATCCGATCCTTTCTTTAAAGTTTGCAAAGAGGAAGGAATTGTGAGACATTTCAGTGTTCGGGGAACTCCACAACAAAATGGAGTTGCAGAAAGATTGAATCGAACCTTGCTTGAGAAGGTTAGATGTATGTTGTCTCAGTCGGGTTTAAGCAAGTCATTTTGGGCAGAGGCAGTTAATTATGCATGTCACATCATCAACCGGTTACCCTCAGCTGCTGTTCAGGGTAAGACACCAATGGAGGTATGGACTGGAAAACCTTCTTCTGATTATGACTATATCCGTATTTTTGGTTCACCTGCTTATTTTCATGTGACTGAAAATAAACTTGATCCTAGAGCCAAAAAGGCTATCTTTCTTGGTTTTAGTAGTGGTGTCAAAGGTTACAGGTTGTGGTGCCCAGAGATGAAAAAACTTGTAATCAGCAGAGATGTGACATTTGATGAAGAAAGTATGTACAAAGTCTCTGAGAAGAATGTGAAAGATGTCCAACAGGTGGAGCTTGAGAAAGTTGCCTCTGGTACTTCAAATCCTATTTCCGCTGATGTCGAAGCCACTACAAGTGAAGAAGTTGGAGACTATGAGGATGTTGAAGAAGTTGAACTTGAAGATTCTATTCAAGTTGAAGAGCAAGTTTCACCTCAAGAGTCTATTGCCAAGAACAGAGGAAAGAGACAAATTACCAAGCCAGCTCGGTATAATGATTATGTTGCTTTTGCTCTTCCTATTATCACTGAAGAGATTCCATCAAATTATGAGGAAGCCATTGAGAGTGAGGAGAAGAAGAGGTGGTGCAATGCCATGGGTGATGAGATGAATTCTCTCTTGAAGAACAAGACTTGGGAGTTAGCTAAATTGCCTAAGGGCAAGAAAGCTATCGGTTGCAAATGGGTGTATGCCAAGAAGGAAGATGCTGATGAGAAAAGCAATGTGAGATTTAAAGCAAGATTAGTTGCTAAAGGGTATGCACAAAAGGAGGGCATTGACTACAATGAAATATTTTCTCCAGTTGTGAAGCACTCCTCAATTCGTATTATGTTAGCTCTTGTTGCACAATATGATCTTGAGCTTGTGCAACTCGATGTGAAGACGGCTTTCCTACATGGTGATTTGAATGAAGAGATTTATATGTGTCAACCGGATGGGTATATAGTGAAAGGGAAGGAAAATTTGTTTTGCAAATTGAAGAAATCACTTTATGGCTTGAAGCAATCTCCAAGGCAATGGTATTTGAGGTTTGATAAATTTATGAGAGGCCAAAATTATTCTAGAAGTCAATATAATCATTGTGTGTACTTCAAGAAGTTGCAAGATGGGTCTTTCATTTATTTGTTGATATATGTTGATGATATGTTGATTGCCTCAAAAAATGTTGAAGAGATTGAAAAATTGACGAAGCAAATGAAGAATGAGTTTGAGATGAAGGATCTTGGTGAAGCGAAGAAGATCCTTGGCATGGAGATCACTAGAGATAGAGAGAAGGGTTTGGTCAGTTTGAATCAAAGACAATACCTTGAGAAGTTGATTCGGAAGTTTGGAGTTCATGATTCAACCAAACCGGTTAGTACCCCTTTGGCTCCTCATTTTAAATTGAGTTCTCTACAATGTCCTAAAAATGATAAAGAGAAGCTGCAAATGAAAAATATACCATATGCAAATTTGGTTGGTAGTTTGATGTATGCAATGGTATGCTCTAGACCGGATATTGCTCATGCAGTTGGCATGGTGAGTCGATATATGCATAATCCAGGTAAAAAGCATTGGCAAGCAGCTAAATGGATATTGAGGTATCTCCATGGTACTCGAGATGTTGGTTTATGCTTTGAGAGGGATGACTCTGGTATTGGTCATTTTGCAGTTGGTTATGTTGATTCAGATTATGCAGGTGATCTGGATGGAAGGAAGTCTACTACAGGCTATGTGTTTACTATGGCTAAATGACCAGTTTGCTGGAGGTCCATTTTGCAGTCGTCTGTTGCCTTGTCTACTACAGAGGCTGAATATATGGCAGTTGCTGAAGCTATAAAGGAGGCCATTTGGATACATGGGCTGATTAGAGATTTGGGAGTTGATCAGAAGCAGGTGGAGGTACATTGTGATAGTCAGAGTGCCATTTATTTGGCTAAGTATCAGGTTCATCATGCGAGGACCAAGCACATAGATGTGCGTTATCACTTTGTTCGTGAAATTGTTGGTGAAGGGGAAATCATTCTCCAGAAGATTCCAACTAAAGACAACCCCGCTGATATGTTGACTAAGGTTGTTGGTGTAGCCAAGTTTGTTCATTGTTTGAACTTGGCTCACATTTTGCCTATATAAAGAAGGCGTTGAGCAGTAGGAGTTTTGGAGCATTTGGCTCGGCATGAGTTGTTCTCTTGCTAGTGTTTTGGAGTGATGTTGTGTGTTAATTGTGTTGGTTGGCTTATCATGGCGTTTTTCGGAACTTGGCCAAGGTGGAGATTGTTGAATTGTGGCCAAGTGGCCAAGTGGACAACAAAACAAAACAACTTTCGGCTAATAAACAAACCAAAATAAAAAAAGGTGAAAGACATCATGATGAGGAGGCATCATGATTATGTTTGTTGAAAAGAAAAGTTGATGGTCATGATGATGTTTTTGAATTTTTTATTGGGTGTTGATGATGGATGAATGTTAGCATACGGAAGTGAGAAAGAGAGAGGAAGTTGGAGTGCACCATTTTCTGTTTTGTAGTCCATCTTTGAGAGAGCAAAGAGAGCTGCAGAGAGCAGAAAACTGAGAGCAGAAAGAGAAGAAAGAAAGATGATTTCTTTCTTTGTTGGTACTCACTCAATCAAAGTTGTATTTGTGTATTAGCTTTGAGCTTTGTATAGAGAGGAAATTATTCACTATATTTCCCTCTCTATTTGTTTCTTTAGAGTGTGAGAGTTATTGGGTGTATTGGGTTATTTGGGTTGTGAGATTGCCAACACTTTGTAAACTCCCATTTGGTTGATAGTGGATTATTGGGTGAGCTCCTACTGCTCCGAGGACGTACTCCAGTTACACTGACTGTTGAGGAACCTCGTTAAAATCTTGGTGTTCTTTTATATTTTGTTCTTGCATTTTCATTTGATATATTATCTGTGGGTTAGCTTGAGTTGGTTCCAACGGGTTTGGTGCTGTCCTAGCACAACACTGGAGGTCTTTCCAACTTCGAAAGTAGTCAGGTATTCTTCCAGTGAAGTTGTTACTGCCAATATAACTGTAAATAATGCCACAAAAAGCCGAAAGATTAAATGACATAAACCATAAGTATTTCATGGAACGAACCTACATTATTTAAGGTAGTCATATCACGTACAGTACTCTTAATTTGGTCATTTTAATGAGGGCCAAAGGCAGCTCACCGGTGAGATTGTTAGCACGAAGATAACTGTAGTTACCCAATACCCATACAAAAAAAAAGACCAAACCGTTGTCAATTAACATATATACTTGCTTATGAAAATCCAAAAAAAATAAAAGGTATAAACATATAAGGGACAATAAAATAGAAAATTGACAGAAGCTCCATGTTAACCAAATTGCCCAACTCCAGGGGAATAGTTCCAGAAAATTAGTTGCTCTCCAAGGCCCTGAAAGCAAAGCCTTGTCAAGTTCGTATCCAAATCAAACAAATTGGTGCACCAAACTAACTATTCTGAATGAGGTGAAAGCAATGGAAGAAAGAATAGATGCATACAGTGCTTGGAGAGTAGTTATGCTTCCCAAATAACCAGGAATAGGTCCTGATAAGTTGTTCACACTGAGAACCCTGCATTGGCATGACATTAGTTCAATAATTGGCACACGAGTTTATCATCAACCTCAAACAAAAGTCTACAAGTCACTTACAGAAATTCCAACTTAGTAGAATTCCATTCGCGTGGTATTGAACCGCTAAGGTAATTCTGGCCCAAATTACTACGACCATAAAGAAACAGTGCTATTAGGATTTCAGACGGAAACTTAATAAATTGGTGGTCAGAGAAACTAAAACAGAATAGTGAAAATATCTTCATACACTTGCTTAAGGTAAGGTAGCTTCGACAGTGCTGGTGGAAGCACACCATCAAGGTCCTGTCCGGTAAGAAAACTGCATGAAAAGGATCCATAACTTATAGGTTATGAATGTTGTGCTAAAAACCGCAATCTCTTACAACTTGATAAAGACAAAAAACCTTCATGCACTTGCAATTGTAGCATCGGCCAGTAACCATTACAGGAAATTTAGAGCAGAAATTATATATTACAGCTCGTAAAAATTGCTTACATGCTTTGAATGTGGCATACATTGCCAGAGAAAGAGCAGTTGCAGACGAGAGTGTTGTTGTACTGATCTGTATGCGGGATTGAAACAGTCGGAATATTGCTACAAGGATCACTGAAATTCCAATCCTTTTTATTCAATTGCACAGCTATTTCACGAAGTGCTTCCACTGCCACACCCAAATGCACAGAAACACAATGTCAAACAAAACCACTTTTCACAAAAGCAAGTAATGAGTAAGATAAAGTTTCATCCTTTCTGGTAAGTCTAATACAATTGGCCACAGAAAACATAGAAAAATTTGAACCTCATAAAAAATTCATGCATAAGCACTATTCTTATTCAATTTCCTGTCAAATTTTGTCTAAAAAGCTTACAAATTTAAGTTATTTCCACCATAAACATACATTTTTCAAATGAACAATCCAATTCCAGCAACTAAAATTGCAATCACTTCACACATATGAAACATCAAAAGTAAAGATTTCAAAGTAAGAGAGCCCTTCACCTTCATCATCTGCAAGAGTGCCCTTCACCTTCATCATCTGCAAGAGTGCCCACCTGTTCCTGGGATTTGATAGGCTTAATGCAGATAAGCACTGTGAGTAGAGCAGCATAGCAGAATAACAACTTCGAAAGATTTTGACTTGCTGCCATTTTACTTCACACTCCATGGAGCTCTGTTGCCAGAGTCTGCAGGCTCTTATATATCAGTGAAAATTGTTATTAGCGCTCCAAAAATCTCATTTTACAATTCAAATTTTTTATATTTGGAAAAGAAAAAAAAATAAACTTGTAAAGTGTAGAATGAGATTTTTAGAATGCCAATAACACATCCCTTATCAATACTGAAATGGAGGAATGGTAGATTATTATTCCCCCTAACCTTCCGAATCCAGGCCGACGACCCTCTACTCCATGAATTACTGTCATGTCACGCGCTTATGTGTATAACAATTTGCCTTTTTAGACCTTATTTTTATTATGTATTTTTATTTAGTTTGGATTTTTTAAATTGAATTTTTATTTTAGAATTCTAATTAGGGAGAGGTATTTTGGAGATACTAAAAGCTTCACCATTTTGAAATTTTTTTATTTTTGCTTTTAAAATTGAAGGTGAGTGGAAGAATGAGAAAGAACGTAGGAGTGGGGAGGGAGAAGAGTTTAATTAAATTTTTTTTTTTTTAAATTAGAGATGTTAAAATTACTTGTAGGTGAGAGTTAAACAAAAAATAACAAAATTTTGTTTTATAAAATTACGTTATTACATTTAACTTTTTTGTTGTGATAGAAAACTAAATAGTATTTTTTTAAAACTAATTAACCTCTTCATCCTATGCAGAGTGCCCTACCTTCCTACCTCTTGTCTTTTCCCCCTCTCTTCGACTCCTACCAGTCCACCACAGTCCCACCCCACCCTATCTCTTCTCCCGAATCCACCACTGCCACCACCTGCACCCAATACGACCAATGCCACCACCATATCTCGCTCTCTCAGTACAATAAAAGATTTCCTAAACTGCATCTAAATCTAGCAACCTGCAACTCATCCCATCATTTTCTATGATATGTGGAAAGGGTGGAATGAATAAGAATCATGGGTTGTTCTAATTTGCTTCCATTAAAGCATTTCTGCATATTTTGAGGGCTCATTTTTTGTAAAATGTTTCCCTCCGAAATGTTTGATTCTTTCCGATTACCATGCTCTAAACTCTAGTCATTCTCCTCTCTAAACCCCTCATCTCTAGTTTAATTGTTGAATTTTACCTCTGGCAGACTCGCGCATCGTTCAATGACTACTCGATTACAGCTCGGGTAGCAATCGTGAAATACGTTGTGTGGTGAGAAGTTTGCGCTAAGAAAAAAGTGGCACTCGCTTGAGCCAAGTGATTGGTATGCTGATTCCTTGTTTTAATCGTTTTCTAGTAGAGATAATAAAGTAACGTGGTGGTGTCTGGAGCCTAATGGTTCAATAGTGGGATGAGTTTAGACCAAATAAATCACAATGTTGGGAGGAAAAGAGAGTTTAGAAGTCTTATGAACATTAATTTTGGTTAGATTAAAAAATTGAAAAAACTAGCTAGGTTATATTTCGAAGGAAACTATATTGGTGGGAAGATGAGCATTTGTGACCGTTTACAAGAGTTAATACCGAAACAGAAAATTTCGGATGTGTGGAGCCAAAAATAATCAAGAGGCGACACGTGGATTTTTAGGTGAATAGGACAAAATTACCCTTGAGACACACCGGGTTTCTTACACGCGAGCAGTGGAGAATTATCCATCAACCAAGTCAAGAGTGCCCAAAATAGGTAACAAGTTCAAATTTATCTCATCCATCTTTACTCCATATCCTCTACAAGGAAATAATTCCATAACCTTCAAAACCTTCCATATAAATTAAATTAATTAGGCTAATTAATGGATTAATTCCAAATTAATCCATTAATCACCAAATTAATCACCATTACACCCTAAAAAACATCCAAGGGCTAGCCACTCTCTTCCAAAGAGGGTCAGCCATGCTCTATAAATAGGACTCCATTTTCTTTGAAAGACTTGTTCCACACTCTTGCAAAACTCCCAAAAAACTCTCCAAACACTTTTTTCTCTAAATTCTAACTTTGGCATTGGAGGTTCTTCGGCCAAAGCCCCCCATTCATCGTGGGCACATGAGGCTCTTGGCCTTGACCTAAGGTGTTAATTGTTTTGTAGGTGCAATTTTGTCCAAGAAGAAGAAGGCGGAAATTTGCATCCACAAATTGGTGCTTTCATTGATAGCTGAGTCCCACACTCGTAGAAGACTCTCGCATTCAAGGTTTTCTATTTTCTTGTCCATATGTAGATTTTTCGTACGTTCTTATTATTAGAATTTTTTATTTGCAAAAATTCTTTGATAAAACGTAAAAGAGAAGTACAATGGCTAGAAATTTAGAAAATTCAACAAATGAAATTTTCAACATTCAAAAAATGGGACCATGGCGATCCACGAGGCTAAATGTGACAATAAGTGGAGTGGCACCACCACCACGAGTTTCCACCACGGGAACCACCATGGTGGCTACCTCGGTAGCCACTCGCGGCGAGGTCCATGGCACTATTACCACTCGAGCCGTGCCATTAAAGCAATCCCAAGCCATGTCACTTCAAGCCCAACGCGATCCCAAGCCGAGCCCTAGCCTCGAACCTACATACGCCGAACAACCCACCCTCGTGGCCCAACCTACTCCCTCTGAGCAGCCCATTCTCGTGGCCCAGCCTACTGCTGTGGCATTCCAAGCAGACCAAATCAGTCCAAGATTAGTTCAACCGTCCCAGCTTCAAATTTATGAGCCTACGATTGAACCGGGGGCATTTTCACCACGTTTCTTGATAGATTTGACATTTCCCAATTCAAATCTCGCGCCCGGAGCCTATCATAATTCCACTGCTCAATGAGGCACATTCATTCCAAGCCCTTCCAATCTAAATGGCGAACAACACTTGTCTCGACAAGTCATAGAGTTGACGATCGCCTTTACACAATAGATAACCTTGGTGAATCAACTCTTGCAACGTACCGAGTTCCAACGTGTCTCGGACGAGATGTCCCAAAGTAGGACAAGGGCAGACGAACCTCTCCACTAGCGTCCCGGCAAGCAGCCCATTAAACAGTCACGATTCGAGCATTTAGGCAGTTTACGCTCCAGTCTGGGTTCTTGGGATAGCACGCGGAGGAGTGTGCATTCCCGATCAAGCCCACGGACGAACATAAGTTCAAGGTTGAGGTCACACTTCGATTATCAACATGGACAACCTTCTAGGCGAAGTGTTCATTCATAACTACGCTCGTTAGGAGTATTTTCCACCTTACATTGGAGTAGGCAGCACGACAGACGGAGAAAAGCAGTCACTCAATTCGACTTAAGTTCAACCGGCAGCCTGCAAGCAGCCCGTTTGCCTGCTAGGGACATGCCCCATGCACTACAGCCGCGACATAGACGAGTCGAGCATAAAAGAGAGCTGCCCAAACCTATAAGTCACGACCGGGTGCAGCCGAAAGTTCCACTGCTCCATCAGAGGCAAATTCAAGAAGAAATTGAGAGGCTTCTAACTGAACGATTGCTCAATTTCCAAGGTAACGAGGCTGCTGATGATGTGATTCGACGAGACATGACCAGCATAATCATGTCACCATTCACGAATGAGATCGAGCAAACAGATCCACCTCGCAGGTTCACTATGCCTCACTTCACTCTGTATAAGGGAAACGAAAATCCAGATCGATATCTTAAGCACTACTGCAGTATCATGATCCTCTACAGGAACAACGACGCGTTTATGTGCAAAATTTTTGCCACAACTCATCAATAGGAGGTGCAAGATTGGTTTCACATTCTACCGCCGCAATCAATATGGAGTTTCAACGAACTTTCCTTTGTTTTCACTAAGGAGTATTCGTCTAACCGCTCAATCAAAAAGGCATCCGACCATCTCTTTAGCATTATAAAAGACCATTGGGAGACAATTCACGACTATGTCAAGAGGTTCAAAGCGGAGAAGGCCAAGATTGTTGGTTGCAACGAGGACATAGCAACGGCAGCATTCAGAAATAGGCTTCCCACCGAACACCATTTATTCAGAAAACTGATCATGGGAAAAGAACTGACCTTAGCAGCTTCATATGCTTTGGCAGAAAAGCATGCACTATGGGACGAGGCCAAGCAGTCCAACAAAACGAGTTAGAAAAGAAGCACATGGAACGTTCCCCAACCAAATAAGACGCGGTGCCTGAAACATTCACCAAGTTCACAGTTCCAATCGGCCAAGTTGGATCATACGAAGTATTGCGCATTTCATTAAGGACCAGGCCACACTACCAACGGTTGCCTGAAGTGGAAGCAGTACCTTGAGAAGCTAACAAATGAGGGTCGATGCAACGAGTATATTGACAGGTCAACGAAACGAGCAGGGGAAGTCTCCGTCACCCTATGAACCATGTTTGGGCTTTTCCAAATAAGTTCGAAGTTTTGAGCAGCTTGACGAACAAGGCTTTGCAAGCTGAATTATCCAGTATGTTATGCAGTTTCTACCTTCCAGCACAGTTGATTTATTTCTTTATTCTCAATGAAGATTTAAAAAGTTAGCCATAAGCCTGGCTCAACTGCTGTCCACAACAACTGCTCAAAACCCTTTTTGGGTCTACTCTCTGGTGCGAGAGGATAAACTAATTGCTCTCCAGTGCGAGAGGGTAAACCAATTCCCTGACACCCGTATGGGTTTGTTATCTAGTGCGAGAGGATAAACTAATTGCTCTCCAGTACGAGAGGGTAAACCAATTCCCCGACACCCGTATGGGTCTGCTCTCCAGTGCGAAAGGATAAACTAATTGCTCTCCAGTACGAGAGGGTAAACCAATTCCCCGACACCCGTATGGGTCTGCTCTCCAGTGCGAGAGGATAAACTAATTGCTCTCCAGTACGAGAGGGTAAACCAATTCCCCGACACCCATATGGGTTTACTCTCCAGTGTAAGAGGGTAAACTAATTGTTCTCCAGTGCGAAAGGGTAAACTAATTGCCTAACACCCATCTGGGTAAGCTCTCCAGTGTGAGAAGGCCACATAGCTTAAAAGATCGAATGCTTGAAGATCAACTAAGCAGCAAATGGTCAGGGGCATCAACCACTTTTGCACTTAATAGTTCACTCATCCGACACTTCATCTTCAGCAACTCCGATCTTGGCAGCTTTATCCTTGACTGCTCCATCTACGGCAGCTGAGAAATCAAACTCAAGCAGTTTCCTCATTTTTGGCAAATCAACCTAGACATGGCAGCCTAATCTGTTGCCCATGCCATGCCACTTCCTCGACCCATGACTAGCTAATTCTTGACTTCAATCAAGCCGAGCAGCACAAGCAATGGCCCCTGCCACACCACCTCTTTGGCCTATGACAAGCTGACTCCTGGCCTCTGCTAGCCGACATGCCGCACCACCCTGACGGTTGCCCCGTGGCAGCACCTCCCAAGAATAAGACAAGGAGAATTAAGTTTTCCTTACATCGGTGCGGCGCGGAGAAGACGAAGAAAGCAATGAAAGACGGTCATTTGCACGGGCAAGTGTAGAAGATTACTAGGGGAGGGGGAACAAATATCCTCTAAGCTTTCTCTCTTGTAGGGTAGAATAAATCGCTCTCCAAAGTTGATTTAACAACCCACTTAAGGTGGACTTAAATAGGTTTTCAGAGAAATTTATTTCCCTTTCCTAAAAGGATCTAATTTCATATTAAAGAGGGAATATACATTAAAATATGAAGCAGTCCTAGAGTAAGAAGATCTTTACACCTGTTGCCATTTCCTACAAGCAGCCCGCAGGTGTGGGGGCATTTGTGGAGCCAAAAATAATCAAGAGGCGACATGTGGATTTTTAGGTGAAGAGAACAAAATTACCCTCAAGCCACACCGGGTTTCCTACACGACGAATCCTGGTAGACACGGGGGCTTCGGTCAATATCATGTTTGCTGAAGCTTTCAGGGCACTTAATGTAGTTGAACACTTGCTCGATCGCTCGATTTCTTCTCTAATAAGCTTCTCCGGTGATATCGTGCAACCTTTGGGGAGCATACACTTACCTTTCACCATTGGTACATGCCCTTACACAGCTACCATTACCACTAACTTCCTGGTGGTTGATTGCCCAACGACATACAATGTCATCTTGGGACGCACAAGCATCAATGATCTCAAGTGCATGGTATCCACACATATGTTGTTGATGAAATTTCTAACCCCCTATGGCAATGGTTACATCATAAGAGATCAACTTAGTGCACGATCATGTTACAACACTTCGGTCAAGCAACAACACCTGCCTGTGCCCAAGGAAACCCTTTCTATACA
The DNA here is from genome assembly GCF_042453785.1 of Malus domestica. Lineage (NCBI taxonomy): Eukaryota > Viridiplantae > Streptophyta > Magnoliopsida > Rosales > Rosaceae > Malus > Malus domestica. The sequence continues at coordinate 41,502,258 of NC_091665.1, forward strand.
TGACTAAGTCATAAAGACCAGCCCAGACGAAACCAACTTGGATCTTCACGGTGGTAATAGTCAACCCGACGATCCTCGAGATGACTTTTTCACCAGCAAGCACAACCCGCTGAAGAGTTGGAGAATGTCTCTATCTCAAAAGATTATTCGGATCGCATGGTGAAGATTGGCACCACCTTGTCACCACTCATTTGGTTGGCATTGATATCTTTTTTGCAAGAGAACACTGAGCACTTCGCCTGGTCATACGAGAACATGCCAGGCATCTCTCCCGATATCATCTGTCATCGCTTAAGTATTGACCCCAAGACCAAGCCAGTAAGACAGAAGCGAAAATGTTATGACGCTGAACAGTATAAGGCAATGAAGGCAGAAGTTGAAAAACTCAAAGGCATATGCTTCGTCCGCGAAGTTAATTATCTAACGTGGGTAGCAAATGTTGTCCTTGTTAAAAAGAATCCGACCAAGAAAAGTCTCCTGCTCCAAAAGGTCTTGTGGAGAATGTGTGTCGATTACATCGACCTAAATAAAGGATGCCCCAAGGATAGATTTCCTCTTCCTCTTATAGACAGACTTATAGACTTTACGGCAGGGTGTGAACTCCTGAGCTTCATGAATGCTTACTCAGGATACAACCAAATCCTTATGAACCCTCCGAACCAAGAACACACAACCTTTACTACTGATAGGGGACTATATTGCTATAAAGTCATGCTATTCGGCCTAAAGAATGCAAGAGTGACTTATCAGAGACTAGTCAATTCAATGTTCGCCGAACAGATTGAGAAGAGCATAGAAGTTTACGTTGATGATATGCTAGTCAAGAGCAAAAATGTTGACCAACACATCACCAACCTATCTGAAACTTTCACCATTCTGAAGAGGTATCGAATGAGGTTGAACCCCAACAGATGTGCCTTTGGCGTAGGCTCTGGCAAATTCTTAGGCTTCATGATAAGCCAACGAGGCATTGAGGCTAATCCCGAGAAGATCAAAGCAATCCTCGACATGAAAGAACCGATAACTTCAAAAGACATCCAGAGCCTTACTGGCAAGGTGGCAGCCTTAACTAGGTTTATCTCTAAGGCCACAGACAAATGTGCTCATTTCTTCAAAGTACTTAAGGAAGGTAAGAAGTACATTACATGGACTGATGAATGTGCCGAGGCATTCAAGAACCTCAAATACTACATGAGTAAAGCCCCTATGCTCTCCAAACTTGAGGTTGTTGACACTCTTATTATCTATCTGTTGGTATCGACTTCAGCATTAAGTTATGTTCTCATTTGAAAGGATGGTAATGTCGAACGGCCTGTCTACTACGCTAGCAAGGCCTTACAAGATGCGGAGACAAGATACTCCAACATTTAGAAATTGGCTCTAGCATTGGTCATGTCTGCTCGAAAACTTCGCCCTTACTTCCTAGCACACTCCATCATCGTGCTTACCAATCATCATCTTCGACAGATACTCCAAAGTCCTGACACTTCCGGGTAAATGATCAAATGGGCGATAGCATTGAGTGAGTTTGACATCTCTTACCAACCAAAGCCAGCTGAGAAGGGCCAAACAGTGGCAGACTTCATTGCCGACTTCACATATCATGTTGACATTATTTCTGCGCCTAAAGAAGTGGTTTCATTACCCTTGAAAGCTCAGAAAATAGAACCAGCAGCCCCAGCATGGAGTCTATATGTTGATGGTTCATCCAACCAACAGGGTTGAGGAGCAGGACTAGTCCTTATGACCCCTGACAAAATGGCAATGGAGTATGCTATTCGTTTCAAATTCAAGGCATCAAATAATGAGGCCGAATATGAAGCCCTTCTAGCAGGCTTACGTTTGGCCAAACACCCTGGGGTTAAACGAATTGATATATTCAGTGACTCTCAATTGGTGGTTAACCAGATCACCAACAACTTTGACGCTAAGGATAGCTTTATGACAGCATATCTGGCACAAACACAATTGTTGCTCAAGCACTTCCACTACCAGATCACCCAAATTCCTCGAGTGGCAAACAGTCATGCAGACGCTTTGGCTCACCTCGCCTCAGCAGTGGAAGACAAAATTGGGAGAAAAATTCACGTCGAATTGTTGGCAGCACCAAGCACCATGGCCGTGGAAGTGTGCAACTTACAACAGGGGGATAGTTGGATTACCCCAATTTAAAAATTCCTTGCGCATGGTACCCTCCCAAATGATAAAGTCCAAGCTAAGCAGATTCTATACAAGGCTACCCGTTACTTGATCATTAATGACCAACTCTGCAAACGAAGTTTTAACCTACCATACCTAAGATGCCTTACGCCTGCGGAGGTGGAAATTGTCATTTGGGAAATACATGAAGGAGTCTGCGGAGATCATGCTAGATCTCGATCCCTAGCACACAAGACTTTTCGCTAAGGATATTACTAGCCAACATTCCACCAAGATGCCATCAGAATATCTTGCTCATGTGATAAGTGTCAACGCTACACAACTATTCCTCATTCCCCTCCCGAGCCGCTCATTCCTATGATCAGCCCTTGGCCATTTGCCCAATAGGGACTTGATTTGATCGGCCCAATGCCTGCAGGGAAGGGCAAGGTCCGTTATGCAATCATTGCAGTTAACTACTTCACAAAGTGGGCTAAAGTAGAACCCTTGGCAACCATTACTGAGGCAAAAATAGAAGACTTCGTATGAAAGAACATCCTTTGCATATTCGGCATTCCCAATGCGATAGTCACTGACAACGGGCGACAGTTCGACAAAAATAAGTTTAGGATGTTCTGCTCTAAGTTCAACATCAACTTATGTTTTGCCTCCCCAGCTCATTCCTAATCTAATGGACAAGTCGAAGCCATCAACAAAATAATCAAGCGAACTTTGAAAACCAGCTTGGACAAGGCTAAAGGTTGTTGGCCAGAATTTGTACCCTAAGTTCTTTGGTCATACCGTACTTCGTATCGAACATCAACAGGAGAAACCCTATTCTCACTTACCTTTGGTACAGAGGCAGTTGTCCCAGTTGAGCTTGAGCAAGTAACGTTCCGAATCCAGAACTACGTGCAAAGCGAAAATGACAAACAACTTACCCTCAACTTAGATCTAGTCGAGGAACACAAAAACTAGGCTCACTTGAGGAATGTCGCCTACAAGCAGCGCATCTCCAACTACTATGACTCAAGGGTCTAACCTCGTTCTTTCAAAGTGGAGGACTGGGTATTGAAGAAAAGATTACTCTACGACAGAGTCCCGAATGAAGGAACACTTAGTCCAAACTGGGATGGACCGTTTGAAGTTGTTGGCATCAGTTGCCCTGGCTCCTACAAGCTTAGAAGCTCCGATGGCAAGACCTTTGGCCATCTATGGAACGCTGATCACTTGAAGTACCATTACAAGTAAACTTACATTGTACAAGTGTTAAGCTTTAGCCGTTCGGCATCTTATGTAACGAAGACTATTTGGCATGAATGCAATAAAGAGGTGATTTAGACAACTCGGTTCTAATCCTCTTACATTCCTAGCAATGAAACACTCGGGTTCAAGGCTTCAACATGAATGCTTCTATTATGAAACAAAGTCTAAGTATATGTCAACAAGACTATACAAATAAACGAATAGCTTCACAGTATATTTGTTCAATCATACATTGCAACACATTCATACATAAGCCAACTGTGCTTCGAAAGGGTTCAACATACTTTGTGTCATTCGACACTTGCTATAATGTGCCTCGACACCTTGCCCTTATTCTCACCAACTAGGTGATGAAATATGAAGAAGGAACTCATCTTCATGCCACCAACCAGGTGATGAAATGTATAACCCGTACTCTCATTCATGCCACTAACCAGGTGATGAAATGTACACCCCGTACTCTAATATCATTTGGCAACTTGCCACTCATGCCACCAACCAGGTGAAGAAGGAATTCATCTTCATGCCACCAACCAGGTGATGAAATGTACAACCCGTACTCTAATATCATTTGGCAACTTGCCATTCATGCCACCAACTAGGTGAAGAAGGAACTCATCTTCATGCCACCAGCCAGGTGATGAAATGTGATGAAAGGTGATGAAGGAACTCACTTTTGTACCACCAAACCAAGTGATGAAAGCATCACCATTCATTCCACCTACTAGAAGACGAGTGGTACAACTTGTACATGTGAACTCCTAACATTCACAAATAATCAAAAACCCTCAAGCTTGACAACTCAACCAGGGGAGCGTTTATGCCCAACAAAAGTTATAGTCACTAACAAAGTCTTATTGCAAGCCAACAACAACTTCAATGCATGGCATACAAAGATCAAGCTATTCAACCCTCTTGCATCTGCTTCAAACATTTCTCCTTTGTAACAATGCAAACACTACAACTCGCCAAAAGCTTCACACACACTTGATCAAGACAGTGTGAAGCAAAACTAATTTATGGTGCCAACAAGAGCTTCATCAATTGAGGGCAACCACAATTCTCAAAAGCTTCACACTCTTGATCAAGAAAACAGTCCCAACAATATTGCTTGCTCAAAAATCGAAAAGGCACCACTCTCCGAATCTCGAGAGCCAGACTCCGAACAGGAATACTTGCTCAAAAATCGAAGAGGCACCGCCCTTCGAATCTCGAGAGCCAGACTCCCAACAGGAATACTTGCTCAAAAATCGAAGAGGCACCGCCTCCGAAATTCGAGAGCCAGACTCCCAACAGGATTGCTTTCTAAAAAATCGAAGAGGCATCGTTCTCTAAATCTCGAGAGCCAGATCTCCGACAGGATTGCTTGTTGGAAAACCGAAGAGGCACCGCTCTCCGAACTTCGAAAGCCATATTTCCTTGGATAAAGCTTGTCTGCAATCTTCACACGCAACATCAGCTTTCCAGATACCACAGGCCATTTTTTCAAAATGCTCTGACAAAGTTAAAACACGTGAAGCTTGTAGCTCCCACTACATTGCTATGACCAAGAAGGGTAAAGGAATAACATTACTACCTGTTGGTAAGGAGGCTCCTATATATGTCGATCTCCATCCTCCACGGACAGGCAGACCTGCAAAACTGCTCAACCCTTTCTCATATCTGAGAGGGCACTACCAACGAAGCCTTTCGAAATACTCAGCTTTCTTTCCCCCCGATAATACATCTGCAAACAAGCTATACTAGAGCAAGAATATCTTATATCATCAGGGTTAAAAGCAAGAGTATCCCATATCATGCTTTTTCCCTGTCTTTTCCTTTGGCCTTGTTCTTGCCTGCAAGACAAGGAGAAAGAGAGCAATCGGTCAGCACTTGGAATCAAGCTTCTAGTAAGGAACTGACTGCCTGGAACCCCTTGCCTGATTACTTACCTGGCATTGCTCTCGAGTACTCATTTTCAACATCTTATACTTCCAAAGAAGATACCACATCTGCCTGAGGAACAAATAGGGCAAATGAGAAGGATACAAGGAAGCATGTGGATATAAGCGTAACAGAACACGTGCAGATACATCCACTATTTTGTCAACAGCAAAAGTATCCCATATTATCAGGGTCGAACGTACTCTATATTTGATAGACTTGTTTTGACCCTCAAATTCTTGAGTCGGCCTTATACTCTGGAGGAAACCAGAAAACCCTCTAGCCCAGTTCAAGAATAAGCATGTGAAAAGTTACTTCTTCAAAAACAAAAGTATCTCATATCATCTCTTCTCATTTTTCTTCTCTTTATCCTTCTTGCTCCCTGCAAGATAAGGAGAATGAGAACAATCAGCTGGAACTTGAAATCAAACTTCTATCTGGGACTGATTGCTTAGAACTCTGATTGCTTACCTTGTCTGTCACCTCTTTCGGCAAATCTCCTAGCTTGGCGACTTGGGGGACTCCTACTACATGGTTTGTATCGCGCTTGACCAAGCCTGAAACTACAAGTAAGCTTCAAGTCAAATTGATACATTACCTTGTGCATCTCTACCGGTTAAAGATACCACCCATGGATGGAGGAAAAGTACTTCCAAATAAGATGCCACATCTACTTATGAGACAGATAAGTTAAGTGAAGATGATACCACACTTCAGTACTTAGAAGTTTCGTGATTACTCAGCGGCTTGGATCTTGCAAGTCCCCAACCGAGGAGCTTCCCTCACTCGGGAACTTAGAGGAGCACTGTTTGTACCATACTTGACCAATCCCAAAACTACCGAGCACCTGTCAACGTTATACCGTCAAGGACCCAGAAGAGTTTCCCTCCAACCAGGAGGCCAATCACAGCGCGACAGGTGTCGACATCAGAAGCCAATCATAGCGCGAAATGTGTCAACGTCGGAAGTCAATCACAACATGACACGTATCAATGTCAGAACAAAGCTAGAAACTCTTCTATAAAAGGAGATCATTCTCCCCCAATATTTCCTAATGTCATTTGTACTAAATCATTCATTAGCACTCACAAAAGGAGAGCTTGAACCTATGTACTTGTGTAAACCCTTCACAATTAATGAAAACTCCTCTACTCTGTGGACGTAGCCAATCTGGGTAAACCACGTACATTTTGTGTTTGCTTCCTTGTCTCTATCCATTTACATACTTATCCACACTAGTGACCAGAGCAATCTAGCGAAGGTCACAAACTTAACATTTTCTGTTGTAACAAAGTCCTCACTGATTTTGTGCATCAACAAAATCCATTCATCATTTTTATATAGTTTGATGACTAAACAATCTCATATTTAATTTGATTTTTTTTTTCTCGGGTAGGCTACAAGAGCCTCTTAATATTGCTTCTGACATACACGACTAAAAAAATATAAACATTTAAAATATATTGGGAATAAATAAAATATAATGAACAAAACTCGAGAGTACAAGTAAATTTCATTAATAAGTAACATATATATACCTAATACAGGGACATAATGAGCCTTGTCCATCAAAATACATACAAAAACATACAACAAAAAGAAAAAAACAAGCATGCAATGCAAATATGTACAGCATAAAAGCTCAACAATTAACAACAAAAGCTTAACAAACATAAACAACCTATCCCAAATCACATATTCTAATTTAAGTGAAACGTGAGGCAATAAAATTTCTTAACAACCGCCCGGGTGGACTGAGTTGGACCACATTATCCGTCTCTGTCGAATACAACACTTTCACGTATTTGATAGTGTTCCTTTTTGGTGAAGCATGGGTGATTGATTTGGTGTCCAACTACAGTGAAGTTTCTGTATTACTGATCCGAGGGCTGGGGCTTGAGACGTGCTTACCAACAAATATACGCCGTTGATGACAATTAATTAGTAAACTAGTTACACTAAAGCATGTTTAATAGTTTATTTACTATTTTATTGGCGCACAAATAGACAAGACAAGCTAACGTACCGCATAGAATCATTTTCATACTTTAGGATAACTTAAAAAGCTAAATTTGGAAATTAAATGATGTGTCATCAATAAAAATAAGTACGTTTATTAATATTTAAATAATAATTTAATCATTAACTTCCATATAATTTAATCATTAACTTCCATATCTAGCATTACATTATACTTTACCAAATTGTAGGACAAAATTAACTGCATGTCATATTATACAGGGAGGCAGATTCTATTCAATGTCAGTCGCAGTAAATGAAGGTACCCTCATTACACTTAATAATCGAGGACTTTTCACGACACGTATTATTCAATCTCATACGTACAAAATTATTGAGGTGTTTTACCTTTTTGTTGGTGAAAATTATTGGGAGTTTTAAATAAAAATTCGTGGTACTGTCCACTTTAACAAAAAAATTATATTTTTACACTAAAAAGTCAAACCTGATAATATTTATTTTACCATTTATTTTGTCATTTTCGTTAAAACTCAAAGTTTTCAATCCATTTTCATTAATTTTCCTAAAATTATTTAGGTGTTTTGCTTCCTATCCTCACAATAATAACCATCTCTCTAGTTTATGCTTCTAACTTTGAGAAAGACTTGGCTCCTCAAAATTGAGGAGAAATTTTTTCTAAATTAACTTAGTTTCTGATTTACACAGAACTCATGATCAAAATAGTTCATATTATAAATCATCTTGTAAAAATTATCTATACTAAAAAAAAAAAACAATTAAAACTAAGGTTGTTAGGCTAATTATAACAAATATATAGACAATTCGTAATTTTTTATCGAATTCGTTCATCTGTCTTTATACAGTTTGATGATCTAAATGACTTCATATTTAATTAATTCTTTTGTAAAAATAATTTTATACAATAATTATAATATGACCCGTATATAAAATTCTGTAAATCCATCACGAATTGAGAGGAAACATCTCCTCATTCATTGAAGAGCCGACTTATTTCCTTTAACTTTTATGTGTCAGCAAGTAGATAAACCTCCCTTGACTTGGAAAGTTCAAACCATGGAGAAATTAAGTAGCCAGACTGTGCATGACAAACCTTGTCTTTTGGAAAAGTCATCAGAAGGAAGAAAACAATATTGTGACTATATTCAAGTATTCATTACACATGCACGGTCGCTCTGGTCCAATTCATGCATGGATAGCAACTACCAACTAATCAAGAGGCGTTTGGTTCACATAAAAATGAGTTTGGGGACGAGAAATTTAAGACTTGTCTAGTATCCTATTCAAAGGTTCATTGATTGTTCTTCTTCTTCTTGTGTCGTAAACAGCAACAAGGATAAGGAGAAGCAAATGGAGAAGAGATAATATGAGATACTTTTGCTTTTGAAGAAGTAACTTTCCACAGACTTATTCTTGAACTGGGCTGGAGGGTTTTCTGGTTTCCTCCAGAGTATAAGGCCGACTCAAAAATTTGAGGGTCAAAACAAGTCCATCAAATCTAGAGTACGTTTGACCCTGATGATATGTGATACTTTTGCTGTTGACATAGTAGTGGATGTATCAGCACGTGTTATGTTACGCTTGTCTCCACATGCTTCCTTGTATCCTTCTCACTTACCCTATCTGTTCCTCAGGCAGATGTGGTATCTTCTCTGGAAGCATAAGATGTTGAAGAGGAGTACTCGAGAGCAATGTCAGGTAAGTAATCAGGCAAGGGATTCCAGGCAGTCAGTTCCTGATTGGAAGCTTGATTCCAAGTGCTGACTGATTGCTCTCATTCTCCTTGTCTTGCAGGTAATAACAAAGCCAAATGAAAAGACAGGGAAAAAGCATGATATGAGATACTCTTGCTTTTGACCCTGATGATATGAGATACTATTGCTCTGGTGTGGCTGGTTTGCATATGTATTATTGGGGGGGAGAAGAAAGCTGAGTATTTCGAGAGGCTTCGTTGGGAGTGCCCTTTCAAATATGAGGAAGGGTTGAGCATTTTTGCAAGTCTGCCTGTCCGTGAAGGATGAAGGTCGACATATATAGGAGTCTCCCTAACAACAAGTAGTAATGATATTCCTTTACCCTTCTTGGTCATAGCAATGTAGTGGGAGCTGCAAGCTTTACGTGTTTTAACTTTGTCAGAGCACTTTGAAAAAGTGCTCTGTGGTATCTGGAAAGCTGATGTTGCGTGTGAAGATTGCAAACAAGCTTTATCCAAGGAAATCTGGCTTTCAAAGTTCGAAGAGCGGTGCTTTTTCGATTTTTGAACAAGCAATCATATCGGGGATCTGGCTTTCGAGATTCGGAGAACGGTGCCTCTTCGATTTTTGAGAAAGCAATCCTGTTGGGAGTCTGCCTCTTGAGATTCGGAGGGTGGTGCCTATTCGATTTTTGAGCAAGTAATCCTGTAATCCTGCTGGGAGTCTAGCTCTCGAGATTCGGAGAGCGGTGCCTTCTCGATTTTTGAGCAGGCAATCTTGTTAGGAGTGTTTTCTCGAATATGAGTAAAGGTTGGGCATTTTTGCCAGTCTGCTTTGCCATGGAGCACGGAGGTTGACACACATAGGGACTTTCTAGTTATCAAGCAGTGGTGTTGTTCCTTTACCCTTGTGGGTAATAGTAGGGTAACTGGACCTTCAAAATTTATGTGTCTAAACTTTGTCAGAGATCTTTGGCAAAGTTATCTGTGGTACCCGATGAGCTGATGTTGCGTGTGGAGAGTGGTGCCTTTTCAAAATCCGAAGAATGGTGCCTCTTTGATTTTTGAACCAACGACCCTGTTGCCCTTTCTTTTATAAGGGCATTAATTGTGTGCAAGAAGTACATTAAGAGAGTTATTGCTTATAGGAATTTTTCCTTTATTTTTGTACTGCAGAGATTTATTAGACCTCATTTCTCTTTCATCATTTTTGAAAATGTCTGGGCCATCCGACCATCGTTTTGACTTGAACTTTGGTGAAGAGGCAGCTATGTCTCCTCAAGACAACATATGGCGCCCATCCTTTTTATCCCCTATAGGTCCTCTTACCGTTGGAAACTCTGTGATGAAGAATGATATGACTGCTGCAGTGGTGGCCAGGAACCTTCTCACTCCTAAAGATAACAGATTACTTTCCAAACGGTCTGATGAGTTGGCTGTTAAGGATTCTCTGGCTCTCAGTGTTCAGTGTGCAGGTTCTGTGTCTAATATGGCCAAACGCCTATTTGCTCGAACCCGCCAAATTGAATCATTGACGGCTGAAGTGATAAGTCTCAAACATGAGATCAAAGGGCTCAAGCATGAGAATAAACAGTTGTACAGGCTCGCACATGACTATGCTACAAACATGAAGATGAAGCTTGACCAACTGCAGGAATCTGATGGTCAGATTTTACTTGATCATTAGATGTTTGTGGGTTGGTTCCAAAGGCATTTATTGCCTTCGTCTTCTGGGGTTGTACCGCGTAATGAAGCTCCAAATGATCAACTTTTGGTGTCTCCTCCTTTTGGGGTTCTGCCCAGTACTGAGGCTTCGAATGATCACTCTCCGATGCCTACTCTTTCTGGGGCTGTACCGACTGCTGAGACTTCTCATAAGCAACCTTTGTGAAGGCTCCGTCTTGTTTGTTTATTTTGATTCATGTATATGTACATATTTGTAACTTATCGGAGATATCAATAAACTAACTTTGCTTCATTTCAACGTATTGTATTAAATACACCAAGGCATTATTCACTAAGTTCTTTGAATTTTTTCTTTTGTTGAAGCTTGTATATCGAAGCTTTGAGAGTGAAGCATGTACGTTGAGGTAGTGCTCCCTTAATTTCCTGAGTGAGGAAAACTTCTTGGTTGGAGACTTGAAAAATCTAAGTCACTGAGTGGTCATGAGACTTCTGAGTATCAATGTGTAGTAGCATATGGTAGGAGTCCCCCAAGTCTCCGGTCGAGGGAGTTGACGAATGAGGTATTTCCCTTTTAAGTGGTAGCCCAAAACTCCTCATTCATATATATTTGTTATGAAAGTTGTTAGGCCCAAAGAAGAGGAGGCCTAGGCAATTTTATTTTTATTTTTTTGAATTTTCGAATTTTTGAATTTTTGAATTTTCGAATTTCTGAAAATATATATATATATATTTAAAGCTTTGTGGGTGAAGCTTTGGTATTGAAGTTTTGTAGGTGAAGCTTTGAGGTTGAAACTTTGTTGGGTACCATGAATTGATTTTGCTTCACACTATCTTGATCAAGATAGTGTCAAGCTTTTGTAGGTGAAACTTTTGTTTTGAAGCTTTGTAGGTGAAGCTTTTGTGGGTGAAGCTTTTGTGGTGGGTGAAGCTTTTGTTGGTGAAGTTTTTATGGGTTAAGTTTTTTTGGGTGAAGCTTTTGTAGGTGAAGGTTTTGTGGTGGGTGAAGCTTTTGTTGGTGAAGCTTTTATGGGTGAAGCTTTTGTGGGTGAAGCTTTTGTAGGTGAAGCTTTTGTGGTGGGTGACACTTTTGTGGGTGAAGCTTTTGTTGGCGAAGCTTGTATTAGTGAAGCTTTTGTGGTGGGTGAAGCTTTTGTGGGTGAAGCTTTTGTGGGTGAAGCTTTTATTGGTGAAGCTTTTGTAGATGAAGCTATTGTGGGTGAAGCTTTTATAGGTGAAGTTAAAGCTTTGGAGTTGAAGTTTTGTTGGTGAAGCTTTTGTGTTGAAGCTTTGTAGGGTACCATGAATTGATTTAGCTTCACATTATCTTGATCAAGATAGTGTGAATCTTTTGAGAATTTGTAGTTGTCCTCCATTGATGAAGCTTTGTTGAATTTCCCAATTTCCTTTTTTTTTAGGGGAAAATTAAAAATTTGAAAATGTGGGAGAGACAACATATACAAATTTTGCTTCCACGCTGTTGAGCAGGAGATTGTGATGCAATCCACACTTTGTAGTAGTCGAAGGTTTGGATGAACCATATAAATTGAATTTGCTTCAAACAGTCTTGATCAAGAGTGTGTGAAGCTTTCTACGAGTTGTAGTTGCCCTTCATTGATGAAGCTTTTATTGGCACCATAAATTGGTTTTGCTTCACACTGTCTTGATCAAGAGTATGTGAAGCTTTTGAGAATTGTGGTTGCCCTCCATTGATGAAGCTCTTGTTTGCACCATAAATTGATTTTGCTTCACACTGTCTTGATCAAGAGTGTGTGAAGCTTTTAAAAATTGAAGCTTTGTAGAGTACCATGAATTGATTTTGCTTCACACTATCTTGAAGCTTTTGAGAATTTGTAGTTGTCCTCCATTGATGAAGTTTTGTTGAATTTCCTAATTTCCTTTTTTTTGGGGGGGGGGGGAATTAGAAATTTGAAAATGTGGGAGAGACAACATATACAAATTTTGCTTCCACGCTGTTGAGCAGGAGATTGTGATGCAAGTCACACCTTGTAGTAGTCGAAGGTTTGGATGAACCATATAAATTGAATTTGCTTCGAACAGTCTTGATCAAGAGTGTGTGAAGCTTTCTACGAGTTGTAGTTGCCCTTCATTGATGAAGCTTTTGTTGGCACCATAAATTGGTTTTGCTTTACACTGTCTTAATCAAGAGTGTGTGAAGCTTTTGAGAATTGTGGTTGCCTTCCATTGATGAAGCTCTTGTTTGCATCATAAATTGGTTTTGCTTCACACTATCTTGATCAAGAGTGTGTGAAGCTTTTAAGAATTGAAGCTTTGTGTTGAAGCTTTGTAGGGTACCATGAATTGATTTTGCTTCACACTATCTTGAAGCTTTTGAGAATTTGTAGTTGTCCTCCATTGATGAAGCTTTGTTGAATTTCCCAATTTCCGTTTTTTGGGGGCGGGGGGAATTAGAAATTTGAAAATGTGGGAGAGACAACATATACAAATTTTGCTTCCATGCTGTTGAACAGGAGATTGTGATGCAAGTCACACCTTGTAGTAGTCGAAGGTTTGGATGAACCATATAAATTGAATTTGCTTCGAACAGTCTTGATCAAGAGTGTGTAAAGCTTTCTACGAGTTATAGTTGCCCTTCATTGATGAAGCTTTTGTTGGCACCATAAATTGGTTTTGCTTCACACTGTCTTAATCAAGAGTGTGAAGCTTTTGAGAATTGTGGTTGCCCTCCTTTGATGAAGCTCTTGTTGGCACCATAAATTGGTTTTGCTTCACACTGTCTTGATCAAGAGTGTGTGAAGCTTTTGAGAATTGTGGTTACCCTTCATTGATGAAGCTCTTGTTGGCACCATAAATTGGTTTTGCTTCACACTGTCTTGATCAAGAATGTGTGAAGTTTTTGAGAATTGTGGTTGAACTTCTTTGATGAAGCTTTTGTTGGCACCATAAATTGGTTTTGCTTCACACTGTCTTGATCAAGAGTGTGTGAAGCTTTCTACGAGTTGTAGTGTTTGCATTGTTAAAAAGGAGAAATGTCTGAAGCAAATGCAAGAAGGCTAAATAGCTTGATCTTTGTATGCCATGCACTGAAGTTGTTGGCGTGCAATAAGACTTTGTTGGTGACTATAACTCTTGTTTGACATAAGTGCTCCCCTAGTTGAGTTGTAAAACTTGAGGGTTTTTTATTATTTGTAAATGTTAGGAGTTCACATGTACAAGTTGTACCACTCGTCTTCTAGTTGGTGGAATGAATGGTGAGTTGTTTTCATCACTGGGTTGGTGGTACGAAGGTGAGTTCCTTCATCACCTTTCATCACATTTCATCACTTGGTTGGTGGCACTAAGATGAGTTCCTTCTTCACCTGGTTAGTGGCATGGGTGGCAAGTTTCCAAATGATATTAGAGTACGAGTTGTACATTTCATCACCTGCTTGGTGGCACGAATATGAGTTCCTTCTTCACCTGGTTGGTGGCATGAGTGGCAAGTTACCAAATGATATTAGAGTACGGGTTGTACATTTCATCACCTGATTGGTGGGATGAAGGAGAGTACGGGTTGTACATTTCATCGCCTGGTTGGTGGCACGAAGATGAGTTCATTTTTCACTTGGTTGGTGGCATGAGTGGCAAGTTGCCAAATGATATTAGAGTACGGGTTGTACATTTCATCACTTGGTTGGTGGCATGAAGGAGAGTACGGGTTGTACATTTCATCACCTGGTTGATGGCATAAAGATGAGTTCCTTCTTCACCTGGTTGGTGGCATGAGTGGCAAGTTGCCAAATGATATTAGAGTATGGGTTGTACATTTCATCACCTGGTTGGTGGCATGAAGGAGAGTACGGGTTGTACATTTCATCACCTGGTTGGTGGCACGAAGATGAGTTCTTTCTTCACCTGGTTGGTGGCATGAGTGGCAAGTTGCCAAATGATATTAGAGTACGGGTTGTACATTTCATCACTTGGTTGGTGGCATGAAGGAGAGTAAGGGTTGTACATTTCATCACCTGGTTGGTGGCATGAAGATGAGTTCCTTCTTCACCTGGTTGGTGGCATGAGTGGCAAGTTGCCAAATGATATTAGAGTACGGGTTGTACATTTCATCACCTGGTTGGTGGCATGAATGAGTGTACAGGTTGTACATTTCATCACCTGGTTGGTGTCATGAAGATGAGTTCCTTCTTCACATTTCATCACCTGGTTGGTGAGAATAAGGGCAAGGTGTTGAGGCACATTGTAGCAAGTGTCGAAGACACAAAGTATGTTAAACCCTTTCGAAGCACAGTTGGCTTATGTATGGATGTGTTGGAATGTATGATGTTTATGTATGAATGTGTTGGAATGTATGATGTTTATGTATGAATGTGTTGAAATGTATGATGTTTATGTTGATTGATATGAGTGATGCTTATGAATGTTTTGCTATGCATGAAGGGATCCATGCTTTTGATATGTGAACCATGTTGGTTGTAACACTTAGTATCACATACTTTGTGTCAAAGTACGCGTGTTGAAGCTCTGAGTTGGAGTATAAGGGTAGGTCAGCGTAGACCAAGTGTTCCAGTGTTAGGAATGCAAAAGACTCAGAAGAAATTGTCTGAATTCCCTCTTCTGTAAATATTTGCCGAATGGCTTGTGTGACAAAAGATCTCAAGCGGTTGAGAGTCAAAACATTTGTAATGTGTATACCTTTTTATAATAGCATTTCTTTCAGTATCTAGTCCTCCACTTTGAAAGAGTGAGGCTTGGCCCCATAGTCATAATAGTCGATGGTACGTTCACCCCTGGTTGTCTTGATACGAACTTTTATCCCTCTTATTGTAATGGGCTTGCTGAGAGTAAAAATCCTTCCTCTTACCAAGAGACAGATACGTTTGGTGACTTAACGAGTAGCTAAATGAGGCAGGAGATGATGCAATGGGTGTCTGAATGGCCAAGATCTCCTCACTTGGTAGAACTTGACTTCCACTTCCCACTTGTTGATAGGAGTTTATCATATGGGGGTTCCCTTGGTATGTCATTGCTTAGGCGAATGGGTGGTTGTAAGCCTATGCCATCACCTCAGAATAAGTCTTCCAAGTGTTGGCATTGATCATATACTTGAAGAAACAATCACGTAGGCCTGCCGTGAAGGCCTTGAGGGCGGTCTTGTCATCTACCTCAGCGCAGTGAGAATACTCATGGCTGAAGTGACCAGCATACTCTCGTAGTGACTCGTCTGACTCATAGCGAATAGTGTATAAGTCATCTGTAGAATGCAAGCGATCAGTCTGGAAGATGTGTTGAGAGACAAACAGTTTCCTCAGTTCCTCAAATGAGTCTACTGTCTCAGGTGGAAGACAGCAATACCAGTTTAGAGCTTCGCCAGAGAGGGTGGAGGGGAAGAGAAGACATCGCTCTTCGTCGATGTGCATCCGATATGCCATGGTGGACTCAAAGAGGTTAAGGTGTTCAATTGGGTCTTCCCTTCCAGTATAGAGTTGTAAACCAAGCTTTTGTTTTGTCTTCGCTTGAATGAGGGTGTCGAAGATCCTCATTGTGAGAGGGCCATGCCTGGGTTGGGCCAGGCCTGGGTTGGTTCTAGTCAGGTATTTTGGCCTGACGTTCGGCCTTCAACTTGTTTATTTCCTCAAGGAGTTGTAGGACAAAGGGGTCCTGAGTGGAGTCATGTACCACTGGAATTTTCTTTCGTAAGTCTTCATCGCCTCTTGGAAGTAGGAAAGTTTGAGTAAGGGCGTGTGGTTTTTCCTTAGACTCGGCTTACTGACTTCTAGGGCAAGTCTGTCAGAATAGCTCAAAGTCTCATGTACCTTCATGTTCCTCTGGGACCTGTCGTCCTTCCCTAGATTGGCAGCTGGCCTGGGTCGTGGGAGAGGACCGAGTCTTTCAGAAACCCTTGGGTCATTGATCTTCTGGCATATGTGGAGGGGATTCTTTCGATGTTGCTTTAGGAAGTCTCGGTAGTTACGATAAACGGCTTTCGATCCTTCCAACCCTTTTGCAAGAAGGTGTCTTCCTCAATTTCTCCTGCTTCGGGTAGAAGCATCTAGGTTAAGAAAAGTCTCATGTTGATCAATGTTTTGATGATTAGCTCGCTCCTCATCAGTGATACCCATGTCGAAGGGAGGTGACCCTCCGTGTTGGGGGGCACCCAGATGATGGTTGATGTCCACAGGGGCAGCGAGTTCGCGTGTTTGAGTACGCCTAATTTCGTGGAGCGTCTCAAAGAGATTCTCATACTGCTCATAGAGGACCTTATTCTTCATTGCTATCTTGTTGTTCTGAGCTTCTAGTTCATCAACTTTAGCTTGAAGAGCAACCCTTTTTCCTTCATTCTTTCGTTGCTTTGCACTATGTGCAAGAGGGGTGTCATTCTATGTGTTGTGGCTTCCTTCACTTCCCATGTTGGAGAGGGATGCCTGGTCAAAAGAGAGTGTATGAATGGTGGAAACCAGCTTGGCAAAGCTGAAGAGAGTGGGAATAAGTGTCGTTCCCACAGACGGCGCCAAATGTTGATGGCCAAAATTAATGAGGACTTTGGTACAACATAAAGTGTTAAGTTTGTGACCTTCCCTAGATTGCTTCGGTCATTAGTGTGGATAAGTATGTAAATGAATAGAAATAGGGAAGTAAACACAAGATGTACATGGTTCACCCAGATTGGCTACGTTCACGGAGTAGATGAGTTCTCATTAATTGTGAAAGGTTTACACAAGTACATAGGTTCAAGCTCTCCTTTAGTAAGTACTAGTGAATGATTTAGTACAAATAACATTAGGAGAGAGTTTCTAGTTTCATTCTGACATTGACACGTGTCATGTTGTGATTGGCTTTTGATGTTGACATGTGTTGCGCTATGATTGGCTTCTGATGTCGACACATGTCGCGCTGTGATTAGCCTCCTGGTTGGAGGGAAACTCTTCTGGATCCTTGATGGTATAACGTTGACCAGTGCTCAATAGTTTCGAGATTGGTCAAGTATGGTACAAACAATAAAGATAGAAGAAGAGAGAGAGAGAGAGAGATTTGGAGTGAGAGGGGAGGAGAGGAAAACGAAATGAGTGAGAAATTTGGAGTGAGAGGGGAGGAAAGGAAAACGAAATGAGTGAACTTTTAGTTTAAAAACTCACTTTTGGTGTTTTTAGAGAATAAGCTATATATTTAAGTTAGCCTTAAGTTCAGTTTTTTAAAATAATCTTACCAAACAAGTTTTTAATGCCCAAAACTTAAAAATATGAAGGTCCCACTTTGTAGCTCGCTCAAGCAACAGCATGTTGAACAAGTTAATGATTTTGCGAATCAAATTCTAATGAGTGTTGTGAATAATGAGTAAATTGTGTTGGCCGACAGGACAATTGCTTCGTTAGCAGAGCATCGAGACAATTTCAGATAGATTGCTACTAGAGTTACAACCAACAAATAATATTGATAACACCTTTGTTTCCCATCCTCGTAATTTGAACAATACTCTTTCAAGGGAGATTGGTGATGAGCTTACTAAAGAAAATAATATTGATCACGTAGATTCTGATAATGATGGGGATGTCCTACCTGGTTTTGGTTCGATACAAGAGATCAATGTTGTGGATGCAGGGAAGGATCCCAATGACTTTACTTTAGTTCTTAGTAAATCTCAGCAGAAGAAGCAAAAGAAAAAATAGAAAGTTGATGCAGCTAGGCAAGAAGAACTCTATGTTACTAGGGCAGGTAGACAAGTTATTTCTACCTACAAATGAAGCTAGTGTACTGGAATATTCGCCTTATTGGTAATTTTGATAAAAGTATGGAGCTTCCCAATGTGTCGTTCCCATCATTTGGATTTGGTTTGCATTTCTGAACCTATGGTTACTTTTGATTTTATTCTTTCTGCTTATTAGAATTCATTAGGTTTCTCTTTGCTTACTGCTAATAACAATGGTGATTTACTGCCTAATATTTGGGTTTGTATTCTACAGGTCATCGTTCTCTTACCATGATTTCTTCTTTAGGACAACAAATTATTTTTCAGGCTTCTTTTGATGGTGTTCTTTCTCAGTTTACTATTGTTTATGTGGCTACTACTTCGAGCCTTCGTTGTGCTTTATGGTGCAATTTTTAAATTTGTGTTCTAATACTAGAGTACCGTGGACGGCAATTAGTGACTTTAATGCTATTCTTGGAGCATATGAGCAGATGGGTGGTCACTTGCTTGCTCGATCTTTGTGTGAGGACTTTCGTAGTACTACTAAGCTTTGTGATTTTACTTATATGGATACTTCTAGTGCTTTTTATACTTGGACTAATGGTCGGAGTGTCTATGGTTATATGGAGAGGCGTCCTGACTGCTCTCTTTGTGACTCACGCTGGTTACATTCTTGGCCTCAAACTAGTTGTTTAGCTTTGCCTAGGGTGGTTTTTTTATCATAATTGTCTTGTTTTCTCGCCTTCTGCTTTTCTTCTTAGTGGATCGTGACACATTTAATTTCAGTCCATGTGGACTTTACATTCAGACTTTTCTATTTTGGTTGCTAAGTTGGCAGTCAACTGTTGCCTATGGGTGTCCCATGTTTGTTATGTTGGAAAAGCTCAAGGTTCAAAAGCGTTGTCTTCGAGGTTGGAACTTTAATGTTTTTGGAGATGTCCATAGAAATATCACTATTGCGAAGGAAAGACTTCATAATATCCAAATCCTATTTCTTTTTCGGGGAATTCTCAAGAGAGGCTTAATGAAGAAGTTGTGGCTAAGGCAATTGTCCTCGATGCTTTTCTTATGCAAGAAGCTTTCTAGTGCGATCGTGCTCGAGTTAAATGGCTTACTGAGGGTGATTGTAATACTGTTTTTTCCATGCTTATGCTCAAGGTAGGCATTCTTCTTCCAGGATTGTTACAATTTTGGATGGTGATAATGTACTCTCTTATCCTATTGCTATTGTTGATCATGTGGTAAACTTTTATCAGGTCTATATAATTCTTTGTTCACTCCAAGTGGAATTGAAGATGTTTGTCATGTAATTCCAACTATGGTTAGTGAAGAGGAAAATCTTTCTCTTTCTTGTTTACCCTTAGCTGAAATTAAAAGGCTTGTTTTTTTCTATAGATCTCTCGAGTACTCCGAAACCTGATGGCTTTCTTGGTTCCTTCTATCAGCCATGTTGGGATATTATTGGTTTGGATGTTATTGTTTCTGTACAAGATTTCTTTAAGCGTGGATGGTTTTATCCGAATGCTAATTGTAACTTTGTGGTGCTTATCCTAAACTAGAAGGGGCTGCCACTATTGCTCAGTATCAACCCATTGCTCTTGCTAACTTTTTGTTCAAAATTATTCCCAAGATTCTTGCTGATCGGCTTGGCCCTATCACCACTCGCATTATTTCTCCACAACAAATGATTTTTTTTAAAGGTAGACGCATTTCTGATTGCATTGGACTAGTTTCAAAAGGGTTCCATTTTATGGACAAAAAGGCTTTTGGTGGTAATTTGGGTATTAAGGTCAACATTGCTAAAGCTTTTGATACTTTGAACTAGGATTTTCTTCTCCAGGTGCTTTCTAGCTTTGGTTTTTCTCGTATTTTTTACTGGGTGCATGTCTTATTATAGTTAGCTCGCCTTTCAATTTTGGTAGATGGCACACTGCATGGGTTTTTGTCTTGCTCTCAGGGGATACATCAGGGAGACCTCTTTCTCCACTACTTTTTTTTTTGTCTGGCAGAGGAAGCTAAGCTCTTAGCAAAGGTTTATCTTTGCTTTTTTCTACTGGACAAAATACTGCTATTTCATCTCCGCAAGGTTGTTGCCCTCCCTCTCATGTGTTATATGCTGATGATCTTTTTATTGTTTGTCATGGGAATGTTCGATCTCTTCGTGCTCTGCGAAGTTTGTTGGATAAGTATGGTTGTGCATTGGGTTAGCTTATTAATGCCACTAAGAGTACTTTTTATCTCGGCTCCTCTTTTGCCCATTGTAGAGCGCATATCTCGGGACATCTTGGCTTTCGTTTGGGTATTGTTCCTTTCACTTACCTTGAGGTACCTATTTTTCGTGGTAAGCCAAGGAGAATTCACTTTCAAGTTTTGGTAGATAAGGCTAAATCTCGCCTCTCGGGTTGGAAAGGTAAACTTCCCTCAATGGCTAGACGGCTTCAATTGGTGCAATCTACTTATCAAAGTTTCCCATAATTTCTCAATTTATCAATTACCAACTTGCCTATTAAAGAATCTTTCTGCTTGCGAAAGGAATTTTATTTGGTTAGGTGACTTGGCTTCCCTGAAGTTGGTAAATGTTGATTGGAGTATGGTGTGTGGACCTAAACATGAAGGTGGCCATGATTGAGCTTCTTTGAACTTGACGGCTTTGCTTAGTTTTGGTTGGGATGCTTTAACAAGAACTAGGACTAATTTTGTAGATGTCTAAAGACGTAGTGGTAGCGGAAGAACTGTTGGAACCTTCAATTGTCCCACATCAGCCATGAGGGAAGAAGAAAGCCCATTTATAGAATTACCCCACTCTAACTGACATTGAGGCCTTTTGTGATAAAACCCCACACCTGAGGATTGTGTAGGTGGTTAAGTGGGGACAGTATCGATGTTGTTAGAGTGGGCCCTCGGCCCGTCGACTTGAAAAATTCTACAAGAACCAATCCATGTTGCATATTGAGCGAGAAAAACCAACTTTGAATTATTCAACCTTGCGTCCCTGCTGTAATTCCTTAGAACTTAAACCATGACAAGTGGAAAATTGACAGCTTGATCCTGACAATCATATACGCAAAAATTGTACTGAATTTGAATCACTTAAAATTACTGTATTATTTCTTTCTCCAGTTGGTTTGTTACATAGAACTTATACTTCGTGAATGTAGCAAACCATTTAGAGTTGGCTCAATTGGTTAAGAGTGTTTATTCTTGCACCCAAAGTTGTAATCAAAAGTACCAAGCTGAAGCTTTGATATTGGAAACTGAATGTACTACTTATCATGACACGAGAATTTGCATACTTGAGCGCATAACAAGGTTTACGTTAATTACTAAGTAGATGTACTACTACTAGGACCAATTTTGTAGAGAACTGAGGACGTAGTAGCAGAAGAATTAATACATGTTGCATCTGATGAACCAACAAGGCTTTGAGTTCCACTTGTACCCCCCTTTGCAGTCGGATCAAACGGGTTTCTCAAGGTTGATAACTTCAGTTCATCGCCGTAAATATTTGGGTTCATGACTGATTCACGAACAAGTGTCCGTCCTTCAAGCATGCTCACTACTGCAGACATGGTCGGCCTGAGAGCTGGTGCTGGATTGATGCATAAGAGAGCTACCTTGACCATTGTAAGCGCCTCTTCCACTTCAATATCCGACCCCAACCTTGGATCCACTAGCTCTATTAAGTTCCCCCTTTGTTGTAAAACAAGAGCCTGAAATAAGCAGAAAAAAAGACTAGCCGAGATTAGCTACTCAACGTTGGCATGTACTCAAGCTCTTAGAATGAAGGTCTTACCCAATCCACAAGGCATACGAAGTTCTCATTTGGTCGATACTTCATGTTGTTCTTTCCAGCAACAATTTCTAATGCAACTACGCCAAAACTGTAAACATCTGCTTTATATGTTAAATAACCCCATAATGCATATTCTGGAGCCATGTATCCTCTACACAACAAATTCAATTTCAAGGAGTTAGACACAACTTTAGTTCCAGGGAACATTTCAATAAATAAGCATGTAAATATAGTAGCAGCACGCTTACATGGTTCCAGCAACTCTGGTGCTAATGTGAGTGTTCTCCTCTTCGTCAAGCTTGGCCAAACCAAAGTCAGAGATCTTTGTGTTGAGGTCTGGGTCTAGCAATATATTTGTAGCTTTAATGTCTCTATGTACAACCTTCAGTGCCGACTCCTCGTGCAGAAAAGCCAACTGTAAAAAGATTTGTTGCCTCTGATTATTATCTCCGAAAAGTGAAGTTTCACGGTATAATTTCCATTCCCCAAGCAACGTGCATAATATGTGAGAGAGTGAGGAGATAGGCGTGCACTCGTGTACAACTCTGAGTTGTTCAATTCAAGCACGGACATATTATTTGTAATGTATAGCCGGGAGGTGACGTTAACGTCCCAAAAACGTCCAGTGGTACTGATTCCCCAATTAGGTATCACCGGAACAAAATATGAATCACCACCCGGGTCTAGATCCTCTTCAAATATAATTCCTCCAACAGTGGTTTTACTTCCTCCACAGTTAATATGTAATGAGTACTCCTCTTCAAAGATTATCAATATTTTATCAATTATAGTCAGATTATAGAAAATACCCTTTCCCATCATCTGATGAAAACTGTAATTATCCCAGTTGGGTACGTAACTAAAAAGTTTAAATTATAATCATATTTTAAATCGAATACATATGTTGTTTACCTTTTGGACACGAAAGTTTTTCCAGGCACCCTCCAGATAATCTACATTAGTGTAGTAAAAATTAGCTTATTATGTAAACTTGAAGTCGACATAATGAAAAGGAAAAGAAAATCGCTCCCACGTTGAAGACTAATCTAGTTAGAAACCTTACAAGTTGCCTTGTCCGAAAAAGCTTTTGAACAAGTTCCTTATATATACATGGTCCAAAAGAAAATTAGAGGTGACTCAGGTGAGTGAAAACAGTGAACTTTGCTGAGCACATCAACTATCAGAAAACTGTTCTTACAATTGTTGTCTACAAGTAGTTGGCTGCTCGGAGATCTGAGAAAAATTATTGTCAGAAAGATCCATCTGACTGCACACATACAAAGTAAATTCGTAAGCCATTATACCGGCCTCTACTAGAAAAGTAAATGTTAAAGTGTCTATAAAGTTGTCTGCTAAATGTTAGTCATTGGTCAGCTAAATGTTTCAAGAGACACAAATATATGCTTCTGTCAGTCTACGCAAACAGTACATCCAAAGCGTATGTACCCGTTATGTATAACATTACAATGAATTAGAAGAATATAATGTTGCCGGATTCCATGGAAAAACAAACTCTAGCAATCTGATAATATGATGGAAACCATACGTTTGACTATCTCTCTTCATGATCCAGTCTGGAATAGGCTTGTGAGATATCTATTCCGGAAACAATTAATATATTGTCACATTCAGTTAAACTACATAATTACTATTCCAAGGGGATAGTTACACAGACGAAATATTGACTGGATAAACAAATAAAGAAATTTTGATGTTTCTTACGGCTACTGCAATTTTGACAGGTCAGCCATATCAGGAATGTTTCCTACCAAATTGTTGAAGCTGAGATCAAAATAACTAAATTTTTGTTACATGGATGCCTGATTAACTGAAGAGAATGAACTCGTTAGCCAGCTCGTGAGTAAAGATATCAAATAATTTTTCTGCGCACTTGAACAAGAAAAAGAACAAAATGAAAAATGGAGAACAGTAGCATTACAATATTTGCAAGTTTGCCATTGTCGGTATATAATCGGGTATAATTCCAGACAAGCCACAGCTCCTCAACATTCTGCAACATTATATTGGCAAAAGTGCACACTAAGTAATGATTAGTCTAAAATTACAAGAAAATACAGTACTTTCACGACTTACAATCTATTCATGCTTGTCATACTACTCAAGGGTGGAAAGTCTGAACCCTCTCCACCTATATCACTGATCCTTCTGCATTAAAAAAGGTCCGTTCGATAGGAAGTTAGAGAAGACGGAGTATCGAATCCAAGAATATAATCGATCCAAGAGAAAGAGTGCGGAAGCAGCAAGGATAAAAAACTTCAAGCATAAGCTACAATGGCAATTGATACCATGTTAAGCTATATCAATTGATCATTCATACACTGTAATCTTGTATACTGAAGGAAGAATAGAAGAGGAGTTTTAGAGAAAGTGAAGAGAATCTTAGAGAGAGAAGAAGAACAATGTTTATATTTCTTGATGACCAAGTAATTACATGAGGTTAGACTTATTTAGTCTGTTACAAGCTAGAGAAATATCTAACTAACTAGTATAATAGGATCATGACAAGTGTCTCAATCTCAAACACTATACTCTAACAATGATAAACATGTAAACCCAGATTACGTTATTTTAGTATTAATGCAACTTAGGATCGAATGCAGAACTCACAGTTCTCTTAAATTACTCAAGACAGAAATGCTCGATGGAATTGGACCTTGGAAGCCACTGTTGGAGCTTAAAAGACTTCACTACTTTGGAGATGTTTATCTCACAAAGGAGAATGTAATACAGCGAAATTGATAGGCAAAAAAAAGAAAGAACACTCAAAGTATTACACAAGATTTTTATTCACTCACAAACTTAGTACAAGAGGAAACACTCAAACACTTTTACACTTCTTCACTCTTTTCTCACTTCTTGCTCTCTTACTTGCTCTCACTTCTTCTTGCTACATATAACACACACACACACACACACACACACACACACACACACACACACACACACACACACACACCTAAATTTATAGGCAAGCATTAACCGACTCACCAAGTCGGTGCAATTGGACTAAGTTCTTCCTAGCCACAAGTTTTAATTATTCTAGATATTTCTACTTGCAAGCCTACTTAAATATTGCAAGAACTCTCCAGATTTTTTAGTATGCATGCCTAATGCACCGACAACCTTTTGCTAGCATTTTCTAGCACATTTCATAAGTTTTCTATGGGCTGGATCATCTTCTTGGGCTAAGAACAAGATTACATTTCAACATCCCCCCTTAATCTTGTCTTGTGACGCCGATTGAGTTCCTCAGTCTGATAAAGTCTTCTTGTTTGAGTGGCTTGGTGAATATGTCAGCGACTTGGTCTTGAGACTTCACGTATTCCACTTGCACATCCTTTCTTGCAATGCACTCTCTTATGTAGTGATAACGGGTATCTATGTGCTTGCTCCTGTCATGAAATACTAGATTCTTTGCTAGAGTTATTGCAGACTTGTTGTCGACATAGATCTCTGTAGGCTCTTCTTGTGGCATGCTTAATTCTTTTATCAAGTTTCTCAGCCAAATTACATGACAGACACATGAGGTAACAGCTACTTATTCAGCTTCGCAGGTAGAAAGAATGACAATCGGTTGCTTCTTCGACATCTATGTGAATGCAATGTCTCCCATGAAGAACACAAATCCAGTAGTGCTTTTTCTATCATCGGAATCTCCTGCCCAATCACTGTCGCTATATCCAGCAAGTTTGTAGTTATCAGAATTTGAATAGAATAAGCCAAAGTTAATAGTACCTTTAAGGTATCGAAGAATTCTTTTGGCTGTCTTCAAATGTGTAGTTGTGGGATTCTCTATGTAGCGACTGACTAATCCGATGGCATAGAGAATATCTGGTCTTGTGCAAGTCAAGTAACGCAAGCTTCCAACTAGACTTTTGAAAAATGTTGGATCTACACTTTCTCCTTTGTCATGCTTGGTTAGTTTGACTCCGCACTCCACTGGCGTGCTTATGGGCTTGCAGTTGTCCATTTTGAACTTTTTCAGTATCTCTTTTGTGTAGCTTTCTTAGGAGATGAAAATACCTTCTTCGTTCTGCTTGACTTCAATGCCTAGGTAGTATGCCATCAACCCGATGTCGGTCATCTCGAATTCTTTGGTCATCACTCTCTTGAACTCTTCATACATGCTTGGATCACTTCCAATGAAGACTAGATCATCCACATATAAGCACACAATCAGAATATCTTCATCTTTGACTTTGACGTAGAGAGCATGTTCATGAGGGCACTTGATGAAGTTGTTTTCTTGGAAGTACTTGTCAACGCAACTATTCCATGCTCGTGGCGCTTGTTTTAACCCATAGAGGGCTTTTTTCAGTTTCAGAACTTTGTCTTCATGCCCTTTGATTTCATAGCCTGATGGTTACTGAATGTAGACTTCTTCTTCAAGGACTCTATTTAGGAAAGCGGACTTCACATCCATTTGTTGAATCTTCCATTTGTTTTGAGCTGCCAAAGAAATTAGTAATCGTATAGTTTCCAACCGAGCAACGGGTGCAAATACCTCTTCATAGTCGATTCCGGCTCTTTAACAATAGCCCTTCGACACTAATCTCGCCTTGTATCTTTCGACCTCTCCGTTGGCATTCTTCTTTGTCTTATACACCCACTTGACTCCGATGGCTTTGTGTCATTTCGGAAGAATAGTGAGTTCCCAAGTATCATTTTTCTGGATTGCTTCGATTTCTTCATCCATTGCTTTCCTCCACTTATTATCTTGCACTGCTTCTTCGAAGTCGACTGGTTCACAATCAGCAAAGAGACAGAAAAGTGTAGGATTATCAAGTCTTTCAGCTACCTCATAGAGATCTCGTAGACTTCTTGTGCGTGGTACTTCTCTTTCATTTAGGCTTCCACTTGACAATGATGATGCTGGTGAACTACCATGATTGGTTGATGTTGGTGAAACAGGTGAAGTAGTGGATTCTTGTTGAACCTCTCTTGTTTGCTCCATCATCCCTTGTTCATTTTCTTCTTCAAACTGAGGAAAGAAGCTGAGATCACCTGCATGAGAGCCAAAATCCCATTCTCCTTCTTCATCGAACGTCACGTCTCGACTGATCACCATATTCCCATTGTTTAGATTATACAGCTTATAGCCTTTTGAATTTGAGTCATAGCCGATGAAGATGAACTTCTCACTTTTGTCGTCGAGTTTGGTTCTCCTCTCGTCTAGTACATGTACATAGGCTATGCTTCCAAAAACTCTTAGATGAGAGATACCCGGCTTTCTTCCACTCCATGCTTCTTGCGGAGTTTTTCCCCACACACTTCTTGTTGGAGACCGATTTGATATGTATGCATCACATGCTACCGATTCTGCCCACAACTCCTTGGGCAATCTCTTACTTTTGAGTATACTTCGAGCCATGTCGAGGATAGTTCGATTTTTTCTTTCCGCCACACCATTTTGTTGAAGGATCTTGGAACTGTCAAAGGTCGACGAATTCCATTTGCTTCACAAAACTCTTGAAATTCCTTCGAAGTGAATTCTCCTCCTCGATCAGATCTCATGGCTTTGATCTTGCAACCACTTTCTTTTTCTACAGTGGCTTTGAACTTCTTGAATGCTCCAAATACCTCTGATTTCTGCTTCAAGAAATACACCCAGGTTTTTCTTGAAAAATCATCAATGAAGAGAAGGAAATATTTATTTTTACCCAAAGAGCTTGGTTTTATTGGACCGCACACATCGGTGTGAATGAGCTCGAGTAGCTTCTGGGCTCTTGTGGTCGACTCCTTTGGAAAGCTTTTCCTGAACTGTTTCCCAAGTAAACATCCTTTGCAAACTTGATCAGGGTGACTAATGCACGGTAAGCCTCTCACCATCTCCTTCTTGGATAATAACTCCAATCCCCCAAAGTTAAGATGCCCAAAACGAAGATGCCAAAGCTAGGATGCGTCTTTGTAACATATCTTAAGACACTTTGCAACATCGTTTTGAATATTCATAGGAAATATCCTATTCTTTGACGTTTTTACTTTGGCAATTAATCTTCCTTTGTCATCTCTAAGAAAAAGGCTATAATTTTTCATGTTAATATCATAACCTTTTTCTAAGAGTTGACCCAAGCTCAAAATGTTGCTTTTCATATTGGGCACGTAGTAGACATTTGATGACACGCCCCGACCCTGATATTCCTCGAATACCAGGATAGACACGTGCTGGCCGACACTCGAGGGTGACGAAAGCCATTAATTGATACAAAAGCTAAGAATAAGAAGTAAATAAGAGTTATGAATTTAAAAAATACAATGAATTAAAAATTTTAGGAACGTACTCAGAGCATACAACTAAACCTAATCACTAAAAAGAATTAAGATAAAATTTAATGAATAAAGGAATGGGTCCTACATCGAGAGGATCCGAAGATGCTGCTGTGGAAGTGCCTTCACGCCGGGATTATGTGCCTTGATTCTAAGTCCTGAATGGGGGCGCAAAACAAAGGTGAGTGGACCAAGTTTATATATATATATATATATAATAGTTATCAAAATACTAACCCCCACAATTTATATAATGAAAACTACTAGCATAATAAATGATGGATTTAATAAAAATCCTAGCATGCCAAAAATATCTCAAAAGCCATATCGCGGAATATCATTGCAGAAATCAAAATAATAAACGTCTCATAAATCGTCTCATAAGCGCAGTGTGCTGCTAGTAAGATCACCGAATAAATATAACTCCCGGCCCAATGTCTGCACCTAAGTCTCTGTGCCCGTAACCAGAGATATCTCCCTCCCGGCCCAATGCCTGTCATCGTGTCCCTCAGCCTTTCGCTAGGGATTATTTCTCCCGGCCTAAATGCCAACACCAGATCCTCGCCCCAGGCGGCATAGTGTCCACTAGGTACGCACAAATAGTTACGCCTTTCATAAATAACCACTTCATAGCATAGATACCGATCATCGTCTACACTATAAAGAGGGGTTCAAAAACATGTTCTAGCATCCTATCGTCATCTGTCAGATAGTCTACCAGTTCATGGTTTTTATAGAAAATACGATATATTAAAATATAGCTCAATATAGGCTAACAATTAATTCCTCACCAAAAACACGAGACGAAAATCAATATATTAAATCAACAGGCTTCACATAAATCAAATCATAAATCCGTAGGCATGCTAATCATTTATGCAATTAAATTATCAAATAATGTAATTTTAAAAGGGGTCCACTCACAGTACTTAGTTGCCAAAAGCTGCGCCACTAGCGAAGACGGAAACGTCATAATAATTGCCCCTAAGCACATAAAGGGTTCAATTAATAACTATATAATAGCAATTGAATTTGGGAAAACGGACATCAAAAACGGATTTAGAACTTCGAAATTAGCCTAGGAGGAGTTTCGGACGGAATCTCGAAAAGTCAACCCTAAAAGTCAAAGTCAACTGTCAACGGTCAGACCGGGTTAGGGTTCGGGTCGGACCAGGTCAAATGGGTCTTGGCTTAAGGTTCTTGGGCTTGATCCTAAAGCCCAAAGGTTTTGGGTTTTGGGTAAACGGGCCAAAGGCCCTGATTCTCACAAGGCCCAAAGGCCTGTCTGAAATGGTTAAAGGGTTTAGGGGGTCCCTGGGCTTAGGCCTATATCCACACGGCCCAATGGCCTGAATTTGAAAAGGTTTTGGGTTAAGTCATCGGGCCGAAGGTCCTAAAGAATATGGCCCGAAGGCCTTTTTGGGTTTTAAAACAATTAAAACAAAAATAAAAACCAAGCTGGCTGGGCTACTGGGTTGAGGCATAACGGGCTTAAGGCCCGTGGGTCTTGGGAATGGCCTGAAGGCCTGGTTTGCCGAAGAAGAAGGCCGGAAATTCGGCCGGAACACCACCCAACTTTAAACGGCCATAACTTTGTCAAACCTCAACAAAATCAAGCGAGACAAAAACGAAAGTTGTAGACCTCGAAGATACGAAGAGAATGGTACCTCACACGACATCTAACTCGCCATGGTTTGACCGGAAAACGCCTCGAAAGCCGTCGGACTCGCCGGAAACTGGGTAAGATTCAAATGGATATAACTTCTTCAATACTCAACGAAATTGAGTGAAACAAAAAGGAACGTTATAGTACTCGACGAGACGAAGCGAATGATACCTTACACGCCAGCCAAATCGCCGTAGTTTGGCCGGAAATGGCCTTAAAAGGGGCGGTGCTCGCTGGAGGCTCCTGGAATTTCGTCGTCCTTTCTACAACGAGAGAGAAAACTACAGAGGTTTTGATGGTGATGGGTGTTGTCGTCCTCATTGATGTGGTGTGGAAGTGAGGGTTTGCAGGGAGGAAGGGCACATGTGAGAGGGAGAGAGTTGCAGAGAATGGAAAGAGATACGGGAAAGAGAGAACAGAAAGAGAAGAGAGAAATGGGAGGCTGGGGAAAAAAATCAGAGGTGGGTCCCCTTGGCTTATCATTTAAGACCAAAAACAAATTTTAAAAAGAAGATAAATTCCCAAATTTAGTGAAAATACAAAAATACCTATTCTGTACAGTAAATCCCAGGACGGGTTGTTACATTTGAAATTAATTGGTGACCGCCATTTTTCATGGGAATTAGGATGTTACCTTTTCCTTTGACGGGTATTTTGGATTCGTCTCCAAAAGAAACGTTGCCACTCACCGATTTATTGAGCTCTACGAACATGCTTCTTCTTTCGCACATGTGGTTGCTGGCGCCGGTGTCAAGGTACCATGTATGGTCTTGGTCTTCATCATTGTTCTTGCATGCTAGTAGCACAACGCCATTATCTTCTTTCTCTTCTTTCACATAATTGACCTTCTCATCAGGCCTATTGCTTGGAGCTCTACATTCCCAAGCATAATGCCCAAACTTTTGATAATTGTAGCATTGAACTTGAGATTTTTCATACCTCAAGTTTGAGCGTCCTCTTCCACGACTGACACGCCCCGATCCCGATGTCCTAGGGACAAAGGGATGGTCACGTGCTGGCCGACACCCGAAGGGTGACGAAAGCCATTTATTGAGTGCAAATGCTGACAACAAGGGATAGATAAGACTTATAAATATAAGAGAATAAAGAATATGTATTTAAGGAACGTGTTCAGAGCACACATCTAATCTAGAACATTAAAAGAATTAATATAAAAATTGAATGAACACAGAAGTGGGTCCTACACCGAGAGGACTCGAAGATACCGATGCGGAAGTGCCTGGATGCCGGGATTGTATGCCTCGATCCTAAATCCTGAAGGGGGCGCAAAACAAACATGAGTGGACCAAGTTGATATATATATATAATAAAACAGTTATTAACATACTAACCCCCAGGTTTATGAAAACAAATATATAATGATGAACATAGGTTTTCCGAAACCTAGCATGATGTGCAGTATCTCAAATCATAACTCATAAATAATAATCACTAGTGAATTGTCCGATAACCCCCAGGCCCCATGCCGGCTCCCCGTCTCTGAGCAGACAGTCAGAGGAAAATACACTTCAGGCCCCATGCCGGCTCCCCGTCCCTGTGCTAAATAGCCAGAGGAAACACACTCCAGGCCCTATGCCAACACCAAACCGTCGCCCGGGACGGACCGGAATCTATCCCTACGTCCCGTAGCGGAAATGACCACTAGGTAAGTACAAAACCATTGAACATACATATATTGAAAAACAACTTCATAGTATAAAGTCATCCATCATCTATACTATAAAGAGGTGTTCGAAACATGTTCTAAATATCATATCGTCATCCATCAGATATTCTATAAGAACACGGGTTATAGGAAAAATAGTAATAATTCAAAGTAGCCTCAGTAAGCATGTTATCTCAAAACGTTTCATAAGACGTAATCATTAAATCATGCATTTCATGTATGCATTTCTACTATTAAAACATGCTTTTGAAAGGGTCCACTCACAGTACTTAGCCGCCGAAGAGCCACGCAAACTAACGTCACCAATATTGCCCCTAAGCACATAAAGGGTCCAATTAATAAAACTATATAATAACAATTGGATTTGGGAAAACAGACGTTGGAAACGGATTCAGAACGTCGAATTACCCTAAGAAGGGTCCCGGACGAAAACCCGAAAAGTCAACTCTAAAGTCAATGTTGACCGGAGGTCAACGGTCAAATTAGGTCTAACGGGTTTTAGGCTTGAAATCCGGATTAGGGTTTAGGTTAAATAGGATTAGGATTTATTGGGTTTTGGGTTTCTAAGGTTTTAGGTTAAAAAGGTATTAGGGTGAAAAGGGGTGGTTTGGACTTAAGCCCAAATCCACACACAACACACACACACACACACGGGCTGCACACACAGCACAGCCCACACAACACAAGCACAGCCCAAAGGCCTCACAAAAGGGCTGGGCTTTAAGCCCTTTTAATTTGAACCGGCCCAAGGCCCTTTGGGTCATTAAAAATAATTAACTAAAAAATAAAAAGGGTGCGGGCCTGGATATTGGGTTCTGGGCTGGACTAAAACGGGCTAAGGCCCGTGGGCGAAGGAAATGGCCTGAGAGGCCTGGGTTTGCCGAAGAAGAAAGCCGGATTCGGCCGGAAAACCACCTAACTTTAAATGGCTATAACTTTGTCACTACTCAACGAAATCAAGCGAGACAAAAACGAAAGTTGTAGCCCTTGAAGAGACGAAGAGAATGGTACCTCACACGACGTCTAACTCGCCGTGGTTTGGCCGGCAAATGCCTCGAAAGCCGTCGGACTCGCCGGAAACTGGGTAAGATTCAAATGAGTATAACTTCTTCAATACTCAACGAAATTAAGTGAAACAAAAAGGAAAGTTGTAGTACTCGACGAGACGAAGAGATTGATACCTTACACGCCGGCCAACTCGCTGTGGTTTGGCCGGAAATGGCCTCGAAAGGGGCGGTGCTCGCCGGAGCTTACTCCGTGCCGTCGAACTCGCAGGGCAGGGTCCGGGGTTCGTTGCGAGCCTCTCTTCGATGGTGACTCGGTCCTAGTGAGTCCAAGGGAAGAGAGAGATGCGAGAGGTTGAGGGAGAGAGGTACGGGATGGCTGAGAGGGAAAGAGCTAAGGGAGAGTTACGGGGGAGAGAGACGAAGAAGAAGGAAGAGAGATATGGAAGGCTGGGGACAGAAATCAGGGGTGGGCCCCTTGGGCTCACCAATTAAGACCAAAAATATTTAAAAAAATGGGGTGGGGGTGTTTCAACGACCTTTTGTTGAGCTTTCTCCTATTTCGTAGTTACTATGGTTGTTGAAGTTCCAACCACGTCCACGTCCACGACCTCGACCACGACTTATTCCGTATTGACTTCTCTCGTTGTCGAAGCTTTCTTCTTTCTTCTTTGGCTAGACATGCGTCTTGAGGAACTGCTCATTATTCCCTTGCCTTTTCTTATGTTTCTCTTCATATGCTTGTAGCGAACCCATCAATTGCTCTATACTAATTTCTTCCAAGTTTTTAGTTTCTTCAATCGTCACGACAATGTGCTCGAACTTGGGGTCCAACGAGCATAGTATCTTCTCCATAATTCTAACATCTTCTAACTTTTCTCCGTTTCTTTTCAATTGATTGGAAACGGCTAAGACTCTTGAGAAATAATCAGAGATTGATTCAGACCCTTTCATTTGTAGAGATTCGAACTCACCTCTTAATACTTGAAGACGAATCTTTTTCACTTGTTCGGCTCCTTTGTAAGAGGTTTGAAGCTTCTCCCATGCTTGCTTGGCAGAGGTTGCACTCGAGACCTTCTCAAAGCCATTGTCATCTAATGCTTGGTAGATGAGGTAGAGAGCCTTCTTGTCTCTCTTTCTTGAATCTTTCAAACTCTCCTTCTGGGGTTGGGACAGAGTAGCTTCATCTTCTGGCTCAGTGTAGCCTTTCTCCACGACTTCCCATGCATCATGTGCTCCTAAAAGGGCCTTCATTTTTATACTCCAATTATCAAAGTTGTTGTTGTCGAGTACTGGAACTTGGAAGGCTGCCATAGCATTGCTAGCCATAGCTCTGGTACCACTTTGTTGGAGCTTAAAAGTCTTCACTACTTTGGAGATGTTTATCTCGCAAAGGAGAATGTAATGCAGCGGAATTGATAGGCAAGAGAAAGAAAGAACCCTCAAAGTATTACACAAGATTTTTATTCACTCACAAACTTAGTACAAGAGGAAACACTCAAACACTCTTACACTTCTTCACTCTTTTCTCACTTCTTGCTCTCTTACTTGCTCTCACTTCTTCTTGCTACATGCAACACACACACCTAAATTTATAGGCAAGCATTAACCGACTCACCAAGTCGGTGCAATTGGACTAAGTTCTTCCTAGCCACAAGTTTTAATTATTCTAGATATTTCTACTTGCAAGCCTACTTAATTATTGCAAGAACTCTCCAGATTTTTTAGTATGCATGCCTAATGCACCGACAACCTTTTGCTAGCATTTTCTAGCACATTTCATGAGTTTTCTATGGGCTGGATCATCTTCTTGGGCTAAGAACAAGATTACATTTCAACAGCCACTAGCTTGGATCTCTCTGTCAACAAACAGAATTCAAAATGAATAAGATGTTACACTAGAAAAAGCTATACTTCTTAACAATTTTGAAGATGGAATAAGAAAATCACAAACAATTTGAACAACAGAAGTCGAAACAGATAGATGTTACACCGAAAATTATATACCCTAACAATTTAGAATATGGAATAGGAAGCTCACCGTTTCTGAAGTTGTTTCCAGCTTTGAAAAAAATCAGGTATTTTTCCAGTGAATTTGTTACTGCTAATCCTACTGCATAAATGCAATCAGGAAATACAATAAATCCTACGATTTTGTAACGGATTTACGAAGTAACAATAAGAAAGAAAAAGGGTACAAACACGTACAGTTCTGTTAACTCGGTCAGATTAGTGAGAGCCCTGGGCAGCTCTCCTGTGAGATTGTTGGCATTCAGATTGCTGTAGGTACCAATGCCAATTTATCAGTACTGGTTCTTACTTATTCAAGGTATCTAAAAATTAAATAAAAGCTTACAGATAATTCAAGAAAACCAATTTCCCAAGCTCAGGAGGAACAGTTCCAGAAAACATGTTATTCTCTAAGCTCCTGCAAACTTATTCTCTTTCATCAGCATTACAATACGCTAAACCAAGCGCAAAATTAAAATTGATGATTACAAATAATACAAGGTCATAACGAGAGATCAAGCCAGAGCATACATTTGGATTAGGGTGGTAATGTTTCCCAAGTAGCTAGGGATTGGTCCCGTTAAGTTGTTCACGGCAAGGGACCTGCATTGTACTCATTTTGTTAATGCTATTAGTATAAACGGTTAACCTTGAACATGAAGTTGAGAAATCATTTACAGATATTCCAACTTCGTCGAAGCCCATTCACGCGGTATAGTACCGCTGAGGTAGTTCCGGGTGAAATCACTGTAAAGAAGAGAAAAGATAATAGTCCAATATTTGTGGAAATGATGTAAAACAACTTTTCAGCGAATATACAGCTGAAAATGTTTCCTTTCCTTACACTTCTTTTAGGTAGGGTAACTTTGCAACTGATGATGGAAGTACACCAGCAAGATCTTGCCCTGTAAGAAAACTGTATCACAAAATGTCAGCTCACAAACTTTAAAAACTGTACGCAGAAGGAATCCTAATACTTTATATCTGTGAGAAGTGAGGATCAAGTCCTACATTAGTGAGGGACCAAACCATATGCAAGAGCTTACAAGGAGTTGAGTTGCTACCCATATTGCCAAATGGCTTTTATAATGGAACCTTAACTTCTTTATGGTATCAGAGCAAGTTTGCTCACATGTGAAGTCCAACCGCCACATATGCTCAACGCCACCCAATTTGTGTTGTGCACATGTTTGGTTTGAAAATTCATCACACGTAAGGGGCTTGTGAGAATGTGAGGACAACGTCCCGCATCGGCGAGGGACCAAACCATACAAGGGCTTATAAGGACTTTGGCTCCTTCTCGTATTGTCAATTGGTTTTATAGCGGAAGTTCAATTTCTTCAATATCTACTTTTATGAACAAAGAGGGGAATTATATATAGCAACCTAAAATGCAGTCTTAGAGTCTGTAATGTTGTTACAAAAACTTGCAGGCATGGTCGACCCTGGCCCACTGTGGGTTCGACGACTGTCCAAGGCCCAAAAGAATTGGGTGCACCAAAGCTATTGGGGTTGTATATTTATTTATGTTTTCATAAGAGTATAATTTTGTAAAATTTGGTTAAAGAATCAAGAAGTTTAATTAGAACTGGTGGTTTTTGTTGCTTAAAATTAATGAGAAGGTCCTGGTTTCGAAACACTATATGTGTTTACTTTACTTTCCAATTTTTACAAATTTCTTTTTATAAGAATATAAATTTATAAAATTTGGTTAAATAATAAAAAAGTTCAAGCAAAAGTGGTGGTTTATGTTGTTTAAAATTAACAAGGAGGCCTTGTGTTCAAAATGCATTTTGTGTATTATTATTTTTCAATTTTTATGAATTTCTTTTCATAAGAGTATAAATTTATAAAGTTTGGTTAAATGATCAAGAAGTTTAATCATAAGCAATTTTGTTGTTGTTTAAAATTAATGAGAGGTCCTAAATTTGAAATGCTATGTGCATGTTTATTCTTCCAATTTTTACGAATTTCTTTTTGGTTGTTAATTTCTTTTTAATTACTGGCTAGTAGCTATGTGGGTTACAACTTTTAAACTTTTATTCCAATACAAGTCTAACTTTCAATATTCTTTCAAAAAAAAAAATAGTCTAACCATCAATAGAGAGTAATGTGTAGACCGAATTTACAAATCATATGACGTGTCACCACTATGTTTAATTTAGTGTTCATTCATTACTTGCACATATCAATTAAAGACTTGAGAATATGATTGATAGGATTTTTACTACTCATGTGAAAGGGCTTAAATCTCCTATTTTACTTGCAAGAATCACAAGGTTATTGTAGTATAAACGGATCTCGCAAGGTCGTCTCCACAGGGATTACTAAATAATTCGAACTAATCAGATTCCATTTAATTATTGTAAAGTAGAAATTGAAGTGATTGATTTTATAACCTAATTAAAATAAAAAGGAAATTAATGAATTAAAATAAACAATCTGCAATATTAGAGCTAGAGAGAAAAGAAAACAGTTTTGGGAGAATAAAATTAAGAAAGCACTAGGGTTCCACCATCACCTAGCAATCCTATGAATTTTTACCCATTACTTATAATCTAAATATGCCATTTTGAAGGTTAGATTTTTCTAATTCATATTCTACTTGGAACCTCCAACATAGAACGTATATCTAACATGCAACCCGTCCGGACGTTCGGATCAAATCTAAACATGAAAGACTCATTATGCTTTATGAAAATCCTTTGAAAAACCATGTAATCCTTAAGACGTGATATTCATCCTAAGAGAAATTACAATTATTAATCACAAGAAGCCAGCGTCAATTTCAGGGAACCTTCCGACCAAAATTGCATCAAATTACTTTTCTAAAGATCCTAATGGTGATCAGGCATTACGACAATTAGATAGTTTTTATCCCGGTGATTAACAATTCAAAGTACGCATGCAATCGATCATAAGCAATTAAATAAAAATCACATATTCCTGCTAAGGCTCAAGGCTTCGCCCTAGCAAAAGAAATTAGTTCCGCATATTCATAATTGAAATCATAGAAATATCTATTAAGAAAAAGATTGAAAACACCTTCAAGTAGAAAATCTTCAAAACCCTAGCACTTCTCTCTGTCTCCAATATTGCATAAAATAAAGCGTAGAGAAAAACTGTAGACGGCCAAACAATATATCTGCCAAGCCATCCCAAAAACCCTAGGAAACATAACCCTAAATTAAATGATAAAATTCGTCTAAAATCTGAACAGTCACGTTTTGGCCCATAAGCTGCTCCAAAACTGGCCCAATATAGCTGGATTTAATGTTTGAAATATTCTGAACACTTTTCCAGAAGGCCACGAACCCATCCGAGGTCATCTTGGGCTCCAAAAACGTCATTTAAGCCCAAAAACGTCATTTTTCAGCACTGCACACTGCTTCTTTATTTCATCGCTAGAAAATAACCGCTTGGTGGAAAAATCCCAAATTTTGATACGATTAAGCTAAGTGACTCACGAACGTCCTCCAACTGGAATTACTCCAAAATTCGTCCATTTGATCCTGTTTTTCTCCAGAGGAAGTCGAAAGTCCTATATTGAATATATTGAAAATACAATTCAAAGTATCAAAATTCTTCCAAAATATTAACCAAAATATACTAAGATTAGGGTAAAATATATAATATAAAATCTACTCATCAATGATTATTTTTTTCAGTCCCATATTGAAAACGCTAGTAAATAAATAAAAAATGCCACTCTAACTAATATCAAGACCTTTTGTGATAAAACCCCACACCTGAGGATTGTGTAGGTAGTTAAGTGGGGACAGTATCGATGTTGTTAGAGTGGGCCCTTGGCCCGTCGACTTGAAAAATTCTACAAGAACCAATCCATATTGCATATTGAGCGAGAAAAACCAACTTTGAATTATTCAACCTTGCGTCCCTGCTGTAATTCCTTAGAACTTAAACCATGGCAAGTGGAAAATTGACAGCTTGATCCTGACAATCATATACATAAAAATTGGACTGAATTTGAATTAAAATTACTGTATCATTTCTTTCTCCAATTGGTTTGTTACATAGAACTTCTACTTCGCGAATGTAGCAAACCATTTAGAGTTGCCTCAATTGATTAAAAGCGTTTATTCTTGCATCCAAAGTTGTAATCAAAAGTATGAAGCTGAAGCTTTGATATTGGAAAGTGTACGTACTACTTATCATTACACGAGAATATGCATACTTGAGCCCATAACAAGGTTTACGTTAATTACTAAGTAGATGTACTACTACTAGGACCAATTTTATAGAGATCTGAGGACGTGGCAGCAGAAGAATTAACCCATGTTGCATCTGATGAACCAACAAGGCTCTGAGTTCCACTTGTAACCCCCTGTGCAGTCGGATCAAACGGGTTTCTCAAGGTTGCTAACTTCAGTTCATCGCCGTAAATATTTGGGTTCATGACCGATTCACGAACAAGTGTCCGTCCTTCAAGCATGCTCACTACTGCAGACATGGTCGGCCTGAGAGCTGGGGCTGGATTGATGCATAAGAGAGCTACCTTGACCATTGTAATCACCTCTTCCACTTCAAAATCGGACCCCAACCTTGGATCCACTAGCTCTATTAAGTTCCCCTTTTGTTGTAAAACAAGAGCCTGAAATAAGCAGATAAAAAAGACTAGCCGAGATTAGCTACTCAACGTTGACATGTACTCAAGCTCTTAGAATGACGATCTTACCCAATCCACAAGGCATACGAAGTTCTCATTTGGTCGATATTTCATGTTGTTCTTTCCAGCAACAATTTCCAATGCAACTACACCAAAGCTGTAAACATCTGCTTTATATGTTAAATAACCCCATAGTGCATATTCTGGAGCCATGTATCCTCTACACAACAAATTCAGTTTCAAGGAGTTAGACAAGACATTAGTTCCAGGGGACATTTCAATAAATAAGCATGTAGAATATAGTAGCAGCACGCTTACATGGTTCCAGCAACTCTGGTGCTAATGTGAGTGTTCTCCTCTTCGTCAAGCTTGGCCAAACCAAAGTCAGAGATCTTTGCGTTGAGGTCTTGGTCTAGCAATATATTTGTAGCTTTAATGTCTCTATGTACAACCTTCAGTGGCGACTCCTCATGCAAAAAAGTCAGACCTCTTGCTATACCTATGCATATTTTCTGCCTTGTAGACCAGTCCAGCTTTAATGGACCTTCCTCTGGACCTGAAACAAACATGAATTTCCAGGTCCTTTTAATTCACCATTCCTGTGTAATTTTGTTACTAAACTTGATAACTAAGCTTACCAAACAAAGTATGTGCAAGGCTATTATTTTCCATGTATTCATATACCAACAGTAATTGGTTTGATTCAATACAACATCCATACAATCTGACAAGATTTGGATGATGCAAAGCAGATATCATGCCTATTTCATTCACAAATTCCCGATTTCCTTGCTTTGATTTTGATGATAGTTGCTTAACCGCGATTATAGTACCATCCAACAATATACCCTGCATTTTACGTAAAAGCCAAATAGTTAATTCAGGACACACAAAAGTACGGGAAAAGACGCAGGTTGGATTAAACGGTACCTTGTAGACAGACCCAAAACCGCCTTCCCCGATTTTGTTTTCGGGATCAAAGTTGTTAGTGGCAGCTTTAATTTGCCTGAAGGTGAAAAAACCAGTTTGCAGATCCAGTCCTCTTAGAACTGTCCAAAGAACAAAGTCAGAAAATTGGTAATATCTTATACATTTACGATATTTCTTTTGAACTTAGAGCCTGAGAGTGTATTTCCTAGCAACATGGAATTTGACCAAGTGATGCAACGAATAATATAGGAAAAAGGACAGAAACTCTAGAACACAATAAACCCTAAATTCTTGTTGATTCACACAAATGAGAACAGCAAGAACAAAGAAAATTGTTGATTCCTATGGAATACCCAAGTTGATAGAGCAGAAGAGAATAAACTCTTTACTTTTACTTTAAGATTCAAAAACTGCCCAGCCATCTAGGCTTACAAGAAAATATAAGGTGAAAAGGCTGAATCCCAATAGTCCCAACACATTGAGCCTAGCCAGGAATTTATTAAGACCCTAGGTAATAAAGCCAAACCCAAAATTACTTCCAATTCGATGCATCAATACTTATTTAGATATAAATGCATAGATGATCATGTCTCCTATCCAAATGTTTCTGCATCACCAAGGTACTACATCAAACTTTCACAGTAGCTTAATTAGTAGTACCTTTCTCCCTTGATGTCTTGCTACCAAGACTGCCTCTCCACCAAAGAATCAAGAAAATAAGGCACACAACAAAAGCTCCAACTGAAGTTCCAACCACAATAGGTATTTTGCTTTTGCTACTTGGAGGCTTGAACTCTACAAAATTTGTAAAAGAAATGAAAAACAAAGTCATGAACGACATATAAAGGCTCCTTTCTATGATCTACAGCCGTACAGAGGGCATATAAATCCAAAGTAAACAAACTTTCGCATGTTTGCGTGTGTGTGAGAGAGAGAGAGAGCTGCAATTTAGAAGATACCAGAGTCTACAGAGATAGCTGATATAAGAGGACCATATGTTCCTCTCTTTGGGGAAGTTGTTGTCCCTTTCCCAGACCACTTAAACCGGATCAGTAAAGTTTTATCCTTAACTTGAACTGCTTTAAGTTCCTTAACGACTACCCTATCAACCCCTTGTGCTTCCTTTTTTATGTCAAAATCCTTCCACACTAGTTTCTCCTGTAACAAACTTTATCAATCAGAGAATTCATCTTCAGTAGCATAATGATAGAGCGCACAAAATAAGGTGCAGTTAACTACCTGAATATAGACATCAAATATCCGCCTTCCTAAACTGTGAAAAGATTTGTTGCCTCTGATTATTATCTCCGAAAAGTGAAGTTTCACGGTATAATTTCCATTCCCCAAGCAGCGTGCATAATATGTGAGAGAGAGAGGAGATAGGCGTGCACTCGTGTACAACTCTGAGTTGTTCAATTCAAGCACGGACATATTATTTGTAATGTACGGCTGGGTGGCGTTAACGTCCCAAAAATGTCCAGTGGTACTGATTCCCCAATTAGGTATCACCGCAACAAAACGTGAATCACCACCCGGGTCTTGATCCTCTTCAAATACGATTCCTCCAACAGTGGTTTTACTTCCTCCACAGTTAATATGTAATGAGTACTCCTCTTCAAAGATAATCAATATCATATCAATTATAGTCAGATTATACAGAAAATACCCTTTCCCATCATCTATTTGATGAAAACTGTAATTATCCCAGTTGGGTACGTACTAAAAAAGTATAAATTATAATCATATTTTAAATCTAATACATATGTTGTTTACCTTTTGGACATGAAATTTTTTCCAGGCACCCTCCAGATAATCTACATTAGTGTAGTGAAATTAGCTTATTATGTAAACTTGAAGTTGACATAATGAAAAGGAAAAGAAAATCGCTCCCATGTTGAAGACTAATCTAGTTAGAAACCTTACGAGTTGCCTTGTCCGAAAAAGCTTTTGAACAAGTTCCTGATATATACATGGTCCAAAAGAAAATTAGAGGTGACTCAGGTGAGTGAAAACAGTGAACTTTGCTGAGCACATCAACTAAAAGAAAACTGTTCTTACAATTGTTCTCTACAAGTAGTTGGCTGCTCGGAGATCTGAGAAAAATTATTGTAAGAAAGATCCATCTGGCTGCACACATTCACAGTAAATTCGTAAGCCATTATACCGGCCTCTACTAGAAAAGTAAATGTTAAAGTGTCTATAAATTTGTCTGCTAAAATGATTATGACAGAAAATCTTAGTCTTTGGTCAGCTAAATGTTTCAAGAAACACAAATATATGCTTCTGTCAATCTACGCAAACAGTACATCCAAAGCGTATATACCCGTTATGTGTAACATAACAATGAATTAGAAGAATATATCGTTGCCGGATTCCATGGAAAAACAAACTCTAGCAATCTGGTAATATGATGGAAAACATACGTTTTACGATGTCTCTTCATGATCCAGTCTGGAATAGGCCCAGTGAGCAAGTTGCTTGTGAGATATCTATTCCGGAAACAATTAATATATGGTCACATTCAGTTAAACTATATAAGTACTGTTCCAAGGGGGTAGTTACACAGACGAAATATTGACTGGATAAACAATTAAAGAAATTTTGATGTTTCTTACAGCCACTGCAAGTTTGACAGGGCCGCCATATCAGGAATGTTTCCTTCCAAATTGTTGAAGCTGAGATCTCTGCAAGAAAATAACTAAACTTTTGTTACATGGATGCCTGATTAACTGAAGAGAATGAACTCGTTAGCCAACTCGTGAATAAGAAGATATCAAATAATTTTTCTGCGCACTTGAACAAGAAAAAACAAAATGAAAAATGGAGAACAGTAGTATTACAATACTATCAAGTTTGCCATTGTTGGAATATAATGGGGTATACTTCCAGACAAGCCACAGCTCCTCAACATTCTGTAACATTATATTGGCAAAAGTGCGCACTAAGTATTGATTAGTCTAAAATTACAAGAAAATACAGTACTTTCACGACTTACAATCTATTCATGCTTGTCATACTACTCAAGGGTGGAAATTCTGAACCCTCTCCACCTATATCACTGATCCTTCTGCATTAAAAAAGGTCCGTTCAATAGGAAGTTATTACAAACATGTAAACCCAGATTACGTTATTTTAGCATTAATGCAACTTAGGATCGAATGCAGAACTCACAGCTCTTTTAAATTACTCAAGACAGAAATGCTCGATGGAATTGGACCTTGGAAGCCACTAGCTTGGATCTCTCTGTCAACAACAGAATTCAAATCGAATAAGATGTTACACTAGAAAAGCTATACTTCTTAACAATTTTGAAGATGGAATAAGAAAATCACATACAATTTGAACAACAAAAGTCGAAACGGATAGATGCTACACCAGAAAATTATATACCCTAACAATTTAGAATATGGATTAGGAAGCTCACAGTTTCTGAAGTTGTTTCCAGCTTTGAAAAAAATCAGGTATTTTTCCAGTGAATTTGTTACTGCTAATCCTACTGCATAAATGCAATCAGGAAATACAATAAATCCTACGATTTTGTAACGGATTTACAAAGTAACAATAAGAAAGAAAAAGGGTACAAACACGTACAGTTCTGTTAACTCGGTCAGATTAGTGAGAGCCCTGGGCAGCTCTCCTGTGAGATTGTTGGCATTCAGATTGCTGTAGGTACCAATTCCAATTTATCAGTACTGGTTC
Organism: Malus domestica; assembly: GCF_042453785.1. Taxonomy (NCBI): domain Eukaryota; kingdom Viridiplantae; phylum Streptophyta; class Magnoliopsida; order Rosales; family Rosaceae; genus Malus; species Malus domestica. The sequence goes on from NC_091665.1 coordinate 41,546,324, forward strand.
TTACTTATTCAAGGTATCTAAAAATTAAATAAAAGCTTACAGATAATTCAAGAAAACCAATTTCCCAAGCTCAGGAGGAACAGTTCCAGAAAACATGTTATTCTCTAAGCTCCTGCAAACTTATTCTCTTTCATCAGCATTACAATACGCTAAACCAAGCACAAAATTAAAATGGATGATTACAAATAATATAAGGTCATAACGGGAGATCAAGCCAGAGCATACAGAGAGAGTAGGGTGGTAATGTTTCCCAAGTAGCCAGGGATTGGTCCCGTTAAGTTGTTCACGGTAAGGGACCTGCAGTGTACTCATTTTGTTAGTGCTATTAGTATAAACGGCTAACCTTGAACATGAAGTTGAGAAATCATTTACAGAGATTCCAACTTCGTCGAAGCCCATTCACGCGGTATAGTACCGCTGAGGTAGTTCCGGGTGAAATCACTGTAAGCAAGAGAAAAGATATTAGTCCACCAATATTTGTGGAAATGATGTAAAACAACTTTTCAGCGAATATACAGCTGAAAATGTTTCCTTTCCTTACACTTTTTTTAGGTAGGGTAACTTTGCAATTGATAGTGGAAGTACACCAGCAAGATCTTGCCCTTTGAGAAAACTGTATCACAAAATGTCAAGGGCTCACAAACTTTAAAAACTGTATGCAAAACGAATCCTAATACTTTATATCTGTGAGAAGTGAGGACAAAGTCCTACATTAGTGAGGGACCAAACCATATGCAAGAGCTTATAAGGAGTTGAGTTGTTACTCATATTGTCAAATGACTTTTATGGTGGAACCTCAACTTCTTTATGGTATTAGAGCAGGTTTGCCCACGTGTGAAGTCCAACAACCACACATGCTCAATGTCACCCAATTTGTGTTGTGCATGTGTTTGGCTTGAAAATTCATCACACGTAAGGGGGCTTGTGAGAATGTGAGGACAACGTCCCGCATCGACGAGAGACAAAACCATGCAAGGGCTTATAAGGACTTTGGCTTCTCTCCGTACTGCCAATTGGTTTTATAGTGGAAGTTCAACTTCTTCAATATCTACTCTTATGAACACAAAGGGGGATTATATATAGCAACCTAAAATGCAGTCTTAGAGTCCGTAATGTTGTTACAAAAACCTGCAGGCATGGTCGACCTTGGCCCAGTGTGGCTGGGCAACTGTCCAAGGCCCAAATGAATTGGCGGCACCAAAGTATTGGGGGTGTATATTCATTTATGTTTTCATAAGAGTATAGTTTTGTAAAATTTGGTTAAACAACCAAGAAGTTTAACTAGAACTAGTGGTTTTTGTTGCCTAAAATTAATGAGAAGGTCCTGAGTTCGAAATACTATATGTGTTTACTTTACTTACCAATTTTTAAAAATTTCTTTTTATATAAGTATAAATTTATAAAATTTAGTCAAATAATCAAAAAGTTTAACCCAAAGTGGTGGTTTATATTGTTTAAAGTTAACAAGGAGGTCTTGTGTTCAAAATGCATTTTGTGTTTTATTACTTTTCAATTTTTACGAATTTCTTTTCATAAGAGCATAAATTTATAAAGTTTGGTTAAATGATCAAGAAGTTTAATCATAAGCAGTGTTTTTTGTTGTTTAAAATTAATGAGAGATCCTAAGTTTGAAATGCTATGTGCATGTTTATTCTTTCAATTTTTACGAATTTCTGTTTGGTTGTTAATTTCTTTTTAATTACTGGCTAGCTATGTGGGTTCCAGCTTTTAAACATTCATTCCAAAACAAGTCTAACTTTCAATATTCTTTCAAAAAAAAAAAAAAAGTCTAACCATCGATGGAGAGTAACGTGTAGATCGATTTTTTAGACCAAATTTGCAAATCATATAAAGTGTCACCACTATATTTAATTTAGTGCTCATTCATTACTTGCACATATCAATTAAAGACTCGAGAATATGATTATTTTTTCAGTCCCATATTGACAAGGTTAGTAAATAAGAAAAAAAGTCTCACGATTTATATAAAAACATTTTAAAAGTTCAGATAAAAGGGAAACAAACTCATCATCTATATACATGTAAGCTCGGAGTTTTTTGGTTCCCTTCTCTCAAATGCAAAATTAGTTTTTCCGTATTTCTAAATTATTGAATTTGAAGTGTTTTTCTAAGCATAAATTTATCGAAGTCTCTTTTATTTATTTTTTGAAAAAACGATATTATCTACACTAAGAGGGAGGGGTGGGCTAAGGCTCACAATAGGCTAGCAATAATGTGGTTTAAATTCGCCTTTGACGAGAATCGAACCTGAGACCTCTCACTTACAAGTGAAGAGAAATACCATTAAACCGTAATATTAAATGACAATTTTATCGAAGTCTTATGTGTGAAAACAAATATTTTTTCGTATATGAAGTTAGGGTATACATTTTGGAGTTGGGCGGGCCTAAAAAATCTCAAGACCGGCCTTGCCTACAAGCATACACAATGTTATTACAAAACAAAATAAAATGTTATGCCTGGATTATAGTGGAACTATCCAAAAACGAAAAGTGGATTGGAACGCTACAGGAGATAATTCAATCTATAAATAACCGAACGTAGAATATAGAAAAATAAGGTTTAAAAGTTGGCCTACATGCTGACAACATGGCAAAAACCATCAGGGTTGGAGCAGTTGCAGATGACAGTGTTGTTGTAGAGAGTTAATTTATCAGATTTTTGGGTAAACCAATTTGTGTCATTGATGCATGGGTCTATGCTGAAGTTCCATTCTTTTTTCCCCAGTTGTATAAGTATTTCTTTGAGTACTTCCACTGCGCACACAAAATAAATCCATCAAATTTCTATTTTATTAAAAACATCTTATTCAAGAATCCCATTACTTTCAGAGGATAAAGAAACAAGGGGAATTCATGTAAAAGAACTTTATAGAAAAATACATTTGTAAGTCAGAGGTCTTAGATTCGATTTTCGCCAAAAACGAATTTGAACCACATTATTGCTAGCCTGTTGTAAGATTTTGCCTACTCCCTCACTCCGTTGGCGTAGATAATATCGTTTGTTCAACAAACAAAAAACATGTAGTTGAGTACGTAATATGAAAATTCTCAATCATAGAGACCAATTTTGGCATTGAGCACTCTGATATCTTCTTGAGTGCTCTTCTTTTCAACAAGGTAAAAAAATCCAGACTTCCATAAAATACAAAAAATTTAAATTTAAATTTAAGAAACAATGAGGCTTCAAATGATAGACTTTTGGTATTACCAACTTGAACATTGAAAAAAAATGCCAAAATGAAAATTAAAAAAAAAAAGTTACCAACTTGAAAAATAAAATTAAAAAGGGTAATGAATTTATTTTTTTAAGAAAAAAAGGGTACTGATTTTTTAATTGTCGTTTACTGTCCTTAATTCTTTTTTTTTTTTTTTATCCGACAATTTATAGAAAAGAGAGAAGTGAACTAGGAGTGCTCTAACACTGGTGTAATCTTTACACCAAACATGTTTGAGAAGACAATTCTTCTCTTAATCAAAGAGAAAAGTATTGCACTACTGAACATTCTTATCTATTCTAAAACATTAGAAGAAAAACTGAGCTTGAATGATACATTTTCAGTATTTCTAATACCAAACTTAAACAATAAACAAAACAGCAAATTAGAAAAAACGCACTCTCGCCGCTATAAAATGCCAAAAAGAAAGGCTTCAAGAGCTTAACTAGGATTAAACCCCCTCAACTGACTGTTCGCTTGTCATGTAATCTTAGTTGCAAAATTATATCGGTGCCTTCGTGTTTTGCAAAGTAGGCATGCTTACTTTAAAGTACTTTGGGGTGTTTTTCTAAAATATCGAGTTTAAAGTGTTTTATCTAAAGTGCTCAAAGATTATATGAAGATGAATAAAGTTAAGGTCTACCCTAAAAACAATAAGAAAGTAACTCAACTTTTATAAGCACATACAAACCTCCTAATTATTGCCTGAGGTGAGATTAACAATGTCAACAAAATGGCATGTGCATAAAAAGCTGCCCTTAAAAAGATTAAGAAGTAAAAAGAAAAGAAGAATAAGAGTGACTTGCTACCTTCTCTAGGAGCAGTTTGAGATTGTGCTTCAGCTTTGACTGTTGATGAAAAGCAGAAGCAAAGGATCAATGTGAGCACGATGAGAAATCTTGCCATTTTCTTCTATCGTTACATATGATATGAGCCCCCCAACCCAACCCAACGCACATGACTTTATATAGCAAATATCATCCAGCTTAATTAATCATCTGACCATCAATCTCAATCTTCTTTATTAATGAAGGGTCCCTCCCCCCGGCCCTTTGATTAGAACGTACAAACACACTTTGTCAGTAACTTCCAAGTCAACCTAGTTCCCCCAATTATTCACAAGATTGTCCAAGTGTTTTCTTTATCCTTTTCAAAATAATGGACCCTTAGAATCTTGGCACGTAAGTAAAGTAATGGACCCTAGGATTAGTAACTACTTTGTTTAGCTTGTGTCCTTAATATGAATCTTTGACTACCCTTCAACATTTTATAACATTGAGGTTTTTCTTTCATTTTTTTCTTTTCTTTCGTAAGTGATATTGAGGGAGTAAATCGAATACCAAGGAAGGAGCCAAGATTTTTTTTCTCGGGTGGGCTATAAGATCCTCCTAATATTGTTTGTCACATAATCAACTAAAACATATATACATATATGCTCATCTTTTATTCGGCTGTCGGATATCCAGGTAGCTTTCTGATCATGAGTAATGACATACTTACTATATTTTTCGTACTACATTTGTATCACATTTTTAGGGAGGTAGGGCCTACCAACACATGTGAATCATGTCTATTAGAGAGATAATACAAATGTGGCATGAAAAATGTAGTAAGATTTGCATTTTTGATATTTAAATAAGTGCTCTTTAAAATGGCCATATTTCAATTTCCCAACACAAACCCTCGTGTTTTTTTTTATAAAAATAATTAACACATGTCATTTTTAGTCTCCTATACATTCTTTTTTAATTTTAGCCGTTAATTTTGTTTGACTTATTCAATCTAATAACTAAAAAGAAAGAAGAGTGTGTGAGAAGCTCTAAGTACACTTTTTTTCCCACCCTTTATGATTTGTTTCCTCAAACTAAGACCACTTTAGTTTTTTTTTTTTTTTTTTGACTAACAATATTATCTACACTAAGGGGAGGAGGTGAACTTAATTTCACAATAGATTAGCAATAACATGGTTCAAATTCGCCTATGGTGAGAATCAAACATAAAACCTCTCACTTACAAGTGATGAGGAATATCACCAGATCGTAGTACTAAGTGGCAAAGCCACTTTAGTTTTAAAGAAAGAGCATATTATTAGACGAAAAAGTTCAAGTACAAATAAAGACACAAAAGTATACATTTTGAATTAAAATTATTATTTTTATGACTTTTTTCTTATAATAATGGAGACATAAGTCGAGTAGGTTGTCGAGTATTTAGAACTAGGAGAAATGCTAAGGAGATCGTCTCAAAGTAAAACTCTCCATAGACTTTGTCACTTTTTCTTTCTACATATTATTTTATAATGTTGTCACGAGAATTGTGCCACAAAAATGAGATGACAAAGAGTCTATAAAGAGTCTTACTTTTAAGAGAGTTTTCTTAGCATTTATGGTAGAACTAGTCTTTACTCGTGACCTTTGCTCATTGACTAGTTTTAATTTGTGATCTTCATTAAAATATAAATTTGTTAATTATTATTTTCAGAGAAATGCTAAGTATTGTCTTTTAAAGTTGGACTCTCTCAAAGTGAAATTCTCCGCCACTTCATTTTTTTGACACAATATTTTACAATGTTGGCACTAAAATTGTGCTAAAAACATAAGGTAGCAAAAAATTTATAGAGAATTCTACTTCCAAAGAGTCTCTAGGATTTCTGTTATTTTTAACACATGTCAAGTTGGGATCGCTCAACTTTTGAATAAGACTATTCAATTTTTCAATTAGAAGAATTTTCAATTTTTGAACTTTCTGAAGAGGCAGATGTTGTTGAATGGCTGAAAGTCACAACTCAGTCGCACCTCTAGAAGATAAAGACATGGTTGAATGGAAAAATATTTTCATTGTGTCTAAAATACAAATGATACAATATGTGTTATTATGTAAGCGGACATAATTTTTATCTTTTAAGTTCTGAATTTTTTAACACTATCTTACCACTTGTATAATGATACTTGGTATATTGCTCTGTGTTCAAATACTTTGAAAAATCTCTTGGTTGAATGGCTCTAGAATATTATAATAGAATTAAAGAAGGAAAAATCTTGTCGAGGCACACATGATGGGGTCCCACATGGTTTTCGATTGAATATTAAATTATTAATAGTACGGAATTGTTACATGCACTTCAAAAAGAACATTTTATTTGCACTCTAAACTTTTTGTAATTGAAAAAAAATACACTTATGAAAAATGTAGAATGAAAATTTTATAGTGCTAAGAACATTCCTAATAGTATATTAATGTAGTTAAAGAACTTGGTTTATAATTATGATGTGGGCGTGGTTACTAATTATGGGGAATGTTATGCTTAGATCGGTTATCGTAAAGGGAATGCATTTGTAGAAAGCATGTGTATGTTACAAATGTTTTTGTTATAAACTTAAGAATGTAGTAAAATTTTTCAAAAAAAAAAAAAAAATGAGAAAAGTATGTAGTAAAATTTTTATTAAAAATTCATGTAGTTGGTGTAAAATTACTTGAAAGTGCATTTAAAAAGGTCATCTAACCTGCGTTTGTCTATAAAACGGTTTTATGACTTGAAAAAATTTATGTTCTGCTAAACGTAGTTAGAGAGCGTTTAGCAAGAGATCTTTGGGCTAATATGCATAAAAAGAAACATTTACGAATACCAACTACGGAATAGAACTATTAATGGTTAAACAAATAATAAATCGTGTATCATAAACCACAATTTAGTGCACCTTAATTGTCTGCCTAATTAGTGGTTAAACAAATAATATAGTCTGACTAATTAAAATCCGTAACCATAATCTAACCGTTCACATCTTCCTAGACTTTTTGTATGAATATTCCATGTATACAAAAGCAAGAGTTGGCCTCCTTTAACCACCAATCCATGTTGCATCTTAAGCCAGAAAAACGAACTTTGAATTATTCAACCTTTTGTCCCTGCTGTAATTCCTTACAACTTAAACCATGTCAAGTGGAAAATTGACAGCTTGATCCTGACAATCATATACGTAATGATTGGACTGAATTTGAATCACTTAAAATTACTGTATTTTTTCTTTCTCCACTTTCTTTGTTACATAGAGCTTCTACTTCGCAAATGTAGCAAACCATTTAGAGTTGGCTCAATTGATTAAAAGCGTTTATTCTTGCACCCAAAGTTGTAATCAAAAGTACGAAGCTGAAGCTTTGATATTGGAAAGTGAACGTACTACTTATCAGTACACGAGAATTTGCATACTTGAACGCATAACAAGGTTTACGTTAATTACTAAGTAGATGTACTACTACTAGGACCAATTTTATAGAGATCTGAGGACGTGGTAGCAGAAGAATTAATACACGTTGCATCTGATGAACCAACAAGGCTCTGAGTTCCACTTGTACCCCCCGGTGCAGTCAGATCAAACGGGTTTCTCAAGGATGCTAACTTCAGTTCATCGCCGTAAATATTTGGGTTCATGACTGATTCACGAACAAGTGTCCGTCCTTCAAGCATGCTCACTACTGCAGACATGGTCGGCCTGAGAGCTGGTGCTGGATTGATGCATAAGAGCGCTACCTTGACCATTGTAATTGCCTCTTCCACTTCAAAATCGGACCCCAACCTTGGATCCACTAGCTCTATTAAGTTCCCCTTTTGTTGTAAAACAAGAGCCTGAAATAAGCAGATAAAAAAGACTAGCCGAGATTAGCTACGCAACGTTGACATATACTCAAGCTCTTAGAATGAAGATCTTACCCAATCCACAAGGCATACGAAGTTCTCATTTGGTCGATATTTCATATTGTTCTTTCCAGCAACAATTTCCAATGCAACGACACCAAAACTGTAGACATCTGCTTTATATGTTAAATAACCCCATAGTGCATATTCTGGAGCCATGTATCCTCTGCACAACAAATTTAGTTTCAAGGAGTTAGACACGACATTAGTTCTAGGGGACATTTCAATAAATAAGCACGTAGAATATAGTAGCAGCAAGCTTACATGGTTCCAGCAACTCTGGTGCTAATGTGAGTGTTCTCCTCTTCGTCAAGTTTGGCCAAACCGAAGTCAGAGATCTTTGCATTGAGGTCTTGGTCTAGCAATATATTTGTAGCTTTAATGTCTCTATGTACAACCTTCAGTGGCGACTCTTCATGCAAAAAAGCCAGACCTCTTGCTATACCAATGCATATTTTCAGCCTTGTAGACCAGTCCAGCTTTAATGGACCTTCCTCTGGACCTGAAACAAACATGAATTTCCAGGTCCTTTTAATTCACCATTCCTGTGTAATTTTGTTACTAAACTTGATAATTAAGCTTACCGAACAAAGTATGTGCAAGGCTATTATTCTCCATGTATTCATATACCAACAATAATTGGTTTGATTCAATACAACACCCATACAATCTAACAAGATTTGGATGATGCAAAGCAGATACCATGCCTATTTCATTCACAAATTCCCGGTTTCCTTGCTTTGATTTTGATGATAGTTGCTTAACCGCGATTATAGTACCATCCAACAATATACCCTGCATTTTCCGTAAAAGCCTAATGTTAATTGACGACACACAAAAATAAGGGAAAGTACGCAGGTTAGATTGTACGGTACCTTGTAGACAGACCCAAAACCACCTTCCCCAATTTTGTTTTCAGGATCAAAGTTGTTAGTAGCAGCTTTAATTTGCCTGAAGGTGAAAAAACCAGTTTGCAGATCCAGTCCTCTTAAAGCTGTCCAAAGAACAAGATCATAATATTGGTATAAGCATTTGCAATACTTCTTTTGAACTTTGAGACACAGTGTATTTCCTAGCAACATGGCATTTGAAAGATTGAGACAAATGCACTTTCACAATGGCTTAGTAATACCTTTTTCCCTTGATGTTTTGCTTTCTAGACAGCCTCTCCACCAGAGAATGCCTAAAGTCAAGAAAAGGCACACAACCGAAGCTCCAACTGAAGTTCCGACCGTGATTAGTACCTTGCTTTTGCTATCGTGAGGAGTCTTATACTCTAAAATTTTGTAAAAGAAATGAAAAACCAAATCATGAATGATAGAAGTTTTGCTATCGTGAGTATATGGTCCTCTTATATCAGCCATACATACACAGTAAGTTTTGAGAGAGTTCGCAAGTTTAGAATATACCAGGGTCTACCGAGATAGCTGATATAAGAGGACCGTATACTCCTCTGTGTGGGGAAGTTGTTGTCCCTTTCCCTGACCAATGAAATCGGATCTCTAAAGTTGTATCATTAACTTGAACTGCTTTACGTTCCTTAATGATTGCCCTGTCAACCCCATGTGCTTCCTTTTCGATCTCAAAATCCTCCCACACCAGTTCCTCCTGCAACAAACTTCATAAATCAAAGAATTCATCTTAAGTAGGATATACAAAAAGTGCATGCACAAAGATTTGTTTGAGTACCTGAATATAGACATCAAATATCCGTCTTCCAAGACTGTAAAACGATTTATTGCCTCTGATTATTATCTCCGAAAAGTGAAGTTTCACGGTATACTTTTCATTTCTTAAGCAGCGTACATAATACGTGAGAGAAAGAGGAGATAGACGCGCACTCATGTACAACTCCGAGTCGTTCCTTTGTATGGACACATTATTAGCTATGTAGTCATTAAAGGTGGGCTTAGAATCCCAGAAATGTCCAGTGGTACTTATTCCCCATAAAGCTCTTACAGGAATGAACTTTGCTGCCCCACCTGGATATGTATCCGCTTCGAAGTCAATTCCTCCAATGGTGGTTGCCTTTCCTCCACAGTTTATATGTAAAGAGTACCGCTCTTCAAATATAATCAATATCATATGAATTATAATTAGATTATAGAAAATACTTGAGTAGAGAAATGAAACAAAATATTGTCTTAAAAACCCTGTTCCATCATGTCGATGAAAACTTTAATTATCCTAGTTGGGGTAACTAAAAAGTGTAACTTAAAATTATATCTTCTTAGAGATATTTTGTTTACCTTTTGGACATGGAAAACTTTCTAGGCACCCTCCAAATAATCTACATCAGTGTAGTTAAAATCAGTTTATGTCAATTTGAAGTTGACATAATGAAAAGAAAAAAGTAAATCGCTTCATCGTTGAAGTCTAATCAAGTTCGAAGCTTACGAGTTGTTTCGTGCAGAAAAGCTTTTGAACAAGTTCCTGATGTATATATATATATATATATATATATATATATATATATATATATATATATATACACACATGCCAAATCAGTTAGTTCCACAGGAAAATGGCGAGTGATGACAGTGAACTGTACTATGCATGTCAACTAAAAGAAAACTGTTCTTACAATTGTTCTCTACAAGTAGTTGGCTCAGAGTTCTCAGAAAAATTGTTGTAAGAAAGGTCTATCTGGCTGCGCACAAATACAGTAAATTTGTAAGCCAGTATACCATCACTAGAAATGTATAAATGTTAAAAGTATCCGTAGAGTTGTGTGCTAAAATGATTAATTAATGATAGAAAATCCTAGTCAATGATGAGATTCAGTGGATGCCATATATTTACGCACCCATAGACGGAATGAAAATAAGGAATTTGATTTCGATTATGAATTATTCTTGTATTTATTAAGACATGAAAGAATCAAGAATATATAGAACCCACGTGACAAATGGAATTCAACTCCTCCTTTTGTAGGAATTGGACTCCTTGGTGGAGGTGGGAATTGAATTCCAAAAGTTGGGTGCGATAGAATCCATGATTTTTACCCATTATACCCTCACATATATTATAAATGCCTAGTTTGCCTAAGGTGTATTTATAGCAGTTTGGAGAAAGGCTTAATTGTAGAGCGATATTAGTATTACAACGAAATGGGTTTTTTTTTTAAATGAAAAAAATAAAGTTTTAAAGAGGTGGAAAATGGGCAAAAAAAGTTATAGATTCTATTTTAAAGAGGTAGAAAGTTTTACAATTTGTAAGTATATGTTATTATGAAAATTATAGTTATTACCTAGTACATAAATTAATTTATTTAGAACACAGATAGTTTAGTAATTATACTGGTTCTAATTCCGATTCAGAGATATTCGGTAAATAGCTTTTATAGAATCAACATCATTCCTATTTCGATTTCAAGCAGTTTAATAAACGACTTCATAAAAATCTGATTGTGATTCCTCCTCAATTCAATTACTATTACGTATTAGTAAATGCGCCATACATATTTCAAGGCACAAATAGGCTTCTGTTAATCGTGCTAGATATTAATCAGCATATGCAAACAGTACGCCCAAAGCATATGTTCCCAGAATGTGTGAAACATTACAATGAATATTAGAAGAATATAGAGTATATATTGCTTCGCGCCGGATGCAATGGAAAGACAAACTCCAGCAATCAGATAATATGATGGAAAACATACGTTTTAATATCCGTCTTGTTGATCCAGCCTGGAATAGGCCCAGTGAGCAAGTTGCTTGTGAGATATCTATTCAGAATACAATTACGTAGTCACATACAGTTAAACTATATATTTACCGCTCCAAAAAGGTGGTTACACTGCCGAAATAATGACTATATAAACAAATGACTATGAAATTTTGATGTTTCTTACAACCACTCCAAGCGTGCGGCTGACATATCAGGAACACTACCTTCCAATCTGTTGAAGCTGAGATCTCTGCAACAACTCAAAGTTTGTTACTGGGATGCTTAACCGAAGAGAATGAACTCATTAACCAACTTGTGAACAAGAAGATTTCAAATTAATAATCTTTCTATGCACTTGAACAAGTAAAAACCGAATTGAAAATTGAAGAACAATGTGTACGTATTACAATGTTTTCAAGTTTGTTAAGTTTTGTATGTAATCGGGGATGTGTCCAGATAAATTACAGCTCCTCAGCATTCTGCAACATGACTATAGATTAGCAAAACTGCAGCTAGGTATTGATTAGTCTAAAACTATTAGAAAATTGCAACTTTCAAGACTTACAAATTAAGCATCTTTGGCATGCTCTTCAAGTTTGGAAATTCTGAGTCCCCGTCATTTTTAATGTCACTGATTCTTCTGCATCACATCACATCATGATCATGAATCATTTTTAAGAAAAGCAAAAAAACGAAAAAACATTGTGAGAGAAAGTAACTTTTAAAGACAGATTAAGGTTCTTTGGTGATAACGGAACTTAATTAGTATTGACTGCAGAACTCACAGTTCTGTTAAACTACTCAAGACAGAAATGCTAGGCGGAATTGGACCTTGGAAGCCACTAGCTTGGATCTCTCTGTAAACGACAGAATTCAAAACTCAAAACAGATAGATATTACACTAGAAAAGATATGCCTTGACAAATTAGAGAAGATGCAAAAGGAATCACTTACAACATATTAAGGTTCTTCCAACTTTGAAAAAAATCAGGTATTTTTCCAGTGAAGTTGTTAATGCTAATCCTACTGTACAAACACAATTAGGAATACAATAAATCCGAATATTTATTACTGATTTATAAAGTAATAATCAGAAAGAAAAAGGGTACAAACACACAGTTCTGTTAACTTGGTCAGATTAGTGAGATGCTGCGGTAGCTCTCCCGTGAGATTGTTTGCATTCAGAATGCTGTGTAGATACCAATGCCAATTATCAACTCGTACTTGCTTATACAAGTTATCTCAAATTAAATAAAAGCTTACAGATTGTTCAAGTTAACCAATTTCCCAAGTTCAGGAGGAACAGATCCAGAAAACTTGTTATTTTCTAGGCTCCTGAAAACAAATTTTCCTTCATCAGTCATCACAGTACGCTACACCGAGTGACTTAAAATTCATTTTTACATTAAATATGAGGTTGTAGCGAGAGATTAAGCCAAAGCATACATATAAATTAGGGTGGTAATGTTTCCCAAGTAGTCAGGGATCTGTCCCGTTAAGTTGTTCACAGTAATGGACCTGCATATTGTACTCATTTTGTTAGTTCAATTAGTATAAGCTACAAATGGCTAACCTTGAACATGAAGTTGAGAAATCATTTACAGAAATTCCAACTTTGTCGAAGCCCATTCACGTGGTATAGTACCGCTTAGGTAGTTCTTTGTGAAATCACTGTAAACAGGAGCAAAGATATTGGTAATAATTAATAATACTAACAACTCAAAATATACAACTAAAAAGATTTCCCTTACACTTTTGTTAGGTAGGGTAACTTCGCAATGGATGGTGGAAGTACACCAGCAAGATCTTGTCCTTTGAGAAAACTGTATTACAAAATGTTAGAGCTCATGCAAAAAAAGTTTACGTCGGCTTTATTCTGGACCGTCCTATGAACTCTAACATTATCCCTAATAATTTCTTGTTCTTTCATTTCTTTTTCTCGTTTGTGTAAGTAAGAAAACTGGATAAGCGACAAGAAAATATACAGGCTGACAACATGGCAAAAACCATCAGCAGGGTAGGAACAGTTGCAAATGAGAGTGTTGTTGTATGAAATCAGCAGATTTTGGGGTAGCCCAATTTGTGCTATTGCTGCATGGATCTATGCTGAAGTTCCAGTCTTTCTTCCCCAGTTGTGTACGTATTTCTTTAAGTGCTTCCACTGCGCACATAAAATAAATCCATCAATTTTCCTATTTTATTGTTCTTTCCCTGGCATTCCCGTTTTGGGAACAAAACTGATTTTCATTGTTTACGTGTCAAAACACAGGGGATCGATCAACCACGGGATATGACCCAGTGATTGAGGACGAATTACAGGACCATATTCCACACAGCACATTCTGAGTTCGATTTTTGGCACTGGTGAATCACAAGATGGTGGTTAGGGGAGGCTGAAATGCCTTTGTGATTCTTTTCGGCCTCCGAAAGGGTGGACTGTCGTGGCGAAACCATCAGCTGGTCCCATTTTTTTAAGAAAAAAACACAGGGGGATTGGAATATACCAAAAAGAAAAGCCGAAAGGGAAAGGGAGCTATTTTTCACACACATTTTAGCATCTCACACACCACTCTTTATTTCTGATTATTGGAATGAATAAATTCAATGAAACAACAAATAGGGTTAAACATGGGTGTGTGAGAACTAAAAAGAGTGTATATCTAATGTCAAAAATATAGCAAATATTTTTCTTGCGTTGTAATCCATATGGTATATATATATAGAACAATTTCAACATATGAAGGGTGCAGGGCTTGCACGTGAAACCCCTTGAAAGGATATTAAGAAGTAAAAGAAAAGGAAGACGAAGAGTGACTTGCTACCTTCTCTGGGAGCAAGACGGGCAGATTGAGATTGTGCTTCAACTTTAACAATTGATGAAAAGCAGAACCAAAGGATTAGTACGAGCACGATGAGAAATCTTGCCATTTTCTTCGAGCGTTACTTATGATATATATGAGGCTATGAGCCCCCCAACCCACCTGACGTTTTATAGCAATAAATTATTTCTTGAAAAAAGTTAGAAATTTCCTCTCGGGTTCCACCATAAAATTGTATGAAGGATAAGGTGCAAGATTGTGATCCAAGTGATGAGATTATCAATGGTCAAAATAAAGCCACTTGTCAAGAGATTAAATAGGCTGTTATACGTATAGTTAGTGGTTAGAATCTGGTGGACTTGGATAAAGTTGGTTAGAGATAGAGTTAGTTGATATAAGGAGGTGGTTAACAAGGATTACTTGCTATGCAAGCTTTGTACTAAAACACCTATATAGGTGATCATTGTAAACCTTCACAACTTAACAAAGAAAGCATTTTTACCAATACAAAATCTCTCTCTCTCTCTCATCTCTCTTAAAATCTGCAAGTGTTAGTATCTTTACATGGTATCAGAGCCATGAGATCTGGAGTAGTTGATTGTGATAATGTAATGCTCAATTGGCAATATGATGAGTAATTTGTAATTTCCTTTACTGTGTGAGGATACTAACTTTAAAGTTTGGTTGTATGGGACTCTATTTCTTTTTCATCGGGTTGAAATCCTGACAAGGTTTTTATCGAGACTTTTTTATGCACCTTATTTTCAGTTTGTACGCTTTAATTCTATATTATCGATATCTTACATTCATCTACAAAAAAAACCGTGTCAAGTGATATTGAGGGAGCACAAATCAAATACCAAGGAGGGAGCCAAGAATTTTTTTTCTCTGGTAGGCTACAAGAGCCTCTAAATATTGCTTCTGACATTCTCGACTAAAAAATATAAACATTTAAAATATATTGGGAATAAATAAAATCATAATGAACAAAACTTAAGAGCACGAGTAAATTTCGTTAATAAGTAACAGATATATACCTAATACAGGGACATAATGAGCCGTGTCCATCAAAATACATACAAAAAACATGCAACAAAATAAAAAAACAAGCATGCAATGCAAATATGTACAACAAAAAAGCTCAGCAATTAACAACAAAAGCTTAACAAACATAAACAACCTATCCCAAATCACATATTCTAATTTAAGTGAAACGTGAGGCAATAAAATTTCTGAACAACCGCCCGGGTGGACTGAGTTGGACCACATTATCCGTCTCTGTCGAATACAACACTTTCACGTGTAAGTACTTGATTGTGTTCCTTTTTGGTGAAGCATGGGTGATTGATTTGCTGTCCAACTATATAGTGAAGTTTCTGTATTACTGATCCGAGGGCTGGGGCTTGAGACGTGCTTACCAACAAATATACGCCATTGATGACAATTAATTAGTAAACTAGTTACACTAAAGCATGTTTAATAGTTTATTTACTATTTTATTGGCGCACAAATAGACAAGACAAGCTAACGTACCGCATAGGATCATTTTCATACTTTAGAATAACCTAAAAACTAAATTTATAAACTAAATGATGTGTTATCAATAGAAAATAAACATGTTTATCAACATTTAAA
This sequence comes from Malus domestica, assembly GCF_042453785.1. Classification (NCBI taxonomy): domain Eukaryota; kingdom Viridiplantae; phylum Streptophyta; class Magnoliopsida; order Rosales; family Rosaceae; genus Malus; species Malus domestica. Next base: position 41,562,378 of record NC_091665.1, read on the forward strand.
TAATAATCTAATCATCAACTTTTATATTATTTATTAAATTTTGTCTATAAATTTAACTATCTAGCATTACGCTATACTTTACCAAATTGTAGGACAAAATTAACTGCATGTCATATTATACAGGGCTAGAATACAATTCAATGTCTGTCGCAGTAAATGAAGGGACCCTCATTACACATAATAATCGAGGACTTTTCACGACATGTATTATACAATCCATACGTACAAAATTATTGAGGTGTTTTACCATTTTGTTGCTGAAAATTATTTAGGTGTTTTGCTTCCTTTCCTCCCAATAATAACCATCTCTAAGGTTTTGCTTTTAACTTTGAGCAAGACTTGGCTGCTCAAAATTGAGGATAAATTTTTTTCTAAATTCACTTAGTTTTTGATTTACACAGAATTCATGATCAAAATTGTTTATATTATAAATCACTTTGTAAAAATTATCTATACTAAAAAAAATCAATTAAAACTACAGTTGTTAGGTTAATCAATTGTAATAAATAGATAGACATTTCTTAATTTTTTATCGAATCCATCTATCTGTTTTTATACAGTTTGATGACCTAAATGATTTGATATTTAATTGATTTTTTGTAAAAATAATTTTACACAATAATTGACACACCCCGTCCCGAAGGAGGGCATGCTGGCCGTCACGTGAGAGTGACGTAACCATTTGCACAGTACGGAAGCTTTAATTATACAATTTATAAGTTGATACACCCGAAGGTGAGTCCTAATTTTGTCCAATTCCGTCAGAACACCGTCGAATTCCTCGTAGTCACCACACCTTTGTGATTCCTGAACCTGGAGGGGCGCAAAACCAAAATTGAGTGGGTCAGTAAAACAATTCTTTTCCAAATCCAAACATTTCTCAAAACGTTGTAACCCCTCTCCGTAAAACTTGTATACTTTCCCAGAAATGTAAAATATAAATATACATATATATTCTCAAAACTTCATTTTTACTATCTCAACATTTTTCTTTATCAATCATGCCATGCCATGTCTAATTCAACAGTTAAGTATGGATGCATCAACAATAATCATATCAGGTGCAAGAAAGTAATCAACCGGAGGCCCTCTAATAGCCCTGTACGGTTGAACCTAGAGCTCAAAATCTATCACTCTCACTCTACCGCAGTCACCTCTGTGACCTGTCCGGCCTTCTGCACACAAGTTACGCTCTAGTGCTTTCTCATCAATCATCTGTGCACATAATCTAAGGTCACCCACCAGTCGAAATCTCACTAACACTCTACGACTGGCCCGTCGCACCCACTCCGCGTGGACTGTGCGACCAGCATCTACTTGGATCCAAGGCGAGCGTGCGATGCGGTGAATACTATAAGCACTAAACCATGGTGCAGGATTTGAGCTCAATATACATCAACATCATCATAACAGTAATTAAATACTCACCTGATACTCACCTGTGCGTCCGCCGCACCATTCATTCATATGCATCATATAACAATTCATCTCATTTGATTCATATCATTTCATGCATGGCAATTCGATTTACATTTCCATATATATTTCATATACTTTTATGCATAGCGTTTCAACTAATATATTTCACCAATATATAATTCACATATCTTAATCACGTTTAAGGGCAATTCCGTCAATTTACAATCACGAGTGTAAAACTTTGGGACGGACTGTGACAATAATTATAATATGACCGTTTGAACCATAAATATAAAATTCCGTAAATCCATCACGTAATGAATTGAGAGGAAATATCTCCTCATTCGTTGAAGAGCCGAGTTAATTCCTTTAACTTTTATGTGTCGGCAAGTAGATTAACCTCCCTTGACTTCGAAAGTTCAAACCATGGAGAAAAGAATTAGCTAGACTGCATGACAAACCTTGTCTGTTGGAAAAGTCATCAGAAGGAATAAAACAATATTGTGACTATATTCAAGAATTCATTACACATGCGCGGTCGCTCTGGTCCAATTCATGCATGGATAGCAACTAATCAAGAGGCGTTTGGTTCACATAAAATTGAGTTTGGGGACGAGAAATTTAAGACCTGTTTAGTATCCTATTCAAAAGTTCTTTGGTTTTTCAAACATTTATGAAGAATATTTTTTAAAAGCAATTTTCTTTAAGACTCAATACTTGTTTGTTATGAGATTTAAAATTTTTAAATCTTAAAACTTAAACTGGACAAAGAGATCAAAAGAGAAAGAGTGGCATGAGAAGGAGAAAGAGGAGAGATGATGAAAAAAAATAAAAGAGAATCGGAGAAGATAGAGATGAGGAAAGAGAAAAAGAAGAGAGAGAATGAAGAAAGGGAATTGGAGGAGAGAGAAAGAAGAAAAGAAAAAAAAAGGAGAGAGATAGAAGAAGAGAGAGAGAGAGAGAGATTTGGAGTGAGAGGGGAGGAGAGGATAACGAAATGAGTGAACTTTTAGTTTAAAAACTCATTTTTTGTATTTTTAGAGAATAAGTTATATATTTAAGTTAGCATTGAGTTCAATTTTTTAAAATAATCTTACCAAACAAATTTTTAATGCCCAACACTTAAAAATATGAAGGTCCCACTTTGTAGCTCCTCAAGCAACACCATGTTGAGCAAGTCAACGATTTTGTGAATCATATCCTAATGAGTGTTGTGAATAATGAGTAAAGTGTGTTGGCCAACAGGACAATTGCTTCGTCGGCAGAGCATCGAGACAATTTCAGACAAATTGCGACTAGAGTTACAACCAACAAATATAAATAATATTGATAACACCTTTGTTTCCCATCCTCGTAATTTGAACAATACTCTTTCAAGGGAGATTGGTGATGAGCCTACTAAAGAAAATAATATTGATCACGTAGATTCAGATAATGATGGGGATGTCCTACCTGGTTTTGGTTCGATGCAAGAGATCAATGTTGTGGATGCAGGGAAAGATCCCAATGACTTTACTTTAGTTCTTAGTAAATCTCAGAATAAGAAGCAAAAGAAAAAATAGAAAGTTGATGCAGCTAGGCAAGAAGAACCCAGGTAGACAATTTATTTCTATCTACAAATGAAGCTAGTTTACTAATCCAAGGGCTAGGGGTTGAGACGTGCTTACCAAAAAATATCACTAAACCGACAGGGCACATCGTTCAAATCTAGCTTAACCTTGATTTTGGTATACACCATTGATGGCAATTAACTAATTAACTAGTTACGCTCAAGCATGTTTAATAATTTATTAAGTATTTTATTGGCGCACAAAACAGACAAGCCAAGCTGACGTCCTGCACGGGATCATGTAATTAGCAAAATTGTGGGACAAAATTAACTGCATGTCATGTCTCTATCTAGAATAGCATTCAATCTCAGTCGCAGTAAATGAAGGGACCCTCATTACACATAATAATCAAGGACTTCTCATGGCACGTATTATTCAATATCATATGTACAATATTATTGAGATGTTTTTTCTTTTCGCTGGGGAAAGTTATTTAGGTGTTTTGCTTCCTTTCCTATCAATATTTACTTCAGTTTTTTATTTTCATAAAGTTTTGTGTTTATAATTTGAACTGTTTATATTATAAATCATTTTTTAAAGATTATTTATACAAAAAAAAGTCAACTAAAATTAAGGTTATTAGGTCAATCAATTATAACAAATAGATAGACGGTTCGTAATTTTTTTTATTGAATCTATTCATCATTTTTATACAGGTTGATGACTAAACAATCTCTTATTTCATGGATTTTTTTTAAAAATAATTTTTACAGATTGATTTATAATCGTAATAATTCTGATCATAAATATGAAGTTGCATGAATACGTCTGGTGGTGAATTGAGGAGCGACCTTTCCTTCTTCATTGAGGATCAAGTTAATTCCTTTAACTTTTATGCGTCGGCAAGTAGATTAACCTTCTTTGTCTTGGAAAATTCAAACCATCGAGAAAATAAGTACACTGTGCATGACAAACCTCATGTTTTGCAAAGTCATCAGAAGGAAGAGAACAATATTTCGACTATAATCTTGTGTTTTGAAAAGTCATCAGAAGGAATAGAACAATATTGCGACTATAATCAAGTATTCATTACACATGTGTTGTCGCTCTGGTCCAATTCATGCATGGATGGCCACTAATCAGAAGGCGTTTGGTTCACAGAAAAACGAGTTTGGGGACGAGAAATTTAGATTTGGGAAAAAGTTCTCTAGCTCGTAAGAAAATTCAGAGGAAAATGAAACCCTTCATTCACCTTAAGTTTCAATAAGTGATGCTGGTGAAGTAGTGCATCCAAACAAATCCCCTTCTTTCAACTTGCATGATCATGACTTGTATGCTGTAACTTGTAACTGTGACAAAATGTCAATTTGGTAAATTGGGGAGTCTGTATAAACATTCAAATAAATACTGGGAAAACTGAGAAGTTAGAATAAATTAATTTGTCGAATACTAGCATTAATTGATGTGGGATTGGCTCACGTGCGAGATTGACAGAATTTATGATTTGAAAATGACTCTTATATAGCGTGATATCTTGTTTTGTTTTTTGTTCTTTTTATTCTCATTGGTCGCTCCAGACATGTATTTCTCGATTACAAAACATAGTATTCCATTGCTCTCATACATTTTGAGAAGGGAATGCAGTTGTTGACAAATTAGCTAATTTAGAGCTTCTATCGTCTTCACTTATTCAGCATGCTGATCCAATATTTAGTGGATTGAGAGTTGAATTTCTATTCATGTGTACTAAGTTCAAAACTCCACCCTTCCCCGTAATGAAGGTAGAATTTCAAAAAAAAAAAACAAAAACAAAAACAAAAATGAATTTCAAACGATTCCATGCAAATATTATGTCATTTAAACAGTCATTGTAAATTCATTAATTCAATCCAATGTTTGCCAATACAACCTAAACCCTAGAGAGAACAAAATTATGTCATTAAACAGTCATTTAAATTCATTAAACAATCATTTAAACAGTCATTTCAAATGATTCCATGCAAATAATTATTTCATCCAATTTTTTTTCAGTACAACCTAAACCCTGGAGAGAACATATATACATGTACAAGAAAATATGGACACAGCAGATCTGCATATGCGTTTACAAAGACTACCAATACAACAAGTTTGCTACAAGAGAAATAGAACTTCCACTATTTCTCAAGAGGGCCTTGATTCCGAGTTGATTTCCGAGAAGTCGAGGCCAGTCGTGGAGGTAGATTCGAATGCATGGACAGTAATTGAATTTTGCGTATGGCTAATACTCGAGCTATGATCACCCCGCTGGCGGTGGAGGTCTCTCATGGCCCTAAATCTCAAATCCTCCTTATACGTCCTCGGTTCTGGTACCACGTCAGGGACGGGGATTTGTCCTTCAAGCATCCTCACCGCCTCGGACATGCTAGGCCTAAGTGATGCAGAGGCATTTGTGCACAGGAGAGCTACTTTAACCATGATCTCTGCTTCTTTTTGGTCAACCTCGGAACCTAACTTCTCATCGATCAGCTCCAATAAGTTACCTGTTTGTTGCAAATGACAAGCCTGCAAATGTTCATCGTAGTTTCGTGCCAAATCAGTATTAATGATAACAACCAGATGAATGGATGCGAAAATGGATCAAACAGAAAAAGGGTGTGGTAAGATTACCCAATCTAAAAGGCAAACCCAATCATCACTCGGAATATAGTTGTTGTTGTTCTTCCCACTGATGATTTCCAAGGCCACTACTCCAAAACTGTAAACATCCGCTTTGTAGGTTAGGTGACCCCATAGTGCGTATTCTGGTGCCATATATCCTCTGCAAATCAAGATCCCGATATGTTGTTACTTGAAAAAATATTCACCAATTTAGCTAGATTTCACTGCAAGTATAACACGAAGTCAATGTACACAAGGATATGGCAAGTGGGAACTGACATTGTCCCAGCTACTCGGGTGCTTATGTGCGTCTTCTCCTCTTCATCAAGTTTTGCCAATCCAAAGTCGGATATTTTAGGGTTCAAGTCCTCATCAAGCAGCACATTAGTCGCTTTGATGTCTCGGTGAACAATTTTAAGCACAGATTCTTCATGGAGAAAAGCTAGTCCTCTTGCTATCCCAATGCATATCTTAAGCCTTGTTGCCCAGTCCAATCTAAGATGATTTTCTCGGCCTACAAAATTATATCAAAGAAAATATTGCTCACTCAAACTTTCTTTTCATCTCTATCATAATTATGTAAACAGATATTTCCAAAAAGAACGAAACTCTACTCAGGGAGTATAGAAGAAGAAATCTAGAAATCAGTCTAGCGCATCTAAATACAAATAAATAAAGGATAAACCATACTTATACAGTTCATTAATTGGCATCATACTCACCGAACAAAGCTCTTGCAAGGTTATTGTTCTCCATGTACTCATAGACCAACAATAACTGACCTCCTTCGATACAACATCCATGAAGTTTCACAAGATTCGGATGTTGCAAACAAGAAATCATGCCCATCTCATTTAAGAACTCACGATTTCCTTGCCTTGACATAGACGAAAGCTGCTTAACGGCTATCACTCTACCATCAGGCAATTGACCCTGCACCCAATCCATGTTCAGAATTACATATCTCAATGTAAAAAAGAGAAAATCTTAAACACCAGGGAAACAATTGGTACAGGTTCCTAAAGTACCTTGTAGACAGGACCAAAGCCACCTTCTCCAATTTTGTTATCATAATTGAAGTCATTAGTGGCTGCTTTTAGTTGTTTTAAAGTAAAACCCCCTCTCTGCCCATCAAGTCCGTCTCTATCTGTCCAAGGAGGCACAGCAGAAAAGCACGTAAAGTATTATTCATCACTATATTTCCTTTCTTGAGCAAACATGTCATCTAATTGTTAGTTTTCTCTTGTGAAAATTATCAATACGAATCATTGAATCTTAGAATGGCACATTTGAAAGATCAAGCACCTTTCTTCCTTCCCCTTTTGCAAGGCAAGTACCCTTTCCACCAAAGGATCCCTAATATGATGAATACTAGGAGAAATGCTCCTACTACGACTCCAGTGACAATGTGAGCAGTTCTTTTTTTTCCACCATTTGAGCAATCTCTGGAATCTGCTCAAAGGAATACATCAATTAGTTAACTGAAATAACATATAAGAAGAAAGGATAAGATATATGTCCAGGTACAAGTTAATTTCAAAGGTTGAAATGAACATAACACTTTCAATATTGAACAAAAAAAACCGTAAACGAAGTTGAAAAATTGAAATCCATTCATTTTCATGTTCTAAACTCAGAAAATTTTGTGATACAAGCTTTTTTTTAGGCATACTTTGCAATGAAGAACTCATGAAAATTACTCACCAGATTCCACGGAAATAGCAGAGATAAGGGGACCATATATTCCTCTGTCAGGAATCCTTGTTGTGCCTTTACCAGCGAAATAGAATCGGATCTCTAAGATATTATTTGTCACACCGACATTGTGTTGTATTATTGCAGGCTTTTGAGCCACCTTTGCCTCCTCTTCAATATTGAAATCCTTCCGCAATACTTCATCCTGAGACAAAGTGCTTGAGTTAAACCGCTTTGTGACTTCAACATATATTTGTAACAATATGACCAATTACCTGAACATAGATATCAAAAATGCGCCTTCCAAGACTCGTATATGTTTGGTCATTTGTAAACTGTATCTCCGCAAAGTGAAGGGTTACAGTATAGTCACCATTTTCTAAGCAATAATGGAAATAAGTGATTGAAAGTGGAGATATGCGTGCTGTTGTGTATAATCCAGAGATATTGGAAGATGCCAGAGATACAGAGTAGCGTGTATTCTGGAAATCGTTGTCATCCATGAAGTCTCCAGTGCTACTAAATCCCCAATAAGAAGCATCATTTAAAAAAACATCTGCAGTGCCACCTTCAACTCCTCCGTCTCCTTCATACAAAATGTTTCCTTTGTTTCCTTCGACAGTGATGTCATTTCCACCACAATTAACATGCAAACAAGTTGAAACTGGCATAATACGTTAAAATAAAAGTATAAGTGAGAGAACATGAAAGAATGCTGGATAGTAACGTACTAAGGATGCAATACAACCATCTACTAACACACAACAGTGATGAAAACATTAAAGTTTCGAATTATGTAATGTTCTATGTAAAAAAAATTCAGGCAAAGCGGGTTTCAAAATTCACTGCCAGCATTTATTTATTTTTTTTTTGAAACACACACTTTACAATCAGAAGAATTTATTTTATTGCGTATATAATCTTAAATATATCCTTACATCGTGGACAGTCGAGATTCTTCAAGCATGGAAGACCTCTCATTCTGCCATAATTGAGTGGAAAAATATGTTAACATGGAATGTACACCATGCATATATGAACATTTTTGTGATTGCTATAATGCAACAAAAACAAGCAAGACAGAGAGACAATCTTACAAGTTGTTTTCTCTTGAAGAGCTCCGGAACAAGTTCAGGTTTAGATTGCTAACAATAGGGAAATATGTGAAACAATAATCAGTTTATATCACTATAAAACTGGCATAAAACATGAATATTTACTAGAGAAGTATTCTGACATGTTGTCTTGACAAGCAGGTTTCTCGGGGCCTTGCCATGTGAAGTTATTGTACGAAAGATCACTGCATGCAATAAATAAATCGTAAAGGTCACTCTCTATCTAGGAAAAAGGTACATAAGCTAGAATGACGTTGCTCCTGGAGATGACGCGCATCCCCTCTCCGTCAAAGCCAAAAAGAATGAAGAAGATTCAACTAAGGAAATGAAAAAATGGAAACAGTAGACTGGTAGTCTGGTACTGTACATGTATTTTATAGCAAAGCATATTGCAGATTTTGAAAAATAATATACTTCAAGGAAAAGGTGAGACTGAAAAATCTTCCATATATGCAAACATCGTTATAATGCTAAAACAGGTTAGCTCCCAGAATGCCAGTGTTAGTACCTACTTAGCAATAATACACTCATGAGAAAGATCTTGGGTACAAAGAGAAGCATCGAAGGTAAAGGTGAATTGCAAATATATCAAAAGAGAGAAAGAAATAAGATGACGCGTTGAAAATAAGTATCGGACATACATGTTACTTCCATCCTTGAAGACTGAGTCTGGTACACTTCCACTCATAGAGTTGCCAGTTACAAATCTACAGAAAGCAACATCAGATGTTTGGAGTGTTACATCAATATTCAATTAGATTATATAACGAATGAAAAAACAATTAAGCACGCAGCAACCTGAAAATCTAAAGTTTCATTCCCAAAATATAGTTCATAGTTAATGTATCAGAAGGTTATACTTACAGGAATCTCAAACGCTCTAAGTTCAATGTGGCTGGAATTTGCCCTACTAACTTGTTAAAACTGACATCCCTATAACAATCAGAATACAAAAATATAAACAAACTGCATTCCCAGTCATAAGACAACAGTGCAATCAGTCCCCAACTTCACACACTACTTACAACATTTCAAGGTTTTGCATTGTCCAGACGTATGGAGGAATCTCTCCAGAAATGTTACAGTTTCTCAGAACCCTAATATATGTAACTAAATAGCATTAGAAAAACTGGAGTCAAAGGTAAATATAACTAACACCTTCATGGTATTGGATGATACAAATACTCGACGTACAATCTTACTAGGCCAGTTGTGCTTTTTAATACTGGAAAACCCTGCTCTGTCCCATTTATATCGCTAATCCTCCTAAGTAGGCACCACAAGAAATAAAAGCAAGTAATTCAATAGAACAAAAATAAAAATAACAACTTAAAGCTGCGAAGAAAACTTGACAATGCGTTTACTCACAACTCTGTTAAGTTGATCAAAAGAGATATATTGGAAGGGATGGGTCCCTGAAGCCCACTTGCATGCATTTCTCTTCAATGATCCAAAATATACATATTTCACGCATACATGAAACATTAGAAACAAATAAGTCTGAAGTAATTTGGCTCATCTATAATGATTTAAACGGCAGGTCTGAATTTTTTCAAAAGTAAAAGATCTTACAATCTCTCGAGTTGTTTCCAATTCTGTATAAAATCTGGTATTGTTCCACTGAAGTTGTTGTCGTTTATTCTACTGCATTGGACAATAAAATTGTATCAGGTGACATGTAAGCAGGTTTTTAGACATTCAAAAACAAACACACTGAAAAAACATACAAGTCTGTCAAATTTCTTAGCCCAGAAAATGTCATCGGTAAGTTTCCAGTCAAACGATTGGAGGACAACATCCTGCAATTCCAATGCCAAAGCAATGAACCATCAATTTTCACCTATCTTTCATCCTTCAAAAAGTGTTAACAGTGTACCAAAAAATATATAAAGAACCAAATTTGTCTAAAAGGAAAATTGCATTACATAGTTCCCAAGTTGATTAAACTTCCAAGCTCATGGGGAACAACTCCGGAGAATTGATTTGCTTCAAGAACCCTGATTGTCAAAAAATAAAGAATATTGAGACTGGAAAGAGCAAGCCAGAATCACTTTCATTGACTGCGAGTAGATCCAAATTGGAGGGAAAAAAAGGGTTTCACGATGGATGCAAATAGAAAAGCTTCTGCAGCTTTTGAAGTAATAGCAGAATGTAATCCAGGGAGACGGGATGGAGACCCTGACAATCTTAGTTACAATAAGTCCATGATCAAAAAAATAATGACTGAGAAAAACGAAAAATCTAAGCTTACAGGGATGTAAGAGTAGTAATATTTCCCAACTCCTTCGGAATCTCCCCTGACAAGCGATTCACAAGAAGAGAGCTGCATAGAATTTCTATTTAATTTACAACAAGAAGTACAAAATCAAAATACAGTCACAAAAATTGACAAGAGCTCACATTGAAGTTAACTGCATTGCACCCCATTCTTTTGGTATAGTACCATTTAGATAATTGAGAGCAAAATCACTACACAAAGAGGAAGAAAAAGAAAATGAAGTGATACTCATAGTCACTAGAAATAAAGGTCACAGATAGAACAAAGTCATTAGACATAGTCACATTACTCTTGAACTTTACAAAATGCTCTTACATTTGTTTAAGGTAAGGAAGTTTGACAAGTTGAGGGGGAAGCATGCCGGGTAGACTATAACCCTTGAGTACTCTGCCAGATTCAAAATTATGAAATCAAGTATTACGCAGAGTACAATGTTATTAAGAAAGCAGAATAATCATAAAGGGGGTTGCTTGCAAATGAATGATTAAGGTCAAGAACCCTTCCTTTAGACGGAAATACCGATATGGGCAAACTACACGAACCTCCGAGACATTAAGGTCAAGAACATCAAGATTATTACCACTGCCACGTTTAGCATTAGGTGGAAAACTGAGAACATCTATACCTCCAGCAACAGAACCTCTTCTAGCACCTATTAGACAAGGACGGCCAAAGGTAAGTTCTACCACGGCAAGGAGGATTCTTGTATTTCACCTAACCCCATCGGAGGTCAGTATAGTTGACCAGAAAATATAGAAACAAGTATAAAAACTTTCTTCATTTATTTTCCTTCTCTTGATTCCGAGTAAATTATTACAAAATATACCAAATATATATAATCATGTAAGAAATATTCAGTAATAAGATGAGGGAACTATACATTTCTGTGACATGACAGACAGTGTTGTTGCATTCACAACCAATACTGCTCTCAGCTCCTTTTGGTGGCTCTTCTGTTACCCCAACAGATTCAATCTCGCAAGAATCGCCATTAAACTTCCAATAATTTGCACCCATCGTTTTAGATATTTCTTGGAGAGCATCAACTATCCACAATTATAAGGGACCATCACATACAGATATAAATATTAAAGAAAATAATGAATTTCTTGCATTCGCGGATGACAAATAATTTACTGATGAACTAGCTCCTTTTCGGGAAAAAAAGTAATATTTAGCATTTGAACATCACATTAAAGAAAAAAAAATTATGCCCACAACAATTTAAGTTCCAATTACCCATTTTGGTCACTGAGAAAATCTAAGAACAAAATTTAAGAAAAATGGTTGATTCTTATTATTACAAGATAACAAAACCCAGGTTTTAAAAATTCAGAGGGCAACTTCCAAAGATTCAAACTTTTCATCTCCCCACACATTTTGGCACCAGCCTAATTGAAGTTCAAAGCAATAGAGTAAGAAATTATCTCTTACTTTCATCCTGGGGCACCACAGACTCAGAAAATCTCAGCAAGCTGAAGCTGCAGCTGAAAACAATAACCAGTAGAGCAGAGAAGCTGCTGCTCTTGGGCAGCATGGTGAAGAAGATTGAAGATGTGGGACGATATTCCTTGTCCTCCTGCCCTCTGAAAGATGTGGGACGAGAGTCCTGGCCTCTGAAAGATTTGTGACAATATAGTACTGTACAGTAAAGCCTGTGATATCTTCTTTAAGATTGGAAAGCTGGTAACTTTGGAGTTTGGACAAGTCGTGGGGTCAGCCAATGCATGTGTAGTGTGATAGAATGGACTGCTTTCAAGTTTCAACGTATGACCCTGCAAAGCAAAAGAAAACGTTTGAACTTCTTTGAAAACTTAAAGAATGAAAGTATCGAACCGATTCACCAAAAAAAAAAAAAAAAGTATCGAACCGATTGGATTATTGGGAAAGCATTTTTGCTCACTACCGTAAATTATTGTGTATATTTATTACCCTATTTATCAACGGTAGATAAATTTTAATTTTGAAATTTGTGTAATAGAAACAAATCTTAAAATTCAAATTCATCTAACGATGATAAATAGGATCCCATTTGAGGATGGTGAGCGATTCATTAAAATTTAATTACTTCTCTTTTAATACAAGAAATTAATTATTTTCTCTTATAATAAGTTTTACTTGTGAAAGACTCTTTTTAGTATTTCTCTATTAAATATTAATTTGGTATGTATCGTTTAAAAAAATAAAAATTGTTTAAAAATTTTGAGTTTTAACGATAAGGATAAAATAAATGATAAAATAAATAATATCAGAATTAACCTTTTAATAAAAAAAATATAATTTTTCGTTAAAATAAATAATACTGAAATTTTTTCGTTAAGGTTCTCTTTAAAGAATCATTATAAGAGTTTAGGGGTAGGGCCATGTCACAATTACATCCCTCCCTGATCTTATTTGGACAAGTAGGAAACGACCGCGTTGTCGCCATGGGTAGGGCCATGTCACATTTGTCAACATGCAATCAAAAGCATTTTTTAGACTTGTTTAATTGTTCTTGTTTTCCCAAGTTCTCACTTCTTAATATCTTTTAACATCATTTTTTTTTTAAGAAAACTAATGGGAAGGATTTGAAATCTTTGAATTTTAACGATAAGGATAAAATAAAAGTTAAAGTGAATGTTACTAGAATTGACTTTTTGATATAAAAATGTGGTTTTCGTTAAAATGAACAATACCGAGAGTTTTTCATTAAAAAATTTTTTTTCCCATTTTTCATATGCACGTGTCGTTGAAACAACGTTTGTAATTCTTGGACTAAAAAATCTAGACAAAGTTGAATGCATGAATGGCGGCTTAAACCCTCGGAGACTAATCAACCTAGAGTACGTGGAATCACTAGTTTAAGGCCTAATTTTTGTTAAATCTGATTCAAATATGGACAATGACAAATATTATGGATCGAGCTTGCCTTTGACTGCTTTAATTAGTAATTGGTGTAAGTCATATTTGTTTCACATCAATATATTCCGTCTCTTTTTTACAAAATTAATATAATTTCAAGAATTTAAAACGAACCTTGAGTTTAACGGGCATGCAGTATATGAAAATAGAGAACGATCTCAGATTGGGCTAGCAACCAGCAGCCGGCAGCCACCCAGCCAACAAGATCTCAAATGTAGTTAAAATATGAAAATTTTAACAAAAAGTTTCCAGTACTGTTTATTTTCATGAAAAACCATATTTTTACACTAAAAAGTCAATCCTGATATTATTTACTTTACCTTTTATTTTGTCCTTATCGTTAAAACTTAAAGTTTTCAATCCCTTTTCATTAATTTTCTTTTAAAATATTACATCCAAGTTTGACCATCCGATGCAAAATTTCCAAATCACTGTTTCTTCAAGTCTGACAAACTACGTAAGGAAACAATTCCTTAAAACTTGCAAATATGATAAATACCATGACTTAGAGCATCTCCAACTTTTAAGTTAAAACATAAAAAATTTAGCCTAAAAAATTCAGGTTTTAATCTAGAAATAGTTTTTCTTCTCTAACCCTTCTAAGTTTTAACTTATATTTGGCCCAAGGGTGAGAGCAAGTGGGGTAAGTTTAGAACCTAAAATTTGAGTTTTACTCCAACGATTAGAGGTCTTATATATGTATCTGTCACACCTAATAAATTAGTTTAACTTCAAACTTGAAAGGTGATGACATTGGACTTTAATGACTTTACTCTCCACATAAATAGTTGATTAGGCTATTGGCGGAGCCCATTGTGTCTCTGGGTACATAATGGGATCAAGCCTAAAAGAAAGAGTGTCAACCATGTCATTCGTAGAGTACCCTTACGTAAATATAAGACTCCTCGTATTTTGCTTTCATTCGACCTTAAAGTCTCACTCGAAGCATGTTTATATTTATATAAGATGAGAGAAGTCATGGATGAGAATGAGGTATACTCGTTGTCCAAGTATATGACGTAAACCCACATTAATGATCTCATACCTAAATGCTCGAGTATGACGTATTAGCTAATTTCAACTTGAAAACCAATTTTTCATTCCTTATGTATTAGTAAAAGCATGATATATTAAGAATGAGAATAATACTGATACTTTGCAATGAGAATAATACTGATACTTTGCATACCGTTTTCTTATAAATACACATACCCTCGGTATGTATGAGAGCTATCCTAGACACACAAAGCCTTCCAAATATTTAATATCGTTCTTGAAGGAAGAGCATATGTATTTGCTACAGAAACTCTCAAACAATTATTATGATAAAATTACAACAGAAGGACAGACAGCTAGCTAGACTGCTACTATATATGATGTCGTGAGGATTTTGATTCAAATTTGATTGAACTCGATTCATGGCCTCATGTAGAGGAAGAGTAAAATGTGTAAGAAGTTACCAAACTCTCGTGTTGGCTTCCACTTGAACTTTGTGTTTGGCTTTGATGATGTCGATCTTTCACGGCCTTGAGCCTCCAATCTTCAGTATAATTTATCGCTTCTTGCTTTGTGTCCGGGACTGTTGTTCGTCCTTCAAGCATGCTCACCACCTCGGACATGGTAGGCCTAAGTGACGGAGAAACATTCGTGCACAGCAAACCGACTTTAATCAGTACTTCTGCTTCTTTGTAATTGACTTCACTCCCTAAGCTCACATCTATCAGCTCCTTCAAGTTTCCACTTTGTTGCAACTGATAGGCCTGCATGCAACCACGGAAATTTCGCTTTATCAAAATGTTTCTTACTGATTAACATAAAATTGTCGGAAAACCCACAAATTGTGCAGTAGCTCGAGAGATTGAAAGCTGTATAGTACCCAGTCTAGGAGACAGACACAAGTGTTACTTGGTACATAACTGTTCTTCTTCCCACTGGCAATCTCCAACGCAACAACTCCGAAACTGTAAACATCTGCCATGTAGGTCAAGTGACCCCATAGAGCATATTCTGGTGCCATATATCCTCTGCAAATTAAGATTGTCCCAATAATTTGTCACTTTCCAATTAAAACTATAAAACATACATATATATGTAAACGTGCGTCGAAAGAAAATGTTATGACAACTGACATGGTTCCTGCAACTTTGGTGCTGACATGTGTGCTCTCTTCACCATAAAGTTTAGCCAATCCAAAGTCCGATATTTTAGGGTTCAAATCCCCATCCAGCAGCACATTGGTAGCTTTTATGTCCCTGTGAACAATCTTGAGTCTTGATTCTTCATGCAGAAAAGCTAAACCTCTGGCTATACCGGTACAAATCTTAAGCCGTGTAGGCCAGTCCAGTTTAACTTGGTTCTCCGGGCCTATATATCATATAACCAAAAATACTTCTAAGTGTACAAATAAAAACCGATAAGCAAACCTGAAAACTTCCCTTAACAGAAACGTTAGATTTATAGACTGTCCAACAAGAAAAACCAAATGTTAAACGTCTTGTATATTCAGGTTTTAACTTGATCAGATTCTATTGAGTATTGACGTCATGAAAGTTACCGAATAAGGCATGCGCAAGACTATTGTTTTCCATGTATTCGTAAACCAGTAATAATTGATCCCTTTCAATACAGCATCCATGCAGTGTCACTAGATTCGGGTGTTGCAAACAAGTTATCATGCCAATCTCATTTAAAAATTCGCGATTTCCTTGCTTTGAATTGGATGAGAGCTGCTTAACTGCTATCAATGAACCGTTAGGTAAGTGACCCTGCATTCACACCATAATTTTTAGAATCTACTTTTAGCCATGAAGATTTGTATTACAAGAAAAGGACTTGCTTTGAGAGTTCTATATATATTCCAAAGAAAACCAGGGCTACCTTGTAGACAGGACCAAAACCACCTTCTCCAATCTTTCTTGCAGAATCAAAGTTGTTAGTGGCAGCTTTTATTTGTTTCAAAGTAAAAGTCCTCGTCTGCATATCTTGTCCAAGATCTGTCCAAGAAGAAATTAAAGTATGCCAAACATCTTTTCGCAGAATCAAAGTCTTTAGTAGCAGCTTTTAAATTGAGTATTAAGAAAGCTAGTTTTGTTTTCAATATACTTTTCAGCATGATGCAAGCTAGCAATTTGAGAATGGGATGTTTAATGTAATATGCACCTTGTTGTCTCCCCCTTTTTCCTCCCAAACATCCTTTCCACCAAAGGATTGCCAGTACGAATAGTGTTAGGCATCCCCCAACAACACCGGCAATGATGTAAATGGTTCGCACAGTTCCACCATTTGTACACGGTTTAAAGACTGAACAAAAGAATAAGCCAGTTACGCTCACTCAAAAAAAGATTTCAAGCAAAAAGAAAGAAGATAATGCTGACTACAAAGATTTGGTCAGATAAGCAAAATCATGAAATGTGAAAACAATATTCAAAATGTGCTAATACTGCAGGAATGCCTTTCATATTCTACAGTATATTAGGAAGCCTTTTAGACAACCTTCAGTTTAAATGATAGTACTAAAATGATAGCGAAGGAAACGTAGACAAGATTGACTCACTGGAAACCACAGAGACAGCAGATATGAGGGGACCATAGTGTCCTTTCTCTGGAATCTTCGTTGTCCCTTTTCCAGCCCAGTAGAACCGGATATCTAAGACGTTACTTGTCACATTGACATTATCTACTTGCTTAACTAATCTCTTTTGAGCCATGCCAACCTCGTGTTCAATATTGAAATCCTTCCACACCAACCTTTCCTGAGAAAAAAAAAATGACCTTATCAAAACCTTAAGTTACAATAACATAAAGATGGCAATCCTATTCGTGTTGCTAATTACCTGAACATAGATATCGAAAATACGCCTCCCAAGACTAGTATACCTTTTGTCATTCGTGAATTCGATCTCCGCAAAGTGGAGAGTTATAGTGTAAATCCCATTTTCTAAACAACGGTGGAAATAAGTAAGTGAAAGCGGAGATATGCGTGCTGTTGTATATAGCTCAGAAAGATTGGAAGATGCCAGAGATAC